>NC_142442.1:85216875-85852500 GCF_059453495.1 Arachis ipaensis | reverse complement strand
AGCAGAACGTTAAAAAAAAAAAAAAAACCGAAAATAAATCTGTAAAAAAACTGTGAAACACCGGAGGAGCTTGCCAAAGATGAGGCCATACGGCTCGCCTTTAGGTGTCCTACTCGGGATAGCGTCATTTAAAGAACGAGGGTCAGCAGAATGTAAAAAAAATAAAAAATAAAAAAAAATAAAAAATAAAAAATAAAAAATAAAAAAATAAAAAAAATAAAAAAAATCCGGGAAAAAAACTGTGAAAAAAAACCGGAGGAGCTTGCCAAAAATGAGGCCATTACAGCTCGCCTTTAGGTGTCCTTCTCGGGATAGCGTCATTTAAAGAACGAGGGTCAGCAGAACGTAAAAAAAATAAAAAATAAAAAAAAAACCGGAAAAAAAAATCGGTAAAAAAACTGTGAAAAAACCGGAGGAGCTTGCCAAAGATGAGGCCATTACGGCTCGCCTTTAGGTGTCCTCCTCGGGATAGCGTAATTTAAAAAACGAGGGTCAGCAGAACGTAAAAAAAAAAATAAAAAAAAAGGGGGAAAAATCTGGAAAAAAACTGTGAAAAAAACCGAAGGATTTTGCCAAAGATGAGGCCATTACGGCTCGCCTTTAGGTGTCCTCCTCGGGATAGCGTAATTTAAAGAACGAGGGTCAGCGGAAAAAAAAAAAGGGAACAAAAATCTGGAAAAAAACTGTGAAAAAAACCGAAGGAGCTTGCCAAAGATGAGGCCATTATGGCTCGCCTTTAGGTGTCCTCCTCGGGATAGCGTAATTTAAAGAACGAGGGTTAGCAGAACGTTTAAAAAAAAAAAAAAAAAAAAACCGAAAATAAATCTGTAAAAAAACTGTGAAACACCGGAGGAGCTTGCCAAAGATGAGGCCATACGGCTCGCCTTTAGGTGTCCTACTCGGGATAGCGTCATTTAAAGAACGAGGGTCATGAGAATGTAAAAAAAAAAAAAAAAAAAAAAAAAAAAAAAAAAAGGGAAAAGAATCTGGAAAAAAACTGTGAAAAAAACCGAAGGAGCTTGCCAAAGATGAGGCCATTACGGCTCGCCTTTAGGTGTCCTCCTCGAGATAGCGTAATTTAAAGAACGAGGGTCAGCAGAACGTAAAAAAAAAAAAAAAAAAAATCCCGGAAAAAAACTGTGAAAAAAAACCGGAGGAGCTTGCCAAAAATGAGGCCATTACAGCTCGCCTTTAGGTGTCCTCCTCGGGATAGCGTCATTTAAAGAACGAGGGTCAGCAGAACGTTAAAAAAAAAAAAGGGGGAAAAAATCTGGAAAAAAACTGTGAAAAAAACCGAAGGAGCTTGTCAAAGATGAGGCCATTACGGCTCGCCTTTAGGTGTCCTCCTCGGGATAGCGTAATTTAAAGAACGAGGGTAAGCAGAACGTTAAAAAAAAAAAACGGAAAAAAAATCTGGAAAAAAACCGAAGGAGCTTGCCAAAGATGAGGCCATTACGGCTCGCCTTTAGGTGTCCTCCTCGGGATAGCGTCATTTAAATAACGAGGGTCAGCAGAACGTAAATATAAAAAAAAAAAAACCGGAAAAAAAAATCGGTAAAAAAACTGTGAAAAAACCGGAGGAGCTTGCCAAAGATGAGGCCATTACGGCTCGCCTTTAGGTGTCCTCCTCGGGATAGCCTAATTTAAAGAACGAGAGTCAGCAGAACGTAAAAAAAAAAAAAAAATCTGGGAAAAAAAACTGTGAAAAAAAAACCGGAGGAGCTTGCCAAAAATGAGGCCATTACAGCTCGCCTTTAGGTGTCCTCCTAGGGATAGCGTCATTTAAAGAACGAGGGTCAGCAGAACGTTAAAAAAAAAAAAAAATCTGGGAAAAAAAACTGTGAAAAAAAAACCGGAGGAGCTTGCCAAAAATGAGGCCATTACAGCTCGCCTTTAGGTGTCCTCCTCGGGATAGCGTAATTTAAAGAACGAGGGTCAGCAAAACGTAAAAAATAAAAAAAAAAGGGAAAAAATCTGGAAAAAAACTGTGAAAAAAACCGAAAGAGCTTGCCAAAGATGAGGCCATTACGGCTCGCATTTAGGTGTCCTCCTCGGGATAGTCTAATTTAAAGAACGAGGGTCAGCAGAACGTAAAAAAAAAAAAAAACGGAAAAAAATCTGGAAAAAAACCTGTGAAAAAAACCGGAGGAGCTTGCCAAAGATGAGGCCATTACGGCTCGCCTTTAGGTGTCCTCCTCGGGATAGCGTCATTTAAAGAACGAGGGTCAGCAAAACGTAAAAAAAAAAAAAAAAAAAAAAAAGGGAAAAAAATCTGGAAAAAAACTGTGAAAAAAACCGAAAGAGCTTGCCAAAGATGAGGCCATTACGGCTCGCATTTAGGTGTCCTCCTCGGGATAGTCTAATTTAAAGAACGAGCGTCAGCAGAATATATATAAAAAAAAAAAAAAAAAAAAAACGGAAAAAAATCTGGAAAAAAACCTGTGAAAAAAACCGGAGGAGCTTGCCAAAGATGAGGCCATTACGGCTCGCCTTTAAGTGTCCTCCTCGGGATAGCATAATTTGAAGAACGAGGGTCAGCAGAACGTAAAAAAAAAAATAAAATAAAAAAAAATAAAAAGGGAAAAAAACCTGGAAAAAAACTGTGAAAAAAACCGAAGGAGCTTGCGAAAGATGAGGCCATTACGGCTCGCCTTTAGGTGTCCTCCTCGGTATAGCGTAATTTAAAGAACGAGGGTCAGCAGAACAGAAAAAAAAAAAAAGATCTGGAAAAAAATCGAAGGAGCTTGCCAAAGATGAGGCCATTACGGCTCGCCTTTAGGTGTCCTCCTCGGGATAGCGTAATTTAAAGAACGAGGGTCAGCAGAACGTAAAAAAAAAAAAAACCGAAAAAAAATCTGGAAAAAAACTGTGAAAAAAACCGAAGGAGCTTGCCAAAGATGAGGCCATTACGGCTCGCCTTTAGGTGTCCTCCTCGGGGTAGCGTAATTTAAAGAACGAAGGTCAGCTGAACGTAAAAAAAAAAAAAAAAAAAAAAAAGACGGAAAAAAAATCTGTAAAAAAACCGAAGGAGCTTGCCAAAGATGAGGCCATTACGGCTCGCCTTTAGGTGTCCTCCTCGGGATAGCGTAATTTAAAGAACGAGGGTCAGCAAAACGTAAAAAATAAAAAAATATATGCCTGTGATGTCTTTGTACTAGGATCTGCTTGGATTAGTAAGCTCTTAGGAGTGCATCAACACTTGGTGACTTGGGTTAACTAACCCGGGATCATCAGCTGAAAGTCCACTATCAAGAGCAACCTAACTACAAGGCATTTAGTAGCCCAAAGAGGTGCTGGGCATCAATGTTTTAAGAAGGAATGTGAGCCAAGTGTCTATGGTGAATAATGTGTCAAGTATAAAGAAAAGAAAATGAACTTGCTACACATGACACTCAAATAAAGCTTATGAACAAAGTAGTAGCCAAGGATAAAGGAATAATGAGAGGTCATAGCAGTATGTCACTTGAAGCTTGAAAGAGACTTTCTAGTCCTATGAGTCAATAAGAAGTGAGTATTTGCATATCCACACAAAACCCCATGAACTATCAATAATACTCTGCTAGCATGAACTTCCTCTTCCATTTCATTCTTTCTTCTCAATAATGCATTTCTTGCTTGGGGACAAGCAAGCTTTAAGTTTGGTGTTGTGATGACAAGTCATCCTAGCCTATTTTAACTAGTCTTTTTCTTTTGTTTTCATTAGAATTATGCACTTTCTTGAGCTACAAGCAAGCTAATTGAGTAGATTTTCATGTTTCCCTTGATTGAACCAACCATATATGAATTCATGCCATTTCATGAGGTTTTGTGCTATATTTGTTGCATATTATGAAAGAATGAAGATCTCATGATTTTGAGCATAGCTTTGATGAGTTTGGTTCATTAATGATAGGTGAAGAAAGCTTGGAGAAAGATTGAAGCAAAGAGGAATGGCTAGAAGTGAAGAGAGGACAATGGAATAAGTGAAATTGAACCAGGAAGCATGAAGTTAGCCCCAACGTTAGCCCCCTAACTTGGAGGCTAACGTTGGAACTTGATTTTTCTTCCCTGGACCATCCCACGTTTGCGCCAACGTTAGCCCCCTAACTTGGAGGCTAACGTTGGCACATGAATTCCTCCCTGGCTATCCAACGTTTGCACCAACGTTAGCCCCCTAACTTGGAGGCTAACGTTGGCACATGAATTACAAAGGGAGAAGGGCCAACGTTAGCCCCAACGTTAGCCCCCTAACTTGGAGGCTAACGTTGGAACTTGAGAAGATCTCCCCTGGGCACCAACGTTTGCGCCAACGTTAGCCCCCTAACTTGGAGGCTAACGTTGGCACATGAATTACAAAGGGAGAAGGGCCAACGTTTGCGCCAACGTTAGCCCCCTAACTTGGAGGCTAACGTTGGCGCCACTAGCACTAAACAAGGCCAACGTTAGGGTCAAAGTTAGACCCCTAACGTTGGCACCAACGTCCATACCAGAAGAATTTTGCTTGCTGCTATGAAAAGTTGGAGCCAAAGTTAGGGCTCAAACTTTTGGTCCAACTTTGGCTAACCTCAAAACCGGTTCAATTGGTTCACTTTGGTTCTTCTTCAAACTTCAAGAGCAATCAACCAAGGCCTCTTTCAACCCAATTCCACCAAGAGCAAAGGCCCAACTCAAGGCTTGAAGATCATTTTTGAAAGTGTATAAATAGGATAGAATTCAAGTTATTCAGGGAGCTTTCCTTTTAGAATTTTCAAAATAGTTTTCGGAGAGCTTTTGAACTTGAGTGAACTTTAATTTCTTGTTTTCATTGCTTTCAATTTCATTTTACATTTGTCTTGGATCTTGGATTGGAGAATTGAAGAAATTCTGTTTCAATCTCAATCTTGGATCTCTCTGTTAATTGAATTCCATTTCCGGTTCATTGTTCTTGATCTCTTTTCTTTGCAATTTACAATTTCCTTGCTATTGTTCTTGTTGGATCTAGGAAGGCATTGAGATCTAGACTTGGTTTTCTAGTCTCTGGGTCCTGAGATCTGAATTTCTCATTTAAATTCCCTGTTTATTGCTTTTTCTGTTCATTTACTTTACTGCTTCAAGATCCGGTTCAATCCCAATTCCCTTTCCCTCTTCTGTTTGATGCAATTTAGTTTTTCCTTGTTTAAATTCTGCAAATCCATTCCCCAATTCCCTTTACATTTCAAGCAATTTATATTCCTTGCACTTTAAGATTCCGCAATTTACATTTCTTGCACTTTAAGTTTCTGCCATTTAATTTCTTGTTCTTTAAGTTTCAGCAATTTATTTCTTGTTCTCTTTACTTCAATGCAAATTACATTCTGCAAGTCACAAATCACCCAACCAAATCTTGATTCGCTTGACTAAATCAACCACTAAACTAAAATTGCTCAATCCTTCAATCCCTGTGGGATCGACCTCACTCCCGTGAGTTTTTATTACTTGATACGACCCGGTGCACTTGCCGGTTAGTTTTGGGTGTTTTGGGAGAGATTTATTTTTCCTCCAAAATATCTCATCAAGTTTTTGGCGCCGTTGCCGGGGATTGATTAGATTGACAATGATTAAGTGAGGTGGTGATCTAGATCAAGCACTTTTTCTTTAATTTTTGACTAACCCACTAACTGTTTGACGTTTTGTCTCAACTGACTACACTTAATTTTCAAGAGAATCACTGTGTGTTCCGGTGTTGATTTATATGTCACAGGGAAGAAGGAATTTCTGAGAAAGAAGAACATCACATCATGAAGCCACAACTCATTACACTAATAGAGAAAAATTGTTCCTATGGTGGAAATCCCTTGGAAGACTCTAAACAGCACCTATCCATTTTTCTGAAAACTTGTGGGGCTGTCAATATCAATGGTGTAGACCATGATACCATTAAGCTCTTGCTATTTCCCTTCTCACTGAAGGATGAAGCTGCACAATGGCTTGAAACCTTTCCCCAAGGAAGTATAACTAGTTGGGATGAATTGGTTGCCAAGTTTCTAGCCAAATTCTCCTCACCCCAACAACACATCAAGATGAAAGAAGGAGTGCATCCATTCATACAAAAAAAGGAAGAACCACTATTCAAAGCATGGGAGAGATACAAGAAAGCAAATGACAAGGTGGATTTTCGAGCGTTCTATGAAGGATTAACCTCCGAAACAAGAAAAGCAGTAGATTACTTCTCAGATGGCCTACTCAAGGCAACAGCAACCACCCAAGGAACTGCAGAGTTCAGTAACAAAAGAGCCAATAACCAACACTCATTTGAGACGCCACAGAATGCAATTTCAGAAAAGGAAGCAATGAATCTTGAAGGGGTGAGAGCAATCATGGATCAAAACAAGCAGCTACACCAGCAAACTCAACAGCAATTGGAATCAATAGCTAGACAAATTGATTCTCTATATTCTGCCACATTGAATGCACAATTTCCACCATGGAAACCACATTCTTATTTAAGAATGAGGGAATTTCAGCATCAGGAACAAAGGGACCTCAACTATAATAACCCCAACTTCCCAAACCTGCAAAAACACCACCATACCAACAAAAATCACTACACACCACCCCAATATACACACCTCCAACCCTATCCTACCCCACCACCTGCCCAAAATGACTTACATCAATCACCACAATTAACACAGTCACAACCAATCCTAAACTTCCAAAAACTCTATGTTCTAGAAATGATGATGGAAAGGTTTATGAAAATTCAAGAAATGACATTAATAGAGCAGGAGGACATAAGAAAAAACCAAGAGGCATATCTCAAGAGAATTGAAAAGTACATGGAACAAATGATTCAAAACCCTGCTAAACTGGGTGAGAGAGAGGGAAATATATCCCTAAGAGCCACTGAAGATGACTTGAAGAACAATGAAAAAGCTGCTGAGTTGAAAGGGAAGGCAGTTATGGAAAACAAGGAGAAGCCTACGGTGAGAGGAGGAAACCAAAGGCAACAGAGACCTCAACTTCCATGATCAGAGGATGAAGGATGTCAAGCTAGTGACAATAAAAAAGCGCTTGTTGGGAGGCAACCCAACCAGAGGTAACTATCTTTTCATATCTATTTCAATAAAAAGGTTAATTAGTTTTATCTATATTGCAAGAAGCTAAGTTTGGTGTTGCACACCAAAACAATCTAAAGGAGAATGCAGGATCCTAAGTTTGGTGTTTCACCAAAACCCCATTAAAACACACATTCTCGCTTTCTGCATAATGAAGGCTTCAAGCATACTGGATGAACTAGTTAGCCATTTTACTGTTTTTCTTAGTTTTCAGTTCTATCACTTTTAAAAAAGAGAAATTATCACAAATGGTTAACCATTGGCAAGGTACTAAGTTTGGTGTTCCCACACCAAAGTAAGTTCAAAAAGCCCACAAATAAATCATGCAGATTAACCATTGTTTCCAAGTGCTTGGGGAACAAGCAACTTTCAATATCATTGCAGAGGTCCATACAAGCTGTTGGAAGGACTAAGCATCATCAACCAAAGAAACAAAAGATGAACCTAAAGGCCAGCAATGATGATGATGAGAAGAAGGAAAGCAAGTGAACTCCAACAGGTTGTATTGTTAAGTCATTGTTTTACATCAAATATTGCTGTAATTGAAAGTTGGATTGTATTCTGATCTGCCCTGCCTATCTGCATAGCATAGTTTCTTTTTTTTATTACCCCTCCCTGCATAGCATAAGTCTTTCTTTATGACTCAATAAGCAAGATGCTTGATCATTCACAACATTCTTATCTTCAAAACTTGTTTGCACTCAATTTTCAAGAATGCATCACATGAAAGTTCTTTGAAAAGAAGGATTGAGGAATTAAACAATTTTGAGGCAAGCAAAAGATTAAAAGTAAGTGGTGGTATGTGTGTGATTGTATAATAGCTCACTTTTAGTGAATAAAGAGCTAGGATATCTCCTTCTAAGTAAAGAGTGGCCTACTGTCTATGAATCTCAATTGAATTAAATTCCTTGGTTAGAAAGAAAAACAAAAAGAAGGAAAGAACAAAGATAGCCAAAAAGTGGCAAAACAAAAGAAAACAAAAAGAAACAAAGCTGGACACCAATAGCTTGAACTTTAAAATATATGCCTGTGATGTCTTTGTACTAGGATCTGCTTGGATTAGTAAGCTCTTAGGAGTGCATCAACACTTGGTGACTTGGGTTAACTAACCCGGGATCATCAGCTGAAAGTCCACTATCAAGAGCAACCTAACTACAAGGCATTTAGTAGCCCAAAGAGGTGCTGGGCATCAATGTTTTAAGAAGGAATGTGAGCCAAGTGTCTATGGTGAATAATGTGTCAAGTATAAAGAAAAGAAAATGAACTTGCTACACATGACACTCAAATAAAGCTTATGAACAAAGTAGTAGCCAAGGATAAAGGAATAATGAGAGGTCATAGCAGTATGTCACTTGAAGCTTGAAAGAGACTTTCTAGTCCTAGGAGTCAATAAGAAGTGAGTATTTGCATATCCACACAAAACCCCATGAACTATCAATAATACTCTGCTAGCATGAACTTCCTCTTCCATTTCATTCTTTCTTCTCAATAATGCATTTCTTGCTTGGGGACAAGCAAGCTTTAAGTTTGGTGTTGTGATGACAAGTCATCCTAGCCTATTTTAACTAGTCCTTTTCTTTTGTTTTCATTAGAATTATGCACTTTCTTGAGCTACAAGCAAGCTAATTGAGTAGATTTTCATGTTTCCCTTGATTGAACCAACCATATATGAATTCATGCCATTTCATGAGGTTTTGTGCTATATTTGTTGCATATTATGAAAGAATGAAGATCTCATGATTTTGAGCATAGCTTTGATGAGTTTGGTTCATTAATGATAGGTGAAGAAAGCTTGGAGAAAGATTGAAGCAAAGAGGAATGGCTAGAAGTGAAGAGAGGACAATGGAATAAGTAAAATTGAACCAGGAAGCATGAAGTTAGCCCCAACGTTAGCCCCCTAACTTGGAGGCTAACGTTGGAACTTGATTTTTCTTCCCTGGACCATCCCACGTTTGCGCCAACGTTAGCCCCCTAACTTGGAGGCTAACGTTGGCACATGAATTCCTCCCTGGCTATCCAACGTTTGCACTAACGTTAGCCCCCTAACTTGGAGGCTAACGTTGGAACATGAATTACAAAGGGAGAAGGGCCAACGTTAGCCCCAACGTTAGCCCCCTAACTTGGAGGCTAACGTTGGAACTTGAGAAGATCTCCCCTGGGCACCAACGTTTGCGCCAACGTTAGCCCCCTAACTTGGAGGCTAACGTTGGCACATGAATTACAAAGGGAGAAGGGCCAATGTTTGCGCCAACGTTAGCCCCCTAACTTGGAGGCTAACGTTGGCGCCACTAGCACTAAACAAGGCCAACGTTAGGGTCAAAGTTAGACCCCTAACGTTGGCACCAACGTCCATACCAGAAGAATTTTGCTTGCTGCTATGAAAAGTTGGAGCCAAAGTTAGGGCTCAAACTTTTGGTCCAACTTTGGCTAACCTCAAAACCGGTTCAATTGGTTCACTTTGGTTCTTCTTCAAACTTCAAGAGCAATCAACCAAGGCCTCTTTCAACCCAATTCCACCAAGAGCAAAGGCCCAACTCAAGGCTTGAAGATCATTTTTGAAAGTGTATAAATAGGATAGAATTCAAGTTATTCAGGGAGCTTTCCTTTTAGAATTTTCAAAATAGTTTTCGGAGAGCTTTTGAACTTGAGTGAACTTTAATTTCTTGTTTTCATTGCTTTCAATTTCATTTTACATTTGTCTTGGATCTTGGATTGGAGAATTGAAGAAATTCTGTTTCAATCTCAATCTTGGATCTCTCTGTTAATTGAATTCCATTTCCGGTTCATTGTTCTTGATCTCTTTTCTTTGCAATTTACAATTTCCTTGCTATTGTTCTTGTTGGATCTAGGAAGGCATTGAGATCTAGACTTGGTTTTCTAGTCTCTGGGTCCTGAGATCTGAATTTCTCATTTAAATTCCCTGTTTATTGCTTTTTCTGTTCATTTACTTTACTGCTTCAAGATCCGGTTCAATCCCAATTCCCTTTCCCTCTTCTGTTTGATGCAATTTAGTTTTTCCTTGTTTAAATTCTGCAAATCCATTCCCCAATTCCCTTTACATTTCAAGCAATTTATATTCCTTGCACTTTAAGATTCCACAATTTACATTTCTTGCACTTTAAGTTTCTGCCATTTAATTTCTTGTTCTTTAAGTTTCAGCAATTTATTTCTTGTTCTCTTTACTTCAATGCAAATTACATTCTGCAAGTCACAAATCACCCAACCAAATCTTGATTCGCTTGACTAAATCAACCACTAAACTAAAATTGCTCAATCCTTCAATCCCTGTGGGATCGACCTCACTCCCGTGAGTTTTTATTACTTGATACGACCCGGTGCACTTGCCGGTTAGTTTTGGGTGTTTTGGGAGAGATTTATTTTTCCTCCAAAATATCTCATCAAGTTTTTGGCGCCGTTGCCGGGGATTGATTAGATTGACAATGATTAAGTGAGGTGGTGATCTAGATCAAGCACTTTTTCTTTAATTTTTGACTAACCCACTAACTGTTTGACGTTTTGTCTCAACTGACTACACTTAATTTTCAAGAGAATCACTGTGTGTTCCGGTGTTGATTTATATGTCACAGGGAAGAAGGAATTTCTGAGAAAGAAGAACATCACATCATGAAGCCACAACTCATTACACTAATAGAGAAAAATTGTTCCTATGGTGGAAATCCCTTGGAAGACTCTAAACAGCACCTATCCATTTTTCTGAAAACTTGTGGGGCTGTCAATATCAATGGTGTAGACCATGATACCATTAAGCTCTTGCTATTTCCCTTCTCACTGAAGGATGAAGCTGCACAATGGCTTGAAACCTTTCCCCAAGGAAGTATAACTAGTTGGGATGAATTGGTTGCCAAGTTTCTAGCCAAATTCTCCTTACCCCAACAACACATCAAGATGAAAGAAGGAGTGCATCCATTCATACAAAAAAAGGAAGAACCACTGTTCAAAGCATGGGAGAGATACAAGAAAGCAAATGACAAGGTGGATTTTCGAGCGTTCTATGAAGGATTAACCTCCGAAACAAGAAAAGCAGTAGATTACTTCTCAGATGGCCTACTCAAGGCAACAGCAACCACCCAAGGAACTGCAGAGTTCAGTAACAAAAGAGCCAATAACCAACACTCATTTGAGACGCCACAGAATGCAATTTCAGAAAAGGAAGCAATGAATCTTGAAGGGGTGAGAGCAATCATGGATCAAAACAAGCAGCTACACCAGCAAACTCAACAGCAATTGGAATCAATAGCTAGACAAATTGATTCTCTACATTCTGCCACATTAAATGCACAATTTCCACCATGGAAACCACATTCTTATTTAAGAATGAGGGAATTTCAGCATCAGGAACAAAGGGACCTCAACTATAATAACCCCAACTTCCCAAACCTGCAAAAACACCACCATACCAACAAAAATCACTACACACCACCCCAATATACACACCTCCAACCCTATCCTACCCCACCACCTGCCCAAAATGACTTACATCAATCACCACAATTAACACAGTCACAACCAATCCTAAACTTCCAAAAACTCTATGTTCTAGAAATGATGATGGAAAGGTTTATGAAAATTCAAGAAATGACATTAATAGAGCAGGAGGACATAAGAAAAAACCAAGAGGCATATCTCAAGAGAATTGAAAAGTACATGGAACAAATGATTCAAAACCCTGCTAAACTGGGTGAGAGAGAGGGAAATATATCCCTAAGAGCCACTGAAGATGACTTGAAGAACAATGAAAAAGCTGCTGAGTTGAAAGGGAAGGCAGTTATGGAAAACAAGGAGAAGCCTACGGTGAGAGGAGGAAACCAAAGGCAACAGAGACCTCAACTTCCATGATCAGAGGATGAAGGATGTCAAGCTAGTGACAATAAAAAAGCGCTTGTTGGGAGGCAACCCAACCAGAGGTAACTATCTTTTCATATCTATTTCAATAAAAAGGTTAATTAGTTTTATCTATATTGCAAGAAGCTAAGTTTGGTGTTGCACACCAAAACAATCTAAAGGAGAATGCAGGATCCTAAGTTTGGTGTTTCACCAAAACCCCATTAAAACACACATTCTCGCTTTCTGCATAATGAAGGCTTCAAGCATACTGGATGAACTAGTTAGCCATTTTACTGTTTTTCTTAGTTTTCAGTTCTATCACTTTTGAAAAAGAGAAATTATCACAAATGGTTAACCATTGGCAAGGTACTAAGTTTGGTGTTCCCACACCAAAGTAAGTTCAAAAAGCCCACAAATAAATCATGCAGATTAACCATTGTTTCCAAGTGCTTGGGGAACAAGCAACTTTCAATATCATTGCAGAGGTCCATACAAGCTGTTGGAAGGACTAAGCATCATCAACCAAAGAAACAAAAGATGAACCTAAAGGCCAGCAATGATGATGATGAGAAGAAGGAAAGCAAGTGAACTCCAACAGGTTGTATTGTTAAGTCATTGTTTTACATCAAATATTGCTGTAATTGAAAGTTGGATTGTATTCTGATCTGCCCTGCCTATCTGCATAGCATAGTTTCTTTTTTTTATTACCCCTCCCTGCATAGCATAAGTCTTTCTTTATGACTCAATAAGCAAGATGCTTGATCATTCACAACATTCTTATCTTCAAAACTTGTTTGCACTCAATTTTCAAGAATGCATCACATGAAAGTTCTTTGAAAAGAAGGATTGAGGAATTAAACAATTTTGAGGCAAGCAAAAGATTAAAAGTAAGTGGTGGTATGTGTGTGATTGTATAATAGCTCACTTTTAGTGAATAAAGAGCTAGGATATCTCCTTCTAAGTAAAGAGTGGCCTACTGTCTATGAATCTCAATTGAATTAAATTCCTTGGTTAGAAAGAAAAACAAAAAGAAGGAAAGAACAAAGATAGCCAAAAAGTGGCAAAACAAAAGAAAACAAAAAGAAACAAAGCTGGACACCAATAGCTTGAACTTTAAAATATATGCCTGTGATGTCTTTGTACTAGGATCTGCTTGGATTAGTAAGCTCTTAGGAGTGCATCAACACTTGGTGACTTGGGTTAACTAACCCGGGATCATCAGCTGAAAGTCCACTATCAAGAGCAACCTAACTACAAGGCATTTAGTAGCCCAAAGAGGTGCTGGGCATCAATGTTTTAAGAAGGAATGTGAGCCAAGTGTCTATGGTGAATAATGTGTCAAGTATAAAGAAAAGAAAATGAACTTGCTACACATGACACTCAAATAAAGCTTATGAACAAAGTAGTAGCCAAGGATAAAGGAATAATGAGCTTGCCAAAGACGAGGCCATACGGCTCGCCTTTAGGTGTCCTCCTCGGGATAGCGTCATTTAAAGAACGAGGGTCAGCAGAATGTAAAAAAAATAAAAAATAAAAAAAAATATCCGGGAAAAAAACTGTGAAAAAAACCGGAGGAGCTTGCCAAAAATGATGCCATTACAGCTCGCCTTTAGGTGTCCTCCTCGGGATAGCGTCATTTAAAGAACGAGGGTCAGCAGAACGTTAAAAAAAAAAAAAACCGGAAAAAAAAATCGGTAAAAGAACTGTGAAAAAACCGGAGGAGCTTGCCAAAGATGAGGCCATTACGGCTCGCCTTTAGGTGTCCTCCTCGAGATAGCGTAATTTAAAGAACGAGGGTCAGCAGAACGTAAAAAAAAAAAAAAGAAAAAAAAATCCAGGAAAAAAACTGTGAAAAAAAACCGGAGGAGCTTGCGAAAAATGAGGCCATTACAGCTCGCCTTTAGGTGTCCTCCTCGGGATAGCGTCATTTAAAGAACCAGGGTCAGCAGAACGTTAAAAAAAAAAACCGGAAAAAAATTCTGGAAAAAAACCTGTGAAAAAACCGGTGGAGCTTGCCAAAGATGAGGCCATTACGGCTCGCCTTTAGGTGTCCTCCTCGGGATAGCGTCATTTAAAGAACGAGGGTCAGCAGAACGTTAAAAAAAAAAAGGGGAAAAAATCTGGAAAAAAACTGTGAAAAAAACCGAAGGAGCTTGTCAAAGATGAGGCCATTATGGCTCGCCTTTAGGTGTCCTCCTCGAGATAGCGTAATTTAAAGAACGAGGGTCAGCAGAACGTAAAAAAAAAAAAAAAGAAAAAAAAAATCCAGGAAAAAAACTGTGAAAAAAAACCGGAGGAGCTTGCCAAAAATGAGGCCATTACAGCTCGCCTTTAGGTGTCCTCCTCGGGATAGCGTCATTTAAAGAACGAGGGTCAGCAGAACGTTAAAAAAAAAAAAAACCGGAAAAAAATTCTGGAAAAAAACCTGTGAAAAAAACCGGAGGAGCTTGCCAAAGATGAGGCCATTACGGCTCGCCTTTAGGTGTCCTCCTCGGGATAGCATCATTTAAAGAACGAGGGTCAGCAGAACGTTAAAAAAAAAAAAAGGGGGGAAAAATCTGGAAAAAAACTGTGAAAAAAACCGAAGGAGCTTGTCAAAGATGAGGCCATTACGGCTCGCCTTTAGGTGTCCTCCTCGGGATAGCGTAATTTAAAGAACGAGGGTCAGCAGAACGTTAAAAAAAAAAAAAACGGAAAAAAAATCTGGAAAAAAACCGAAGGAGCTTGCCAAAGATGAGACCATTACGGCTCGCCTTTAGGTGTCCTCCTCGGGATAGCGTCATTTAAAGAACGAGGGTCAGCAGAACGTAAATAATAATAAAAAAAACCAGAAAAAAAATCGGTAAAAAAACTGTGAAAAAACCGGAGGAGCTTGCCAAAGATGAGGCCATTACGGCTCGCCTTTAGGTGTCCTCCTCGGGATAGCCTAATTTAAAGAACGAGGGTTAGCAGAACGTAAAAAAAAAAAAAAAAAAAATCTGGGAAAAAAAACTGTGAAAAAAAAACCGGAGGAGCTTGCCAAAAATGAGGCCATTACAGCTCGGTGTCCTCCTAGGGATAGCGTCATTTAAAGAAAGAGGGTCAGCAGAACGTAAAAAAAAAAAAAAAAAAAAAAAAAAAAAAAAAAAAAAAAAAAAAAAAAAAAAAAAAAAAAAAAAAACGGAAAAAAATCTGGAAAAAAACCTATGAAAAAACCGGAGGAGCTTGCCAAAGATGAGGCCATTACGGCTCGCCTTTAGGTGTCCTCCTCGGGATAGCATAATTTGAAGAACGAGGGTCAGCAGAACGTAAAAAAAAAAAAATAAAATAAAAAAATAAAAAGGGAAAAAAACTGTGAAAAAAACCGAAGGAGCTTGCCAAAGATGAGGCCATTACGGCTCGCCTTTAGGTGTCCTCCTCGGGATTGCGTAATTTAAAGAACGAGGGTCAGCTGAAAAAAAAAAAAAAAGGACGGAAAAAAAATCTGGAAAAAATCCGAAGGAGCTTGCCAAAGATGAGGCCATTACGGCTCGCCTTTAGGTGTCCTCCTCGGGATAGCGTAATTTAAAGAACGAGGGTCAGCAAAACGTAAAAAATAAAAAAAAATAAAAAAAAAGGGAAAAAAATCTGGAAAAAAACTGTGAAAAAAACCGAAGGAGCTTGCCAAAGATGAGGCCATTACGGCTCGCATTTAGGTGTCCTCCTCGGGATAGCATAATTTGAAGAACGAGGGTCAGCAGAACGTAAAAAAAAAATAAAAAAATAAAAAAAAATAAAAAGGGAAAAAAACATGGAAAAAAACTGTGAAAAAAACCGAAGGAGCTTGCCAAAGATGAGGCCATTACGGGTCGCCTTTAGGTGTGCTCCTCGGGATAGCATAATTTAAAGAACGAGGGTCAGCAGAACGTAAAATAATAAAAAAAAAAAACAGAAAAAAAATCTGGAAAAAAAACTGTGAAAAAAACCGAAGGAGCTTGCCAAAGATGAGGCCATTACGGCTCGCCTTTAGGTGTCCTCCTCGGGATAGCGTAATTTAAAGAACGAGGGTCAGCTAAACGTATAAAAAAAAAAAAAAAAAGGAAAAAAAATCTTGAAAAAAACCGAAGGAGCTTGCCAAAGATGAGGCCATTACGGCTCGCCTTTAGGTGTCCTCCTCGGGATAGCGTAATTTAAAGAACGAGGGTCAGCAGAACGTAAAAAAAAAAAATGGAAAATAAATCTGGAAAAAAAACTGTGAAAAAAACCGAAGGAGCTTGCCAAAGATGAGGCCATTACGGCTCGCCTTTAGGTGTCCTCCTTGGGATAGCGTAATTTAAAGAACGAGGGTCAGCTGAAAAAAAAGACGGAAAAAAAATCTGGAAAAAAACCGAAGGAGCTTGCCAAAGATGAGGCCATTACGGCTCGCTTTTAGGTGTCCTCCTCGGGATAGCGTAATTTAAAGAACGAGGGTCAGCAAAACGTAAAAAATAAAAAAAAATAAAAAAAAGGGAAAAAAATCTGGAAAAAAACTGTGAAAAAAACCGAAGGAGCTTGCCAAAGATGAGGCCATTACGGCTCGCATTTAGGTGTCCTCCTCGGGATAGTCTAATTTAAAGAACGAGGGTCAGCAGAACGTAAAAAAAAAAAAAAAAGGGAAAAGAAATCTGGAAAAAAACCGAAGGAGCTTGCCAAAGATGAGGCCATTACGGCTCGCTTTTAGGTGTCCTCCTCGGGATAACGTAATTTAAAGAACGAGGGTCAGCAGAACGTAAAAAAAAAAAAAAAAAAAAAAAAAAAAAAAAAAAAAAAAAAAAAAAAAAAAAAAAAAAAAAAAAAAACGGAAAAAAAAATCTGGAAAAAAACTGTGAAAAAAACCGAAGGAGCTTGCCAAAGAAGAGGCCATTACGGCTCGCCTTTAGGTGTCATCCTCGGGATAGCGTAATTTAAAGAACGAGGGTCAGCTGAACGTAAAAAAAAAAAAAAAAAAAAGACGGAAAAAAAATCTGGAAAAAAACCGAAAAAGATTGCCAAAGATGAGGCCATTACGGCTCGCCTTTAGGTGTCCTCCTCGGAATAGCGTAATTTAAAGAACGAAGGTCAGCAAAACGTAAAAGATAAAAAAAAAAAAAAGGGAAAAAAATCTGGAAAAAAACTGTGAAAAAAACCGAAGGAGCTTGCCAAAGATGAGGCCATTACGGCTCGCATTTAGGTGTCCTCCTCGGGATAGTCTAATTTAAAGAACGAGGGTCAGCAGAACGTAAAAAAAAAAAAAAAAGGGAAAAAAAATCTGGAAAAAAACCGAAGGAGCTTGCCAAAGATGAGGCCATTACGGCTCGCTTTTAGGTGTCCTCCTCGGGATAACGTAATTTAAAGAATGAGGGTCAGCAGAACGTAAAAAAAAAAAAAAAAAAAAAAAAAATGGAAAAAAAATCTGGAAAAAAACTGTGAAAAAAACCGAAGGAGCTTGCCAAAGATGAGGCCATTACGGCTCGCCTTACGTGTCCTCCTCGGGATAGCGTAATTTAAAGAACGAGGGTCAGCTGAACGTAAAAAAAAAAAAAAAAAAAGACGGAAAAAAAATCTGGAAAAAAACCGAAAAAGATTGCCAAAGATGAGGCCATTACGGCTCGCCTTTAGGTGTCCTCCTCGGAATAGCGTAATTTAAAGAACGAAGGTCAGCAAAACGTAAAAGATAAAAAAAAAAAAAAAGGGAAAAAAATCTGGAAAAAAACTGTGAAAAAAACCGAAGGAGCTTGCCAAAGATGAGGCCATTACGGCTCGCATTTAGGTGTCCTCCTCGGGATAGTCTAATTTAAAGAACGAGGGTCAGCAGAACGTAAAAAAAAAAAGAAAAAAAAAAAAACGGAAAAAAAATCTGGAAAAAAACCTATGAAAAAAACCGGAGGAGCTTGCCAAAGATGAGGCCATTACGGCTCGCCTTTAGGTGTCCTCTTCGGGATAGCGTAATTTAAAGAACTAGGGTCAGCAAAACGTAAAAAATAAAAAAAAAAGGGAAAAAATCTGGAAAAAAACTGTGAAAAAAACCGAAGGAGCTTGCCAAAGATGAGGCCATTACGGCTCGCATTTAGGTGTCCTCCTCGGGATAGTCTAATTTAAAGAACGAGGGTCAGCAGAACGTAAAAAAAAAAAAAAAGGAAAAAAAATCTGGAAAAAAACCGAAGGAGCTTGCCAAAGATGAGGCCATTACGGCTCGCCTTTAGGTGTCCTCCTCGGGATAGCGTAATTTAAAGAACGAGGGTCAGCAGAACGTAAAAAAAAAAAAAAAAAAAAAAAAAAAAAAAAAAATCTGGAAAAAAACTGTGAAAAAAACCGAAGGAGCTTGCCAAAGATGAGGCCATTACGGCTCGCCTTTAGGTGTCCTCCTCGGGGGAGCGTAATTTAAAGAACGAGGGTCAGCTGAAAAAAAAAAAAAGACGGAAAAAAAATCTGGAAAAAAACCGAAGGAACTTGCCAAAGATGAGGCCATTACGGCTCGCCTTTAGGTGTCCTCCTCGGGATAGCGTAATTTAAAGAACGAGGGTCAGCAAAACGTAAAAAATAAAAAAAAATAAAAAAAGGGAAAAAAATCTGGAAAAAAACTGTGAAAAAAACCGAAGGAGCTTGCCAAAGATGAGGCCATTACGGCTCGCATTTAGGTGTCCTCCTCGGGATAGTCTAATTTAAAGAACGAGGGTCAGCAGAACGTAAAAAAAAAAAAAGGAAAAAAAATCTGGAAAAAAACCGAAGGAGCTTGCCAAAGATGAGGCCATTACGGCTCGCCTTTAGGTGTCCTCCTCGGGATAGCGTAATTTAAAGAACGAGGGTCAGCAAAACGTAAAAAATAAAAAAAATAAAAAAAAGGGAAAAAAATCTGGAAAAAAACTGTGAAAAAAACCGAAGGAGCTTGCCAAAGATGAGGCCATTACGGCTCGCATTTAGGTGTCCTCCTCGGGATAGTCTAATTTAAAGAACGAGGGTCAGCAGAACGTAAAAAAAAAAAAGAAAAAAAAAACGGAAAAAAAATCTGGAAAAAAACCTATGAAAAAAACCGGAGGAGCTTGCCAAAGATGAGGCCATTACGGCTCGCCTTTAGGTGTCCTCCTCGGGATAGCGTAATTTAAAGAACGAGGGTCAGCAAAATGTAAAAAATAAAAAATAAAAAAGGGAAAAAAATCTGGAAAAAAACTGTGAAAAAAACCGAAGGAGCTTGCCAAAGATGAGGCCATTACGGCTCGCATTTAGGTGTCCTCCTCGGGATAGTCTAATTTAAAGAACGAGGGTCAGCAGAACGTGAAAAAAAAAATGGAAAAAAAAATCTGGAAAAAAACCTGTGAAAAAAACCGGAGGAGCTTGCCAAAGATGAGGCCATTACGGCTCGCCTTTAGGTGTCCTCCTCGGGATAGCATAATTTGAAGAACGAGGGTCAGCAGAACGTAAAACAAAATAAAATAAAATAAAAAAAAATAAATAGGGAAAAAAACCTGGAAAAAAACTGTGAAAAAAACCGAAGGAGCTTGCCAAAGATGAGGCCATTACGGCTCGCCTTTAGGTGTCCTCCTCGGGATAGCGTAATTTAAAGAACGAGGGTCAGCAGAACGTAAAAAAAAAAAAAAAAAACGGAAAAAAAATCTGGAAAAAAACTGTGAAAAAAACCGAAGGAGCTTGCAAAGATGAGGCCATTACGGCTCGCCTTTAGGTGTCCTCCTCGGGATAGCGTAATTTAAAGAACGAGGGTCAGCTGAACGTAAAAAAAAAAAAAAAAAAAAAAAGACGGAAAAAAAATCTGGAAAAAAACCGAAGGAGCTTGCCAAAGATGAGGCCATTACAGCTCGCCTTTAGGTGTCCTCCTCGGAATAGCGTAATTTAAAGAACGAGGGTCAGCAAAACGTAAAAGATAAAAAAAAAAAAGGGAAAAAAAATCTGGAAAAAAACTGTGAAAAAAACCGAAGGAGCTTGCCAAAGATGAGGCCATTACGGCTCGCATTTAGGTGTCCTCCTCGGGATAGTCTAATTTAAAGAACGAGGGTCAGCAGAACGTAAAAAAAAAAAAGAAAAAAAAAACGGAAAAAAAAACTGGAAAAAAACCTATGAAAAAAACCGGAGGAGCTTGCCAAAGATGAGGCCATTACGGCTCGCCTTTAGGTGTTCTCCTCGGGATAGCGTAATTTAAAGAACGAGGGTCAGCAAAACGTAAAAAATAAAAAAAAAAGGGAAAAAAATCTGGAAAAAAACTGTGAAAAAAACCGAAGGAGCTTGCCAAAGATGAGGCCATTACGGCTCGCATTTAGGTGTCCTCCTCGGGATAGTCTAATTTAAAGAACGAGGGTCAGCAGAACGTGAAAAAAAAAACGGAAAAAAAAATCTGGAAAAAAACCTGTGAAAAAAACCGGAGGAGCTTGCGAAAGATGAGGCCATTACGGCTCGCCTTTAGGTGTCCTCCTCGGGATAGCATAATTTGAAGAACGAGGGTCAGCAGAACGTAAAAAAAAATAAAATAAAATAAAAAAAATAAAAAGGGAAAAAAACCTGGAAAAAAACTGTGAAAAAAACCGAAGGAGCTTGCCAAAGATGAGGCCATTACGGCTCGCCTTTAGGTGTCCTCCTCGGGATAGCGTAATTTAAAGAACGAGGGTTAGCAGAACGTAAAAAAAAAAAAAAAACGGAAAAAAAATCTGGAAAAAAACTGTGAAAAAAACCGAAGGAGCTTGCCAAAGATGAGGCCATTACGGCTCGCCTTTAGGTGTCCTCCTCGGGATAGCGTAATTTAAAGAACGAGGGTCAGCTGAACGTAAAAAAAAAAAAAAAAAAAAAGACGGAAAAAAAATCTGGAAAAAAACCGAGGGAGCTTGCCAAAGATGAGGCCATTCCGGCTCGCCTTTAGGTGTCCTCCTCGGAATAGAGTAATTTAAAGAACGAGGGTCAGCAAAACGTAAAAGATAAAAAAAAAAAAGGGAAAAAAAATCTGGAAAAAAACTGTGAAAAAAACCGAAGGAGCTTGCCAAAGATGAGGCCATTACGGCTCGCATTTAGGTGTCCTCCTCGGGATAGTCTAATTTAAAGAACGAGGGTCAGCAGAACGTAAAAAAAAAAAAGAAAAAAAAAACGGAAAAAAAATCTGGAAAAAAACCTATGAAAAAAACCGGAGGAGCTTGCCAAAGATGAGGCCATTACGGCTCGCCTTTAGGTGTTCTCCTCGGGATAGCGTAATTTAAAGAACGAGGGTCAGCAAAACGTAAAAAATAAAAAAAAAAGGGAAAAAAATCTGGAAAAAAACTGTGAAAAAAACCGAAGGAGCTTGCCAAAGATGAGGCCATTACGGCTCGCATTTAGGTGTCCTCCTCGGATAGTCTAATTTAAAGAACGAGGGTCAGCAGAACGTGAAAAAAAAAAAAAACGGAAAAAAAAATCTGGAAAAAAACCTGTGAAAAAAACCGGAGGAGCTTGCGAAAGATGAGGCCATTACGGCTCGCCTTTAGATGTCCTCCTCGGGATAGCGTCATTTAAAGTACGAGGGTCAGCAGAACGTTAAAAAAAAAAAAGGGGGGGGAAAAAATCTGGAAAAAAACTGTGAAAAAAACCGAAGGAGCTTGCCAAAGATGAGGCCATTACGGCTCGCCTTTAGGTGTCCTCCTCGGTATAGCGTAATTTAAAGAACGAGGGTCAGCAGAACGTAAAAAAAAAAAAATAAAATAAAAAAAAATAAAAAGGGAAAAAAACCTGGAAAAAAACTGTGAAAAAAACCGAAGGAGCTTGCCAAAGATGAGGCCATTACGGCTCGCCTTTAGATGTCCTCCTCGGGATAGCGTCATTTAAAGTACGAGGGTCAGCAGAACGTTAAAAAAAAAAAAAGGGGGGGAAAAAATCTGGAAAAAAACTGTGAAAAAAACCGAAGGAGCTTGCCAAAGATGAGGCCATTACGGCTCGCCTTTAGGTGTCCTCCTCGGTATAGCGTAATTTAAAGAACGAGGGTCAGCAGAACGTAAAAAAAAAAAAAAAAAGGAAAAAAAATCTGGAAAAAAACCGAAGGAGCTTGCCAAAGATGAGGCCATTACGGCTCGCCTTTAGGTGTCCTCCTCGGGATAGCGTAATTTAAAGAACGAGGGTCAGCAGAACGTAAAAGAAAAAAAATAAATAAAAAAATAAAAAAATTAAAAAAAAATAAAAAAATTAAAAAAAATAAAAAAAAAACGGAAAAAAAATCTTGAAAAAAACTGTGAAAAAAACCGAAGGAGCTTGCCAAAGATGAGGCCATTACGGCTCGCCTTTAGGTGTCCTCCTCGGGATAGCATAATTTAAAGAACAAGAGTCAGCTGAACGTAAAAAAAAAAAAGAAAAAAAGAAAAAAAAAGACGGAAAAAAATCTGGAAAAAAACCGAAGGAGCTTGCCAAAGATGAGGCCATTACGGCTCGCCTTTAGGTGTCCTCCTCGGGATAGCGTAATTTAAAGAACGAGGGTCAGCAAAACGTAAAAAATAAAAAAAATAAAAAAAAGGGAAAAAAATCTGGAAAAAAACTGTGAAAAAAACCGAAGGAGCTTGCCAAAGATGAGGCCATTACGGCTCGCATTTAGGTGTCCTCCTCGGGATAGTCTAATTTAAAGAACGAGGGTCAGCAGAACGTAAAAAAAAAAAAAAAAAGGAAAAACAACTGGAAAAAAACTGTGAAAAAAACCGAAGGAGCTTGCCAAAGATGAGGCCATTACGGCTCGCCTTTAGGTGTCCTCCTCGGGATAGCGTAATTTAAAGAACGAGGGTCAGCAGAACGTATAAAAAAAAAAAAAAAAAAAAACCGGAAAAAAAATCTGTAAAAAAACTGTGAAAAAACCGGAGGAGCTTGCCAAAGATGAGGCCATACGGCTCGCCTTTAGGTGTCCTCCTCGGGATAGCGTCATTTAAAGAACGAGGGTCAGCAGAAATTTAAAAAAAAAATAAAATAAAATAAAAAAATAAAAAAAAATAAAAAAAATATCCGGGAAAAAAACTGTGAAAAAAAACCGGAGGAGCTTGCCAAAAATGATGCCATTACAGCTCGCTTTTAGTTGTCCTCCTCGGGATAGCGTAATTTGAAGAACGAGGGTCAGCAGAACGTAAAAAAAATAAAATAAAATAAAAAGGGAAAAAAATCTGGAAAAAAACTGTGAAAAAAACCGAAGGAGCTTGCCATAGATGAGGCCATTACGGCTCGCTTTTAGATGTCCTCCTTGGGATAGCGTAATTTGAAGAACGAGGGTCAGCAGAACGTAAAAAAAATAAAATAAAATAAAAAAAAATAAAAAGGGAAAAAAATCTGGAAAAAAAATGTGAAAAAAACCGAAGGAGCTTGCCAAAGATGAGGCCATTACGGCTCGCCTTTAGGTGTCCTCCTCGAGATAGCGTAATTTAAAGAACGAGGGTCAGCAGAACGTAAAAAAAAAAAAAAAAAATCGGGAAAAAAACTGGGAAAAAAAACCGGAGGAGCTTGCCAAAAATGAGGCCATTACAGCTCGCCTGTAGGTGTCCTCCCCGGAAAAAAATCCGGGAAAAAACTGTGAAAAAAAACCAGAGGAGCTTCCCAAAGATGAGGCCATTACTGCTCGCTTTTACGTTTCCTCCTTGGGATAGCGTCATTTAAAGAACGAGGGTCTGCAGAACGTAATAAAAAAAAAAAAAACCTGGAACATAACCAGAAAAACATATCGAAAAAAATCTGCAAAAAAAACTGTGAAAAAATCCGGAGGAGCTTGCTAAAGATGGGGCCATTACGGCTCACCTTTAGGTGTCCTCCTCAGGATAGCGTCATTTAAAGAACGAGTGTCAGCAGAACGTAAATAAAAAATAAAAAAAACTGGAAGAAACCGGAAAAAACAAACCGAAAAAAAAATCCGGAAAAATTTTTTGAAAAAAACCGGAGGAGCTTGCCAAAAATGAGGCCATTACTGCTCACCTTTAGGTGTCCTCCTCGGGATAGCGTCATTTAAAGAATGAGGGTCAGCAGAATGTAAAAAAAAAAAAAAAAAATCCGGGAAAAAACTGTGAAAAAAAACCGGAGGAGCTTCCCAAAGATGAGGCCAATACGGCACACTTTTACGTTTCCTCCTTGGGATAGCGTCATTTAAAGATCGAGGGTCAGTAGAACGTAAAAAAAAAATAAATAAAAAAAACTGGAAAAAACCAGAAAAAAACAAACCGGAAAAAAATCTGGGAAAAAAACTGTGAAAAAACCGGAGGAGCTTGCCAAAGATGAGGCCATTACGGCTCGCCTTTAGGTGTCCTCCTCAGGATAGCGTCATTTAAAGAACGAGGGTCAGCAGAACGTAAAAAAAAAATAAAAAAAAAGCTGGAAGAAACCGGTAAAAAACTGTGAAAAAAAAATCGGAGGAGCTTCCTAAAGATGAGGCCATTACGGCTCACTTTTACGTTTCCTCCTCGGGATAGCGTCATTTAAAGAACGAGGGTCAGCAGAACGTTAAAAAAAAAAAAAAAAACTGGAACAAAACCAGAAAAAAACAAACCGAAAAAAAATCTGGGAAAAAAACTGTGAAAAAAGCCGGAGGAGCTTGCCAAAGATGAGGCCAATACGGCTCGCCTTTAGGTGTCCTCCTCAGGATAGCGTCATTTAAAGAACGAGGGTCAGCAGAACGTAAAAAAAAAATAAAAAAAAACTGGAAGAAACCGGAAAAAACAATCCGGGAAAAAATTGTGAAAAAAACCTGAGGAGCTTGCTAAAAATGAGGCCATAACGGCTCGCCTTTAGGTGTCCTCCTCGGGATAGCGTCATTTAAAGAATGAGGGTCAGCAGAACGTAAAAAAAAAAAAAACTTGAAAAAAACTGGAAAAAAAACCGGAAAAAAACAATCCGGAAAAAAATCTGGGAAAAAAACTGTGAAAAAATCGGAGGAGCTTGCCAAAGAGGAGGCCATTACGGCTCGCCTTTAGGTGTCCTCCTCGGGATAGCGTCATTTAAAGAACGAGGGTCAGCAGAATGTAAAAAATAAAAAATAAAAAAAAATAAAAAAATAAAAAAATAAAAAAAATATCCGGGAAAAAAACTGTGAAAAAAAACCGGAGGAGCTTGCCAAAAATGATGCCATTACAGCTCGCCTTTAGGTGTCCTCCTCGGGATAGCGTAATTTAAAGAACGAGGGTCAGCAGAACGTAAAAAAAAAAAAATAAATAAAAAAAATAAAAAGGGAAAAAAATCTGGAAAAAAACTGTGAAAAAAACCGAAGGAGCTTGCCAAAGATGAGGCCATTACGGCTCGCCTTTAGGTGTCCTCCTCGAGATAGCTTAATTTAAAGAACGAGGGTCAGCAGAACGTAAAAAAAAAAAAAATCCGGGAAAAAAACTGTGAAAAAAAACCGGAGGAGCTTGCCAAAAATGAGGCCATTACAGCTCGCCTGTAGGTGTCCTCCCCGGAAAAAAATCCGGGAAAAAACTGTGAAAAAAAACCCGGAGGAGCTTCCCAAAGATGAGGCCATTACGGCTCGCTTTTACGTTTCCTCCTTGGGATAGCGTCATTTAAAGAACGAGGGTCTGCAGAACGTAAAAAAAAAAAAAAAAAAAAAAAAAAAAACCTGGAACATAACCAGAAAAACATACCGAAAAAAATCTGGAAAAAAAATTGTGAAAAAAACCGGAGGAGCTTGCCAAAGATGGGGCCATTACGGCTCACCTTTAGGTGTCCTCCTCAGGATAGCGTCATTTAAAGAACGAGTGTCAGCAGAACGTAAAAAAAAAAAAAAAAAAACTGGAAGAAACCGGAAAAAACAAACCGGAAAAAAAATCCGGAAAAAAATTGTGAAAAAAACCGGAGGAGCTTGCCAAAAATGAGGCCATTACGGCTCGCCTTTAGGTGTCCTCCTCGGGATAGCGTCATTTAAAGAACGAGGGTCAGCAGAACGTAAAAAAAAAAAATCGGAAAAAAAATTCGGGAAAAAAACTGTGAAAAAAAACCGGATGAGCTTGCCAAAAATGAGGCCATTACTGCTCGCCTTTAGGTGTCCTCCTCGGGATAGCGTCATTTAAAGAATGAGGGTTAGCAGAATGTAAAAAAAAAAAAAAATCCGGGAAAAAAACTGTGAAAAAAAACCGGAGGAGCGTGCCAAAAATGAGGCCATTACGGCTCGCCTTTACGTTTCCTCCTTGGGATAGCGTCGTTTAAAGAACGAGGGTCAGTAGAACGTAAAAAAAAAATAAATAAAAAAAAACTGGATAAAACCAGAAAAAAACAAACCGGAAAAAAATCTGGGAAAAAAACTGTGAAAAAACCGGAGGAGCTTGCCACAGATTAGGCCATTACGGCTCGCATTTAGGTGTCCTCCTCGGGATAGTCTAATTTAAAGAACGAGGGTCAGCAGAACGTAAAAAAAAAAAAAATAAAATAAAAAAAACCTGGAACAAAACCAGAAAAAAACAAACCGGAGGAGCTTGCCAAAGATGAGGCCATTACGGCTAGCCTTTAGGTGTCCTCCTCAGGATAGCGTCATTTATAGAACGAGGGTGAGCAGAACGTAAAAAAAAAAAAAAAAAACTGGAAGAAAACGGAAAAAACAAACCGGAAAAAAATCTGGGAAAAAATTGTGAAAAAAAACCGGAGGAGCCTGCTAAAAATGAGGCCATTACGGCTCGCCTTTAGGTGACCTCCTCGGGATAGCGTCATTTAAAGAATGAGGGTCAGCAGAACGTATAAAAAAAAACCTGGAAAAAAACAAACCGGAAAAAAATTTGGGAAAAAAACTGTGAAAAAAACCGGAGGAGCTTGCCAAAAATGAGGCCATTACGGCTCGCCTTTAGGTATCCTCCTCAGGATAGCGTCATTTAAAGAACGAGTGTCAGCAGAAGGTAAAAAAAATGGAAAAAACCGGAAATAAAGAAATTGGAGAAAATTCTGGGAAAAAAACTGTGAAAAAAACTGGAGCTTGCCAAAGATGAGGCCATTACGGCTCGCCTTTAGGTGTCCTCCTCGGGATAGCGTCATTTAAAGAACGAGGGTCAGCAAAACGTATATAAAAAAAAACAGGAAAAAAAATTCGGGAAAAAAACTGTGAAAAAAAACTGGAGGAGCTTGCCAAAAATGAGGCCATAACGGCTCGCCTTTTGGTGTCCTCCTCGGGATAGCGTCATTTAAACAATGAGGGTCAGCACAATGTAAAAAAAAAAAAGGAAAAAACCAGAAAAATACAAACCGGAAAAAAAACTGTGAAAAAACCGGAGGAGCTTGCCAAAGATGAGGCCATTATGGCTCGCCTTTAGGTGTCCTCCTCGGGATAGCGTCTTTTAAAGAACGAAGGTCAGCAGAACGTTAAAAAAAAAAAAAAAAAAAAAAAAACTGGAAAAAACCAGAAAAAAACAAACCGGAAAAAAAATCTGGGAAAAAAACTGTGAAAAAAACCGGAGGAGCGTGCCAAAAATGAGGCCATTACGGCTCGCCTTTAGGTGTCCTCCCCGGAAAAAAATCCGGGAAAAAACTGTGAAAAAAACCTGAGGAGCTTCCCAAAGATGAGGCCATTACGGCTCGCTTTTACGTTTCCTCCTTGGGATAGCGTCATTTAAAGAACGAGGGTCAGTAGAACGTAAAAAATAAATAAATAAATAAATAAAAACTGGAAAAAACAAGAAAAAAACAAACCGGAAAAAAATCTGGGAAAAAATTTGTGAAAAAACCGGAGGAGCTTGCGAAAGATGAGGCCATTACGGCTCGCCTTTAGGTGTCCTCCTCGGGATAGCGTCTTTTAAAGAACGAGGGTCAGCAGAACGTAAAAAAAAAAATAAAAAATAAAAAAAATACCTGGAACAAAACCAGAAAAAAACAAATCAAAAAAAAATCTGGGAAAAAAACTGTGAAAAAAACCGGAGGAGCTTGCCAAAGATGAGGCCATTACGGCTCGCCTTTAGGTGTCCTCCTCAGGATAGCGTTATTTAAAGAACGAGGGTCAGCAGAATGTAAAAAAAAAGTAAAAAAAAAACTGGAAGAAACCGGAAAAAACAAACCGGAAAAAATTCTGGAAAAAAAACTGTGAAAAAATCGGAGGAGCTTGCCAAAGATGAGGCCATTACGGCTCGCCTTTAGGTGTCCTCCTCGGGATAGCGTCTTTTAAAGAACGAGGGTCAGCAGAACGTATAAAAAAAAATCCGGGAAAAAACTGTGAAAAAAAAAAACGGAGGAGCTTCCTAAAGATGAGGCCATTACGGCTCACTTTTACGTTTCCTCCTCGGGATAGTGTCATTTAAAGAATGAAGGTCAGCATAATGTAAAAAAAAAAAAAAAAACCTGGAAAAAAACAAACCGAAAAAAAAATTTGGGAAAAAAACTATGAAAAAAACCGGAGGAGCTTGCCAAAAATTAGGTCATTACGGCTCGCCTTTAGGTGTCCTCCTCAGGATAGCGTCATTTAAAGAACGAGGGTCAGCAGAAGGTTAAAAAAAATGGAAAAAACCTGAAATAAAGAAATTGGAGAAAATTCTGGGAAAAAAACTGTGAAAAAAACCGGAGGAGCTTGCCAAAGATGAGGCCATTACGGCTCGCCTTTAGGTGTCCTCCTCGGGATAGTGTCATTTAAAGAACGAGGGTCAGCAAAACGTATATAAAAAAAAATAGGAAAAAAATTCGGGAAAAAAACTGTGAAAAAAAACCGGAGGAGCTTGCCAAAAATGAGGCCATAACGGCTCGCCTTTAGGTGTCCTCCTCGGGATAGCGTCATTTAAAGAATAAGGGTCAGCAGAACGTTAAAGAAAAAAAAAAAAAGAAACATGAAAAAAACTGGAAAAAAAAAACCGGAAAAAAAAATTTGGGAAAAAAACTGTGAAAAAAGCCGGAGGAGCTTGCCCAAAATGAGGCCATTACGGCTCGCCTTTAGGTGTCCTCCTCGGGATAGCGTCATTTAAAGAACGAGGGTCAGCACAACGTAAAAAAAAAAAATGGAAAAAACCAAAAAAAAAGCAAACCGGAAAAAAACTGTGAAAAAACCGGAGGAGCTTGCCAAAGATGAGGCCATTACGGCTCGCCTTTAGGTGTCCTCATCGGGATAGCGTCTTTTAAAGAACGAGGGTTAGCAGAACGTTAAAAAAAAAACTGGAAAAAACCGGAAAAAACAAACCGGAAAAAAAATCCGGGAAAAAAACTGTGAAAAAAAACCGGAGGAGCTTCCCAAATATGAGGCCATTACGGCTCGCTTTTACGTTTCCTCCTTGGGATAGCGTCATTTAAAGAACGAGGGTCAGCAGAACGTAAAAAAAAAATAAATAAAAAAAATTGGAAAAAACCAGAAAAAACAATCCGGAAAAAAATCTGGGAAAAAAACTGTGAAAAAATCGGAGGATCTTGCCAAAGATGAGGCCATTACGGCTCGCCTTTAGGTGTCCTCCTCGGGATAGCGTCTTTTAAAGAACGAGGGTCAGCAGAACGTTAAAAAAAAAAAAAAAAAAAAAAAAAAAAAAAAAAACGGAAAGAAAATCCGGGAAAAAACTGTGAAAAAAAATGGAGGAGCTTCCTAAAGATGAGGCCATTAGGGCTCACTTTTACATTTCCACCTCGGGATAGCGTCATTTAAAGAACGAGGGTCAGCAGAACGTAAAAAAAAAAAAAAAAAAAAAACCTGGAACAAAACCAGAAAAAAACAAACCGGAGGAGCTTGCCAAAGATGAGGCCATTATGGCTCGGCTTTAGGTGTCCTCCTCAGGATAGCGTCATTTAAAGAACGAGGGTGAGCAGAACGTAAAAAAAAAAAAAAAAAAGGAATTAATCGGAAAAAACAAACCGGAAAAAAAAATCCGGGAAAAAAACTGTGAAAAAAACCGGAGGAGCTTGCAAAAAATGAGGCCATCACGGCTCGCCTTTAGGTGTCCTCCTCGGGATAGCATCATTTAAAGAACGAGGGTTAGCAGATAAAAAAAGAAAAAAAAAACTGGAAAAAACCGGAAAAAAACAAACCGGAAAAAAAATTCGGGAAAAAATCTGTGAAAAAAAACCGGAGGAGCTTCCCGAAGATGAGGCCATTACGGCTCGCCTATAGGTGTCCTCCTCGGGATAGCGTCATTTAAAGAACGAGGGTCAACAGAACGTAAAAAAAAAATGGAAAAAACCGAAAAAAAAAACAAACCGAAAAAAAATCCGGGAAAAAACTGTGAAAAAAAACCGCAGGAGCTTGCCAAAAATGAGGCCATTACGGCTAGCCTTTAGGGGTCCTCCTCGGAATAAAGTCATTTAAAGAACGAGGGTCAACAGAACGTTTAAAAAAAAAAAACCTGGGAAAAAATAAACCGGAAAAAAACTTTGAAAAAAACCGAAGGAGCTTGCCAAAGATGAGGCCATTATGGCTCGCCTTTAGGTGTACTCCTCGGGATAGCGTCATTTAAAGAACAAGGGTCGGCAGAACGTAAAAAAAAAAAAAAAAAAAAAAAAAAACGAAAAAATCCGGAAAAAATTCGGGAAAAAAACTGTGAAAAAAAAAACTGGAGGAGCTTGCCAAAGATGAGGCCATTACGGCTCGCCTTTAGGTGTCCTCCTCGGGATAGCGTCATTTAAAGATCGAGGGTCAGCAGAACATAAAAAAAAAAATGGAAAAAACCGGAAAAAACAAACCGGAAAAAAAAATCCGGGAAAAAACTGGGGAAAAAAGCCGGAAGAGCTTGCCAAAAATGAGGCCATTACGGCTCGCCTTTAGGTGTCCTCCTCGGGATAGCGTCATTTAAAGAACGAGGGTCAGCACAATGTAAAAAAAAATGGAAAAAACCAGAAAAAAACAAACCGGAAAAAAAACTGTGAAAAAACCGGAGGAGCTAGCCAAAGATGAGGCCATTACGGCTCGCCTTTTGGTGTCCTCCTCGGGATAGCGTCTTTTAAAGAACGAGGGTCAGCAGAACGTTAAAAAAAATGGAAAAAACTGGAAAAAAACAAACCGGAAAAAAAATCCGGGAAAAAACTGTGAAAAAAAACCGGAGGAGCTTCCCAAAGATGAGGCCATTACGGCTCGCTTTTACGTTTCCTCCTTGGGATAGCGTCATTTAAAGAACGAGGGTCAGCAGAACGTAAAAAAAAAATAAACAAAAAAAAAACTGGAAAAAACCAGAAAAAACAAACCGGAAAAAAATCTGGGAAAAAAACTGTGAAAAAATCGGAGGAGCTTGCCAAAGATGAGGCCAGTACGGCTCGCCTTTAGGTGTCCTCCTCGGGATAGCGTCTTTTAATGAACGAGGGTCAGCAGAACGTAATAAAAAAAAAAAAACCGGAAAGATAATCCGGGAAAAAACTGTGAAAAAAAAACGGAGGAGCTTCCTAAAGATGAGGCCATTAGGGCTCACTTTTACGTTTCCTCCTCGGGATAGCGTCATTTAAAGAACGAGGGTCAGCAGAACGTAAAAAAAAAAAAAAAAAAAACCTGGAACAAAACCAGAAAAAAACAAACCGCAGGAGCTTGCAAAAAATGAGGCCATTACGGCTCGCCTTTAGGTGTCCTCCTCGGGATAGAGTCATTTAAAGAATGAGGGTCAGCAGAACGTAAAAAAAAAAACCGGAAAAAATCTGGAAAAAAACTGTGAAAAAAACTGGAGGAGCTTGCCAAAGATGAGGGCATCACGGCTCGCCTTTAGGTGTCCTCCTCGGGATACCGTCATTTAAAGAACGAGGGTCAGCAGATAAAAAAAGAAAAAAAAACTAGAAAAAACCGGAAAAAAACAAACCGGAAAAAAAATTCAGGAAAAAATCTGTGAAAAAAAAACCGGAGGAGCTTCCCGAAGATGAGGCCATTACGGCTCGCCTTTAGGTGTCCTCCTCGGGATAGCGTCATTTAAAGAACGAGGGTCAACAGAACGTAAAAAAAAAAATGGAAAAAACCGAAAAAAAACAAACCGAAAAAAAATCCGGGAAAAAACTGTGAAAAAAACCGGAGGAGCTTGCCAAAAATGAGGCCATTACGGCTAGCCTTTAGGGGTCCTCCTCGGAATAAAGTCATTTAAAGAACGAGGGTCAACAGAACGTTTAAAAAAAAAAACCTGGGAAAAAACAAACCGGAAAAAAAATCGGGAAAAAAACTTTGAAAAAAACCGAAGGAGCTTGCCAAAGATGAGGCCATTATGGCTCGCCTTTAGGTGTACTCCTCGGGATAGCGTCATTTAAAGAACGAGGGTCGGCAGAACGTAAAAAAAAAAAAAAAAAAAGAAAACGAAAAAATCCGGAAAAAATTCGGGAAAAAAACTGTGAAAAAAAAACTGGAGGAGCTTGCCAAAGATGAGGCCATTACAGCTCGCCTTTAGGTGTCCTCCTCGGGATAGCGTCATTTAAAGAACGAGGGTCAGCAGAAAAAAAAAAGGAAAAAAAAACTGGAAAAAACCGGAAAAAAATTCGGAAAAAAACTGTGAAAAAAAACCTGAGGAGCTTGCCAAAGATGAGGCCATTACGGCTCGCCTTTAGGTGTCCTCCTCGGGATAGCGTCATTTAAAGATCGAGGGTCAGCAGAACGTAAAAAAAAAATGGAAAAAACCGGAAAAAACAAACCGGAAAAAAAAATCCGGGAAAAAACTGGGGAAAAAAGCCGGAAGAGCTTGCCAAAAATGAGGCCATTACGGCTCGCCTTTAGGTGTCCTCCTCGGGATAGCGTCTTTTAAAGAACGAGGGTCAGCACAACGTAAAAAAAAATGGAAAAAACCAGAAAAAAACAAACCGGAAAAAAAACTGTGAAAAAACCGGAGGAGCTAGCCAAAGATGAGGCCATTACGGCTCGCCTTTTGGTGTCCTCCTCGGGATAGCGTCTTTTAAAGAACGAGGGTCAGCAGAACGTTAAAAAAAATGGAAAAAACCGGAAAAAAACAAACCGGAAAAAAAAATCCGGGAAAAAACTATGAAAAAAAACCGGAGGAGCTTCCCAAAGATGAGGCCATTACGGCTCGCTTTTACGTTTCCTCCTTGGGATAGCGTCATTTAAAGAACGAGGGTCAGCAGAACGTAAAAAAAAAATAAACAAAAAAAAAACTGGAAAAAACCAGAAAAAACAAACCGGAAAAAAATCTGGGAAAAAAACTGTGAAAAAATCGGAGGAGCTTGCCAAAGATGAGGCCAGTACGGCTCGCCTTTAGGTGTCCTCCTCGGGATAACGTCTTTTAATGAACGAGGGTCAGCAGAACGTAATAAAAAAAAAAAAAACCGGAAAGATAATCCGGGAAAAAACTGTGAAAAAAAAACGGAGGAGCTTCCTAAAGATGAGGCCATTAGGGCTCACTTTTACGTTTCCTCCTCGGGATAGCGTCATTTAAAGAACGAGGGTCAGCAGAACGTAAAAAAAAAAAAAAAAAAACCTGGAACAAAACCAGAAAAAAACAAACCGCAGGAGCTTGCAAAAAATGAGGCCATTACGGCTCGCCTTTAGGTGTCCTCCTCGGGATAGAGTCATTTAAAGAATGAGGGTCAGCAGAACGTAAAAAAAAAAAACCGGAAAAAATCTGGAAAAAAACTGTGAAAAAAACTGGAGGAGCTTGCCAAAGATGAGGGCATCACGGCTCGCCTTTAGGTGTCCTCCTCGGGATACCGTCATTTAAAGAACGAGGGTCAGCAGATAAAAAAAGAAAAAAAAACTAGAAAAAACCGGAAAAAAACAAACCGGAAAAAAAATTCAGGAAAAAATCTGTGAAAAAAAAACCGGAGGAGCTTCCCGAAGATGAGGCCATTACGGCTCGCCTTTAGGTGTCCTCCTCGGGATAGCGTCATTTAAAGAACGAGGGTCAACAGAACGTAAAAAAAAAAATGGAAAAAACCGAAAAAAAACAAACCGAAAAAAAATCCGGGAAAAAACTGTGAAAAAAAACCGGAGGAGCTTGCCAAAAATGAGGCCATTACGGCTAGCCTTTAGGGGTCCTCCTCGGAATAAAGTCATTTAAAGAACGAGGGTCAACAGAACGTTTAAAAAAAAAACCTGGGAAAAAACAAACCGGAAAAAAAATCGGGAAAAAAACTTTGAAAAAAACCGAAGGAGCTTGCCAAAGATGAGGCCATTATGGCTCGCCTTTAGGTGTACTCCTCGGGATAGCGTCATTTAAAGAACGAGGGTCGGCAGAACGTAAAAAAAAAAAAAAAAAAAGAAAACGAAAAAATCCGGAAAAAATTCGGGAAAAAAACTGTGAAAAAAAAACTGGAGGAGCTTGCCAAAGATGAGGCCATTACAGCTCGCCTTTAGGTGTCCTCCTCGGGATAGCGTCATTTAAAGAACGAGGGTCAGCAGAAAAAAAAAAGGAAAAAAAAACTGGAAAAAACCGGAAAAAAATTCGGAAAAAAACTGTGAAAAAAAACCTGAGGAGCTTGCCAAAGATGAGGCCATTACGGCTCGCCTTTAGGTGTCCTCCTCGGGATAGCGTCATTTAAAGATCGAGGGTCAGCAGAACGTAAAAAAAAAATGGAAAAAACCGGAAAAAACAAACCGGAAAAAAAAATCCGGGAAAAAACTGGGGAAAAAAGCCGGAAGAGCTTGCCAAAAATGAGGCCATTACGGCTCGCCTTTAGGTGTCCTCCTCGGGATAGCGTCTTTTAAAGAACGAGGGTCAGCACAACGTAAAAAAAAATGGAAAAAACCAGAAAAAAACAAACCGGAAAAAAAACTGTGAAAAAACCGGAGGAGCTAGCCAAAGATGAGGCCATTACGGCTCGCCTTTTGGTGTCCTCCTCGGGATAGCGTCTTTTAAAGAACGAGGGTCAGCAGAACGTTAAAAAAAATGGAAAAAACCGGAAAAAAACAAACCGGAAAAAAAAATCCGGGAAAAAACTATGAAAAAAAACCGGAGGAGCTTCCCAAAGATGAGGCCATTACGGCTCGCTTTTACGTTTCCTCCTTGGGATAGCGTCATTTAAAGAACGAGGGTCAGCAGAACGTAAAAAAAAAATAAACAAAAAAAAACTGGAAAAAACCAGAAAAAACAAACCGGAAAAAAATCTTGGAAAAAAACTGTGAAAAAATCGGAGGAGCTTGCCAAAGATGAGGCCAGTACGGCTCGCCTTTAGGTGTCCTCCTCGGGATAGCGTCTTTTAAAGAACGAGGGTCAGCAGAACGTAATAAAAAAAAAAAAAAGAAAACGAAAAAATCCGGAAAAAATTCGGGAAAAAAACTGTGAAAAAAAAACTGGAGGAGCTTGCCAAAGATGAGGCCATTACAGCTCGCCTTTAGGTGTCCTCCTCGGGATAGCGTCATTTAAAGAACGAGGGTCAGCAGAAAAAAAAAAGGAAAAAAAAACTGGAAAAAACCGGAAAAAAATTCGGAAAAAAACTGTGAAAAAAAACCTGAGGAGCTTGCCAAAGATGAGGCCATTACGGCTCGCCTTTAGGTGTCCTCCTCGGGATAGCGTCATTTAAAGATCGAGGGTCAGCAGAACGTAAAAAAAAAATGGAAAAAACCGGAAAAAACAAACCGGAAAAAAAAATCCGGGAAAAAACTGGGGAAAAAAGCCGGAAGAGCTTGCCAAAAATGAGGCCATTACGGCTCGCCTTTAGGTGTCCTCCTCGGGATAGCGTCTTTTAAAGAACGAGGGTCAGCACAACGTAAAAAAAAATGGAAAAAACCAGAAAAAAACAAACCGGAAAAAAAACTGTGAAAAAACCGGAGGAGCTAGCCAAAGATGAGGCCATTACGGCTCGCCTTTTGGTGTCCTCCTCGGGATAGCGTCTTTTAAAGAACGAGGGTCAGCAGAACGTTAAAAAAAATGGAAAAAACCGGAAAAAAACAAACCGGAAAAAAAAATCCGGGAAAAAACTATGAAAAAAAACCGGAGGAGCTTCCCAAAGATGAGGCCATTACGGCTCGCTTTTACGTTTCCTCCTTGGGATAGCGTCATTTAAAGAACGAGGGTCAGCAGAACGTAAAAAAAAAATAAACAAAAAAAAACTGGAAAAAACCAGAAAAAACAAACCGGAAAAAAATCTGGGAAAAAAACTGTGAAAAAATCGGAGGAGCTTGCCAAAGATGAGGCCAGTACGGCTCGCCTTTAGGTGTCCTCCTCGGGATAGCGTCTTTTAAAGAACGAGGGTCAGCAGAACGTAATAAAAAAAAAAAAAAAAACCGGAAAGATAATCCGGGAAAAAACTGTGAAAAAAAAAACGGAGGAGCTTCCTAAAGATGAGGCCATTAGGGCTCACTTTTACGTTTCCTCCTCGGGATAGCGTCATTTAAAGAACGAGGGTCAGCAGAACGTAAAAAAAAAAAAAAAAAAAAAAACCTGGAACAAAACCAGAAAAAAACAAACCGGAGGAGCTTGCCAAAGATGAGGCCATTACGGCTCGGCTTTAGGTGTCCTCCTCAGGATAGCGTCATTTAAAGAACGAGGGTGAGCAGAACGTAAAAAAAAAAAAAAAAAAAAAAAAAAAAAAACTGGAATTAACCGGAAAAAAGCAAACCGGAAAAAAAAATCCGGGAAAAAATTGTGAAAAAAACCGCAGGAGCTTGCAAAAAATGAGGCCATTACGGCTCACCTTTAGGTGTCCTCCTCGGGATTGAGTCATTTAAAGAATGAGGGTCAGCAGAACGTAAAAAAAAAAACCGGAAAAAATCTGGAAAAAAACTGTGAAAAAAACTGGAGGAGCTTCCCGAAGATGAGGCCATTACGGCTCGCCTTTAGGTGTCCTCCTCGGGATAGCGTCATTTAAAGAACGAGGGTCAACAGAACGTAAAAAAAATGGAAAAAACCGAAAAAAAACAAACCGAAAAAAAATCCGGGAAAAAACTGTGAAAAAAAACTGGAGGAGCTTTGATGACAAGTCATCTTAGCCTATTTTAACTAGTCTTTTTCTCTTGTTTTCATTAGAATTATGCACTTTCTTGAGCTACAAGCAAGCTAATTGAGTAGATTTTCATGTTTCCCTTGATTGAACCAACCGTATATGAATTCATTACATTTCATGAGGTTTTATGCTATATTTGTTGCATATTATGAAAGAATGAATATCTCATGATTTTGAGCATAGCTTTAATGAGTTTGGTTGATTAATGATAGGTGAAGAAAGCTTGGAGAAAGGTTGAAGCAAAGAGGAATGGCTAGGAGTGAAGGGAGGACAATGGAATAAGTGAAATTGAACCAGGAAGCAAGAAGTTAGCCCCAACGTTAGCCCCCTAACTTGGAGGCTAACGTTGGAACTTGAAATTTCCTCCCTGGCCATCCCACGTTTGCGCCAACGTTAGCCCCCTAACTTGGAGGCTAACGTTGGCACATGAATTCCCCCATGGCCAACCAACGTTTGCGCCAACGTTAGCCCCCTAACTTGGAGGCTAACGTTGGCACATGAAAACACAAGGGAGAGGGGCCAACGTTTGCGCCAACGTTAGCCCCCTAACTTGGAGGCTAACGTTGGCGCCACTAGCATACAAGGCAAGGCCAACGTTAGGGTCAAAGTTAGACCCCTAACGTTGGCACCAACGTGCATACCAGAAAAATGTGTATGCTGCTATGAAAAGTTGGAGCCAAAGTTAGACCCCTAACTTTGGCTCAAACTTTTGGTCCAACTTTTGCTAACTTCAAAACCGGTTCAATTGGTTCACTTCGGTTCTTCTCCAAACTTCAAGAGCAATCAACCAAGGCCTCTTTCAACCCAATTCCACCAAGAGCAAAGGCCCAACTCAAGGCTTGAAGATCATTTGAAGAAAGTGTATAAATAGGATAGAATTCAAGTTCTTTGGGGGGCTTTCCTTTTGGAATTTTCATAATAGTTTTCGCAGAGCTTTTGAACTTTAATTTCTTTGTTTCCATTGCTTTCAATTTCATTTTACATTTGTCTTGGATCTTGGATTGGAGAATTGAAGAAATTCTGTTTAAATCTCAATCTTGGATCTCTCTGTTTCTTTACTTCTAATTGAATTTCATTTCCGGTTAATTGCTCTTGATCTCTTTTCTTTGCAATTTACAATTTCCTTGCAATTGTTCTTGTTGGATCTAGGAAGGCATTGAGATCTAGACTTGGTTTTCTAGTCTCTGGGTCCTGAGATCCAAATCTCCAATTTACATTCTGTTTCTTTCCTTTCTATGTTCATTTACTTTTCTGCTTCATATCCGGTTCAATCCCAATTCCCTTTCCCTCTTCTGTTTGATGCAATTTAATTTTTTCTTGTTTAATTTCTGCAAATCCACATCCCAATCCCCTTTACATTTCAAGCAATTTACATTCCTTGCACTTTAAGATTCCGCAATTTACATTTCTTGCACTTTAAGTTTCTGCCATTTAATTCCTTGTTCCTTAAGATTCAGAAATTTAATTTCCTGCACTATTTACTTTCATGCAATTTACATTCTGCAAATCACAAATCACCCAACCAACACTCGATTCGCTTGACTAAATCAACCACTAAACTAAAATTGCTCAATCCTTCAATCCCTGTGGGATCGACCTCACTCCCGTGAGTTTTTATTACTTGATACGACCCGGTGCACTTGCCGGTTAGTTTTGGGTGTTCTGGGAGAAATTTATTTTTCCTCCAAAATATCTCATCAAGTTTTTGGCGCCGTTACCGGGGATTGATTAGATTGACAATGATTAAGTGAGGTGGTAATCTAGATCAAGCACTTTGTCTTTAATTTTGACTAACCCACTAACTGTTTGAAGTTTTGCCTGAGCTAATAGAAACCTCATTCTAGCAATAGAGTGAAATTTCCTTGGCTCATCCTGCTGAATATGATTTTCATAGCTTGAAAAACAAACGAGAGGAGTGGTTTTCGTTCATTTCTCTCTCAAGTTTGCCAACTGTTTGATACTTTGTGTCAACTGATCCTTCAACCATATCCTGGCCTGAATATGCTCTATCTTCACTTGAATTGGTTGTGACTGTGCAGATCATGGAAGGGAACTCAACAAATTCGAGCAATCATGAGAGTAATACCCCCACCTTGGACGATAATGTAACCCATGGTTCGAAGCAACCATCCATAGCCATGAATGATGTTGCCCAATGGTTTGAAGCTTTTCCGCAAGGAAGCATTATCGGATGGGAAGAATTGATGAATGGACTCCTAGTCAAATTTAACCCATTACAAAGAGTTGTTAAGCAAGAGGCAGAAGTGCATCCATTAGAGAAAGAAATTGAAGGTGCTCGTGCAGTAATAATCCAAAACAAGCAGATGCATCAGCAAACTCTGCAACAACTAGATATGATGGCTAGAAAATTCACTGAATTGAGGCATGCTGTAGTACATACATACAACCTGACTCAAAGCTCATATGGGTGTAATCAAGCTGAACAAAGCTTTGGGGCCATTAACCATGAGCAACAAAGCTATGAGCAACTACAAGCTCCAAGAAATCACTCTAGCATGCTCCAGAACAGGCCTCAGAATGATGTATACAATCCACCTTGGAGAACTCATTCTAATGGGAGAGGGGTTGAAAACCAAAACCAAAGACCAAGGGACTTCAACTGCAACAATCCCAACTTCAAAAATCAACTTAAAACACACCCCCACAACAACAATCACACACACTTCCAACCCCGTCCTACCTCACCATTCACTCAAAATGACCTTAATCAACCACCACAATTGCCTCAACCACTTCCAACCTTTCAAAGGATCTATATTCTAGAAATGCTGATGGAGAGGTCCATCAAAATTCAAGAAATGATGGCAATAGAGCGGGAAGAAATAAAGAAGCATAAAGAGATGATAAGCAAGAACCAGGAGGCTTCACTCAGAAGATTTGAAAGGCAGGTGGAACAATTAGTGCAAAACCTTGCTGAATTGGGTGAGAAAAAAGGGACTCTGAACCCAAAGAGCCATGAAAAGGATGCTGTGTTGAAAGAGAAGGGAGTCATGGAGGAAAATAAGAAGGCTATAGAAAGAGAAATAGAGGGAAGGAAGCCCATAGCAAGAGGAGGAAACCTGAGGCAACAGAAGCCTCAACTTCCATGAGCACAGAGTGAAGGATGTCAAGCTAGTGACAATAAAAGAGCGCTTGTTGGGAGGCAACCCAACCCGAGGTAGTTTTCTGTTCTTAACTATTTTAATAAAAAGGTTAATTAGTTTTATCTATAATGCAAGAAGCTAAGTTTGGTGTTGCACACCAAAACAATCTAAGGGAGAATGAAGGATTCTAAGTTTGGTGTCCACCAAAACCCCATTAAAACACATTCTCACTTTCTGCATAATGTAGGCTTCAAGCATACTGGATGAACTAGTTAGCCATTTTAATGCTTTTCTTAGTTTCCAGTTCTATCACTTTTGAAAAAGAAAAAGAAATTATCACACATGGTTAACCATGGGCAAGGTACTAAGTTTGGTGTTCCCACACCAAAGTAAGTTCAAAAAGCCCGCAAATAAATCATGCAAGCTAACCATTTTTCAAGTGCTTGGGGGACAAGCAACTTTCAATATCATTGCAAAGGTCAATACAAGCTGTTGGAAGGATTAAGCATCATCAACCAAAGAACAAAAGATGAACCTAAAGGCCAGCAATGATGATGATGAGAAAAAGAAAAGCAATTGAACTCCAACAGGTTGTATTGTTAAGTGATTGTTCTACATCAAATATTGCTGTGATTGAAAGTTGGATTGTATCCTTAATTGCCCTGCCTATCTGCATGATGAGATATTTTGTTGAGAAACGAATCTCTCCCAAAACACCCAAAACTAACCGGCAAGTGCACCGGGTCGTATCAAGTAATAAAAACTCACGGGAGTGAGGTCGATCCCACAGGGATTGAAGGATTGAGCAATTTTAGTTTAGTGGTTGATTTAGTCAAGCGAATCAAGATTTGGTTGATGGTTTTGTGACTTGCAGAATTAAATTGCATTGAAGTAAAGAGAACAAGAAATAAATTGCTGAAACGTAAAGAACAAGAGATTAAATGGCGGAAGCTTAGAGTGCAAGAAATGTAAATTGCGGAATCTTAAAGTGCAAGGAATGTAAATTGCTTGAAATGTAAAGGGGATTGGGATGTGGATTTGCAGAAATTAAACAAGGAAAAATTAAATTGCATCAAACAGAAGAGGGAAAGGGAATTGGGATTGAACCGGATCTTGAAGCAGTAAAGTAAATGAACAGAAAAAGCAATAAACAGGGAATTGAAATGAGAAATTCAGATCTCAGGACCCAGAGACTAGAAAACCAAGTCTAGATCTCAATGCCTTCCTAGATCCAACAAGAACAATAGCAAGGGAATTGTAAATTGCAAAGAAAAGAGATGAAGAACAATGAACTGGAAATGGAATTCAATTAACAGTAAAGAAACAGAGAGATCCAAGATTGAGATTGAAACAGAATTTCTTCAATTCTCCAATCCAAGATCCAAGACAAATGTCAAATGAAATTGAAAGCAATTGAAAACAAGAAATTAAAGTTCACCCAAGTTCAAAAGCTCTTCGAAAACTATTATGAAAATTCTAAAAGGAAAGCTCTCTGAATAACTTGAATTCTATCCTATTTATACACTTTCCAAAATGATCTTAAAGCCTTGAGTTGGGCCTTTGTTCTTGGTGGAATTGGGTTGAAAGAGGCCTTGGTTGATTGCTCTTGAAGTTTGAAGAAGAACCAAAGTGAACCAATTGAACCGGTTTTGAAGTTAGCCATAGTTGGACCTAACGTTTGAGCCAAAGTTAGGGGTCTAACTTTGGCTCCAACTTTTCATAGCAGCAAGCAAAATTTACTGGTATGCACGTTGGTGCCAACGTTAGGGGTCTAACTTTGACCCTAACGTTGGCCTTGCTTATATGCTAGTGGCGCCAACGTTAGCCTCCAAGTTAGGGGGCTAACGTTGGCGCAAACGTTGGCCCTTCCCCCTTTGTAATTTATGTGCCAACGTTAGCCTCCAAGTTAGGGGGCTAACGTTGGCGCAAACGTTGGTGCCCAGGGAAAAAGTTTCTCTTGCCAACGTTAGCCTCCAAGTTAGGGGGCTAACGTTGGTTCAAACGTGGGGAGCCCAGGGAGAAATCTTCATGCCTAACGTTAGCCTCCAAGTTAGGGGGCTAACGTTGGGGCTAACTTCATGCCTCCTGGTTCAATTTCACTTATTCCATTGTCCTCTCTTCACTCCTAGCCATTCCTCTTTGTTTCAACCTTTCTCCAAGCTTTCTTCACCTATCATTAATCAACCAAACTCATCAAAGCTATGCTAAAAATCATGAGATATTCATTCTTTCATAATATGCAACAAATATAGCATAAAACCTCATGAAATGGCATAAATTCATATATGGTTGGTTCAATCAAGGGAAACATGAAAATCTACTCAATTAGCTTGCTTGTAGCTCAAGAAAGTGTATAATTCTAATGAAAACAAAAGAAAAAGACTAGTTAAAATAGGCTAAGATGACTTGTCATCACAACACCAAACTTAAAGCTTGCTTGTCCCCAAGCAAGAAATAGATTTATGCTCCAAGGTTCTTTCAATTAAGATGGATTGAGGAACACTTGTAAAGTGCAGTGAGTGAAGTGATCAAGTATCAGTAGGATAAATTCTAAATCATATGCTTATGCAAGGGCTTCAGTGCTCACTAGTCCTCACATATTGGGAGTCGTAGGTCTTAGGATTTTCATCCAAATGGTATCATGGAGATCTCTTTATATGTAATCACCTTGAAGCAGCTTATAGTTTCTGTGCTTTGGCCTCGACTCTAAGTATCATGTCTCAAGGCGGCTTTTTAGATAAGCTTTCAATCAATACTCCTAAACCAGTTGGTCTTAAGGTATTAGGTGTTGAAGCACCCCTAAGGATTTACTTGCTCAAGCCTCTTTCCTTGACACATCTCAACCACAAGCATTTACTAGGATAACAACTCTTTGAGTTTTTGTTTCTTTCTTTCTTTTTCTGCCTAGTAATTGATGCTCAGAGCCTTGGGCCATGTTCTTTTTGCTTTTGTATTTTCTTTATTTTCCTTTGTTTTGTTTGCTGCTTCTTGGATCAATAAATTTTTGAGAATCTCCACAATACTTCTTTGAACTTCATGTCCCGCCTATGAGCTCCCATGCAAGTTTTCACAAGCATGCAACCTCAATACAAAATCACACAACTAGAACTACTACTTCTCCTAATCTTTTGCTTGCCTCAAAATTGTTTAATTCCTCAATCCTTCTTTTCAAAGAACTTTCATGTGATGCATTCTTGAAAAATTGAGTGCAAACAAGTTTTGAAGATAAGAATGTTGTGAATGATCAAGCATCTTGCTTATTGAATCATAAAGAAAGACTATGCTATGCAGGCAGGGGTAAATAAAAAAAACTATGCTATGCAGATAGGCAGGGCAGATCAGAATACAATCCAACTTTCAATTACAGCAACATTTGATGCAAAATAATGACTTAACAATACAACCTGTTGAAGTTTACTTGCTTTCCTTCTTCTCATCATCATCATTACTGGCCTTTAGGTTCGTCTTTTGTTTCTTTGGTTGATGATGCTTAATCCTTCTAACAGCTTGTATGGATCTCTGTAATGATATTGAAAGTTGCTTGTTTCCCAAGCACTTGAAAAATGGTTAGCTTGCATGATTTATTTGCGGGCTTTTTGAACTTACTTTGGTGTGGGGACACCAAACTTAGTACCTTGACGATGCATTAGATTAACCATGTGTGAAACTCTTTTTCTTCTTTTTCAAAAGCAATAAAACTGAAACTAGGAAACAGCAGAATAGTTAACTAGTTTATCCAATATGCTTGAAGCCATCATTATGTAGAAGGTGAGAGTGTGTTTTATGATGAGATTTTGGTGGAACACCAAACTTAGAATCTTTCATTCTCCCTTAGATTGTTTTGGTGTGCAACACCAAACTTAGCTTCTTGCATTATAGATAAAACTAATTAACCTTTTTATTAAACTAGTTATGAACAGAAAACTACCTCGGGTTGGGTTGCCTCCCAACAAGCGCTCTTTTATTGTCACTAGCTTGACATCCTTCACTCTGTGCTCATGGAAGTTGAGGCTTCTGTTGCCTCAGGTTTCCTCCTCTTGCTATGGGCTTCCTTCCCTCTATTTCTCTTTCCATAGCCTTCTTATTTTCCTCCATGACTCCCTTCTCTTTCAACACAGCATCCTTTTCATGGCTCTTTGGGTTCAGAGTCCCCTTTTTCTCACCCAATTCAGCAAGGTTTTGCACTAATTGTTCCACCTGCCTTTCAAGTCTTCTGAGTGAAGCCTCCTGGTTCTTGCTTATCATCTCTTGATGCTTCTTTATTTCTTCCCGCTCTATTGCCATCATTTCTTGAATTTTGATGGACCTTTCCATCAGCATTTCTAGAATATAGATCCTTTGAAAGGTTGGAAGTGGTTGTGGCAATTGTGGTGGTTGATGAAGGTCATTTTGAGTGAATGGTGAGGTAGGACGAGGTTGGAAGTGTGTGTGATTGTTGTTGTGGGGGTGTGTTTTAAGTTGGTTTTTGAAGTTGGGATTGTTGCAGTTGAAGTCCCTTGGTCTTTGGTTTTGGTTCTCAACCCCCCTCCCATTAGAATGAGTTCTCCAAGGTGGAGTGTACACATCATTCTGAGGCCTGTTCTGATGCATGCTGGAGTGATTGCTTGGAGCTTGTAGTTGCTCATAGCTTTGTTGCTCATGGTTAATGACCCCAAAGCTTTGTTCATCTTGATTACACCCATATGAGCTTTGAGTCAGGTTGTATGTATGTACTACAACATGTCTCAACTCAATGATTTTTCTAGCCATCATATCTAATTGTTGTAGAGTCTGCTGATGCATCTGCTTGTTTTGGCTTATTACTGCACGAGCACCTTCAATTTCTTTCTCTACTGGATGCACTTCTGCCTCTTGCTTAACAACTCTTTGTGATGGGTTAAATTTGACTAGGAGTCCATTCATCAATTCTTCCCATCCGATAATGCTTCCTTGTGGAAAAGCTTCAAACCATTGGGCAACATCATTCATGGCTATGGATAGTTGCTTCGAGCTATGGGTTACATTATCATCCATGGTGGGGGTATTACTCTCATGATTGCTAGGATTTGTTGAGTTCCCTTCCATGATCTGCACAGTCACAACCAATTCAAGTGAAGATAGAGCATATTCAGGCCAGGGTATGATTGAAGGATCAATTGACACAAAGTATCAAACAGTTAGCAAACTTGAGAGAGAAATGAACGAAAACCACTCCTCTCGTTTGTTTTTCAAGCTATGAAAATCATATTCAGCAGGATGAGCCAAGGAAATTTCACTCTATTGCTAGAATGAGGTTTCTATTAACTCAGGCAAAACTTCAAACAGTTAGTGGGTTAGTCAAAATTAAAGAAAAAGTGCTTGATCTAGATTACCACCTCACTTAATTATTGTCAATCTAATCAATCCCCGGCAACGGCGCCAAAAAACTTGATGAGATATTTTGTTGAGAAACGAATCTCTCCCAAAACACCCAAAACTAACCGGCAAGTGCACCGGGTCGTATCAAGTAATAAAAACTCACGGGAGTGAGGTCGATCCCACAGGGATTGAAGGATTGAGCAATTTTAGTTTAGTGGTTGATTTAGTCAAGCGAATCAAGATTTGGTTGATGGTTTTGTGACTTGCAGAATTAAATTGCATTGAAGTAAAGAGAACAAGAAATAAATTGCTGAAACGTAAAGAACAAGAGATTAAATGGCGGAAGCTTAGAGTGCAAGAAATGTAAATTGCGGAATCTTAAAGTGCAAGGAATGTAAATTGCTTGAAATGTAAAGGGGATTGGGATGTGGATTTGCAGAAATTAAACAAGGAAAAATTAAATTGCATCAAACAGAAGAGGGAAAGGGAATTGGGATTGAACCGGATCTTGAAGCAGTAAAGTAAATGAACAGAAAAAGCAATAAACAGGGAATTGAAATGAGAAATTCAGATCTCAGGACCCAGAGACTAGAAAACCAAGTCTAGATCTCAATGCCTTCCTAGATCCAACAAGAACAATAGCAAGGGAATTGTAAATTGCAAAGAAAAGAGATGAAGAACAATGAACCGGAAATGGAATTCAATTAACAGTAAAGAAACAGAGAGATCCAAGATTGAGATTGAAACAGAATTTCTTCAATTCTCCAATCCAAGATCCAAGACAAATGTCAAATGAAATTGAAAGCAATTGAAAACAAGAAATTAAAGTTCACCCAAGTTCAAAAGCTCTCCGAAAACTATTATGAAAATTCTAAAAGGAAAGCTCTCTGAATAACTTGAATTCTATCCTCTTTATACACTTTCCAAAATGATCTTCAAGCCTTGAGTTGGGCCTTTGTTCTTGGTGGAATTGGGTTGAAAGAGGCCTTGGTTGATTGCTCTTGAAGTTTGAAGAAGAACCAAAGTGAACCAATTGAACCGGTTTTGAAGTTAGCCATAGTTGGACCTAACGTTTGAGCCAAAGTTAGGGGTCTAACTTTGGCTCCAACTTTTCATAGCAGCAAGCAAAATTTACTGGTATGCACGTTGGTGCCAACGTTAGGGGTCTAACTTTGACCCTAACGTTGGCCTTGCTTATATGCTAGTGGCGCCAACGTTAGCCTCCAAGTTAGGGGGCTAACGTTGGCGCAAACGTTGGCCCTTCCCCCTTTGTAATTTATGTGCCAACGTTAGCCTCCAAGTTAGGGGGCTAACGTTGGCGCAAACGTTGGTGCCCAGGGAAAAAGTTTCTCTTGCCAACGTTAGCCTCCAAGTTAGGGGGCTAACGTTGGTTCAAACGTGGGGAGCCCAGGGAGAAATCTTCATGCCTAACGTTAGCCTCCAAGTTAGGGGGCTAACGTTGGGGCTAACTTCATGCCTCCTGGTTCAATTTCACTTATTCCATTGTCCTCTCTTCACTCCTAGCCATTCCTCTTTGTTTCAACCTTTCTCCAAGCTTTCTTCACCTATCATTAATCAACCAAACTCATCAAAGCTATGCTCAAAATCATGAGATATTCATTCTTTTATAATATGCAACAAATATAGCATAAAACCTCATGAAATGGCATAAATTCATATATGGTTGGTTCAATCAAGGGAAACATGAAAATCTACTCAATTAGCTTGCTTGTAGCTCAAGAAAGTGTATAATTCTAATGAAAACAAAAGAAAAAGACTAGTTAAAATAGGCTAAGATGACTTGTCATCACTGCATAGTATAATTTCTTTCTATATACCCCTGCCTGCATGCATAGTATAATTTCTCTCTTTATAATTCAATAAGCAAGATGTTTGATCATTCACAACATTCTCATCTTCAAAACTTGTTTGCACTCAATTTCCAAGAAATGCATCACATGAAAGTTCTTTAAAAAGAAGGATTGAGGAATCAAACAATTTCGAGGGAATCAAAAGATTAGGAGAAGTGGTGGTTCTAGTTGTATGATTTTGTATTGAGGTTGCATGCTTGTGAAAACTTGCATGGGAGCTCATAGGCGGGACATGAAGTTCAAAGAAGTATTGTGGAGAATCTCAAAAACTTATTGATCTGAGAAGCAGCAAACAAAACAAAAGAAAGAAAAGAAAATACAAAAACAAAAAGAATATGGCCCAAGGCTCTGAGCATCAATTACTAGGCAGAAAAAGAAAGAAAGAAACAAAAACTCAAAGAGTTGTTATCCTAGTAAATGCTTGTGGTTGAAGTGTGTCAAGGAAAGAGGCTTGAGCAAGTAAATCCTTAGGGGTGCTTTAACACCTAATACCTTAAAACCAACTGGTTTAGGAGTATTGATTGAAAGCTTATCTAAAGAGCCGCTTTGAGACATGATACTTAGAGTCGAGGCCAAAGCACAGAAACTATAAACTGCTTCAAGGTGATTACATATAAAGAGATCTCCATGGTACCATTTGGATGAAAATCCTAAGACCTACGACTCCCAATATGTAAGGACTAGTGAGCACTGAAACCCTTGCATGAGCATATGATTTAGAGTTTACCCCACTGATACTTGATCACTTCACTCACTGCACTTTACAAGTGTTCCTCAATCCATCTTAATTAAAAGAATCTTGGAGCATAAATTTATTTCTTGCTTGGGGACAAGCAAGCATTAAGTTTGGTGTTGTGATGACAAGTCATCTTAGCCTATTTTAACTAGTCTTTTTCTCTTGTTTTCATTAGAATTATGCACTTTCTTGAGCTACAAGCAAGCTAATTGAGTAGATTTTCATGTTTCCCTTGATTGAACCAACCATATATGAATTCATGCCATTTCATGAGGTTTTATGCTATATTTGTTGCATATTATGAAAGAATGAATATCTCATGATTTTGAGCATAGCTTTGATGAGTTTGGTTGATTAATGATAGGTGAAGAAAGCTTGGAGAAAGGTTGAAGCAAAGAGGAATGGCTAGGAGTGAAGAGAGGACAATGGAATAAGTGAAATTGAACCAGGAAGCAAGAAGTTAGCCCCAAAGTTAGCCCCCTAACTTGGAGGCTAATGTTGGAACTTGAAATTTCCTCCCTGGCCATCCCACGTTTGCGCCAACGTTAGCCCCCTAACTTGGAGGCTAACGTTGGCACATGAATTCCCCCATGGCCATCCAACGTTTGCGCCAACGTTAGCCCCCTAACTTGGAGGCTAACGTTGGCACATGAAAACACAAGGGAGAGGGGCCAACGTTTGCGCCAACGTTAGCCCCCTAATTTGGAGGCTAACGTTGGCGCCACTAGCATACAAGGCAAGGCCAACGTTAGGGTCAAAGTTAGACCCCTAACGTTGGCACCAACGTGCATACCAGAAAAATGTGTTTGCTGCTATGAAAAGTTGGAGCCAAAGTTAGACCCCTAACTTTGGCTCAAACTTTTGGTCCAACTTTTGCTAACTTCAAAACCGGTTCAATTGGTTCACTTCAGTTCTTCTCCAAACTTCAAGAGCAATCAACCAAGGCCTCTTTCAACCCAATTCCACCAAGAGCAAAGGCCCAACTCAAGGCTTGAAGATCATTTGAAGAAAGTGTATAAATAGGATAGAATTCAAGTTCTTTGGGGGGCTTTCCTTTTGGAATTTTCATAATAGTTTTCGGAGAGCTTTTGAACTTTAATTTCTTTGTTTCCATTGCTTTCAATTTCATTTTACATTTGTCTTGGATCTTGGATTGGAGAATTGAAGAAATTCTGTTTAAATCTCAATCTTGGATCTCTCTGTTTCTTTACTTCTAATTGAATTTCATTTCCGGTTAATTGCTCTTGATCTCTTTTCTTTGCAATTTACAATTTCCTTGCAATTGTTCTTGTTGGATCTAGGAAGGCATTGAGATCTAGACTTGGTTTTCTAGTCTCTGGGTCCTGAGATCCAAATCTCCAATTTACATTCTGTTTCTTTCCTTTCTATGTTCATTTACTTTTCTGCTTCATATCCGGTTCAATCCCAATTCCCTTTCCCTCTTCTGTTTGATGCAATTTAATTTTTCCTTGTTTAATTTCTGCAAATCCACATCCCAATCCCCTTTACATTTCAAGCAATTTACATTCCTTGCACTTTAAGATTCCGCAATTTACATTTCTTGCACTTTAAGTTTCTGCCATTTAATTCCTTGTTCCTTAAGATTCAGAAATTTAATTTCCTGCACTATTTACTTTCATGCAATTTACATTCTGCAAATCACAAATCACCCAACCAACACTCGATTCGCTTGACTAAATCAACCACTAAACTAAAATTGCTCAATCCTTCAATCCCTGTGGGATCGACCTCACTCCCGTGAGTTTTTATTACTTGATACGACTCGGTGCACTTGCCGGTTAGTTTTGGGTGTTCTGGGAGAAATTTATTTTTCCTCCAAAATATCTCATCAAGCTTGCCAAAAATGAGGCCATTACGGCTAGGCTTTAGGGGTCCTCCTCAAGATAAAGTCATTTAAAGAACGAGGGTCAACAGAACGTTTAAAAAAAAACCTGGAAAAAAACAAACCGGAAAAAAAATCTGGAAAAAAACTGTGAAAAAAACCGAAGGAGCTTGCCAAAGATGAGGCCATTATGGCTCGCCTTTAGGTGTACTCCTCGGGATAGCGTCATTTAAAGAACGAGGGTCGGCAGAACGTAAAAAAACAAAAAAAAAAAACGAAAAAAACCGGAAAAAATTCAGGAAAAAAAAACTGGAGGAGCTTCCCAAAGATGAGGCCATTACGGCACGCCTTTAGGTGTCCTCCTCGGGATAGCGTCATTTAAAGATCGAGGGTCAGCAGAACGTAAAAAAAAAAGGAAAAAACCGAAAAAAACAAACCGGAAAAAAAATCCGGGAAAAAACTGGGGAAAAAAGCCGGAAGAGCTTGCCAAAAATGAGGCCATTATGGCTCGCCTTTAGGTGTCCTCCTCGGGATAGCGTCATTTAAAGAACGAGGGTCAGCACAACGTAAAAAAAATGGAAAAAACCAGAAAAAAACAAACCGGAAAAAAAACTATGAAAAAACCGGAGGAGCTTGCCAAAGATGAGGCCATTACGGCTCGCCTTTTGGTGTCCTCCTCGGGATAGCGTCTTTTAAAGAACGAGGGTCAGCAGAACGTTAAAAAAAATGGAAAAAACCGGAAAAAACAAACCGGAAAAAAAAATCCGGGAAAAAACTGTGAAAAAAAACCGGAGGAGCTTCCCAAAGATGAGGCCATTACGGCTCGCTTTTACGTTTCCTCCTTGGGATAGCGTCATTTAAAGAACGAGGGTCAGCAGAACGTAAAAAAAAAATAAATAAAAAAAAACTGGAAAAAACCAGAAAAAACAAACCGGAAAAAAATCTGGGAAAAAAACTGTGAAAAAATCGGAGGAGCTTGCCAAAGATGAGGCCATTACGGCTCGCCTTTAGGTGTCCTCCTCGGGATAGCGTCTTTTAAAGAACGAGGGTCAGCAGAACGTAATAAAAAAAAAAAACCAGAAAGATAATCCGGGAAAAAACTGTGAAAAAAAAACGGAGTAGCTTCCTAAAGATGAGGCCATTAGGGCTCACTTTTACGTTTCCTCCTCGGGATAGCGTCATTTAAAGAACGAGGGTCAGCAGAACGTAAAAAAAAAAAAAAACCTGGAACAAAACCAGAAAAAAACAAACCGGAGGAGCTTGCCAAAGATGAGGCCATTACGGCTCGGCTTTAGGTGTCCTCCTCGGGATAGCGTCATTTAAAGAACGAGGGTCAGCACAACGTAAAAAAAAATGGAAAAAACCAGAAAAAAACAAACCGGAAAAAAACTGTGAAAAAACCGGAGGAGCTTGCCAAAGATGAGGCCATTACGGCTCGCCTTTTGGTGTCCTCCTCGGGATAGCGTGATGAGTATTTTGGTGAAAAATAAATTTCTCCCAAAACACACAAATCTAACCGGCAAGTGCACCGGGTCGCATCAAGTAATAATAACTCACGGGAGTGAGGTCGATCCCACAGGGATTGATGGATCAAGCAACTTTAGTGGGTGATTAGTTTAGTCAAGCTAACATAGAGTGAATTGTGTGAAGTTGAGCAACAGAAAGTAAAAATTGCAGGGAAATTAAAGTTGCAGAAAGTAAAATTGCAAGTAAGTTAAAGAACAAGAAAGTAAAATAGCTGAAACTTAAATTGCAAGAAAAGTAAAGGGGCTGGGGTGTTGGAAATTAAAAAGAGCAATAGATCACGCAACTGGAAATTTAAATTGCAGGAAGAATAAAGGAAATTGGATGCTGGGAATCAAAACAGAATTGAAATTTTGAAGTGCAGTGAATTAAAAGCAGCAAGAAAAACAAAGAGAAATATCAGAGGGAGAATGAAACAGAACACCTTCAATTCTCCACCCAAGATTCAAAACAAAGAAAATTAAAGAGAGAGCTCTCAAATTCTGGTGCTCCTTAGTGGAGCCAGCCTCCACACAAATATGAAAATGATGCCTTATATAGGCTTTACAAAATGGAAATGAAAATGAAATTAAAAACAAATTACAATTAAATGAAATTCCTATTTTATCTATTTCTTGTGCCTTTGAGTGATGATCATTTAGGCCCTTGCTCTTGATGGAATTGGGTTGATAAAGGCCTTGGTTGATTGCTCTTGGAGTTTGAAGAGGAACCGAATTGAACCGGGTTGAGTTTGCAAAAGTTGGACCAAAAGTTGGAGCTAAAGTTAGGGGTCTAACTTTGGCTCCAACTTTTCATAGCAGCCCACAAAACTTGCTGGTATGAACGTTGGTGCCAACGTTAGGGGTCTAACTTTGACCCTAACGTTGGCCTCCCTTATGCACATTTATGGCGCCAAATTTGTCCTCTTGTCATGTTGCCAATTTTATGCCCAATATAGACTATCATATATGGTTGGAAAACTCTGAATGTCAGCTTTCTAACCCACTTGGAATCACTTCAATTGGACATCTACAACTCAAGTTATGATCATTTGAAGAGGGCATGGTCGCTGGCTTTGGTGTGCAGCGTTTGAGGTAACGTTTGCCTCAAACGTTGGCGAAAACGCCAGTTCTGGAGGCTCAAAGGTATTGTCCACCCCATACTATTATACATTGTTGGAAAGCCCTGGATGTCTACTTTCCAATGCCGTTGGGAGCACATCAATTGGAGCTCTACAGCTCGAGTTATACTCCATCGAAGGTGCAGAGGTCAAGTGGCCTCACTGCAGGTTGCCACCATGTTCATTTATGCACATTGCGGGGCAGTTTTCTCCCTCAATTTTAGTGTCCACCATGCAGTGCCATATATGCTTGGAAAGCTCTTGATTCCTACTTTCCAATGCTTCTTGAATCACCTCATTTGGAGCTCTGTAGCTCAAGTTATTCTTGTTGGAAGTATACCCCTTCAAGTTGTTGTGGTGTGTGGCGCCAACGTTAGCCTCAAAGTTAGGGGGCTAACGTTGGCGCAAACTTTTGCTCCTCCCCTTGTGAATTTCATGTGCCAACGTTAGCCACCAAGTTAGGGGGCTAACGTTGGCGCAAACTTTTGGTGCCCAGGGGTGAATTTCATGTGCCAATGTTAGCCTCCAAGTTAGGGGTCTAACTTTGAGGCTAACTTTTCACCCAAAAGTTTTTGCTTCCTGGTTCAACTTATTCCATTGTCCTCTCTTTACTCCTAGCCATTCCTTCTTGCTTCACCCTTTCTCCAAGCCTTCTTCACCTATCATTAATCAACCAAACACATCAAAGCTATGCTCAAAATCATGAGATATTCATTCTTTCATAATATGTGACAATTTTAGCATAAAACCTCATGAAATAGCATGAATTCATACATGGTTGATTAAATCAAAGGAAGCATGAAAATCTACCCACTTGGCTTGCTTATGGCTCAAGAAAGTGCATAAAACCTATTGAAAACAAAGGAGAAAGGCATAGAAAAACATGACATGATGACATGTCATCACAACACCAAACTTAAACCTTGCTTGTCCCCAAGCAAGAAAAAACCTGGAACATAACCAGAAAAACATACCGAAAAAAATCTGGAAAAAAAACTGTGAAAAAAACCGGAGGAGCTTGCCAAAGATGAGGCCATTACGGCTCACCTTTAAGTGTCCTCCTCAGGAAAGCGTCATTTAAAGAACGAGTGTCAGCAGAACGTAAAAAAAAAATAAAAAAAAACTGGAAGAAACCGGAAAAAACCGGAAAAAACAAACCGGAAAAAAAATCTGGGAAAAAACTGTGAAAAAAAATCGGAGGAGCTTGCCAAAGATGAGGCCATTACGGCACGCCTTTACGTTTCCTCCTCGGGATAGCGTCATTTAAAGAACGACGGTCAGCAGAACGTAAAAAAAAAAAAAAAAAAAAAAAAACTGGAAAAAACCAGAAAAAAACAAACCGGAAAAAAATCTGGGAAAAAAACTGTGAAAAAACCGGAGGAGCTTGCCAAAGATGAGGCCATTACGGCTCGCCTTTTGGTGTCCTCCTCGGGATAGCGTCTTTTAAAGAATGAGGGTCAGCAGAACGTTAAAAAAAATGGAAAAAACCGGAAAAAAACAAACCGGAAAAAAATCCGGGAAAAAAACTGTGAAAAAAAATCGGAGGAGCGTGCCAAAAATGAGGCCATTACGGCTCGCCTTTAGGTGTCCTCCCCAGAAAAAAATCCGGGAAAAAACTGTGAAAAAAACCGGAGGAGCTTCCCAAAGATGAGGCCATTACGGCTCGCCTTTAGGTGTCCTCCTCAGGATAGCGTCATTTAAAGAACGAGGGTCAGCAGAACATAAAAAAAAATAAAAAAAAACTGGAAGAAACCGAAAAAAACAATCCGGGAAAAAATTGTGAAAAAAACCTGAGGAGCTTGCCAAAAATGAGGCCATAATGGCTCGCCTTTAGGTGTCCTCCTCGGGATAGCGTCATTTAAAGAATGAGGGTCAGCAGAACGTAAAAAAAAAAAAAAAAAAAAAAAAAAAACTTGAAAAAAACTGGAAAAAAAACCGGAAAAAAACAAACCGAAAAAAAAATTTGGGAAAAAAACTGTGAAAAAAGCCGGAGGAGCTTGCCAAAAATGAGGCCATTACGGCTCGCCTTTAGGTGTCCTCCTCGGGATAGCGTCATTTAAAGAACGAGTGTCAGCACAACGTAAAAAAAAATGGAAAAAACCAAAAAAAAGCAAACCAGAAAAAAACTGTGAAAAAACTGGAGGAGCTTGCCAAAGATGAGGCCATTACGGCTCACCTTTAGGTGTCCTCCTCGGGATAGCGTCTTTTAAAGAACGAGGGTTAGCAGAACGTTAAAAAAAAAAAAAGAAACTTGAAAAAAACTGGAAAAAAAACCGGAAAAAAACAAACCGGAAAAAAAATTTGGGAAAAAAACTGTGAAAAAATCCGGAGGAGCTTGCCAAAAATGAGGCCATTACGGCTCGCCTTTAGGTGTCCTCCTCGGGATAGCGTCATTTAAAGAACGAGGGTCAGCACAACGTAAAAAAAAAAAAAAGGAAAAAACCAGAAAAAAACAAACCGGAAAAAAAACTGTGAAAAAACCGGAGGAGCTTGCCAAAGATGAGGCCATTACGGCTCGCCTTTAGGTGTCCTCCTCGGGATAGCGTCTTTTAAAGAACGAGGGTCAGCAGAACGTTTAAAAAAAAAAATTCGGAAAAACCGGAAAAAAAAATCCGAGAAAAAAACTGTGAAAAAAAACCGGAGTAGCTTCCCAAAGATGAGGCCATTACGGCTCGCTTTCACATTTCCTCCTTGGGATAGCGTCATTTAAAGAACGAGGGTCTGCAGATCGTAAAAAAAAAAAAAAAAAAAAAAAAAACCTGGAACATAACCAGAAAAACATACCGAAAAAAATCTGGAAAAAAAAACTGTGAAAAAAATCGGAGGAGCTTGCCAAAGATGAGGCCATTACAGCTCACCTTTAGGTGTCCTCCTCAGGATAGCGTCATTTAAAGAACGAGTGTCAGTAGAACGTAAAAAAAAAAAAAAAAAAAAACTGGAAGAAACCGGAAAAAACAAACCGGAAAAAAATCCGGAAAAAAATTGTGAAAAAAACCGGAGGAGCTTGCCAAAAATGAGGCCATTACGGCTCGCCCTTAGGTGTCCTCCTCGGGATAGCGTCATTTAAAGAACGAGGGTCAGCAGAACGTAATAAAAAAAAAAAAAAAAAACCGGAAAAAAAATTCGGGAAAAAAACTGTGAAAAAAAACCGGATGAGCTTGCCAAAAATGAGGCCATTACTGCTCGCCTTTAGGTGTCCTCCTCGGGATAGCGTCATTTAAAGAATGAGGGTCAGCAGAATGTAAAAAAAAAAAAAGAAAAAAAAATCCGGGAAAATAACTGTGAAAAAAAACCGGAGGAGCGTGCCAAAAATGAGGCCATTACGGCTCGCCTTTAGGTGTCCTCCCCGGAAAAAAATCTGGGAAAAAACTGTGAAAAAAAACCGGAGGAGCTTCCCAAAGATGAGGCCATTACGGCACGCTTTTACGTTTCCTCCTTGGGATAGCGTCATTTAAAGAACGAGGGTCAGTAGAACGTAAAAAAAAATAAAATAAAAAAAATGGAAAAAACCAGAAAAAAACAAACCGGAAAAAAATCTGGGAAAAAAACTGTGAAAAAACCGGAGGAGCTTGCCAAAGATGAGGCCATTACGGCTCGCCTTTAGGTGTCCTCCTCGGGATAGCGTCATTTAAAGAACGAGGGTCAGCAGAACGTAAAAAAAAATAAATAAAAAAAAACTGGAAAAAAAAACCTCGAACAAAACCAGAAAAAAACAAACCGAAAAAAAATCTGGGAAAAAAACTGTGAAAAAAACCGGAGGAGCTTGCCAAAGATGAGGCCATTACAGCTCGCCTTTAGGTGTCCTCCTCAGGATAGCGTCATTTAAAGAACGAGGGTCAGCAGAACGTAAAAAAAAATAAAAAAAAAACTGGAAGAAACCGGAAAAAACAATCCGGGAAAAATTTGTGAAAAAAACCTGAGGAGCTTGCTAAAAATGAGGCCATAACGGCTCGCCTTTAGGTGTCCTCCTCGGGATAGCGTCATTTAAAGAATGAGGGTCAGCAGAACGTAAAAAAAAAAAAAAAAAAAACTTGAAAAAAACTGGAAAAAAACCGGAAAAAAACAAACCGAAAAAAAAAATTTGGGAAAAAAACTGTGAAAAAAGCCGGAGGAGCTTGCCAAAAATGAGGCCATTACGGCTCGCCTTTAGGTGTCCTCCTCGGAATAGCGTCATTTAAAGAACGAGTGTCAGCACAACGTAAAAAAAAAAAAAAGGAAAAAACCAGAAAAATACAAACTGGAAAAAAAAACTGTGAAAAAACCGGAGGAGCTTGCCAAAGATGAGGCCATTACGGCTCGCCTTTAGGTGTCCTCCTCGGGATAGCGTCTTTTAAAGAACGAAGGTCAGCAGAACGTTAAAAAACAAACCGGAAAAAAAATCTGGGAAAAAAACTGTGAAAAAAATCGGAGGAGCGTGCCAAAAATGAGGCCATTACGGCTCGCTTTTACGTTTCCTCCTTGGGATAGCGTCATTTAAAGAACGAGGGTCAGTAGAACGTAAAAAAAAATAAATAAATAAATAAAAACTGGAAAAAACCAGAAAAAAACAAACCGGAAAAAAATCTGGGAAAAAATTTGTGAAAAAACCGGAGGAGCTTGCCAAAGATGAGGCCATTACGGCTCGCCTTTAGGTGTCCTCCTCGGGATAGCGTCTTTTAAAGAACGAGGGTCAGCAGAACGTAAAAAAAAAAAAAATAAAAAATAAAAAAAAAATACCTGGAACAAAACCAGAAAAAAACAAATCGAAAAAAAATTTGGGAAAAAAACTGTGAAAAAAACCGGAGGAGCTTGCCAAAGATGAGGCCATTACGGCTCGCCTTTAGGTGTCCTCCTCAGGATAGCGTCATTTAAAGAACGAGGGTCAGCAGAACGTAAAAAAAAAGTAAAAAAAAACTGGAAGAAACCGGAAAAAACAAACCGGAAAAAATTCTGGAAAAAAAACTGTGAAAAAATCGGAGGAGCTTGCCAAAGATGAGGCCATTACGGCTCGCCTTTAGGTGTCCTCCTCGGGATAGCGTCTTTTAAAGAACGAGGGTCAGCAAAACGTATAAAAAAAAAATTCGAAAAAAAATCCGGGAAAAAACTGTGAAAAAAAAAAACGGAGGAGCTTCCTAAAGATGAGACCATTACGGCTCACTTTTACGTTTCCTCCTCGTGATAGCGTCATTTAAAGAATGAGGGTCAGCATAATGTAAAAAAAAAAAAAACTGTGAAAAAAACCGGAGGAGCTTGCCAAAAATTAGGTCATTACGGCTCGCCTTTAGGTGTCCTCCTCAGGATAGCGTCATTTAAAGAACGAGGGTCAGCAGAAGGTTAAAAAAAATGGAAAAAACCTTAAATAAAGAAACTGGAGAAAATTCTGGGAAAATAACTGTGAAAAAAACCGGAGGAGCTTGCCAAAAATGAGGCCATAACGGCTCGCCTTTAGGTGTCCTCCTCGGGATAGCGTCATTTAAAGAATGAGGGTCAGCAGAACGTTAAAAAAAAAAAAAAAAAGAAACTTGAAAAAAACTGGAAAAAAAACCGGAAAAAAAAATTTGGGAAAAAACTGTGAAAAAAGCCGGACGAGCTTGCCAAAAATGAGGCCATTACGGCTCGCCTTTAGGTGTCCACCTCGGGATAGCGTCATTTAAAGAACGAGGGTCAGTATAACGTAAAAAAATAAATAAATAAAAAAAACTGGAAAAAACCAGAAAAACAAACCGGAAAAAAATCTGGGAAAAAAACTGTGAAAAAATCGGAGGAGCTTGCCAAAGATGAGGCCATTACGGCTCGCCTTTAGGTGTCCTCCTCGGGATAGCGTCTTTTATAGAACGAGGGTTAGCAGAACGGTAAAAAAAAAACTGGAAAAAACCGGAAAAAAAACAAACCGGAAAAAAAAATCCGGGAAAAAAACTGTGAAAAAAAACCGGAGGAGCGTGCCAAAAATGAGGCCATTACGGCTCGCCTGTAGGTGTCTTCCCCGGAAAAAAATCCGGGAAAAAACTGTGAAAAAAACCGGAGGAGCTTCCCAAAGATGAGGCCATTACGGCTCGCTTTTACGTTTCCTCCTTGGGATAGCGTCATTTAAAGAACGAGGGTCAGCAGAACGTAAAAAAAAAAATAAATAAAAAAAAACTGGAAAAAACCAGAAAAAACAATCCGGAAAAATATCTGGGAAAAAAACTGTGAAAAAATCGGAGGAGCTTGCCAAAGATGAGGCCATTACGGCTCGCCTTTAGGTGTCCTCCTCGGGATAGTGTCTTTTAAAGAACGAGGGTCAGCAGAACTTAAAAAAAAAAAAAAAAAAAAAAAAAAAAAAAAAAAAAAAACGGAAAGAAAATCCGGGAAAAAACTGTGAAAAAAAAACGGAGGAGCTTCCTAAAGATGAGGCCATTAGGGCTCTCTTTTACATTTCCTCCTCGGGATAGCGTCATTTAAAGAACGAGGGTCAGCAGAACGTAAAAAAAAAAAAAACCTGGAACAAAATCAGAAAAAAACAAACCGGAGGAGCTTGCCAAAGATGAGGCCATTACGGCTCGGCTTTAGGTGTCCTCCTCAGGATAGCGTCATTTAAAGAACGAGGGTGAGCAGAACATAAAAAAAAAAAAAAAAAAAAACTGGAATTAACCGGAAAAAACAAACCGGAAAAAAAAATCCGGGAAAAAATTGTGAAAAAAACCGGAGGAGCTTGCAAAAAATGAGGCCATTACGGCTTGCCTTTAGGTGTCCTCCTCGGGATAGAGTCATTTAAAAAATGAGGGTCAACAGAACGTAAAAAAAGAAAAAAACCGGAAAAAAATCTGGAAAAAAACTGTGAAAAAAACTGGAGGAGCTTGCCAAAGATGAGGCCATCACGGCTCGCCTTTAGGTGTCCTCCTCGGGATAGCGTCATTTAAAGAACGAGGGTTAGCAGATAAAAAAAGAAAAAAAAAACTGGAAAAAAACCGGAAAAAAACAAACCGGAAAAAAAATTCGGGAAAAAATCTGTGAAAAAAACCGGAGTAGCTTCCCGAAGATGAGGCCATTACGGCTCGCCTTTAGGTGTCCTCCTCGGGATAGCGTCATTTAAAGAACGAGGGTCAACAGAACGTAAAAAAAAATGGAAAAAATCGAAAAAAAACAAACCGAAAAAAAATCCGGGAAAAAACTGTGAAAAAAAGCCGGAGGAGCTTGCCAAAAATGAGGCCATTACGGCTAGCCTTTAGGGGTCCTCCTCGGGATAAAGTCATTTAAAGAACGAGGGTCAACAGAACGTTTAAAAAAAAAACCTGGAAAAAAACAAACCGGAAAAAAAATCTGGAAAAAAACTGTGAAAAAAACCGAAGGATCTTGCCAAAGATGAGGCCATTATGGCTCGCCTTTAGGTGTACTCCTCGGGATAGCGTCATTTAAAGAACGAGGGTTGGCAGAACGTAAAAAAAAAAAAAAAAAAAAAAACGAAAAAAACCGGAAAAAATTCGGGAAAAAAACTGTGAAAAAAAAACTGGAGGAGCTTGCCAAAGATGAGGCCATTACGGCTCGCCTTTAGGTGTCCTCCTCGGGATAGCGTCATTTAAAGAACGAGGGTCAGCAGAAAAAAAAAAGGAAAAAAAAACTGGAAAAAACCGGAAAAAAATTCGGGAAAAAAACTGTGAAAAAAAACCTGAGGAGCTTGCCAAAGATGAGGCCATTTGATGACAAGTCATCCTAGCCTATTTTAGCTAGTCTTTTTCTCTTGTTTTCATTAGAATTATGCACTTTCTTGAGCTACAAGCAAGCTAATTGAGTAGATTTTCATGTTTCCCTTGATTGAATCAACCATATATGAATTCATGCCATTTCATGAGGTTTTATGCTATATTTGTTGCATATTATGAAAGAATGAATATCTCATGATTTTGAGCATAGCTTTGATGTGTTTGGTTGATTAATGATAGGTGAAGAAAGCCTGGAGAAAGGTTGAAGCAAGAAGGAATGGCTAGGAGTGAAGGGAGGACAATGGAATAAGTGAAATTGAACCAGGAAGCAAAAAGCTGGACCTAAAGTTAGCATCAAACTTTTGCACAAACTTTTGGTTGAAAAGTTAGCCCCAACGTTAGCCCCCTAACTTGGAGGCTAACGTTGGAACTTGAAAATTCTCCCCTGGGCTTCAAAAGTTTGCGCCAACGTTAGCCCCCTAACTTTGAGGCTAACGTTGGCACATGAATTTCTCCCCTGGGCACCAAAAGTTTGCGCCAACGTTAACCCCCTAACTTTGAGGCTAACGTTGGCACATGAATTTCTCCCCTGGGCACCAAAAGTTTGCGCCAACGTTAGACCCCTAACTTGGAGGCTAACGTTGGCGCATGAAAATTCAAGGAAGAGGAGCAAAAGTTTGCGCCAATGTTAGACCCCTAACTTGGAGGCTAACGTTGCCGCCACTAGCACACAAGGCAAGGCCAACGTTAGGGTCAAAGTTAGACCCCTAACGTTGGCACCAACGTTCATATCAGTAAGTTTTGTGGGCTGCTATGAAAAGTTGGAGCCAAAGTTAGACCCCTAACTTTAGCTCCAACTTTTGGTCCAACTTTTGCTAACCTCAAAACCGGTTCAATTGGTTCACTTTGGTTCTTCTCCAAACTTCAAGAGCAATCAACCAAGGCCTCTTTCAACCCAATTCCACCAAGAGCAAAGGCCCAACTCAAGGCTTGAAGATCATTTGAAGAAAGTGTATAAATAGGATAGAATTCAAGTTCTTCGGAGAGCTTTTTTTTGGGAATTTTCATAATAGTTTTCGGAGAACTTTTGTGAACTTTAATTTCTTTGTCTTGGGGAAGGAGAATTCACTTCTCTTCCTCTTAGTTTTATTGCTTTCAATTTCAATTACACTTGTCTTGGATCTTGGATTGGAGAATTGAAGAAATTCTGTTTCAATCTCAATCTTGGATCTCTCTGTTTCTTTACTGTTAATTGAATTTCATTTCCGGTTAATTGCTCTTCATCTATTCTCTTTGAAATTTACAATTCCCTTGCAATTGTTCTTATTGGATCTAGGAAGGCATTGAGATCTAGACTTAGTTTTCTAGTCTCTGGGTCCTGAGATCCAAATCTCCAATTTACATTCTGTTTCTTACTTTCCATGTTCATTTACTTTTCTGCTATAAGATCCGATCCAATCCCAATTCCCTTTTACTCTTCTGTTAGATGCAATTTAACTTTTCCTTGTTTAATTTCTGCAAATCCACGTCCCAATCCCCTTTACATTTCAAGCAATTTACATTCCTTGCACTTTAAGATTCCGCAATTTACATTTCTTGCACTCTAAGTTTCTGCCATTTAATTTCTTGTTCTTTACGTTTCAGCAATTTATTCCTTGTTCTCTTTACTTTCATGCAATTTAATTTCAGCAAAGCACAGAACACTCAACCAAATCTTGATTCGCTTGACTAAATTAACCACTAAGCTAAAATTGCACAATCCTTCAATCCCTGTGGGATCGACCTCACTCCCGTGAGTTTTTATTACTTGATACGACCCGGTACACTTGCCGGTTAGATTTGTGTGTTTTGGGAGAAATTTATTTTTCCTCCAAAATACTCATCACCATTACGGCTCGCCTTTAGGTGTCCTCCTCGGGATAGCGTCATTTAAAGATCGAGGGTCAGCAGAACGTAAAAAAAATGGAAAAAACTGGAAAAAACAAACCGGAAAAAAAATCCGGGAAAAAACTGGGGAAAAAGCCAGAAGAGCTTGCCAAAAATGAGGCCATTACGGCTCGCCTTTAGGTGTCCTCCTCGGGATAGCGTCATTTAAAGAACGAGGGTCAGCACAACGTAAAAAAAATGGAAAAAACCAGAAAAAAACAAACTGGAAAAAAAACTGTGAAAAAACCGGAGGAGCTTGCCAAAGATGAGGCCATTACGGCTCGCCTTTTGGTGTCCTCCTCGGGATAGCGTCTTTTAATGAACGAGGGTCAGCAGAACGTTAAAAAAAATGGAAAAAACCGGAAAAAAAACAAACCGGAAAAAAAATCCGGGAAAAAACTGTGAAAAAAAACCGGAGGAGCTTCCCAAAGATGAGGCCATTACGGCTCGCTTTTACGTTTCCTCCTTGGGATAGCGTCATATAAAGAACGAGGGTCAGCAGAACGTAAAAAAAAAATAAATAAAAAAAACTGGAAAAAACCAGAAAAAACAAACCGGAAAAAAATCTGGGAAAAAAATTGTGAAAAAATCGGAGGAGCTTGCCAAAGATGAGGCCATTATGGCTCACCTTTAGGTGTCCTCCTCGGGATAGCGTCATTTAAAGAACGAGGGTCGGCAGAACGTAAAAAAAAAAAAAAAAAAAAGTAAAAAAAAAAAAAAACGAAAAAAACCGAAAAAAATTCGGGAAAAAAACTGGAGGAGCTTGCCAAAGATGAGGCTATTACGGGTCGCCTTTAGGTGTCCTCCTCGGGATAGCGTCATTTAAAGAACGAGGGTCAGCAGAAAAGAAAAGGAAAAAAAAACTGGAAAAAACCGGAAAATAATTCGGGAAAAAAACTGTGAAAAAAAACCTGAGGAGCTTGCCAAAGATGAGGCCATTACGGCTCGCCTTTAGGTGTCCTCCTCGGGATAGCATCATTTAAAGATCGAGGGTCTGCAGAACGTAAAAAAAAATGGAAAAAACCGGAAAAAACAAACCGAAAAAAAAAATCCGGGAAAAAATTGGGAAAAAAAGCCGGAAGTGCTTGCCAAAAATGAGGCCATTACGGCTCGCCTTTAGGTGTCCTACTCGGGATAGCGTCATTTAAAGGACGAGGGTCAGCACAACGTAAAAAAAAATGGAAAAAACCAGAAAAAACAAACCGGAAAAAAAACTGTGAAAAAACCGGAGGAGCTTGCCAAAGATGAGGCCATTACGGCTCGCCTTTTGGTGTCCTCCTCGGGATAGCGTCTTTTAAAGAATGAGGGTCAGCAGAACGTTAAAAAAAATGGAAAAAACCGGAAAAAAACAAACCGGAAAAAAAATCCGGGAAAAAAACTGTGAAAAAAAATCGGAGGAGCGTGCCAAAAATGAGGCCATTAAGGCTCGCCTTTAGGTGTCCTCCCCAGAAAAAAATCCGGGAAAAAACTGTGAAAAAAACCGGAGGATCTTCCCAAAGATGAGGCCATTACGGCTCGCTTTTACATTTCCTCCTTGGGATAGCGTCATTTAAAGAACGAGGGTCAGTAGAACGTAAAAAAATAAATAAATAAAAAAAACTGGAAAAAACCAGAAAAAAACAAACCGAAAAAAATATGGGAAAAAAACTGTGAAAAAAACCGGAGGAGCTTGCCAAGAATGAGGCCATTACGGCTCGCCTTTAGGTGTCCTCCTCAGGATAGCGTCATTTAAAGAACGAGGGTCAGCAGAAGGTAAAAAGGAAAAAAAAACTTGAAAAAACCGGAAAAAAATTCGGGAAAAAAACTGTGAAAAAAACCGGAGGAGCTTGCCAAAGATGAGGCCATTACGGCTCGCCTTTAGGTGTCCTCCTCGGGATAGCGTCATTTAAAGATCGAGGGTCAGCAGAACGTAAAAAAAAATGGAAAAAACCGGAAAAAAAAATCCGGGAAAAAACTGGGGAAAAAAGCCGGAGGAGCTTGCCAAAAATGAGGCCATTACGGCTCTTCTTTAGGTGTCCTCCTCGGGATAGCGTCATTTAAAGAATGAGGGTCAGCACAACGTAAAAAAAAATGGAAAAAACCAGAAAAAAACAAACCGGAAAAAAAACTGTGAAAAAACCGGAGGAGCTTGCCAAAGATGAGGCCATTACGGCTCGCCTTTTGGTGTCCTCCTCGGGATAGCGTCTTTTAATGAACGAGGGTCAGCAGAACGTTAAAAAAAATGGAAAAAACCGGAAAAAAAACAAACCGGAAAAAAAATCCGGGAAAAAACTATGAAAAAAAACCGGAGGAGCTTCCCAAAGATGAGGCCATTACGGCTCGCTTTTACGTTTCCTCCTTGGGATAGCGTCATTTAAAGAACGAGGGTCAGCAGAACGTAAAAAAAAAATAAATAAAAAAAACTGGAAAAAACCAGAAAAAACAAACCGGAAAAAAATCTGGGAAAAAAATTGTGAAAAAATCGGAGGAGCTTGCCAAAGATGAGGCCATTATGGCTCACCTTTAGGTGTCCTCCTCGGGATAGCGTCATTTAAAGAACGAGGGTCGGCAGAACGTAAAAAAAAAAAAAAAAAAAAAAAAAAAAAAAAAAAAAGTAAAAAAAAAAAAAAAAACGAAAAAAACCGAAAAAAATTCGGGAAAAAAACTGTGAAAAAAAAACTGGAGGAGCTTGCCAAAGATGAGGCTATTACGGGTCGCCTTTAGGTGTCCTCCTCGGGATAGCGTCATTTAAAGAACGAGGGTCAGCAGAAAAGAAAAGGAAAAAAAAACTTGAAAAAACCGGAAAAAAATTCGGGAAAAAAACTGTGAAAAAAACCGGAGGAGCTTGCCAAAGATGAGGCCATTACGGCTCGCCTTTAGGTGTCCTCCTCGGGATAGCGTCATTTAAAGATCGAGGGTCAGCAGAACGTAAAAAAAAATGGAAAAAACCGGAAAAAACAAACCGGAAAAAAAAATCCGGGAAAAAACTGGGGAAAAAAGCCGGAGGAGCTTGCCAAAAATGAGGCCATTACGGCTCTTCTTTAGGTGTCCTCCTCGGGATAGCGTCATTTAAAGAACGAGGGTCAGCACAACGTAAAAAAAATGGAAAAAACCAGAAAAAAACAAATCGGAAAAAAAACTATGAAAAAACCGGAGGAGCTTGCCAAAGATGAGGCCATTACGGCTCGCCTTTTGGTGTCCTCCTCGGGATAGCGTCTTTTAAAGAACGAGGGTCAGCAGAACGTTAAAAAAATGAAAAAAACCGGAAAAAAACAAACCGGAAAAAAAAATCTGGGAAAAAACTGTGAAAAAAACCGGAGGAGCTTCCCAAAGATGAGGCCATTACGGCTCGCTTTTACGTTTCCTCCTTGGGATAGCGTCATTTAAAGAACGAGGGTAAGCAGAACGTAAAAAAATAAATAAATAAATAAAAACTGGAAGAAACCAGAAAAAACAAACCGGAAAAAAATCTGGGAAAAAAACTGTGAAAAAATCGGAGGAGCTTGCCAAAGATGAGGCCATTACGGCTCGCCTTTAGGTGTCCTCCTCAGGATAGCGTCTTTTAAAGAACGAGGGTCAGCAGAACGTAATAAAAAAAAAAAACCGGAAAGAAAATCCAGGAAAAAACTGTGAAAAAAAAAAACGGAGGATAGCGTCATTTAAAGAACGAGGGTCAGCAGAACGTAAAAAAAAAAAAAAAAAAAAAAAAACCAGGAACAAAACCAGAAAAAAACAAACCGGAGGAGCTTGCCAAAGATGAGGCCATTACGGCTCGGTTTTAGGTGTCCTCCTCAGGATAGCGTAATTTAAAGAACGAGGGTGAGCAGAACGTAAAAAAAAAAAAAAAAAAAAAAAAAAAAAAAAAAAAAAAAAAAACTGGAACAAAACCAGAAAAAAACAAACCGAAAAAAAATCCGGGAAAAAATTGTGAAAAAAACTGGAGGAGCTTGCAAAAAATGAGGCCATTACGGCTCGCCTTTAGGTGTCCTACTCGGGATAGAGTCATTTAAAGAATGAGGGTCAGCAAAACGTAAAAAAAAAAAAAACCGGAAAAAACCTGGAAAAAAACTGTGAAAAAAACTGGAGGAGCTTGCCAAAGATGAGGCCATCACGGCTCGCCTTTAGGTGTCCTCCTCGGGATAGCGTCATTTAAAGAACGAGGGTCAACAGAACGTAAAAAAAAATGGAAAAAACCGAAAAAAAATCTGGGAAAAAACTGTGAAAAAAAACCGGAGGAGCTTGCCAAAAATGAGGCCATTACGGCTAGCCTTTAGTGGTCCTCCTCGGGATAAAGTCATTTAAAGAACGAGGGTCAGCAGAACGTTTAAAAAAAAAAACCTGGAAAAAAACAAACCGGAAAAAAAATCTAGAAAAAAACTGTGAAAAAAATCGAAGGAGCTTGCCAAAGATGAGGCCATTATGGCTCGCCTTTAGGTGTCCTCCTCGAGATAGCGTCATTTAAAGAACGAGGGTCGGCAGAACGTAAAAAAAAAAAACGAAAAAAACCGGAAAAAATTCGGGAAAAAAACTGTGAAAAAAAAAACTGGAGGAGCTTGCCAAAGATGAGGCCATTACGGCTCGCCTTTAGGTGTCCTCCTTGGGATAGCGTCATTTAAAGAACGAGGGTCAGCAGAAAAAAAAAAGGAAAAAAAACAGGAAAAAACCGGAAAAAAATTCGGGAAAAAAACTGTGAAAAAAAACCTGAGGAGCTTGCCAAAGATGAGGCCATTACGGCTCGCCTTTAGGTGTCCTCCTAGGGATAGCGTCATTTAAAGATCGAGGGTCAGCAGAATGTAAAAAAAAATGGAAAAAACCGGAAAAAACAAACCGGAAAAAAAATCCTGGAAAAAACTGGGAAAAAAAGCCGGAGGAGCTTGCCAAAAATGAGGCCATTACGGCTCGCCTTTAGGTGTCCTCCTCGGGATAGCGTCATTTAAAGAACGAGGGTCAGCACAACGTAAAAAAAATGGAAAAAACCAGAAAAAAACAAACCGGAAAAAAATCTGTGAAAAAACCGGAGGAGCTTGCCAAAGATGAGGCCATTACGGCTCGCCTTTAGGTGTCCTCCTTGGGATAGCGTCTTTTAAAGAACGAGGGTCAGCAGAACGTTAAAAAAAATGGAAAAAACCGGAAAAAAACAAACCGGAAAAAAAAATCCGGGAAAAAAACCGTGAAAAAAGACCGGAGGAGCGTTCCAAACATGAGGCCATTACGGCTCGCCTTTAGATGTCCTCCCCGGAAAAAAATCCGGGAAAAAACTGTGAAAAAAAACCGGAGGAGCTTCCCAAAGATAAGGCCATTACGGCTCGCTTTTACGTTTCCTCCTTGGGATAGCGTCATTTAAAGAACGAGGGTCAGTAGAACGTAAAAAAATAAATAAATAAATAAAAACTGGAAAAAACTAGAAAAAAACAAACCGGAAAAAAATCTGGGAAAAAAACTGTGAAAAAACCGGAGGAGCTTTCCAAAGATGAGGCCATTACGGCTCGCCTTTAGGTGTCCTCCTCGGGATAGCGTCTTTTAAAGAACGAGGGTCAGCAGAACGTAAAAAAAAAAAATAAAAAAAAATAAAAAATATAAAAAAAATAAAAAAAATACCGGAAAAAAATCCGGGAAAAAACTGTGAAAAAAAAAAAACGGAGGAGCTTCCTAAATATGAGGCCATTACGGCTCACTTTTACGTTTCCTCCTCGGGATAGCGTCATTTAAAGAACGAGGGTCAGCAGAACGTAAAAAAAAAAAAAATTAGAACAAAACCAGAAAAAAACAAACCGCAAGAGCTTGCCAAAGATGAGGCCATTACGGCTCGCCTTTAGGTGTCCTCTTCAGGATAGCGTCATTTAAAGAACGAGGGTGAGCAGAATGTAAAAAAAAAAAAAAAAACTGGAAGAAACCGGAAAAAAAAATCCGGGAAAAAATTGTGAAAAAAACCGGAGGAGCTTCCCAAAGATGAGGCCATTACGGCTCGCTTTTACGTTTCCTCCTTGGGATAGCGTCATTTAAAGAACGAGGGTCAGCAGAACATAAAAATAAATAAATAAATAAAAATAATGGAAAAAACCAGAAAAAACAAACTGGAAAAAAATCTGGGAAAAAAACTGTGAAAAAATCGGAGGAGCTTGCCAAAGACGAGGCCATTACGGCTCGCCTTTAGGTGTCCTCCTCGGGATAGCGTCTTTTAAAGAACGAGGGTCAGCAGAACGTAAAAAAAAAAAAAAAAAAAAAAAAAAAAAAAAAAAAAAAAAAAAACCGGAAAGAAAATCCGGGAAAAGACTGTGAAAAAAAAAACGGAGGAGCTTCCTAAAGATGAGGCCATTAGGGCTCACTTTTACATTTCCTCCTCGGGATAGCGTCATTTAAAGAACGAGGATCAGCAGAACGTAAAAAAAAAAAAAACCTGGAACAAAACCAGAAAAAAACAAACCGGAGGAGCTTGCCAAAGATGAGGCCATTACGGCTCGCCTTTAGGTGTCCTCCTCAGGATAGCGTCATTTAAAGAACGAGGGTGAGCAGAACGTAAAAAAAAAAAATGGAAGAAATCGGAAAAAACAAACCGAAAAAAAAAATCAGGGAAAAAATTGTGAAAAAAACCGGAGGAGCTTGCAAAAAATGAGGCCATTACGGCTCGCCTTTAGGTGTCCTCCTCGGGATAGAGTCATTTAAAGAATGAGGGTCAGCAAAACGTAAAAAAAAAAAAAACCGGAAAAAAATCTGGAAAAAAACTGTGAAAAAAACTGGAGGAGCTTGCCAAAGATGAGGCCATCACGGCTCGCCTTTAGGTGTCCTCCTCGGGATAGCGTCATTTAAAGAACGAGGGTCAGCAGATAAAAAAAGAACAAAAAAACTGGAAAAAACCGGAAAAAACAAACCGGAAATAAAATTCGGGAAAAAACCTGTGAAAAAAAACCGGAGGAGCTTCCCGAAGATGAGGCCATTACGGCTCGCCTTTAGGTGTCATCCTCGGGATAGCGTCATTTAAAGAACGAGGGTCAACAGAACGTAAAAAAAAATGGAAAAAACCGAAAAAAAATCTGGGAAAAAACTCTGAAAAAAAACCGGAGGAGCTTGCCAAAAATGAGGCCATTACGGCTAGCCTTTAGTGGTCCTCCTCGGGATAAAGTCATTTAAAGAACGAGGGTCAGCAGAACGTTTAAAAAAAAAAAACCAGGAAAAAAACAAACCGGAAAAAAAATCTGGAAAAAAACTGTGAAAAAAACCGAAGGAGCTTGCCAAAGATGAGGCCATTATGGCTCGCCTTTAGGTGTCCTCCTCGGGATAGCGTCATTTAAAGAACGAGGGTCGGCAGAACGTAAAAAAAAAAAAAAAACAAAAAAAACCGGAAAAAATTCGGGAAAAAAACTGTGAAAAAAAACTGGAGGAGCTTGCCAAAGATGAGGCCATTACGGCTCGCCTTTAGGTGTCCTCCTTGGGATAGCGTCATTTAAAGAACGAGGGTCAGCAGAAAAAAAAAAGGAAAAAAAACTGGAAAAAACCGGAAAAAAATTCGGGAAAAAAACTGTGAAAAAAAACCTGAGGAGCTTGCCAAAGGTGAGGCCATTACGGCTCGCCTTTAGGTGTCCTCCTAGGGATAGCGTCATTTAAAGATCGAGGGTCAGCAGAACGTAAAAAAAATGGAAAAAACCGGAAAAAACAAACTGGAAAAAAAATCTGGGAAAAAACTGGGAAAAAAGCCGGAGGAGCTTGCCAAAAATGAGGCCATTACGGCTCGCCTTTAGGTGTCCTCCTCGGGATAGCGTCATTTAAAGAACGAGGGTCAGCACAACGTAAAAAAAAATGGAAAAAACCAGAAAAAAACAAACCGGAAAAAAAACTGTGAAAAAACCGGAGGAGCTTGCGAAAAATGAGGCCATTACGGCTCGCCTTTAGGTGTCCTCCTCGGGATAGCGTCATTTAAAGAATGAGGGTCAGCAGAACGTAAAAAAAAAAAAAAAAAACCGGAAAAAAATCTGGAAAAAAACTGTGAAAAAAAACCGGAAAAAAATCCGAGAAAAAACTGGGAAAAAAAGCCGGAGGAGCTTGCCAAAAATGAGGCCATTACGGCTCGCCTTTAGGTGTCCTCCTCGGGATAGCGTCATTTGAAGAACGAGGGTCAGCACAACGTAAAAAAAAATGGAAAAAACCAGAAAAAAGCAAACCGGAAAAAAAACTGTGAAAAAACCGGAGGAGCTTGCCAAAGATGAGGCCATTACGGCTCGCCTTTAGGTGTCCTCCTCGGGATAGCGTCTTTTAAAGAACGAGGGTTAGCAAAAAGTAAAAAAAAAAAAAAAAAAAAAAAAAAAAAAAAAAAAAAAAAAAAAACTGGAAAAAACCGGAAAAAAACAAACCGGAAAAAAAAACCCGGGAAAAAAACTGTGAAAAAAAACCGGAGGAGCGTGCCAAAAATAAGGCCATTACGGCTCGCCTGTAGGTGTCCTCCCCGGAAAAAAATCCAGGAAAAAACTGTGAAAAAAACCGGAGGAGCTTCCCAAAGATGAGGCCATTACGGCTCGCTTTTACGTTTCCTCCTTGGGATAGCGTCATTTAAAGAACGAGGGTCAGCAGAACATAAAAATAAATAAATAAATAAAAATAATGGAAAAAACCAGAAAAAACAAACTGGAAAAAAATCTGGGAAAAAAACTGTGAAAAAATCGGAGGAGCTTGCCAAAGACGAGGCCATTACGGCTCGCCTTTAGGTGTCCTCCTCGGGATAGCGTCTTTTAAAGAACGAGGGTCAGCAGAACGTAAAAAAAAAAAAAAAAAAAAAAAAAAAAAAAAAAAAAAACCGGAAAGAAAATCCGGGAAAAGACTGTGAAAAAAAAAAACGGAGGAGCTTCCTAAAGATGAGGCCATTAGGGCTCACTTTTACGTTTCCTCCTCGGGATAGCGTCATTTAAAGAACGAGGATCAGCAGAACGTAAAAAAAAAAAAAACCTGGAACAAAACCAGAAAAAACAAACCGGAGGAGCTTGCCAAAGATGAGGCCATTACGGCTCGCCTTTAGGTGTCCTCCTCAGGATAGCGTCATTTAAAGAACGAGGGTGAGCAGAACGTAAAAAAAAAAAATGGAAGAAATCGGAAAAAACAAACCGAAAAAAAAAATCAGGGAAAAAATTGTGAAAAAAACCGGAGGAGCTTGCAAAAAATGAGGCCATTACGGCTCGCCTTTAGGTGTCCTCCTCGGGATAGAGTCATTTAAAGAATGAGGGTCAGCAAAACGTAAAAAAAAAAAAACCGGAAAAAAATCTGGAAAAAAACTGTGAAAAAAACTGGAGGAGCTTGCCAAAGATGAGGCCATCACGGCTCGCCTTTAGGTGTCCTCCTCGGGATAGCGTCATTTAAAGAACGAGGGTCAGCAGATAAAAAAAGAACAAAAAAACTGGAAAAAACCGGAAAAAACAAACCGGAAAAAAAATTCGGGAAAAAACCTGTGAAAAAAAACCGGAGGAGCTTCCCGAAGATGAGGCCATTACGGCTCGCCTTTAGGTGTCCTCCTCGGGATAGCGTCATTTAAAGAACGAGGGTCAACAGAACGTAAAAAAAAATGGAAAAAACCGAAAAAAAATCTGGGAAAAAACTCTGAAAAAAAACCGGAGGAGCTTGCCAAAAATGAGGCCATTACGGCTAGCCTTTAGTGGTCCTCCTCGGGATAAAGTCATTTAAAGAACGAGGGTCAGCAGAACGTTTAAAAAAAAAAAAACCAGGAAAAAAACAAACCGGAAAAAAAATCTGGAAAAAAACTGTGAAAAAAACCGAAGGAGCTTGCCAAAGATGAGGCCATTATGGCTCGCCTTTAGGTGTCCTCCTCGGGATAGCGTCATTTAAAGAACGAGGGTCGGCAGAACGTAAAAAAAAAAAAAACAAAAAAAACCGGAAAAAATTCGGGAAAAAAACTGTGAAAAAAAACTGGAGGAGCTTGCCAAAGATGAGGCCATTACGGCTCGCCTTTAGGTGTCCTCCTTGGGATAGCGTCATTTAAAGAACGAGGGTCAGCAGAAAAAAAAAAGGAAAAAAAACTGGAAAAAACCGGAAAAAAATTCGGGAAAAAAACTGTGAAAAAAAACCTGAGGAGCTTGCCAAAGGTGAGGCCATTACGGCTCGCCTTTAGGTGTCCTCCTAGGGATAGCGTCATTTAAAGATCGAGGGTCAGCAGAACGTAAAAAAAATGGAAAAAACCGGAAAAAACAAACTGGAAAAAAAATCTGGGAAAAAACTGGGAAAAAAGCCGGAGGAGCTTGCCAAAAATGAGGCCATTACGGCTCGCCTTTAGGTGTCCTCCTCGGGATAGCGTCATTTAAAGAACGAGGGTCAGCACAACGTAAAAAAAAATGGAAAAAACCAGAAAAAAACAAACCGGAAAAAAAACTGTGAAAAAACCGGAGGAGCTTGCCAAAGATGAGGCCATTACGGCTCGCCTTTAGGTGTCCTCCTTGGGATAGCGTCTTTTAAAGAACGAGGGTCAGCAGAACGTTAAAAAAAATGGAAAAAACCGGAAAAAAACAAACCGGAAAAAAAAATCCGGGAAAAAACCCTGAAAAAAAACCGGAGGAGCGTGCCAAAAATGAGGCCATTACGGCTCGCCTTTAGGTGTCCTCCCCGGAAAAAAATCCGGGAAAAAACTGTGAAAAAAAACCGGAGGAGCTTCCCAAAGATGAGGCCATTACGGCTCGCTTTTACGTTTCCTCCTTGGGATAGCGTCATTTAAAGAACGAGGGTCAGTAGAACGTAAAAAAATAAATAAATAAATAAAAACTGGAAAAAACCAGAAAAAAACAAACCTGAAAAAAATCTGGGAAAAAAACTGTGAAAAAACCGGAGGAGCTTGCCAAAGATGAGGCCATTACGGCTCGCCTTTAGGTGTCCTCCTCGGGATAGCGTCTTTTAAAGAACGAGGGTCAGCAGAACGTAAAAAAAAAAATAAAAAAAAATAAAAAATATAAAAAAATAAAAAAAATACCGAAAAAAAATCCGGGAAAAAACTGTGAAAAAAAAAAACGGAGGAGCTTCCTAAATATGAGGCCATTACGGCTCACTTTTACGTTTCCTCCTCGGGATAGCGTCATTTAAAGAACGAGGGTCAGCAGAACGTAAAAAAAAAAAAAAAAAATTAGAATAAAACCAGAAAAAAACAAACCGCAAGAGCTTGCCAAAGATGAGGCCATTACGGCTCGCCTTTAGGTGTCCTCCTCAGGATAGCGTCATTTAAAGAACGAGGGTGAGCAGAATGTAAAAAAAAAAAAAAAAAAAAAAAAAAAAAAAAAAAAACTGGAAGAAACCGGAAAAAAAAATCCGGGAAAAAATTGAGAAAAAAACCGGAGGAGATTGCAAAAAATGAGGCCATTACGGCTCGCCTTTAGGTGTCCTCCTCGGGATAGCGTCATTTAAAGAATGAGGGTCAGCAGAACGTAAAAAAAAAAAAAAAGAAAAAAATCGGAAAAAAACTGTGAAAAAAAATCGGAAAAAAATCCGAGAAAAAACTGGGAAAAAAAGCCGGAGGAGCTTGCCAAAAATGAGGCCATTACGGCTCGCCTTTAGGTGTCCTCCTCGGGATAGCGTCATTTGAAGAACGAGGGTCAGCACAACGTAAAAAAACAAACCGGAAAAAAAAAACTGGAAAAAATCGGAAAAAAACAAACCGGAAAAAAAAACCCGGGAAAAAACTGTGAAAAAAAACCGGAGGAGCGTGCCAAAAATGAGGCCATTACGGCTCGCCTGTAGGTGTCCTCCCCGGAAAAAAATCCAGGAAAAAACTGTGAAAAAAACCGGAGGAGCTTCCCAAAGATGAGGCCATTACGGCTCGCTTTTACGTTTCCTCCTTGGGATAGCGTCATTTAAAGAACGAGGGTCAGCAGAACGTAAAAAAAAAAATAAATAAAAATAATGGAAAAAACCAGAAAAAACAAACTGTGAAAAAAATCTGGGAAAAAAACTGTGAAAAAAACTGGAGGAGCTTGCCAAAGATGAGGCCATCACGGCTCGCCTTTAGGTGTCCTCCTCGGGATAGCGTCATTTAAAGAACGAGGGTCAGCAGATAAAAAAAGAAAAAAAAACTGTAAAAAAAATTCGGGAAAAAAACTGTGAAAAAAACCGGAGGAGCTTCCCGAAGATGAGTCCATTACGGCTCGCCTTTAGGTGTCCTCCTCGGGATAGCGTCATTTAAAGAACGAGGGTCAACAGAACGTAAAAAAAAATGGAAAAACCGAAAAAAAACAAACCGAAAAAAAATCTGGGAAAAAACTGTGAAAAAAAACCGGAGGAGCTTGCCAAAAATGAGGCCATTACGGCTAGCCTTTAGGGGTCCTCCTCGGGATAAAGTCATTTAAAGAACGAGGGTCAGCAGAACGGTTAAAAAAAAAAACCCGGAAAAAAACAAACCGGAAAAAAAATCTGAAAAAAAACTGTGAAAAAAACCGAAGGAGCTTGCCAAAGATGAGGCCATTATGGCTCGCCTTTAGGTGTCCTCCTCGGGATAGCATCATTTAAAGAATGAGGGTCAGCAGAACGTAAAAAAAAAAAAAAAAAAAAAACAAAAACAAAAACAAAAACGAAAAAAACCGGAAAAAATTCGGGAAAAAAACTGTGAAAAAAAAAACTGGAGGAGCTTGCCAAAGATGAGGCCATTACGGCTCGCCTTTAGGTGTCCTCCTCGGGATAGCGTCATTTAAAGAACGAGGGTCAACAGAAAAAAAAAAGGAAAAAAAAACTGGAAAAAACCGGAAAAAAATTCGGGAAAAAAAGTGTGAAAAAAAACCTGAGGAGCTTGCCAAAGATGAGGCCATTACGGCTCGCCTTTAGGTGTCCTCCTAGGGATAGCGTCATTTAAAGATCGAGGGTCAGCAGAACGTAAAAAAAAAATGGAAAAAACCGGAAAAAACAAACCGGAAAAAAATCCGGGAAAAAACTGGGAAAAAAAGCCGGAGGAGCTTGATGACAAGTCATCATATACCGTTTTTAATAGTCTTTTTCTTTATTTTCATTTGGTTTTATGCACTTTCTTGTACTCTAAGTAAGTAATTTGGAATGGAAATGCATAACTTCTCTTAATCAAACAACCACTATATAATTGATGCTAAATCATGAGGTTTAGGCCAAATTTAATTGCAGTTTTATGATTTGTAAACCTTGTGAATTTGGTGATACTTTGATTGGTTGTTTTGATTAATTATAGGTGAAGAAAAGAAGAAAAGCGTGGCCTAAGAAGCGTGGTTCAAGGAATAGAAAGTGTGGCCAAGAAAGGAGGAAGTGTGGTGCAACAAACCATGGAACTCATTCCAAGAGCACCAAGCACTAAGAGAGCGCTACACTCACTTCCAAGGGACCAAGGCACAAAGTGAAGCTCAGCTCACAAAGTGAGCATTATCGAGAGCGCTAGAGGAAAAATTCAAGGAAAATGTTTTGCAAATGCATGCTCCAAGACTTGAACCCATGACCAAAGGGGATGGGGGAACGCTACTCCTTGCAAGGAAAATAAGCCAAAATTGGCCAAAATGCTCCCAGCAAGTTTCGAACACAGAAGCTTTAGCAAGGAAGATGCGCTCCTAGCACCACTTGGGCACTACCCTGATGTTGTCCAAGACTTGGCACGCGAAATATTTCAAGGCGCCACTTCCTTCACCAAGAAAAGCTTCAGCGCATGCTTCCCTCAAGTTTCGAACCAAGGACCTCTCCTTGTGAGCACCAAAGCTTAGCTCACTTGGAGAGCTGAGCGCTATCCTTGGTGCATGAAGCGCAACACTTGACACAGGCAGGGAGTAGGGAGCGCGCAAAGTTGACACGGTCCTGGCAGCACAAGGCGCACACAAAAGTGGCACCAAGACACTAGCGCTCAGCTCACAAAGTGAGCTGAGCTCTCCCCTGATGCTTCCCAACCAACAAGACATGCTATGCAAGGCACAAAGCTCAGCTCACTTTGTGAGCTGAGCATTCCCCTGGGAGATACATTTGGGCTGAAATTGAAATTTAAAATTCCAACTTAATTCATTTCTTCACCAAATCAAAAGCCCATCCAAATTTCAAAATCCAAGAATAGAAAGTGTATAAATAGGAGTTAGTTTGATGTAATTAGGACCTCTAGACTTCATTTTGAATTTTCCCTTTTTACTTGCATTTTAATTCTGAGCTTTTTTGAATTTCTGAGAGAACTTGGAAGGAGAATTAATCTCTCTTCTTCTTGGTTCTTGCTTGAGCACTCTTTTATTTCCTTGCTTTGGATCTTGGGTAGAGAATTGAAGAACTTCTGTTTCAATCTCACCTTGGGATCTTGTTTATTTTCTTTCTGCATAATTGAATTTGAATTTCTGTTTACTGCTTCTTCATCTACTTTGCTTCTGCAATTTACTTTTCTTTACTTCTTTTGCAATTTCTCTTGTTGGATCTAGGAAGGGAGTGAGATCTAGATTTGTTTTCTAGTCTCTTTGATTTCCTGAGATCTTCAACACCTTTTAGAATTGCTGCAACTTAAGCACTACTTTCCAGTTCTTTAAATTCTCAAGTCATTTTACTTTTCTGATAAGATCTACTTCACTGCACTTAAATTTTCTCTTTTATGTTTAATGCAATTTAGTTGTTCTTGTTCAAATTCTGCTATCCTAATTTCCAATTCCTTTTATGATTCAAGCAATTTACATTTCTTGCACTTTAAGCTTCAGCCATTTACATTTCTTGCAATCTAAGTTTCTGCAATTTATATTACTTGCACTTTAAGAATCTGCTTCTTTACTTTCCTGCTCTTTAATTTACTGCACTTTACCCCTCCCCCTTTACTTTCCAAGCAAATTTAGTTTCTGCAAGTTACAATCACTCAACCAAATCTTGATTCGCTTGACTAAATCAACCACTAAACAAAAATTGCTCAATCCTTCAATCCCTGTGGGATCGACCTCACTCATGTGAGTTATTATTACTTGATGCGACCCGGTACACTTGCCGGTGAGTTTTGTGTTGGATCATTTTCCACACATCAGAGCTTGCCAAAAATGAGGCCATTACGGCTCGCCTTTAGGTGTCCTCCTCGGGATAGCGTCATTTAAAGAACGAGGGTCAGCACAACGTAAAAAAAATGGAAAAAAATAGAAAAAAACAAACCGGAAAAAAACTATGAAAAAACCGGAGGAGCATGCCTAAGATGAGGCCATTACGGCTCGCCTTTAGGTGTCCTCCTCGGGATAGCGTCTTTTAAAGAACGAGGGTCAGCAGAACGTTAAAAAAAATGGAAAAAATCGGAAAAAAACAAACCGGAAAAAAAATCCGGGAAAAAAACTGTGAAAAAAAACCAGAGGAGCGTGCCAAAAATGAGGCCATTACGGCTCGCCTTTAGGTGTCCTCCCCGAAAAAAAATCCGGGAAAAAACTGTGAAAAAAAACCGGAGGAGCTTCCCAAAGATGAGGCCATTACGGCTCGCTTTTACGTTTCCTCCTTGGGATAGCGTCATTTAAAGAACGAGGGTCAGTAGAACGTAAAAAAATAAAAAAAAAACTGGAAAAAACCAGTAAAAAACAAACCGGAAAAAAATCTGGGAAAAAAACTGTGAAAAAACCGGAGGAGCTTGCCAAAGATGAGGCCATTACGGCTCGCCTTTAGGTGTCCTCCTCGGGATAGCGTCTTTTAAAGAACGAGGGTCAGTAGAACGTAAAAAAAAAAATAAAAAAAAAAAAAAAAAAAATACCGGAAAAAAATCTGGGAAAAAACTGTGAAAAAAAAAAACGGAGGAGCTTCCTAAATATGAGGCCATTACGGCTCACTTTTACGTTTCCTCCTCGGGATAGCGTTATTTAAAGAACGAGGGTCAGCAGAACGTAAAAAAAAAAAAAAAAAAAAAAAACTTGGAACAAAACCAGAAAAAAACAAACCGCAGGAGCTTGCCAAAGATGAGGCCATTACGGCTCGCCTTTAGGTGTCCTCCTCAGGATAGCGTCATTTAAAGAACGAGGGTGAGCAGAATGTAAAAAAAAAAAAAAAAAAAACTGGAAGAAACCGGAAAAAAAATCCGGGAAAAAATTGTGAAAAAAACCGGAGGAGCTTGCAAAAAATGAGACCATTATGGCTCGCCTTTAGGTGTCCTCCTCGGGATAGCGTCATTTAAAGAATGAGGGTCAGCAGAACGTATAAAAAAAAAAATCGGAAAAAAATCTGGAAAAAAACTCTGAAAAAGGAGGAGCTTGCCAAAGATGAGGCCATTACGGCTCGCCTTTAGGTGTCCTCCTCGGGATAGCGTCTTTTAAAGAAAGAGGGTCAGCAGAACGTAAAAAAAAAAAAACGGAAAAAATCCGGGAAAAAACTGTGAAAAAAAAACCGGAGGAGCTTCCTAAAGATGAGGCCATTACGGCTCACTTTTACGTTTCCTCCTCGGGATAGCGTCATTTAAAGAACGAGGGTCAGCAGAACGTATATAAAAAAAAAAAAAAAACCTGGAACAAAACCAGAAAAAAACAAACCGAAAAAAAATCTGGAAAAAAAATTGTGAAAAAAACCGGAGGAGCTTGCCAAAGATGAGGCCATTACGGCTCGCCTTTAGGTGTCCTCCTCAGGATAGCGTCATTTAAAGAACGAGGGTCAGCAGAATGTAAAAAAAAAAATAAAAAAAAAGGAAGAAACCGGAAAAAACAAACCGGAAAAAAAAATTCGGAAAAAAATTGGGAAAAAAACCGGAGGAGCTTGCCAAAAATGAGGCCATAACGGCTCGCCTTTAGGTGTCCTCCTCGGGATAGCGTCATTTAAAGAATGAGGGTCAGCAGAACGTATAAAAAAAATAAAAAAAATAACTTGAAAACAATTGGAAAAAAAACCGGAAAAAAATTTTGGGAAAAAACTGTGAAAAAAGCCGGAGGAGCTTGCCAAAAATGAGGCCATTACGGCTCACCTTTAGGTGTCCTCCTCGGGATAGCGTCATTTAAAGAACGATGGTCAGCACAACGTAAAAAAAATGGAAAAAAACAGAAAAAAACAAACCGGAAAAAAAACTATGAAAAAACCGGAGGAGCATGCCTAAGATGAGGCCATTACGGCTCGCCTTTAGGTGTCCTCCTCGGGATAGCGTCTTTTAAAGAACGAGGGTCAGCAGAACGTTAAAAAAAATGGAAAAAACCGGAAAAAAACAAACCGGAAAAAAAAATCCGGGAAAAAAACTGTGAAAAAAAACCGGAGGAGCGTGCCTAAAATGAGGCCATTACGGCTCGCCTTTAGGTGTCCTCCCCGAAAAAAAATCCGGGAAAAAACTGTGAAAAAAAACCGGAGGAGCTTGCCAAAGATGAGGCCATTACGGCTCGCTTTTACGTTTCCTCCTTGGGATAGCGTCATTTAAAGAACGAGGGTCAGTAGAACGTAAAAAAATAAAAAAAAAAACTGGAAAAAACCAGAAAAAAACAAACCGGAAAAAAATCTGGGAAAAAAACTGTGAAAAAACCGGAGGAGCTTGCCAAAGATGAGGCCATTACGGCTCGCCTTTAGGTGTCCTCCTCGGGATAGCATCTTTTAAAGAACGAGGGTCAGTAGAACGTAAAAAAAAAAAAAAAAAAAATAAAAAAAATACCGGAAAAAAATCTGGGAAAAAACTGTGAAAAAAAAAAACGGAGGAGCTTCCTAAATATGAGGCCATTACGGCTCACTTTTACGTTTCCTCCTCGGGATAGCGTCATTTAAAGAACGAGGATCAGCAGAACGTAAAAAAAAAAAAAAAAAAAAAAAAAAAAAAAACTTGGAACAAAACCAGAAAAAAACAAGCCGGAGGAGCTTGCCAAAGATGAGGCCATTACGGCTCGCCTTTAGGTGTCCTCCTCAGGATAGCGTCATTTAAAGAACGAGGGTGAGCAGAATGTAAAAAAAAAAAAAAAAACTGGAAGAAACCGGAAAAAAATCCGGGAAAAAATTGTGAAAAAAACCGGAGGAGCTTGCAAAAAATGAGACCATTATGGCTCGCCTTTAGGTGTCCTCCTCGGGATAGCGTCATTTAAAGAATGAGGGTCAGCAGAACGTATAAAAAAAAATCGGAAAAAAATCTGGAAAAAAACTCTGAAAAAGGAGGAGCTTGCCAAAGATGAGGCCATTACGGCTCGCCTTTAGGTGTCCTCCTCGGGATAGCGTCTTTTAAAGAAAGAGGGTCAGCAGAACTTAAAAAAAAAAAAAACGGAAAAAATCCGGGAAAAAACTGTGAAAAAAAAACCGGAGGAGCTTCCTAAAGATGAGGCCATTACGGCTCACTTTTACGTTTCCTCCTCGGGATAGCGTCATTTAAAGAACGAGGGTCAGCAGAACGTATATAAAAAAAAAAAAACCTGGAATAAAACCAGAAAAAAACAAACCGAAAAAAAATCTGGAAAAAAAATTGTGAAAAAAACCGGAGGAGCTTGCCAAAGATGAGGCCATTACGGCTCGCCTTTAGGTGTCCTCCTCAGGATAGCGTCATTTAAAGAACGTGGGTCAGCAGAATGTAAAAAAAAAAATAAAAAAAATGGAAGAAACCGGAAAAAACAAACCGGAAAAAAAAATTCGGAAAAAAATTGTGAAAAAAACCGGAGGAGCTTGCCAAAAATGAGGCCATAACGGCTCGCCTTTAGGTGTCCTCCTCGGGATAGCGTCATTTAAAGAATGAGGGTCAGCAGAACGTATAAAAAAAATAAAAAAAAAACTTGAAAACAATTGGAAAAAAAATCGGAAAAAAATTTTGGGAAAAAACTGTGAAAAAAGCCGGAGGAGCTTGCCAAAAATGAGGCCATTACGGCTCGCCTTTAGGTGTCCTCCTCGGGATAGCGTCATTTAAAGAACGATGGTCAGCACAACGTAAAAAAAAATGGAAAAAACCAGAAAAAAGCAAACCGGAAAAAAAACTGTGAAAAAACCGGAGGAGCTTGCCAAGGATGAGGCCATTACGGCTCGCATTTAGGTGTCCTCCTCGGGATAGCGTCTTTTAACGAACGAGGGTCAGCAGAACGTTAAAAAAAAATGGAAAAAACCGGAAAAAAAATCCGGGAAAAAAACTGTGAAAAAAACCGGAGGAGCGTGCAAAAAATGAGGCCATTACGGCTCGCCTTTAGGTGTCCTCCCCGGAAAAAAATCCGGGAAAAAACTGTGAAAAAAACCGGATGAGCTTCCCAAAGATGAGGCCATTACGGCTCGCTTTTACGTTTCCTCCTTGGGATAGCGTCATTTAAAGAACGAGGGTCAGCAGAACGTAAAAAAAAAAAAAAAAAAAATGGAACAAAACCAGAAAAAAACAAACCGGAAAAAAATCTGGGAAAAAAACTGTGAAAAAATCGGAGGAGCTTGCCAAAGATGAGGCCATTACGGCTCGCCTTTAGGTGTCCTCCTTGGGATAGCGTCTTTTGAAGAACGAGGGTCAGCAGAACGTAAAAAAATAAAAAATAAAACCTGGAACAAAACCAGAAAAAAACAAACCGGAGGAGCTTGCCAAAGATGAGGCCATTACGGCTCTTCTTTAGGTGTCCTCCTCAGGATAGCGTCATTTAAAGAACGAGGGTGAGCAGAACGTAAAAAAAAAAATAAAAAAAAAAAAAAAAAAAAAAAAAAAAAAAAAACTGGAAGAAACCGGAAAAAAAAACTGGAAAAAAAATCCGGGAAAAAATTGTGAAAAAAACCGGAGGAGCTTGCAAAAAATGAGGCCATTACGGCTCGCCTTTAGGTGACCTCCTCGGGATAGCGTCATTTAAAGAATGAGGGTCAGCAGAAAAAAAAAAAACCTGGAAAAAAACAAACCGGAAAAAAATTTGGGAAAAAAACTGTGAAAAAAACCGGAGGAGCTTGCCAAAAATGAGGCCATTACGGCTCGCCTTTAGGTGTCCTCCTCAGGATAGCGTCATTTAAAGAACGAGGGTCAGCAGAAGGTAAAAAAAAAATGGAAAAAACCGGAAATAAAGAAACTGGAGAAAATTCTGGGAAAAAACTGTGAAAAAAACCAGAGGAGCTTGCCAAAGATGAGGCCATTATGGCTCGCCTTTAGGTGTCCTCCTCGGGATAGCGTCATTTAAAGAACGAGGGTCAGCAAAACGTATATATAAAAAAAAAACAGGAAAAAAAATTCGGGAAAAAAACTTTGAAAAAAAACCGGAGGAGCTTGCCAAAAATGAGGCCATAACGGCTCGCCTTTAGGTGTCCTCCTCGGGATAGCGTCATATAAAGAATGAGGGTCAGCAGAACGTTAAAAAAAAAAAAAAAGAAACTTGAAAAAAACTGGAAAAAAAACCGGAAAAAAACAAACCGGAAAAAAAATTTGGGAAAAAAACTGTGAAAAAAGCCGGAGGAGCTTGCCAAAAATGAGGCCATTACGGCTCGCCTTTAGGTGTCCTCCTCAGGATAGCGTCATTTAAAGAACGAGGGTCAGCAGAACGTAAAAAAAATAAAAAAAACTGGAAGAAACCGGAAAAAATTCTGGGAAAAAAACTGTGAAAAAATCGGAGGAGCTTGCCAAAGATGAGGCCATTACGGCTCGCCTTTAGGTGTCCTCCTCGGGATAGCGTCTTTTAAAGAACGAGGGTCAGCAGAACGTAAAAAAAAAAAAAAATCCGGGAAAAAACTGTGAAAAAAAAAACGGAGGAGCTTCCTAAAGATGAGGCCATTACGGCTCACTTTTACGTTTCCTCCTCGGGATAGCGTCATTTAAAGAATAAGGGTCAGCAGAACGTAAAAAAAAAGAAAAAAAAAAAAAAAAAAAAAAAACCTGGAAAAAAACAAACCGAAAAACAAATTTGGGAAAAAAACTGTGAAAAAAACCGGAGGAGCTTGCCAAAAATGAGGTCATTACGGCTCGCCTTTAGGTGTCCTCCTCAGGATAGCGTCATTTAAAGAACGAGGGTCAGCAGAAGGTTAAAAAAAATGGAAAAAACCGGAAATAAAGAAACTGGAGAATATTCTGGGAAAAAACTGTGAAAAAAACCGAAGGAGCTTGCCAAAGATAAGGCCATTACGGCTCGCCTTTAGGTGTCCTCCTTGGGATAGCGTCATTTAAAGAACGAGGGTTAGCAAAACGTATATAAAGAAAACAGGAAAAAAAATTCGGGAAAAAAACTGTGAAAAAAAACCGGAGGAGCTTGCCAAAAATGAGGCTATAACGGCTCGCCTTTAGGTGTCCTCCTCGGGATAGCGTCATTTAAAGAATGAGGGTCAGCAGAACATTAAAAAAAAATAATAAAAAACTTGAAAAAAACTGGAAAAAAAACCGGAAAAAAACAAACCGGAAAAAAAATTTGGGAAAAAAACTATGAAAAAAGCCGGAGGAGCTTGCCAAAAATGAGGCCATTACGGCTCGCCTTTAGGTGTCCTCCTCCGGATAGCGTCATTTAAAGAACGAGGGTCAGCACAACGTAAAAAAAAATGGAAAAAACCAGAAAAAAGCAAACCGGAAAAAAAACTGTGAAAAAACCGGAGGAGCTTGCCAAAGATGAGGCCATTATGGCTCGCATTTAGGTGTCCTCCTCGGGATAACGTCTTTTAAAGAAGGAGGGTTAGCAGAACGTTAATAAAAAAAAAAAAAAAAAAAAAAAAAAAAAAAAAAACTGGAAAAAACCGGAAAAAAACAAACCGGAAAAAAATCCGGAAAAAAAACTGTGAAAAAAACCGGAGGAGCGTGCCAAAAATGAGGCCATTACGGCTCGCCTGTAGGTGTCCTTGATGACAAGTCATCTTAGCCTATTTTAACTAGTCTTTTCCTTTTGTTTTCATTAGAATTATGCACTTTCTTGAGCTACAAGCAAGCTAATTGAGTAGATTTTCATGTTTCCCTTGATTGAATCAACCATGTATGAATTCATGCCATTTCATGAGATTTTATGCTATAATTGTTGCATATTATGATAGAATGAATATCTCATGATTTTAAGCATAGCTTTGATGTGTTTGGTTGATTAATGATAGGTGAAGAAAGCTTGGAGAAAGGTTGAAGCAAGAAGGAATGGCTAGGAGTGAAGAGAGGACAATGGAATAAGTGAAATTGAACCAGGAAGCAAAAAGCTGGACCTAAAGTTAGCATCAAACTTTTGCACAAACTTTTGGTTGAAAAGTTAGCCCCAACATTAGCCCCCTAACTTGGAGGCTAACGTTGGAACTTGAAAATCACTCCCTGGGTACCAAAAGTTTGCGCCAACGTTAGCCCCCTAACTTTGAGGCTAACGTTGGCACATGAAATTCACCCCTGGGCACCAAAAGTTTGCGCCAACGTTAGCCCCCTAACTTTGAGGCTAACGTTGGCATGAAGAAAACCTCCCTGGGCACCAAAAGTTTGCGCCAACGTTAGCCCCCTAACTTGGTGGCTAACGTTGGCACATGAAAATCACAAGGAGGAGCAAAAGTTTGCGCCAACGTTAGCCCCCTAACTTGGTGGCTAACGTTGGCGCCACAAGTGCAAGGTAAAGCCAACGTTGGGGCCAAAGTTAGACCCCTAACTTTGGCACCAACGTGAGTATCAGCAAAGTGGTGTTAGCTGATATGAAAAGTTGGAGCAAAAGTTAGACCCCTAACTTTTGCTCAAACTTTTGGTCCAACTTTTGCAAAACTCAAACCCGGTTCAATTGGTTCGTTTTGGTTCTTCTCCAAACTTCAAGAGCAATCAACCAAGGCCTCTTTCAACCCAATTCCACCAAGAGCAAAGGCCCAACTCAAGGCTTGAAGATCATTTGAAGAAAGTGTATAAATAGGATAGAATTCAAGTTCTTCAGTGAGCTTTCCTTTTGGAATTTTCATAATAGTTTTCGGAGAGCTTTTGATATTGAGTGAACTTTAATTTCTTTGTCTTGGGGAAGGAGAATTCACTTCTCTTCCTCTTAGTTTTATTGCTTTCAATTTCAATTACAATTGTCTTGGATCTTGGGTTGGAGAATTGAAGAAATTCTGTTTCAATCTCATCCTTGGATCTCTCTGCTTTATTTACTGCAATTTAATTTCCATTTCTGTTACTTGCTTCTCATCTACTTTCCTTGCAATTTACAATTTCCTTGCAATTGTTCTTGTTGGATCTAGGAAGGCATTGAGATCTAGACTTGGTTTTCTAGTCTCTGGGTCCTGAGATCTGATTTCCCATTTTCAATTCTCTGTTTACTGCTTTATATGTTCATTTACTTTTCTGTTTCAGATCCGATTCAATCCCAATTCCCTTTTACTCTTCTGTTTAATGCAATTCAACCTTTCCTTGTTTAAATTCTGCAAATCCAATCCCCAATTCCCTTTACAATTCCAGCCGTTTACATTTCTTGCACTTTAAGATTCCGCTATTTACATTTCTTGCATTCTAAGTTTCTGCTATTTAATTTCTTGTTCTTTAAGATTCAGCACTTTAATTCCCTGTTCTCTTTACTTCCATGCAATTTAATTTCTGCACATCACAAAACACTCAACCAAATCTTGATTCGCTTGACTAAATTAACCACTTAGCTAAAATTGCTCAATCCTTCAATCCTTGTGGGATCGACCTCACTCCCGTGAGTTTTTATTACTTGATACGATCCGGTATACTTGCCGGTTAGATTTGTGTGTTTTGGGAGAAATTTATTTTTCACCAAAATACTCATCAAGTTTTTGGCGCCGTTGCCGGGGATTGATTAGATTGACAATGATTAAGTGAGGTGGTGATCTAGATCAAGCACTTTTTCTTTTATTTTTGACTGACACACTAACTGTTTGAATTTTTGCCTGAGCTAATTGAAACCTCACTTTAGCAATAGAGTGAAGTTTTCTTGGTTTATCTTGCTGAATATGATTCTCATAGCTTGATAAATAAACGAGAGAAGTGATTTACGTTCATTAATCTCTCAAGTTTACCAACTGTTTTACACATGGTGTCAACTAATCCTCTGACTACATTCTGGCTTGAGAATATCCAATTTTCATTTGGATTGTTTGTGATTGTGCAGGTCATGGAGGAAAGGAATCCTACAGCAAGAGGAGAAAAACTGAGGCATTATGATTTCCAGCCTCCATAATCAAAGAGCAAGATGTCAAGCTAGTGACAATAAAAGAGCGCTTGTTGGGAGGCAACCCAACCGGAGGTAACTATCTTTTCATATCTATTTCAATAAAAAGGTTAATTAATTTTATCTATATTGCAAGAAGCTAAGTTTGGTGTTGCACACCAAAACAATCTAAGGGAGAATGAAGGATTCTAAGTTTGGTGTTCCACCAAAATCCCATCATAAAACACATTATCACTTTCTGCATAATGCTGGCTTCAAGCATGTTGGATGAACTAGTTAACTATTCTGCTGTTTCCTAGTTTTCAGTTTTATTGCTTTTGAAAAAAAAAGAGAGAGAAAAAATTATCACACATGGTTAATTTGATGTATGAAAACCATTGGGATCCTCCTCGGGATAAAGTCATTTAAAGAACGAGGGTCAGCAGAACGTTTAAAAAAAAAACCTGGAAAAAAACAAACCGGAAAAAAAATCTGGAAAAAAACTGTGAAAAAAACCGAAGGAGCTTGCCAAAGATGAGGCCATTATGGCTCGCCTTTAGGTGTCCTCCTCGGTATAGCGTCATTTAAAGAACGAGGGTCGGCAGAACGTAAAAAAAAAACGAAAAAAACCGAAAAAAATTCGGGAAAAAAACTGTGAAAAAAAACTGGAGGAGCTTGCCAAAGATGAGGCCATTACGGCTCGCCTTTAGGTGTCCTCCTCGGGATAGCGTCATTTAAAGAACGAGGGTCAGCAGAAAAAAAAAGGAAAAAAAACTGGAAAAAACCGGAAAAAAATTCGGGAAAAAAACTGTGAAAAAAAACCTGAGGAGCTTGCCAAAGATGAGGCCATTACGGCTCGCCTTTAGGTGTCCTCCTCGGGATAACGTCATTTAAAGATCGAGGGTCAGCAGAACGTAAAAAAAAATGGAAAAAACCGGAAAAAACAAACCGGAAAAAAAAATCTGGGAAAAAACTGGGAAAAAAAGCTGGAGGAGCTTGCCAAAAATGAGGCCATTACGGCTCGCCTTTAGGTGTCCTCCTTGGGATAGCGTAATTTAAAGAACGAGGGTCAGCACAACGTAAAAAAAAATGGAAAAAACCATAAAAAACAAACCGGAAAAAAAACTGTGAAAAAACCGGAGGAGCTTGCCAAAGATGAGGCCATTACGGCTCGCCTTTAGGTGTCCTCCTCGGGATAGCGTCTTTTAAAGAACGAGGGTCAGCAGAACATTAAAAAAAATGGAAAAAACCGGAAAAAAACAAACCGGAAAAAAAAATCCGGGAAAAAAACTGTGAAAAAAAACCGGAGGAGCGTGCCAAAAATGAAGCCATTACGGCTCGCCTTTAGGTGTCCTCCACGGAAAAAAATCCGGGAAAAAACTGTGAAAAAAAACCGGAGGAGCTTCCCAAAGATGAGGCCATTACGGCTCGCTTTTACGTTTCCTCCTTGGGATAGCGTCATTTAAAGAACGAGGGTCAGTAGAACGTAAAAAAAAATAAATAAAAAAAACTGGAAAAAACCAGAAAAAAACAAACCGGAGGAGCTTGCCAAAGATGAGGCCATTACGGCTCGCCTTTAGGTGTCCTCCTCAGGATAGCGTCATTTAAAGAACGAGGGGTGAGCAGAATGTAAAAAAAAAAAAAAAAAAAACTGGAAGAAACCGGAAAAAAAAATTCGGGAAAAAATTGTGAAAAAAACCGGAGGAGCTTGCAAAAAATCCTCCTCGGGATAGCGTCATTTAAAGAACGAGGGTCAGCAGAACGTTAAAAAAAAAAAAAAACTTGGAACAAAACCAGAAAAAAACAAACCGTAGGAGCTTGCCAAAGATGAGGCCATTACGGCTCGCCTTTAGGTGTCCTCCTCAGGATAGCGTCATTTAAAGAACGAGGGGTGAGCAGAATGTAAAAAAAAAAAAAAAAAAACTGGAAGAAACCGGAAAAAAAAATTCGGGAAAAAATTGTGAAAAAAACCGGAGGAGCTTGCAAAAAATGAGGCCATTACGGCTCGCCTTTAGGTGTCCTCCTCGGGATAGCGTCATTTAAAGAATGAGGGTCAGCAGAACGTAAAAAAAAAAAAAAAAAAAAAAACAAAAAAAGAAACCGGAAAAAAATCTGGAAAAAACTCTGAAAAAGGAGGAGCTTGCCAAAGATGAGGCCATTACGGCTCGCCTTTAGGTGTCCTCCTCGGGATAGCGTCTTTTAAAGAACGAGGGTCAGCAGAACGTAAAAAAAAAAAAAAAAAAAAAAACCGGAAAAAAATCCGGGAAAAAACTGTGAAAAAAAAACGGAGGAGCTTCCTAAATATGAGGCCATTACGGCTCACTTTTACGTTTCCTCCTCGGGATAGCGCCATTTAAAGAACGAGGGTCAGCAGAACGTAAAAAAAAAAAAAAAAACCTGGAACAAAACCAGAAAAAAACAAACCAAAAAAAAAATCTGGGAAAAAAATTGTGAAAAAAACCGGAGGAGCTTGCCAAAGATGAGGCCATTACGGCTCGCCTTTAGGTGTCCTCCTCAGGATAGCGTCATTTAAAGAACGAGGGTCACCAGAACGTAAAAAAAAAATAAAAAAAACTGGAAGAAACCGGAAAAAACAAACCGGAAAAAAATTTTGAGAAAAATTGTGAAAAAAACCGGAGGAGCTTGCCAAAAATGAGGCCATAACGGCTCGCCTTTAGGTGTCCTCCTCGGGATAGCGTCATTTAAAGAATGAGGGTCAGCAGAACGTATAAAAAAAATAAAAAAAATAAAAAAAAAACTTGAAAAAAACTGGAAAAAAAACCGGAAAAAAATTTTGGGAAGAAAACTGTGAAAAAAGCCGGAGGAGCTTGCCAAAAATGAGGCCATTACGGCTCGCCTTTAAGTGTCCTCCTCGGGATAGCGTCATTTAAAGAACGAGGGTAAGCACAACGTAAAAAAAAATGGAAAAAACCAGAAAAAAGCAAACCGGAAAAAAAACTGTGAAAAAACCGGAGGAGCTTGCCAAAGATGAGGCCATTACGGCTCGCCTTTAGGTGTCCTCCTCGGGATAGCGTCTTTTAAAGAACGAGGGTCAGCAGAACGATAAAAAAAATGGAAAAAACCGGAAAAAACAAACTGGAAAAAAAATCCGGGAAAAAAACTGGGAAAAAAAACCGGAGGAGCGTGCCAAAAATGAGGTCATTACGGCTCGCCTTTCGGTGTCCTCCCCGGAAAAAAATCCGAGAAAAAACTGTGAAAAAAAAACCGGATGAGCTTCCTAAAGATGAGGCCATTACGGCTCGCTTTTACGTTTCCTCCTTGGGATAGCGTCATTTAAAGAACGAGGGTCAGTAGAACGTAAAAATAAAAAAATAAAAAAAAACTGGAAAAAACCAGAAAAAAACAAACCGGAAAAAAATATGGGAAAAAAACTGTGAAAAAACCAGAGGAGCCTGCCAAAGATGAGGCCATTACGGCTCGCCTTTAGGTGTCCTCCTCGGGATAGCGTCTTTTAAAGAACGAGGGTCAGCAGAACGTAAAAAAAAAAATAAAAAAAAAACTGGAAGAAACCGCAAAAAACAAACCGGAAAAAAAATCCGGGAAAAAATTGTGAAAAAAACCGGAGGAGCTTGCCAAAAATGAGGCCATAACGGCTCGCCTTTAGGTGTCCTCCTCGAGATAGCGTCATTTAAAGAATGAGGGTCAGCAGAATGTTAAAAAAAAAAAAAAAAAAAAAAAAAAAAAAAAAAAAAAAAAACGGAAAAAAACAAACCGGAAAAAAATTTGGGAAAAAAACTGTGAAAAAAGCCGGAGGAGCTTGCCAAAAATGAGGCCATTACGGCTCGCCTTTAGGTGTCCTCCTCGGGATAGCGTCATTTAAAGAACGAGGGTCAGCAGAACGTTAAAAAAAAATAAAAAAAAGGAAAAAACCGGAAAATAAATTAACCGGAAAAAAAATCCGAGAAAAAAACTGTGAAAAAAAACCGGAGGTGCTTGCCAAAAAAATGAGCCCATTATGGCTCACCTTTAAGTGTCCTCCTCGGGATAGCGTCATTTAAAGAATGAGGGTCAGCAGAACGTAAAAAAAAAAAAGGAAAAAATCGGAAAAAAAACTAACCGGAAAAAAAATCTAGGAAAAAGACTGTGAAAAAAACCGGAGGAGCTTGCCAAAAATAAGGCCATTACGGCCCGCCTTTAGGTGTCTTCCTCGGGATAGCGTCATTTAAAGAACGAGGGTAAGCACAACGTAAAAAAAAAATGGAAAAAACCAGAAAAAAACAAACCGGAAAAAAAACTGTGAAAATACCGGAGGAGCTTGCCAAAGATGAGGCCATTACGGCTCGCCTTTAGGTGTCCTCCTCGGGATAGCGTCATTTAAAGAACGAGGGTCAGCAGAACGTAGAAAAAAAAAAAAAAACCTGGAACAAAACCAAAAAAAAACAAACCAAAAAAAAATCTGGGAAAAAAATTGTGAAAAAAACCGGAGGAGCTTGCCAAAGATGAGGCCATTACGGCTCGCCTTTAGGTGTCCTCCTCAGGATAGCGTCATTTAAAGAACGAGGGTCACCAGAACGTAAAAAAAAAAATAAAAAAAACTGGAAGAAACCGGAAAAAACAAACCGGAAAAAAAAATTTGAGAAAAATTGTGAAAAAAACCGGAGGAGCTTGCCAAAAATGAGGCCATAACGGCTCGCCTTTAGGTGTCCTCCTCGGGATAGCGTCATTTAAAGAATGACGGTCAGCAGAACGTATAAAAAAAATAAAAAAAATAAAAAAAAAAACTTGAAAAAAACTAGAAAAAAAACCGGAAAAAAATTTTGGGAAGAAAACTGTGAAAAAAGCCGGAGGAGCTTGCCAAAAATGAGGCCATTACGGCTCGCCTTTAAGTGTCCTCCTCGGGATAGCGTCATTTAAAGAACGAGGGTAAGCACAACGTAAAAAAAAATGGAAAAAACCAGAAAAAAGCAAGCCGGAAAAGAAACTGTGAAAAAACCGGAGGAGCTTGCCAAAGATGAGGCCATTACGGCTCGCCTTTAGGTGTCCTCCTCGGGATAGCGTCTTTTAAAGAACGAGGGTCAGCAGAACGATAAAAAAAATGGAAAAAACCGGAAAAAACAAACTGGAAAAAAAATCCGGGAAAAAAACTGTGAAAAAAAACCGGAGGAGCGTGCCAAAAATGAGGTCATTACGGCTCGCCTTTAGGTGTCCTCCCCGGAAAAAAATCCGGGAAAAAACTGTGAAAAAAAAACCGGATGAGCTTCCCAAAGATGAGGCCATTACGGCTCGCTTTTACGTTTCCTCCTTGGGATAGCGTCATTTAAAGAACGAGGGTCAGTAGAACGTAAAAATAAAAAATAAAAAAAAACTGGACAAAACCAGAAAAAAACAAACCGGAAAAAAATCTAGGAAAAAAACTGTGAAAAAACCAGAGGAGTCTGCCAAAGATGAGGCCATTACGGCTCAACTTTAGGTGTCCTCCTCGGGATAGCGTCTTTTAAAGAACGAGGGTCAGCAGAACGTAAAAAAAAAAATAAAAAAAAAAACTGAAAGAAACCGCAAAAAACAAACCGGAAAAAAAATCCGGGAAAAAATTGTGAAAAAAACCGGAGGAGCTTGCCAAAAATGAGGCCATAACGGCTCGCCTTTAGGTGTCCTCCTCGGGATAGCGTCATTTAAAGAATGAGGGTCAGCAGAACGTTAAAAAAAAAAAAAAAAAAAAAAAAAAAAAAAACGGAAAAAAACAAACCGGAAAAAAAATTTGGGAAAAAAACTGTGAAAAAAGCCGGATGAGCTTGCCAAAAATGAGGCCATTACGGCTCGCCTTTAGGTGTCCTCCTCGGGATAGCGTCATTTAAAGAACGAGGGTCAGCAGAAAAAGAAAAGAAAAAAAACTTGGAAAAAACTGGAAAAAAATTCGGAAAAACAACTGTGAAAAAAAATCCGGAGGAGCTTGCCAAAGATGAGGCCATTACGGCTCACCTTTAGGTGTCCTCCTCGAGATAGCGTCATTTAAAGAACGAGGGTCAGCAGAACGTTAAAAAAAAATAAAAAAAAGGAAAAAACCGGAAAATAAATTAACCGGAAAAAAAATCCGAGAAAAAAACTGTGAAAAAAAACCGGAGGAGCTTGCCAAAAAAATGAGCCCATTTTGGCTCACCTTTAAGTGTCCTCCTCGGGATAGCGTCATTTAAAGAATGAGGGTCAGCAGAACGTAAAAAAAAAAAAAAAGGAAAAAATCGGAAAAAAAACTAACCGGAAAAAAAATCTAGGAAAAAAACTGTGAAAAAAAACCGGAGGAGCTTGCCAAAAATGAGGCCATTACGGCCCGCCTTTAGGTGTCCTCCTCGGGATAGCGTCATTTAAAGAACGAGGGTAAGCACAACGTAAAAAAAAATGGAAAAAACCAAAAAAAAAACAAACCGGAAAAAAAACTGTGAAAAAACCGGAGGAGCTTGCCAAAGATGAGGCCATTACGGCTCGCCTTTAGGTGTCCTCCTTGGGATAGCGTCTTTTAAAGAACGAGGGTCAGCAGAACATTAAAAAAAATGGAAAAAACCGGAAAAAAACAAACCGGAAAAAAAAATCCGGGAAAAAAACTGTGAAAAAAAACCGGAGGAGCGTGCCAAAAATGAGGCCATTACGGCTCGCCTTTAGGTGTCCTCCCCAGAAAAAAATCCGGGAAAAAACTGTGAAAAAAAACCGGAGGAGCTTCCCAAAGATGAGGCCATTACGGCTCGTTTTTATGTTTCCTCCTTGGGATAGCGTCATTTAAAGAACGAGGGTCAGTAAAACGTAAAAAAAAAAAAAATAAAAAAAAACTGGAAAAAACCAGAAAAAACAAACCGGAAAAAAATCTGGGAAAAAAACTGTGAAAAAACCGGAGGAGCTTGCCAAAGATGAGGCCATTACGGCTCGCCTTTAGGTGTCCTCCTCGGGATAGCGTCTTTTAAAGAACGAGGGTTAGCAGAACGTAAAAAAAAAATAAAAAAAAATAAAAAAAAATAAAAAAAATACCGAAAAAAAATCCGGGAAAAAACTGTGAAAAAAAAAAACGGAGGAGCTTCCTAAATATGAGGCCATTACGGCTCACTTTTTGATGACAAGTCATCTTAGCCTATTTTAACTAGTCTTTTTCTTTTGATTTCACTTAGTTTTATGCACTTTCTTGTATTATAAATTAGCCATTTGGATTGGAATTGCATGGTTTCCTTAATTCAAGCACCCACCTCTTAATTGATACAAAATCATGAGATTCAAGCCAACTTTAGTTGATAACTAATTGATTTATAAACCTTGTGAATTTTGTGATACTTTGATTGGTTGTTTTGATTACTTGTAGGTGAAGAAAGGAAACAAAAGATGTGCCAACATTATGGAAGAAGGTTGCAAGAATGGGTTTAAGAAAATGGAATTCACGTTTGAGCTAACGTTTGAGTCAAACGTCAACTCAAACGTGAGTAGCAGTTGAAGAACACCCTGGGGAAAGCCAACGTTTGCGCCAACGTTTGCCTCAAACGTTGGCTGAAGAATGAAGCTCATGGAAGGCAACGTTTGAGCCAACGTTTGCCTCAAACGTGAGGTCAAACGTTGGCTCCAAAAGAGAAGAGAATTGAAGCTCCTGGGAAGGCAACGTTTGCGCCAACGTTTGCCTCAAACGTGAGGTCAAACGTTGGCGCCAAAGAGAAGAGAAATGGCATCCCTGGAGGCAGCAACGTTTGAGCCAACGTTTGACTCAAACGTGAGGTCAAACGTTGGCGCCAAACAGCATGAAGGGGGCACACTTCAAACAAGAATAACTTGAGTTGTAGATGTCCAATTGAGGTGATTCCAAGTGGGTTAGAAAGCTGACATTCAGAGCTTTCCAACCATATATAATAGTCTCTATTGGGCACAAAAATTGGCAACACAACAAGAGGACAAAGTAGCCCCAAGAAGCATGCAAGAGGGAAGAACCACGTTTGAGCTCACGTTTGACCTCAAACGTTAGCTCAAACGTGGATGACAGCAAATGGCCTATGCTGCATAATTTCACTCAAGTAACGTTTGAGTCAATGTTTGACTCAAACGTTGGCTCAAACGTGAATGACTCATGGCCCGTTTCACTAATGGATTTCTTCCCAACACCAAGAGCAATCAACGGAGGCTACTATCAACCCAATTCCATCAAGACTAAAGGCCCAATTCAATGCTTAATGATCATTGGAAGAAAGTGTATAAATAGCTTAGGATTTGAAGTTTTTGGAGAGCTTTTTTTCCTTTTGAGTTTTTACAGAGTGATTTTGGGAGAGAGCTTTTGGGGTTTTGAGCTACTTGGAGTGATTTTTAATTTCTTTGTCTTGGGGAAGGAGAATTCATTCCTCTTCCTCTTAGTTTTATTGCTTTCAATTTCAATTACACTTGTCTTGGATCTTGGGTTGGAGATTTGAAGAAATTCTATTTCAATCTCATCCTTGGATCTCTCTGCTTAATTACTGAATTTAAATTTCTGTCTCTGTTACTTACTTCTCATCTACTTTCCTTGCAATTTACAATTCCCTTGAAATTGTTCTTGTTGGATCTAGGAAGGCATTGAGATCTAGACTTGGTTTTCTAGTCTCTGGGCCCTGAGATCTAAATTCCCAATTTACATTTTGTTTCTTGCTTTTAATGTTCATTTACTTTACTGCTTCAAGATCCGCTTCAATCCCAATTCCCTTTTACTCTTCTGTTTAATGCAATTCAACTTCTCCTTGTTTAAATTCTACAAATCCATTCCCCAATTCCCTTTATAATTCCAGCCGTTTACATTTCTTGCACTTTAAGATTCCGCAATTTACATTTCTTGCATTCTAAGTTTCTGCTATTTAATTTCTTGTTCTTTAAGATTCAGCACTTTAATTCCCTGTTCTCTTTACTCCCATGCAATTTAATTTCTGCAAATCACAAATCACCCAACCAAAACTTGATTCGCTTGACTAAATCAACCACTAAACAAAAATTGCTCAATCCTTCAATCCCTGTGGGATCGACCTCACTCCCGTGAGTTTTTATTACTTGATGCGACCCGGTGCACTTGCCGGTTAGTTTTGGGTATTTTGGAAGATTCAGTTTTCCACAAATTTTCCCATCAAGTTTTTGGCGCCGTTGCCGGGGATTGATTAGATTGACAATGATTACGTGAAGTGGAGATCTAGATCAAGCACTTTTTCTTTTCTGATTCTTTAATCTTGGACTCACCCACTAACTGTTTGAATTTTTGCTTAAACTAAACTTCATTCTGGCAATAGATTGAAGTGATCTTACTGGTGTTTCTTTTGTTTTGTTTGTATGTCAGGTACAGGGAGATCCGTTCCTGTTTTATCTGAAGCTGATCAGAGAACTCTTAGAAGGATAAGAAGAGCCGAAAGAGGGAAAAATATTGTTGGAGAAGAAGAATCTGAGGAAGAATACCACGAGATGGAAGGAGATACATCTAACCCAGGAGGAGGAGTTAATAATCAACCACAACAGAGGAGAGTATTGGCTTCCTACACCTTTGCAAATGCTAGACATTGTGGAAGCAGCATTCTCACCCCTAATGTCAATGCAAATAACTTTGAACTGAAGCCACAACTCATCACATTGGTCCAAAACAACTGCTCATTTGGGGGAGGACCATTGGAGGATCCAAATCAACATCTATCTACCTTCTTAAGGATCTGTGACACTGTCAAATCCAATGGCGTGAATCCTGAAACCTACAAGCTTCTGCTGTTCCCGTTCTCATTAAGGGATAAGGCCGCACAATGGCTTGAAACTTTTCCCCAAGGAAGTATCACTAGTTGGGATGATTTGGTGACTAAATTTTTAGCCAAATTCTATCCACCCCAAAGAGTCATCAGGCTGAAAACCGAGGTGCAGACATTCACACAATTAGATGCCGAATCCTTGTATGAAGCATGGGAGAGGTACAAAGCCTTAATCAGAAAGTGTCCCCCAGAGATGTTCAATGAATGGGACGTGCTGCAAAATTTCTATGAAGGCCTGACATTGAAATCTCAGGAGGCACTAGATCATTCTGCTGGAGGTTCACTACAACTGATGAAAACTGCTGAGGAAGCCCAGAATCTTGTGGACATGGTGGCTAACAATCAATATTTCTTTGCCCATCAAAGAAACCGCCAACCATCACAAAGGAGAGGAGTAATGGAGCTAGAAGGAGTAGACTCAATCTTGGCTCAAAACAAGATGATGCAGCAGCAAATTCAACAACAATTTGAGCAAATGGCCAAGAGGATTGATAGCCTCCAAGTTGCTGCAGTCAACACAAGGCAACCATCATCCATGATGAGTATATTGGAGGAAAAATAAATTTCTCCCAAAACACACAAATCTAACCGGCAAGTGTACCGGGTCGTATCAAGTAATAAAAACTCACGGGAGTGAGGTCGATCCCACAGGGATTGAAGGATTGAGCAATTTTAGCTTAGTGGTTGATTTAGTCAAGCAAATCAAGATTTGGTTGATGGTTTTGTGACTTGCAGAATTAAATTGCATTGAAGTAAAGAGAATAAGAAATAAATTGCTGAAACGTAAAGGACAAGAAATTAAATGGCAGAAACTTAGAGTGCAAGAAATATAAATTGCGAAATCTTAAAGTGCAAGAAATGTAAATGACTCGGAATGTAAAGGGGATTGGGACGTGGATTTGCAGTAATTAAACAAGGAAAAGTTGAATTGCATTAAACAGAAGAGGGAAAGGGAATTGGGATTGAACCGGATATGAAGCAGAAAAGTAAATGAACATAGAAAGCAGTAAACAGAGAAGTGAAATGGGAAATTCAGATCTCAGGACCCAGAGACTAGAAAACCAAGTCTATATCTCAATGCCTTCCTAGATCCAACAAGAACAATTGCAAGGAAATTGTAAATTGCAAGGAAAATAGATGAAGAGCAATTAACCGGAAATAAAATTCAATTAGCAGTAAAGAAACAGAGAGATCCAAGATTGAGATTGAAACAGAATTTCTTCAATTCTCCAATCCAAGATCTAAGACAAGTGTAATTGAATTTGAAAGCAATAAAACTAAGAGGAAGAGAAGTGAATTCTCCTTCCCCAAGACAAAGAAATTAAAGTTCACTCAATAACAAAAGCTCTCCGAAAACTATTATGAAAATTCCAAAAGGAAAGCTCTCCGAAGAACTTGAATTTTATCCTATTTATACACTTTCTTCAAATGATCTTCAAGCCTTGAGTTGGGCCTTTGCTCTTGGTGGAATTGGGTTGAAAGAGGCCTTGGTTGATTGCTCTTGAAGTTTGGAGAAGAACCAAAGTGAACCAATTGAACCGGTTTTGAGGTTAGCAAAAGTTGGACCAAAAGTTGGAGCTAAAGTTAGGGGTCTAACTTTGGCTCCAACTTTTCATATCATCTAGCACAATTTGCTGGTATGAACGTTGGTGCCAACGTTAGGGGTCTAACTTTGACCCTAACGTTGGCCTTGCCTTGTGTGCTAGTGGCGCCAACGTTAGCCTCCAAGTTAGGGGTCTAACGTTGGCGCAAACTTTTGCTCCTCTCCCTTGTAATTCATGTGCCAACGTTAGCCTCCAAGTTAGGGGGCTAACGTTGGCGCAAACTTTTGGTGCCCAGGGGAGAAATTCATGTGCCAACGTTAGCCTCAAAGTTAGGGGGCTAACGTTGGCGCAAACTTTTGGTGTCCAGGGGAGAAATTCATGTGCCAACGTTAGCCTCAAAGTTAGGGGGCTAACGTTGGCGCAAACTTTTGGAGCCCAGGGGAGAAATTCATGTGCCAACGTTAGCCTCAAAGTTAGGGGGCTAACGTTGGCGCAAACTTTTGAAGCCCAGGGGAGAATTTTCAAGTTCCAACGTTAGCCTCCAAGTTAGGGGGCTAACGTTGGGGCTAACTTTTCAACCAAAAGTTTGTGCAAAAGTTTGAAGCTAACTTTAGGTCCAGCTTTTTGCTTCCTGGTTCAATTTCACTTATTCCATTGTCCTCTCTTCACTCCTAGCCATTCCTTCTTGCTTCAACCTTTCTCCAAGCTTTCTTCACCTATAATTAATCAACCAAACACATCAAAGCTATGCTCAAAATCATGAGATATTCATTCTTTCACAATATGCAACAAATATAGCATAAAACCTCATGAAATGGCATGAATTCATATATGGTTGGTTCAATCAAGGGAAACATGAAAATCTACTCAATTAGCTTGCTTGTAGCTCAAGAAAGTGCATAATTCTAATGAAAACAAGAGAAAAAGACTAGCTAAAATAGGCTAGGATGACTTGTCATCAATCCACATGGGTGCAAAATGAAGAGACTCAAGAAGAGCAGCAGCAAGAACAAGTCCAGTACATGCACAACCAAAACTCTGGACAGAATGAAGTGTATGGAGACACATACAATCCATCCTGGAAGAACCACCCAAACCTCAGATGGGGGGATAACCATACCCAAAACCAACAACCATGGCAGAGGAACTCAAGCCAACACAACCCAAGAAGCAACCAAAACCACAACCAGCAGCAAACTAACCAAAACCCCTACAGAAAACCTCAAAACAACTACCCCAACCTCAACCAATACCAATCTAATAACCAACCCACCAACCAAAATGCCTACCATCCACCACCCACATCTCATAACCCACCTCAAGTATCACCTGAAGCCCAAAGAATCACTCACTTGGAGGCCATGATAGACAAAATGTTGAAACACCAGGAAATGGTAACCAAGAATCAGGAAGCCTCCCTAAAGAGCCTAGAGAGACAGATGGGGCAACTCTCCAAGCAAGTATCTGTTGAGAGACCTTCAAACTCACTGCCCAGCGACACAATTCCAAATCCCAAGGAGGAATGCAAGGCAATACAATTAAGGAGTGGGAGAACATTAATAAGCAACAATGACACTACAAGGAAGCAAGCAGAGAACATCAAAGAACCAACGGAGGATGAGAATCAAACAAAGGCAGATGAGGCCAAGGAGCAAATTGTGATGCCAAACAAAGACACTGAGAAACTTAAAGAGAGGGACAACCAGCCACATAGCTTAAAGGAAGTAGCTCAGGGACAGCAGCAAATAGGAAAGAGTATCACACCTCCACTGCCATATCCCCAGAGGTTTAACAAAGAGGTTAAAGACCAGCATTTTCACAAATTCCTTGAGATTTTTAAGAAGTTGGAAATCAATATTCCCTTGGCTGAAGCACTTGAGCAAATGCCTCTATATTCCAAGTTTCTGAAGGATCTTATCAACAAGAAAAGAAGCTGGGATGAGAAAGAAACCATAATGATTACTGAGGAATGCAGGGCCTTGATTCAAAAGGGGCTTCCCCCCAAGCTTGAGGACCCAGGAAGCTTCCTGTTGCCTTGCACCATTGGGGAATTGACCATCACTAAAGCAATGTGCGATCTCGAAGCAAGTATTAACTTAATACCATCCTCCTTGGTGAAAAAGCTGCATATAGAGGAGGTCAAACCAATACAAATGTCTCTGGAACTGGTAGACAAGTCAATGGTATACCCCAGGGGTATAATTGAAAATTTTTTGGTCAAGGTGGACAGTTTTATATACCCTGCTGATTTTGTGGTTCTAGAATCAAACGATGATGATGGTGACTCTGTTATACTGGGAAGGTCATTCCTGGCCACTGCTAGAGCTATCATAGACGTAAAGGAAGGGGAATTAACTCTCAGGATGCATGACCAGAGTGTCACTCTGAAGGTATTACCAGAGGCACAATTTAGCAAGGAGAAGAAAGACTATATGAAAAATGACCAGGAAAGTCACAGCAACATCCCAATGCTAAGGATTGTGCAGACTGATGAAAAAGCCCAAGAGGATGTTAGAGCATTGGCCACTGAGAAGAGAGGTCCCCAAGGAAAATCTACGGCCAGAAAAGAAAGAACAACAAAAGGAAAGATGAAACGCAGAAACAAAGCAAAAAGGGGTTGGAAGAACAGAAAGATTCCAACAGAGGGGCTTTCCAAAGGTGATAAAGTGCAACTGATATATCAACAGCTGGGGGCAAATCAACAAACCGAGGATTACTATACTGTCAGCAACATACTATCATTAGAGCATGCTGAAATTGAACACCAGAAAACAAAGAAGAGGATCACGGTCAGAGGAGACAAATTGAGGCCCTACAAACACCAACCACCATAAAAGAAAGCCTCAATGTCAAGCTAGTGACAATAAAAGAGCACTCCATGGGAGGCAACCCATGCTTTAAGATTCATGTCATTTTAAATTCAATAAGTTATGATCATTTGAGCATGAATTCTTTTCTCTTTTCATGAACATGTCCATTGACTGCATGCACTGTTATGAAACATATACTAAGTTTGGTGTACCTCCAAGCACACTAAACCAATGTTACAAAGAATTTCATTTCACAGGCTTAAAATGTCTTGATAAAGCATATGGCCAAACACTAAGTTTGGTGTCCACATAGCTTCATGAAAATTTGAAACTCATGCATCAATAATCATACAAATGTTATTTTCCAAAACCTGATAAATAGAAAAATTCTTATTCGGTAATGAACGCATTAATTGTGATGTACCCTTTGACAAGAAACAAGTTTGGTGTTCATCAAACTTTGATGCACCGATTTAAGGAGACAATTGATCCTTCATGAAAAAAAAAAAAAAGAGATAAAAAGAAAGTGTAATGAAGACAATTCTTATGAACATTTGACATTTGAACTTCACTAATTGGAGGAAGAGACTCATTTTCTTTATACATTACCAAACATTAAGTTTGGTGTCCTCCAAAGAGGGTGTCACGGTTCAAATGAGATAAGAATTGATGGTTCACATAATATTACTAAAAAGAACACTCTTGCTACGGTTGGATAAGACTAATGTATGTTGTCTTGTTGTGATGACTAGGAAGTCAAAGAATCTTCAATGAAAAAGACAAGACAAAGGAAAGCATAGCATAAGGACAAAATCCCATCACATGCTTCAAGAAAGAAATCTGCCACTCCTTGAGAATGATCACGGCAAAGGCAAGGGAAGGAGCAAACTTTGTCTTCATTCATCCTTACATGCATACCTTTGATCTCCATAGTGTCTAATTGCATCCTAGCCCTTCATTGCTCATTTAAAAACATATCACCTTCAAGCCATGCACATGACTGAATCACTCCAACCTTAGAAACTTCATTCCCTTCATCACTCCTCAACATAACAAGCTTTGTGTAACATTTCTCTTACTCTAAACTCTGATCATTTAAACTTCTCTTCATCATTTCTTATCATAGCAAGTTCAGTCTCAATTTCTTATTGCTCCAAACATACATCAAACTCTCCAACTTTCTTCACACTTCCTCCACCCTCAAAAAGATCAGCAAATTAAACAATCATGGCCTCGTCCTCAAGAACCAAACGAAGGAGAGGAAAAGAGCCTATGATTGAGGAAAGCACCCATGAATTCGATCGATGGAAATTTAGATCTTGGTACCATCAACTACAATTTGAATGGATGAGGCAGAAGAAAATACATCCAGAGGTTCCACTCCTATTGCTAGACGATGAGTGTCAAGAAATGAAAGCCAAGATTAGGAAGAGGAGGTGGGAAGAGCTCATTTCACCAATTACCAAGATTAATGCGAACATTATATGGGAATTTTATGCCAACACCCCAAGAACCGAAATGGATCAACCTCCAACTTACAAGAGTTATGTGCGGGGAACTGAAGTAGATTTTAGCCCAAATACTATCATGAAAGTATTAAAACTAAGGGCAACTCATTTTGATAAGCCAGGATACTATCAAAGGCTAAATGAAGAACAGAACTATGATGAGATTGCCAGTGAGATTAGCGTAGTCAACACAGAATGGGTAGGTACCACTAAAAACAAGTACAAGTACTTGAGAAGGGGAGATCTCACCCCTGAAGCAAAGTGTTGGTATGAGCTAATGAAGAGATCAATCCTAGGCACAGTAAACAACTCGGAGGTCAATAAGAAGAGAGCCATCATGCTATACTGCATAATCATGGGAGGTGAAGTGAAAGTCCATGAAATCATTGCAAATGACATCCAAAGGTTAGCAGAGAAAAATTCGGCCGAAGGGTGGCTGCACTACCCGAGCACCATTATGCGTTTATGCATGAGAGCCAAAGTGCCAATGGAGGAGGCAAACCCAACATGGTTGCACCCGGGAATGCCTATAATCGTTGAAAGAATGATGGTTGTTACTGAAGCATAGCAAAGCCGAAGAATACCAAGAAGAAGGGGAAGAGAAGAACCAATGGAAGAAGATGAGCCTCACATAGAAGAAGAGCCACAAGAGGAGGAGGAACAACCACACTTTTTCCCACATGGTAATATGGATATGACTCAAATGCAATAAGCAATAGGAAGATTGTCTCAACAGTACACGAGAATCCAAGAAAGGCAAGAGGAATACCATTCTCTGTACATGAAGAACCAACAAGAACAAGAAGAAAGAGAGCTAAGAATAATGAGCAAACAAAGTGAATTCGAGTCAAGATTCCTTGTGATGCAAGAAGAACATGCTTTTCAATCTCATGAATCTTTTGGGAAGTTGGAACAAATGCAAGCTGAAAGTTTGAAGGCTTTCAAGGAGTTCACAACACTCCAAGATGCAAGGTATGAAGTACAAGTCGATTACAACATCAATAGCCAAATCAAACTGAACTATATTGGAGAACATTTGCACAACATGGATCCGGCGTTCCCAACCTTTGATGAATACTTCAAAAAGAGAAGTGAGGTAGAAGTAAGCAGGGCTATGAGACTTGAAGATAGAGTGGAGGAGGCTATGAATAAGGCTGGCTTTTGGCAAGATCAACAGACACCAAACACGGATGGTGAGAACAATATCAGCCAAGTGTATGAAAGGAGAAAGAAAAGGCATGACAAATGAAAGGTGGACTTGCTCCTTGTTCATCACTAAAAAGAAAAAAAAAAGCATGCATTCTATCTGTTCTAAGTTGTCTTTGCATTTCTAAGTAGTCCTTTTCAATTAAAAGTCTTTGCATTATGTTTGTTTCTTTTAAAATAAGTAGGCTAGTTTATGTGTGTGCTTGTGTGTTCATTTTCACTTGACAAGAAGCATGTGTTGTCCTCTGCATCTTTAAATTCAATAAAAGAACAGTTTGAATGTGAAGCAAGATAGTCTCTGTTAGATAGAAGTAGAATAAAAGTAAGTGGTGGTATGTGTGTGATTGTATAAAAACTCACTTTTAATGAATAAAGAGCCAGAATATCCCCTTCTAAGTAAAGAGTGGCCTACTGTCTATGAATCTCAATTGAATTAAATTCCTTGGTTAGAAAGAAAAACAAAAGGAGGAAAAAAAGAAAAAAGAAAGCCAAAAAGTGGCAGAACAAAAAGAAACAAAGCTGGACACCAATAGCTTGAACTGTAAAATATATGCCTGTGATGTCTTAGTACTAGGATCTGCTTGGATTAGTAAGCTCTTAGGAGTGCATCAACACTCGGTGACTTGGGTTAACTAATCCGGGATCATCAGCTGAAAGTCCACTATCAAGAGCAACCTATCTACAAGGCATTTAGTAACCCAAAGAGGTGCTGGGCATCAATGTTTTAAGAAGGAATGTGAGCCAAGTGTCTATGGTGAATAATGTGTCAAGTATAAAGAAAAGAAAATGGACTTGCTACACATGACACTCAAATAAAGCTTATGAACAAAGTAATAGCCAAGGATAAAGGAATAATGAGAGGTCATAGCAGTATGTCACTTGAAGCTTGAAGGAGACTTTCTAGGCCTAGGAGTCAATAAGAAGTGAGTATTTGTATATCCACACAAAATCCCATGATCTATCAATAATACTCTGCTAGCATGAACATCCTCTTCCATTTCATCTTTTCTTCATAATAATTCTTTTCTTGCTTGGGGACAAGCAAGCTTTAAGTTTGGTGTTGTGATGACAAGTCATGTTAGCCTATTTTAACTAGTCTTTTTCTTTTGATTTCACTTAGTTTTATGCACTTTCTTGTATTATAAATTAGCCATTTGGATTGGAATTGCATGGTTTCCTTAATTCAAGCACCCACCTCTTAATTGATACAAAATCATGAGATTCAAGCCAACTTTAGTTGATAACTAATTGATTTATAAACCTTGTGAATTTTGTGATACTTTGATTGGTTGTTTTGATTACTTGTAGGTGAAGAAAGGAAACAAAAGATGTGCCAACATTATGGAAGAAGGTTGCAAGAATGGGTTTAAGAAAATGGAATTCACGTTTGAGCTAACGTTTGAGTCAAACGTCAACTCAAACGTGAGTAGCAGTTGAAGAACACCCTGGGGAAAGCCAACGTTTACCTCAAACGTTGAGGTCAAACGTTGGCTGAAGAATGAAGCTCATGGAAGGCAACGTTTGAGCCAACGTTTGCCTCAAACGTGAGGTCAAACGTTGGCTCCAAAAGAGAAGAGAATTGAAGCTCCTGGGAAGGCAACGTTTGCGCCAACGTTTGCCTCAAACGTGAGGTCAAATGTTGGCGCCAAAGAGAAGAGAAATGGCATCCCTGGAGGCAGCAACGTTTGAGCCAACGTTTGACTCAAACGTGAGGTCAAACGTTGGCGCCAAACAGCATGAAGGGGGCACACTTCAAACAAGAATAACTTGAGTTGTAGATGTCCAATTGAGGTGATTCCAAGTGGGTTAGAAAGCTGACATTCAGATCTTTCCAACCATATATAATAGTCTCTATTGGGCACAAAAATTGGCAACACAACAAGAGGAGAAAGTAGCCCCAAGAAGCATGCAAGAGGGAAGAACCACGTTTGAGATCACGTTTGACCTCAAACGTTAGCTCAAACGTGGATGACAGCAAATGGCCTATGCTGCATAATTTCACTCAAGTAACGTTTGAGTCAACGTTTGACTCAAACGTTGGCTCAAACGTGAATGACTCATGGCCCGTTTCACTAATGGATTTCTTCCCAACACCAAGAGCAATCAACGGAGGCTACTATCAACCCAATTCCATCAAGACTAAAGGCCCAATTCAATGCTTAATGATCATTGGAAGAAAGTGTATAAATAGCTTAGGATTTGAAGTTTTTGGAGAGCTTTTTTTCCTTTTGAGTTTTTACAGAGTGATTTTGGGAGAGAGCTTTTGGGGTTTTGAGCTACTTGGAGTGATTTTTAATTTCTTTGTCTTGGGGAAGGAGAATTCATTCCTCTTCCTCTTAGTTTTATTGCTTTCAATTTCAATTACACTTGTCTTGGATCTTGGGTTGGAGATTTGAAGAAATTCTGTTTCAATCTCATCCTTGGATCTCTCTGCTTAATTACTGAATTTAAATTTCTGTCTCTGTTACTTACTTCTCATCTACTTTCCTTGCAATTTACAATTCCCTTGAAATTGTTCTTGTTGGATCTAGGAAGGCATTGAGATCTAGACTTGGTTTTCTAGTCTCTGGGCCCTGAGATCTAAATTCCCAATTTACATTTTGTTTCTTGCTTTTAATGTTCATTTACTTTACTGCTTCAAGATCCGCTTCAATCCCAATTGCCTTTTACTCTTTTGTTTAATGCAATTCAACTTCTCCTTGTTTAAATTCTGCAAATCCATTCCCCAATTCCCTTTATAATTCCAGCCGTTTACATTTCTTGCACTTTAAGATTCCGCAATTTACATTTCTTGCATTCTAAGTTTCTGCTATTTAATTTCTTGTTCTTTAAGATTCAGCACTTTAATTCCCTGTTCTCTTTACTCCCATGCAATTTAATTTCTGCAAATCACAAATCACCCAACCAAAACTTGATTCGCTTGACTAAATCAACCACTAAACAAAAATTGCTCAATCCTTCAATCCCTGTGGGATCGACCTCACTCCCGTGAGTTTTTATTACTTGATGCGACCCGGTGCACTTGCCGGTTAGTTTTGGGTATTTTGGAAGATTCAGTTTTCCACAAATTTTCCCATCACTTTTACGTTTCCTCCTCGGGATAGCGTCATTTAAAGAACGAGGGTCAGCAGAACGTAAAAAAAAAAAAAAAAACTTGGAACAAAACCAGAAAAAAACAAACCGCAGGAGCTTGCCAAAGATGAGGCCATTACGGCTCGCCTTTAGGTGTCCTCCTCAGGATAGCGTCATTTAAAGAACGAGGGTGAGCAGAATGTAAAAAAAAAAACTGGAAGAAACCGGAAAAAAAATCCGGGAAAAAATTGTGAAAAAAACCAGAGGAGCTTGCAAAAAATGAGGCCATTATGGCTCGCCTTTAGGTGTCCTCCTCGGGATAGCGTCATTTAAAGAATGAGGGTCAGCAGAACGTAAAAAAAAAAAAAAAAAAAAAAAAAAAAAAAAAAAAAAAAAAAAAAAAAAAAAAAAAAAAAAAACCGGAAAAAAATCTGGAAAAAACTCTGAAAAAGGAGGAGCTTGCCAAAGATGAGGCCATTACGGCTCGCCTTTAGGTGTCCTCCTCGGGATAGCGTCTTTTAAAGAACGAGGGTCAGCAGAACGTATAAAAAAAAAAAAAAAAAAAAAAAAAAAACCGGAAAAAAATCCGGGAAAAAATTGTGAAAAAAAAAACGGAGGAGCTTCCTAAATATGAGGCCATTATGGCTCACTTTTATGTTTCCTCCTCGGGATAGCGTTATTTAAAGAACGAGGGTCAGCAGAACGTAAAAAAAAAAAAAAAAAAACCTGGAACTAAACCAGAAAAAAACAAACCAAAAAAAAATCTGGGAAAAAAATTGTGAAAAAAACCGGAGGAGCTTGCCAAAGATGAGGCCATTACGGCTCGCCTTTAGGTGTCCTCCTCAGGATAGCGTCATTTAAAGAACGAGGGTCACCAGAACGTAAAAAAAAAATAAAAAAAACTGGAAGAAACCGGAAAAAACAAACCGGAAAAAAAATTCGAGAAAAAATTGTGAAAAAAACCGGAGGAGCTTGCCAAAAATGAGGCCATAACGGCTCGCCTTTAGGTGTCCTCCTCGGGATAGTGTCATTTAAAGAATGAGGGTCAGCAGAACGTATAAAAAAAATAAAAAAATAAAAAAAAACTTGAAAAAAACTGGAAAAAAAAACCGGAAAAAAATTTTGGGAAAAAAACTGTGAAAAAAGCCGGAGGAGCTTGCCAAAAATGAGGCCATTACGGCTCGCCTTTAAGTGTCCTCCTCGTGATAGCGTCATTTAAAGAACGAGGGTAAGCACAACGTAAAAAAAAAGGGAAAAAACCAGAAAAAAGCAAACCGGAAAAAAAACTGTGAAAAAACCAGAGGAGCTTGCCAAAGATGAGGCCATTACGGCTCGCCTTTAGGTGTCCTCCTCGGGATAGCGTCTTTTAAAGAACGAGGGTCAGCAGAACGATAAAAGAAAATGGAAAAAACCGGAAAAAACAAACTGGAAAAAAAATCCGGGAAAAAAACTGTGAAAAAAAACCGGAGGAGCGTGCCAAAAATGAGGTCATTACGGCTCGCCTTAAGGTGTCCTCCCCGGAAAAAAATCCGGGAAAAAACTGTGAAAAAAAACCGGATGAGCTTCCCAAAGATGAGGCCATTACGGCTCGCTTTTACGTTTCCTCCTTGGGATAGCGTCATTTAAAGAACGAGGGTCAGTAGAACGTAAAAATAAAAAAATAAAAAAAAAACTGGACAAAACCAGAAAAAAACAAACCGAAAAAAAATCTGGGAAAAAAATTGTGAAAAAACCAGAGGAGCCTGCCAAAGATGAGGCCATTACGGCTCGCCTTTAGGTGTCCTCCTCGGGATAGCGTCTTTTAAAGAACGAGGGTCAGCAGAAAAAAAAAAAAAAAACTGGAACAAAACCAGAAAAAAACAAACCGAAAAAAAATCTGGGAAAAAAACTGTGAAAAAAAACAGAGGAGCTTGCCAAAGATGAGGCCATTACGGCTCGCCTTTAGGTGTCCTCCTCGGGATAGCGTCATTTAAAGAACGAGGGTCAGCAGAACGTAAAAAAAAAAAATAAAAAAAAACTGGAAGAAACCGCAAAAAACAAACCGGAAAAAAAATCCGGGAAAAAATTGTGAAAAAAACCGGAGGAGCTTGCCAAAAATGAGGCCATAACGGCTCGCCTTTAGGTGTCCTCCTCGAGATAGCGTCATTTAAAGAATGAAGGTCAGCAGAACGTAAAAAAAAAAAAAAAAAAAAAAAAAAAAAAAAAAAAAAAAAAAAAAAAAAAAAAAAAAAAAAAAAAAACCGGAAAAAAACAAACCGGAAAAAAAATTTCGGAAAAAAACTGTGAAAAAAGCCAGAGGAGCTTGCCAAAAATGAGGCCATTACGGCTCGCCTTTAGGTGTCCTCCTCGGGATAGTGTCATTTAAAGAACGAGGGTCAGCAGAACGTTAAAAAAAATAAAAAAAAGGGAAAAAACCGGAAAATAAACTAACCGGAAAAAAAATCCGAGAAAAAAATTGTGAAAAAAAACCGGAGGAGCTTGCCAAAAAAATGAGCCCATTACGGCTCACCTTTAAGTGTCCTCCTCGGGATAGCGTCATTTAAACAGTGAGGGTCAGCAGAACGTAAAAAAAAAAAGGAAAAAATCGGAAAAAAAACTAACCGGAAAAAAAATCCAGGAAAAAAACTGTGAAAAAAAACCGGAGGAGCTTGCCAAAAATGAGGCCATTACGGCTCGCCTTTAGGTGTCCTCCTCGGGATAGCGTCATCTAAAGAACGAGGGTCAGCAGAACGTATAAAAAAAAAACTGCAAAAAAAAAACAAACCGAAAAAAAACCTGGAAAAAAGCTATTAAAAAAATCGGAGGAGCTTGCCAAAGATGAGGCCATTACGGCTCGCCTTTAGGTGTCCGCCTCGGGATAGAGTCATTTAAAGAACGGGGGTCAGCAGAACGTAAAAAAAAAAATGGAAAAAATCGAAAAAAAACCGGAAAAAAATTCGGGAAAAAAACTGTGAAAAAAAACTGGAGGAGCTTGCCAAAGATGAGGCCATCACGACTCGCCTTTAGGTGCCCTCCTCGGGATAGCGTCATTTAAAGAACGAGGGAAAAAAAAAAGAAAAAAAAACTGGAAAAAACCGGAAAAAAATTCGGGAAAAAAACTGTGAAAAAAACCGGAGAAGCTTGCCAAAGATGAGGCCATTACGACTCGCCTTTAGGTGTCCTCCTCGGGATAGCGTCATTTAAAGAACGAGGGTCAATAGAACGTAAAAAAAAAGGAAAAAACCGAAAAAAAATTCGGGAAAAAATTGTGAAAAAAACGGGAGGAGCTTGCCAAAAATGAGGCCATTACGGCTAGCCTTTAGGTCCTCCTCGGGATAAAGTCATTTAAAAAACGAGGGTCAGCAGAACGATAAAAAAAAAAAAGAACCTGGAAAAAAACAAACCGGAAAAAAAATCTAGAAAAAAACTGTGAAAAAAACCGAAGGAGCTTGCCAAAGATGAGGCCATTATGGCTCACCTTTAGGTGTCCTCCTCGGGATAGCGTCATTTAAAGAACGAGGGTCGGCAGAACGTAAAAAAAAAAAAAAAAAAAAAGACGTAAAAAACCGGAAAAAATTCGGGAAAAAAACTGTAAAAAAAAAACTGGAGGAGCTTGCCAAAGATGAGGCCATTACGGCTCGCCTTTAGGTGTCCTCCTCGGGATAGCGTCATTTAAAGATCAAGGGTCAGCAGAACGTAAAAAAAAATGGAAAAAACCGGAAAAAACAAACCGGAAAAATAAATCCAGGAAAAAACTGGGAAAAAAAGCCGGAGGAGCTTGCCAAAAATGAGGCCATTACGGCTCGCCTTTAGGTGTCCTCCTCGGGATAGTGTCATTTAAAGAACGAGGGTCAGGACAACGTAAAAAAAAATGGAAAAAACCAGAAAAAAATAAACCGGAAAAAAACTGTGAAAAAACCGGAGGAGCTTGCCAAAGATGAGGCCATTACGGCTCGCCTTTAGGTGTCCTCCTCGGGATAGCGTCTTTTAAAGAACGAGGGTCAGCAGAACGTTAAAAAAAAATGGAAAAAACCGGAAAAAAACAAACCGGGAAAAAGCTGTGAAAAAAAACCGGAGGAGCGTGCCAAAAATGAGGCCATTACGGCTCGCCTTTAGGTGTCCTCCCCGGAAAAAAATCCGGGAAAAAACTGTGAAAAAAAACCGGAGGAGCTTCCCAAAGATGAGGCCATTACGGCTCGCTTTTACGTTTCCTCCTTGGGATAGCGTCATTTAAAGAACGAGGGTCAGTAGAACGTAAAAAAATAAATAAATAAATAAAAACTGGAAAAAACCAGAAAAACAAACCGGAAAAAAATCTGGGAGAAAAACTGTGAAAAAACCGGAGGAGCTTGCCAAAGATGAGGCCATTACGGCTCGCCTTTAGGTGTCCTCCTCGGGATAGCGTCTTTTAAAGAACGAGGGTCAGCAGAACGTAAAAAAAAAAAAAAAAAAAATACCGGAAAAAAATCCGGGAAAAAACTGTGAAAAAAAAAAACGGAGGAGCTTGCCAAAAAAATGAGCCCATTACGGCTCACCTTTAAGTGTCCTCCTCGGGATAGCGTCATTTAATGAATGAGGGTCAGCAGAACGTAAAAAAAAAAGGAAAAAATCGGAAAAAAAACTAACCGGAAAAAAAATCCAGGAAAAAAACTGTGAAAAAAAACCGGAGGAGCTTGCCAAAAATGAGGCCATTACGGCTCGCCTTTAGGTGTCCTCCTCGGGATACCGTCATTTAAAGAACGAGGGTCAGCAGAACGTATAAAAAAAAAAACTGCAAAAAAAAAACAAACCCGAAAAAAACCTGGAAAAAAACTGTGAAAAAAATCGGAGGAGCATGCCAAAGATGAGGCCATTACGGCTCGCCTTTAGGTGTCCACCTCGGGATAGAGTCATTTAAAGAACGGGGGTCAGCAGAACGTAAAAAAAAATGGAAAAAATCGAAAAAAAACCGGAAAAAAATTCGGGAAAAAAACTGTGAAAAAAAAACTGGAGGAGCTTGCCAAAGATGAGGCCATCACGGCTCGCCTTTAGGTGCCCTCCTCGGGATAGCGTCATTTAAAGAACGAGGGAAAAAAAAAGAAAAAAAAACTGGAAAAAACCGGAAAAAAAATTAGGGAAAAAAACTGTGAAAAAAACCGGAGAAGCTTGCCAAAGATGAGGCCATTATGGCTCGCCTTTAGGTGTCCTCCTCGGGATAGCGTCATTTAAAGAACGACGGTCAGTAGAACGTAAAAAAAAGGAAAAAACCGGAAAAAAAATTCGGGAAAAAACTGTGAAAAAAACGGGAGGAGCTTGCCAAAAATGAGTCCATTACGGCTAGCCTTTAGGTCCTCCTCGGGATAAAGTCATTTAAAAAACGAGGGTCAGCAGAACGTTAAAAAAAAAAAAAGAACCTGGAAAAAAACAAACCGGAAAAAAAATCTAGAAAAAAACTGTGAAAAAAACCGAAGGAGCTTGCCAAAGATGAGGCCATTATGGCTCGCCTTTAGGTGTCCTCCTCGGGATAGCGTCATTTAAAGAACGAGGGTCGGCAGAACATAAAAAAAAAATGGAAAAAATCGAAAAAAAAACCGGAAAAAAATTCGGGAAAAAAACTGTGAAAAAAAAACTGGAGGAGCTTGCTGATGTGCGGAAAACGATCCGACACAAAACTTACCGGCAAGTGCACCGGGTCGCATCAAGTAATAATAACTCACGGGAGTGAGGTCGATCCCACAGGGATTGAAGGATTGAGCAATTTCAGTTTAGTGGTTGATTTAGTCAAGCGAATCAAGATTTGGTTGAGAGATTTGTGATTTGCAGAATTTAAATTACATGGAAAGTAAAGGGAATGGGTAATTTGCATGAAATTAAAGAGAACTGAAACTTAAAGTGCTGAATCTTAAAGAGCAAGAAATTAAATAGCAGAAACTTAGAACGCAAGAAATGTAAATTGCAGAATCTTAGAGTGCAAGAAATGTAAATGGCTTGAATTGTAAAGGGAATTGGGAATTGGATTTGCAGAAATTAAACAAGGAAGAGTAAAATTCAACACACAGAAGAGTGGAAGATGCCTTGGGTTGAATCAGATCTAAAACAGAAATATAAAAGAGCTTGAAAAGCAGTAAACAGAGAAATTAAAAATGGAAATCTAGATCTCAGGACTCAAGAGACTAGATAACTAAGTCTAGATCTCACTGCCTTCCTAGATCCAACAAGATCAATTGCAAAGGAAATGAAGAAATGTAAATTGCAGAGAAAGTAGAAGAAGAAGCAATTAACAGAAACTGAAATTCAATGATGCGGAAAATTAAACAAGATCCCAAGGTGAGATTGAAACAGAATTTCTTCAATTCTCCACCCAAGATCCGAAGCAAGAAAAGTAAAGAGTATTCAAGCAAGAACAAGGAAGAAGAGAGATCAATTCTCCTCCAATTTCTCTTGAATTAAAACAACAAACCCAAAATGTAAAGGTGAGCTCTCTTCAAAACTACTAAATCAAAACCGAAAAGAAAGCTCCTTTAAAAACTTAAATCCTAAGCTATTTATACACTTTCTTCAAATGGTCTTCAAGCTTTGAATTGGGCCTTTGCTCTTGATGGAATTGGGTTGATAGAGGCCTTGGTTGATTGCTCTTGGAGTTGGAGAGAGAACCGAAGTGAACCGGGTTGGGAATTATAAAAGCTTGAGTAAAAGTTTGAGTAAAAGTTTGAGGCAAACTTTTACTCAAACTTTTTACATCAGAAACCCCATTCTTGCTGCTACCAACGTTTGAGCTAAAGTTTGGGGTCAAACTTTTGCTCAAACGTTGGCCCCCTTATGCACACTCATGGCGCCAACGTTTGCCAAAAAGTTTGAGGCAAGCATTGGCGCAAACTTTTTGTCTCCAGAGTGTGTTGCTGATGGCGCCAACGTTTGCCAAAAAGTTTGAGGCAAACGTTGGCGCAAACTTTTTCTCTCCAGGGTGTTGATTTGTGATGCCAACGTTTGCCAAAAAGTTTGAGGCAAACGTTGGCTCAAGCTTTTCTCCCAAAAGTTTGAGCTAAAGTTTGAGGCAAACTTTTGCTCAAGCTTTTTGTTCCCTGGTGTGTTTTCACTTATCCGAAAGTTTAAGCTAAAGTTTGAGGCAAACTTTTGCTCAAACTTTTTGTTCTCTCTTTCTCCTAGCCATTCCTTCTTGCTTCAACCTTTCTCCAAGCTTTCTTCACCTATCATTAATCAACCAAACACATCAAAGCTATGCTCAAAATCATGAGTTTATCATTCTTTCATAATATGTGGTAGTTATAGCATAAATCCTCATGAAATTGCATTAATTCATCTATGGTTGATTAAATCAAAGGAAACATAGAAATCTACCCAATTGGCTTGCTTATGGCTCAAGAAAGTGCATAAATCAATTGAAAATAAAAGAAAAAGGCTAGTGAAACTAGGCTAAGATGATTTGTCATCACTTGCCAAAGATGAGGCCATTACGGCTCGCCTTTAGGTGTCCTCCTCGGGATAGCGTCATTTAAAGAACGAGGGTCCGCAGAAAAAAAAAGGAAAAAAACTGGAAAAAATCGGAAAAAAAAAATCGGAAAAAAATTCGGGAAAAATACTGTGAAAAAAAACCGGAGGAGCTTGCCAAAGATGACGCCATTACGGCTCGCCTTTAGGTGTCCTCCTCGGGATAGCGTCATTTAAAGAACGAGGGTCAGCAGAAAAAAAAAGAAAAAAAACTGGAAAAAACCGGAAAAAAATTTGGGAAAAAAACTGTGAAAAAAAACTGGAGGAGCTTGCCAAAGATGAGGCCATTACGGCTCGCCTTTAGGTGTCCTCCTCGGGATAGCGTCATTTAAAGAACGAGGGTCAGCAGAACGTAAAAAAATGTAAAAAACCGGAAAAAACAAGCTGGAAAAAAAAATCCGGGAAAAAATTGTGAAACAAAACCGGAGGAGCTTGCCAAAAATGAGGCCGTTACGTCTCGCCTTTAGGTGTCCTCCTCGGGATAGCGTCATTTAAAGAACGTGGGTCAGCAGAACGTAAAAAAAAAAAAAAAAAAAAAAAAAAAAAAAAAAAAAAAAAAAAAAAACTGGAAAAAAAAAACTGGAAAAAAAATCTGGAAAAAAACTGTGAAAAAAACCAGAGGAGCTTGCCAAAGATGAGGCCATTACGGCTCACCCTTAGGTGTCCTCCTCGGGATAGCGTCATTTAAAGAACGAGGGTCAGCAGAACGTATAAATAATAAAAAAAAAACTGGAAAAAAACCCAGAAGAAAACTGTGAAAAAAATCCGGAGGAGCTTGCCAAATTTGAGGCCATTACGGCTCGCCTTTAGGTGTCCTCCTCAGGATAGCGTCATTTAAAGAACGAGGGTCAGCAGAACGTAAAAAAAAATGGAAAAAACCGGAAAAAACAAACCGGAAAAAAATCCGGGAAAAAACTGTGAAAAAAAACCGGAGGAGCTTGCCAAAAATGAGGCCATTACGGCTAGCCTTTAGGTGTCCTCAGGATAGCGTCATTTAAAGAACGAGGGTCAGCAGAACGTTAAAAAAAAAAAACCTGGAAAAAAACAAACCGGAAAAAAAATCTGGAAAAAAACTGTGAAAAAAACCGAAGGAGCTTGCCAAAGATGAGGCCATTACGGCTCGCCTTTAGGTGTCCTCCTCGGGATAGCGTCTTTTAAAGAACGAGGGTCAGCAGAACGATAAAAGAAAATGGAAAAAACCGGAAAAAACAAACTGGAAAAAAAATCCGGGAAAAAAACTGTGAAAAAAAACCGGAGGAGCGTGCCAAAAATGAGGTCATTACGGCTCGCCTTAAGGTGTCCTCCCCGGAAAAAAATCCGGGAAAAAACTGTGAAAAAAAACCGGATGAGCTTCCCAAAGATGAGGCCATTACGGCTCGCTTTTACGTTTCCTCCTTGGGATAGCGTCATTTAAAGAACGAGGGTCAGTAGAACGTAAAAATAAAAAAATAAAAAAAAAACTGGACAAAACCAGAAAAAAACAAACCGAAAAAAAATCTGGGAAAAAAATTGTGAAAAAACCAGAGGAGCCTGCCAAAGATGAGGCCATTACGGCTCGCCTTTAGGTGTCCTCCTCGGGATAGCGTCTTTTAAAGAACGAGGGTCAGCAGAAAAACTGGAACAAAACCAGAAAAAAACAAACCGAAAAAAAATCTGGGAAAAAAACTGTGAAAAAAAACAGAGGAGCTTGCCAAAGATGAGGCCATTACGGCTCGCCTTTAGGTGTCCTCCTCGGGATAGCGTCATTTAAAGAACGAGGGTCAGCAGAACGTAAAAAAAAAAAATAAAAAAAACTGGAAGAAACCGCAAAAAACAAACCGGAAAAAAAATCCGGGAAAAAATTGTGAAAAAAACCGGAGGAGCTTGCCAAAAATGAGGCCATAACGGCTCGCCTTTAGGTGTCCTCCTCGAGATAGCGTCATTTAAAGAATGAAGGTCAGCAGAACGTAAAAAAAAAAAAAAAAAAAAAAAAAAAAAAAAAAAAAAACCGGAAAAAAACAAACCGGAAAAAAAATTTGGGAAAAAAACTGTGAAAAAAGCCAGAGGAGCTTGCCAAAAATGAGGCCATTACGGCTCGCCTTTAGGTGTCCTCCTCGGGATAGTGTCATTTAAAGAACGAGGGTCAGCAGAACGTTAAAAAAAATAAAAAAAAGGGAAAAAACCGGAAAATAAACTAACCGGAAAAAAAATCCGAGAAAAAAATTGTGAAAAAAAACCGGAGGAGCTTGCCAAAAAAATGAGCCCATTACGGCTCACCTTTAAGTGTCCTCCTCGGGATAGCGTCATTTAAACAGTGAGGGTCAGCAGAACGTAAAAAAAAAAAGGAAAAAATCGGAAAAAAAACTAACCGGAAAAAAAATCCAGGAAAAAAACTGTGAAAAAAAACCGGAGGAGCTTGCCAAAAATGAGGCCATTACGGCTCGCCTTTAGGTGTCCTCCTCGGGATAGCGTCATCTAAAGAACGAGGGTCAGCAGAACGTATAAAAAAAAAACTGCAAAAAAAAAACAAACCGAAAAAAAACCTGGAAAAAAGCTATTAAAAAAATCGGAGGAGCTTGCCAAAGATGAGGCCATTACGGCTCGCCTTTAGGTGTCCGCCTCGGGATAGAGTCATTTAAAGAACGGGGGTCAGCAGAACGTAAAAAAAAAAATGGAAAAAATCGAAAAAAAACCGGAAAAAAATTCGGGAAAAAAACTGTGAAAAAAAACTGGAGGAGCTTGCCAAAGATGAGGCCATCACGACTCGCCTTTAGGTGCCCTCCTCGGGATAGCGTCATTTAAAGAACGAGGGAAAAAAAAAAGAAAAAAAAACTGGAAAAAACCGGAAAAAAATTCGGGAAAAAAACTGTGAAAAAAACCGGAGAAGCTTGCCAAAGATGAGGCCATTACGACTCGCCTTTAGGTGTCCTCCTCGGGATAGCGTCATTTAAAGAACGAGGGTCAATAGAACGTAAAAAAAAAGGAAAAAACCGAAAAAAAATTCGGGAAAAAATTGTGAAAAAAACGGGAGGAGCTTGCCAAAAATGAGGCCATTACGGCTAGCCTTTAGGTCCTCCTCGGGATAAAGTCATTTAAAAAACGAGGGTCAGCAGAACGTTAAAAAAAAAAAAAGAACCTGGAAAAAAACAAACCGGAAAAAAAATCTAGAAAAAAACTGTGAAAAAAACCGAAGGAGCTTGCCAAAGATGAGGCCATTATGGCTCACCTTTAGGTGTCCTCCTCGGGATAGCGTCATTTAAAGAACGAGGGTCGGCAGAACGTAAAAAAAAAAAAAAAAAAAAACGTAAAAAACCGGAAAAAATTCGGGAAAAAAACTGTAAAAAAAAAACTGGAGGAGCTTGCCAAAGATGAGGCCATTACGGCTCGCCTTTAGGTGTCCTCCTCGGGATAGCGTCATTTAAAGATCAAGGGTCAGCAGAACGTAAAAAAAAATGGAAAAAACCGGAAAAAACAAACCGGAAAAATAAATCCAGGAAAAAACTGGGAAAAAAAGCCGGAGGAGCTTGCCAAAAATGAGGCCATTACGGCTCGCCTTTAGGTGTCCTCCTCGGGATAGTGTCATTTAAAGAACGAGGGTCAGGACAACGTAAAAAAAAATGGAAAAAACCAGAAAAAAATAAACCGGAAAAAAACTGTGAAAAAACCGGAGGAGCTTGCCAAAGATGAGGCCATTACGGCTCGCCTTTAGGTGTCCTCCTCGGGATAGCGTCTTTTAAAGAACGAGGGTCAGCAGAACGTTAAAAAAAAATGGAAAAAACCGGAAAAAAACAAACCGGGAAAAAGCTGTGAAAAAAAACCGGAGGAGCGTGCCAAAAATGAGGCCATTACGGCTCGCCTTTAGGTGTCCTCCCCGGAAAAAAATCCGGGAAAAAACTGTGAAAAAAAACCGGAGGAGCTTCCCAAAGATGAGGCCATTACGGCTCGCTTTTACGTTTCCTCCTTGGGATAGCGTCATTTAAAGAACGAGGGTCAGTAGAACGTAAAAAAATAAATAAATAAATAAAAACTGGAAAAAACCAGAAAAACAAACCGGAAAAAAATCTGGGAGAAAAACTGTGAAAAAACCGGAGGAGCTTGCCAAAGATGAGGCCATTACGGCTCGCCTTTAGGTGTCCTCCTCGGGATAGCGTCTTTTAAAGAACGAGGGTCAGCAGAACGTAAAAAAAAAAAAAAAAATACCGGAAAAAAATCCGGGAAAAAACTGTGAAAAAAAAAAAACGGAGGAGCTTGCCAAAAAAATCAGCCCATTACGGCTCACCTTTAAGTGTCCTCCTCGGGATAGCGTCATTTAATGAATGAGGGTCAGCAGAACGTAAAAAAAAAAGGAAAAAATCGGAAAAAAAACTAACCGGAAAAAAAATCCAGGAAAAAAACTGTGAAAAAAAACCGGAGGAGCTTGCCAAAAATGAGGCCATTACGGCTCGCCTTTAGGTGTCCTCCTCGGGATACCGTCATTTAAAGAACGAGGGTCAGCAGAACGTATAAAAAAAAAAACTGCAAAAAAAAAACAAACCCGAAAAAAACCTGGAAAAAAACTGTTAAAAAAATCGGAGGAGCATGCCAAAGATGAGGCCATTACGGCTCGCCTTTAGGTGTCCACCTCGGGATAGAGTCATTTAAAGAACGGGGGTCAGCAGAACGTAAAAAAAAATGGAAAAAATCGAAAAAAAACCGGAAAAAAATTCGGGAAAAAAACTGTGAAAAAAAAACTGGAGGAGCTTGCCAAAGATGAGGCCATCACGGCTCGCCTTTAGGTGCCCTCCTCGGGATAGCGTCATTTAAAGAACGAGGGAAAAAAAAAGAAAAAAAAAACTGGAAAAAACCGGAAAAAAAATTAGGGAAAAAAACTGTGAAAAAAACCGGAGAAGCTTGCCAAAGATGAGGCCATTATGGCTCGCCTTTAGGTGTCCTCCTCGGGATAGCGTCATTTAAAGAACGACGGTCAGTAGAACGTAAAAAAAAGGAAAAAACCGGAAAAAAAATTCGGGAAAAAACTGTGAAAAAAACGGGAGGAGCTTGCCAAAAATGAGTCCATTACGGCTAGCCTTTAGGTCCTCCTCGGGATAAAGTCATTTAAAAAACGAGGGTCAGCAGAACGTTAAAAAAAAAAAAGAACCTGGAAAAAAACAAACCGGAAAAAAAATCTAGAAAAAAACTGTGAAAAAAACCGAAGGAGCTTGCCAAAGATGAGGCCATTATGGCTCGCCTTTAGGTGTCCTCCTCGGGATAGCGTCATTTAAAGAACGAGGGTCGGCAGAACGTAAAAAAAAAATGGAAAAAATCGAAAAAAAAACCGGAAAAAAATTCGGGAAAAAAACTGTGAAAAAAAAACTGGAGGAGCTTGCTGATGTGCGGAAAACGATCCGACACAAAACTTACCGGCAAGTGCACCGGGTCGCATCAAGTAATAATAACTCACGGGAGTGAGGTCGATCCCACAGGGATTGAAGGATTGAGCAATTTCAGTTTAGTGGTTGATTTAGTCAAGCGAATCAAGATTTGGTTGAGAGATTTGTGATTTGCAGAATTTAAATTACATGGAAAGTAAAGGGAATGGGTAATTTGCATGAAATTAAAGAGAACTGAAACTTAAAGTGCTGAATCTTAAAGAGCAAGAAATTAAATAGCAGAAACTTAGAACGCAAGAAATGTAAATTGCAGAATCTTAGAGTGCAAGAAATGTAAATGGCTTGAATTGTAAAGGGAATTGGGAATTGGATTTGCAGAAATTAAACAAGGAAGAGTAAAATTCAACACACAGAAGAGTGGAAGATGCCTTGGGTTGAATCAGATCTAAAACAGAAATATAAAAGAGCTTGAAAAGCAGTAAACAGAGAAATTAAAAATGGAAATCTAGATCTCAGGACTCAAGAGACTAGATAACTAAGTCTAGATCTCACTGCCTTCCTAGATCCAACAAGATCAATTGCAAAGGAAATGAAGAAATGTAAATTGCAGAGAAAGTAGAAGAAGAAGCAATTAACAGAAACTGAAATTCAATGATGCGGAAAATTAAACAAGATCCCAAGGTGAGATTGAAACAGAATTTCTTCAATTCTCCACCCAAGATATGAAGCAAGAAAAGTAAAGAGTATTCAAGCAAGAACAAGGAAGAAGAGAGATCAATTCTCCTCCAATTTCTCTTGAATTAAAACAACAAACCCAAAATGTAAAGGTGAGCTCTCTTCAAAACTACTAAATCAAAACCGAAAAGAAAGCTCCTTTAAAAACTTAAATCCTAAGCTATTTATACACTTTCTTCAAATGGTCTTCAAGCTTTGAATTGGGCCTTTGCTCTTGATGGAATTGGGTTGATAGAGGCCTTGGTTGATTGCTCTTGGAGTTGGAGAGAGAACCGAAGTGAACCGGGTTGGGAATTATAAAAGCTTGAGTAAAAGTTTGAGTAAAAGTTTGAGGCAAACTTTTACTCAAACTTTTTACATCAGAAACCCCATTCTTGCTGCTACCAACGTTTGAGCTAAAGTTTGGGGTCAAACTTTTGCTCAAACGTTGGCCCCCTTATGCACACTCATGGCGCCAACGTTTGCCAAAAAGTTTGAGGCAAGCGTTGGCGCAAACTTTTTGTCTCCAGAGTGTGTTGCTGATGGCGCCAACGTTTGCCAAAAAGTTTGAGGCAAACGTTGGCGCAAACTTTTTCTCTCCAGGGTGTTGATTTGTGATGCCAACGTTTGCCAAAAAGTTTGAGGCAAACGTTGGCTCAAGCTTTTCTCCCAAAAGTTTGAGCTAAAGTTTGAGGCAAACTTTTGCTCAAGCTTTTTGTTCCCTGGTGTGTTTTCACTTATCCGAAAGTTTAAGCTAAAGTTTGAGGCAAACTTTTGCTCAAACTTTTTGTTCTCTCTTTCTCCTAGCCATTCCTTCTTGCTTCAACCTTTCTCCAAGCTTTCTTCACCTATCATTAATCAACCAAACACATCAAAGCTATGCTCAAAATCATGAGTTTATCATTCTTTCATAATATGTGGTAGTTATAGCATAAATCCTCATGAAATTGCATTAATTCATCTATGGTTGATTAAATCAAAGGAAACATGGAAATCTACCCAATTGGCTTGCTTATGGCTCAAGAAAGTGCATAAATCAATTGAAAATAAAAGAAAAAGGCTAGTGAAACTAGGCTAAGATGATTTGTCATCACTTGCCAAAGATGAGGCCATTACGGCTCGCCTTTAGGTGTCCTCCTCGGGATAGCGTCATTTAAAGAACGAGGGTCCGCAGAAAAAAAAAGGAAAAAAACTGGAAAAAATCAGAAAAAAAAAAAATCGGAAAAAAATTCGGGAAAAATACTGTGAAAAAAAACCGGAGGAGCTTGCCAAAGATGACGCCATTACGGCTCGCCTTTAGGTGTCCTCCTCGGGATAGCGTCATTTAAAGAACGAGGGTCAGCAGAAAAAAAAAGAAAAAAAACTGGAAAAAACCGGAAAAAAATTTGGGAAAAAAACTGTGAAAAAAAACTGGAGGAGCTTGCCAAAGATGAGGCCATTACGGCTCGCCTTTAGGTGTCCTCCTCGGGATAGCGTCATTTAAAGAACGAGGGTCAGCAGAACGTAAAAAAATGTAAAAAACCGGAAAAAACAAGCTGGAAAAAAAAATCCGGGAAAAAATTGTGAAAAAAAACCGGAGGAGCTTGCCAAAAATGAGGCCGTTACGTCTCGCCTTTAGGTGTCCTCCTCGGGATAGCGTCATTTAAAGAACGTGGGTCAGCAGAACGTAAAAAAAAAAAAAAAAAAAAAAAAAAAAAAAAAAAAAAAAAAAAAAAAAAAAAAAAAAAAACTGGAAAAAAAAAACTGGAAAAAAAATCTGGAAAAAAACTGTGAAAAAAACCAGAGGAGCTTGCCAAAGATGAGGCCATTACGGCTCACCCATAGGTGTCCTCCTCGGGATAGCGTCATTTAAAGAACGAGGGTCAGCAGAACGTATAAATAATAAAAAAAAAACTGGAAAAAAACCCAGAAGAAAACTGTGAAAAAAATCCGGAGGAGCTTGCCAAATTTGAGGCCATTACGGCTCGCCTTTAGGTGTCCTCCTCAGGATAGCGTCATTTAAAGAACGAGGGTCAGCAGAACGTAAAAAAAAATGGAAAAAACCGGAAAAAAATCCGGGAAAAAACTGTGAAAAAAAACCGGAGGAGCTTGCCAAAAATGAGGCCATTACGGCTAGCCTTTAGGTGTCCTCAGGATAGCGTCATTTAAAGAACGAGGGTCAGCAGAACGTTAAAAAAAAAAAACCTGGAAAAAAACAAACCGGAAAAAAAATCTGGAAATAAACTGTGAAAAAAACCGAAGGAGCTTGCCAAAGATGAGGCCATTATGGCTCGCCTTAAGGTGTCCTCCTCGGGATAGCGTCATTTAAAGAACGAGGGTCGGCAGAACGTAAAAAAAAAAAAAAAATGGAAAAGAACCGGAAAAAAACTGTGAAAAAAATCAGAGGAGCTTGGCAAAGATAAGGCCATTACGGCTCGCCTTTTGGTGTCCTCCTCGGGATAGTGTCATTTAAAGAAAGGGGTTCAGCAGAATGTAAAAAAAAATATAGAAAAAATAAAAAAAAAAAAGAAAAAAAAAATCGGGAAAAAAACTCAGAAGAAAACTGTGAAAAAAATCCGGAGGAGCTTGCCAAATTTGAGGCCATTACGGCTCGCCTTTAGGTGTCCTCCTCAGGATAGCGTCATTTAAAGAACGAGGGTCAGCAGAACGTAAAAAAAAATGGAAAAAACCGGAAAAAACAAACCGGAAAAAAATCCGGGAAAAAACTGTGAAAAAAAACCGGAGGAGCTTGCCAAAAATGAGGCCATTACGGCTAGCCTTTAGGTGTCCTCAGGATAGCGTCATTTAAAGAACGAGGGTCAGCAGAACGTTAAAAAAAAAAAACCTGGAAAAAAACAAACCGGAAAAAAAATCTGGAAAAAAACTGTGAAAAAAACCGAAGGAGCTTGCCAAAGATGAGGCCATTATGGCTCGCCTTAAGGTGTCCTCCTCGGGATAGCGTCATTTAAAGAACGAGGGTCGGCAGAACGTAAAAAAAAAAAAAAAATGGAAAAGAACCGGAAAAAAACTGTGAAAAAAATCGGAGGAGCTTGGCAAAGATAAGGCCATTACGGCTCGCCTTTTGGTGTCCTCCTCGGGATAGTGTCATTTAAAGAAAGGGGTTCAGCAGAATGTAAAAAAAAATATAGAAAAAATAAAAAAAAAAAAAGAAAAAAAAAATCGGGAAAAAAACTCTGAAAAAAAACTGGAGGAGCTTGCCAAAGATGAGGCCATTACGGCTCGCCTTTAGGTGTCCTCCTCGGGATAGCGTCATTTAAAGAACGAGGGTCAGCAGAAAAAAAAAGGGAAAAAAACTGGAAAAAACGGAAAAAAACAAACCGGAAAAAAAATTCTGGAAAAAAACTGTGAAAAAAACCGGAGGAGCTTGCCAAAGATGAGGCCATTACGGCTCGCTTTTAGGTGTCCTCCTCGGGATAGGGTCATTTAGAGAACGAGGGTCAACAGAACGTAAAAAACTGTGAAAAAACTGTGAAAAAGAACTGGAGGAGCTTGACAAAAATGAGGCCATTACGGCTCGCCTATAGGTGTCCTCCTCAGGATAGCGTCATTTAAAGAACGTGGGTCAGCAGAACGTAAAAAAAAAAAAAACCTGGAAAAAAATAAACCGGAAAAAAAATCTGGAAAAAAACTGTGAAAAAAACCGGAGGAGCTTGCCAAAGGGGAGGCCATTACGGCTCGCCTTTAGGTGTCCTCCTCGGGATAGTGTCATTTAAAGAACGAAGGTTAGCAGAACGTATAAAAAAAAAAAACTGGAAAAAAACCCGAAAAAAAACTGTGAAAAAAATTGGAGGAGATTGCCAAAGATGAGGCCATTACGGCTCGCCTTTAGGTGTCCTCCTCGGGATAGCGTCATTTAAAGAACGAGGGTCAGCAGAACGTATAAATAAATAAAAAAAAACTGGAAAAAAACCCGGAAAAAAACTGTGAAAAAAATCCGGAGGAGCTTGCCAAAGATGAGGCCATTACGGCTCGCCTTTAGGTGTCCTCCTCGGGATAGAGTCATTTAAAGAACGAGGGTCAGCAGAACGTAAAAAAAAAATGGAAAAAACCGGAAAAAAACCAACCGGAAAAAAATCCGGGAAAAAACTGTGAAAAAAAACCGGAGGAGCTTGCCAAAAAAATGAGCCCATTACGGCTCACCTTTAAGTGTCCTCCTCGGGATAGCGTCATTTAAACAGTGAGGGTCAGCAGAACGTAAAAAAAAAAAGGAAAAAATCGGAAAAAAAACTAACCGGAAAAAAAATCCAGGAAAAAAACTGTGAAAAAAAACCGGAGGAGCTTGCCAAAAATGAGGCCATTACGGCTCGCCTTTAGGTGTCCTCCTCGGGATAGCGTCATCTAAAGAACGAGGGTCAGCAGAACGTATAAAAAAAAAACTGCAAAAAAAAAACAAACCGAAAAAAAACCTGGAAAAAAGCTATTAAAAAAATCGGAGGAGCTTGCCAAAGATGAGGCCATTACGGCTCGCCTTTAGGTGTCCGCCTCGGGATAGAGTCATTTAAAGAACGGGGGTCAGCAGAACGAAAAAAAAAAAATGGAAAAAATCGAAAAAAAACCGGAAAAAAATTCGGGAAAAAAACTGTGAAAAAAAACTGGAGGAGCTTGCCAAAGATGAGGCCATCACGACTCGCCTTTAGGTGCCCTCCTCGGGATAGCGTCATTTAAAGAACGAGGGAAAAAAAAAAGAAAAAAAAACTGGAAAAAACCGGAAAAAAATTCGGGAAAAAAACTGTGAAAAAAACCGGAGAAGCTTGCCAAAGATGAGGCCATTACGACTCGCCTTTAGGTGTCCTCCTCGGGATAGCGTCATTTAAAGAACGAGGGTCAATAGAACGTAAAAAAAAAGGAAAAAACCGAAAAAAAATTCGGGAAAAAATTGTGAAAAAAACGGGAGGAGCTTGCCAAAAATGAGGCCATTACGGCTAGCCTTTAGGTCCTCCTCGGGATAAAGTCATTTAAAAAACGAGGGTCAGCAGAACGTTAAAAAAAAAAAAAGAACCTGGAAAAAAACAAACCGGAAAAAAAATCTAGAAAAAAACTGTGAAAAAAACCGAAGGAGCTTGCCAAAGATGAGGCCATTATGGCTCACCTTTAGGTGTCCTCCTCGGGATAGCGTCATTTAAAGAACGAGGGTCGGCAGAACGTAAAAAAAAAAAAAAAAAAAAAACGTAAAAAACCGGAAAAAATTCGGGAAAAAAACTGTAAAAAAAAAACTGGAGGAGCTTGCCAAAGATGAGGCCATTACGGCTCGCCTTTAGGTGTCCTCCTCGGGATAGCGTCATTTAAAGATCAAGGGTCAGCAGAACGTAAAAAAAAATGGAAAAAACCGGAAAAAACAAACCGGAAAAATAAATCCAGGAAAAAACTGGGAAAAAAAGCCGGAGGAGCTTGCCAAAAATGAGGCCATTACGGCTCGCCTTTAGGTGTCCTCCTCGGGATAGTGTCATTTAAAGAACGAGGGTCAGGACAACGTAAAAAAAAATGGAAAAAACCAGAAAAAAATAAACCGGAAAAAAACTGTGAAAAAACCGGAGGAGCTTGCCAAAGATGAGGCCATTACGGCTCGCCTTTAGGTGTCCTCCTCGGGATAGCGTCTTTTAAAGAACGAGGGTCAGCAGAACGTTAAAAAAAAATGGAAAAAACCGGAAAAAAACAAACCGGGAAAAAGCTGTGAAAAAAAACCGGAGGAGCGTGCCAAAAATGAGGCCATTACGGCTCGCCTTTAGGTGTCCTCCCCGGAAAAAAATCCGGGAAAAAACTGTGAAAAAAAACCGGAGGAGCTTCCCAAAGATGAGGCCATTACGGCTCGCTTTTACGTTTCCTCCTTGGGATAGCGTCATTTAAAGAACGAGGGTCAGTAGAACGTAAAAAAATAAATAAATAAATAAAAACTGGAAAAAACCAGAAAAACAAACCGTAAAAAAATCTGGGAGAAAAACTGTGAAAAAACCGGAGGAGCTTGCCAAAGATGAGGCCATTACGGCTCGCCTTTAGGTGTCCTCCTCGGGATAGCGTCTTTTAAAGAACGAGGGTCAGCAGAACGTAAAAAAAAAAAAAAAAATACCGGAAAAAAATCCGGGAAAAAACTGTGAAAAAAAAAAACGGAGGAGCTTGCCAAAAAAATCAGCCCATTACGGCTCACCTTTAAGTGTCCTCCTCGGGATAGCGTCATTTAATGAATGAGGGTCAGCAGAACGTAAAAAAAAAAGGAAAAAATCGGAAAAAAAACTAACCGGAAAAAAAATCCAGGAAAAAAACTGTGAAAAAAAACCGGAGGAGCTTGCCAAAAATGAGGCCATTACGGCTCGCCTTTAGGTGTCCTCCTCGGGATACCGTCATTTAAAGAACGAGGGTCAGCAGAACGTATAAAAAAAAAACTGCAAAAAAAAAACAAACCCGAAAAAAACCTGGAAAAAAACTGTTAAAAAAATCGGAGGAGCATGCCAAAGATGAGGCCATTACGGCTCGCCTTTAGGTGTCCACCTCGGGATAGAGTCATTTAAAGAACGGGGGTCAGCAGAACGTAAAAAAAAAATGGAAAAAATCGAAAAAAAACCGGAAAAAAATTCGGGAAAAAAACTGTGAAAAAAAAACTGGAGGAGCTTGCCAAAGATGAGGCCATCACGGCTCGCCTTTAGGTGCCCTCCTCGGGATAGCGTCATTTAAAGAACGAGGGAAAAAAAAAGAAAAAAAAAACTGGAAAAAACCGGAAAAAAAATTAGGGAAAAAAACTGTGAAAAAAACCGGAGAAGCTTGCCAAAGATGAGGCCATTATGGCTCGCCTTTAGGTGTCCTCCTCGGGATAGCGTCATTTAAAGAACGACGGTCAGTAGAACGTAAAAAAAAGGAAAAAACCGGAAAAAAAATTCGGGAAAAAACTGTGAAAAAAACGGGAGGAGCTTGCCAAAAATGAGTCCATTACGGCTAGCCTTTAGGTCCTCCTCGGGATAAAGTCATTTAAAAAACGAGGGTCAGCAGAACGTTAAAAAAAAAAAAGAACCTGGAAAAAAACAAACCGGAAAAAAAATCTAGAAAAAAACTGTGAAAAAAACCGAAGGAGCTTGCCAAAGATGAGGCCATTATGGCTCGCCTTTAGGTGTCCTCCTCGGGATAGCGTCATTTAAAGAACGAGGGTCGGCAGAACGTAAAAAAAAAATGGAAAAAATCGAAAAAAAAACCGGAAAAAAATTCGGGAAAAAAACTGTGAAAAAAAAACTGGAGGAGCTTGCTGATGTGCGGAAAACGATCCGACACAAAACTTACCGGCAAGTGCACCGGGTCGCATCAAGTAATAATAACTCACGGGAGTGAGGTCGATCCCACAGGGATTGAAGGATTGAGCAATTTCAGTTTAGTGGTTGATTTAGTCAAGCGAATCAAGATTTGGTTGAGAGATTTGTGATTTGCAGAATTTAAATTACATGGAAAGTAAAGGGAATGGGTAATTTGCATGAAATTAAAGAGAACTGAAACTTAAAGTGCTGAATCTTAAAGAGCAAGAAATTAAATAGCAGAAACTTAGAACGCAAGAAATGTAAATTGCAGAATCTTAGAGTGCAAGAAATGTAAATGGCTTGAATTGTAAAGGGAATTGGGAATTGGATTTGCAGAAATTAAACAAGGAAGAGTAAAATTCAACACACAGAAGAGTGGAAGATGCCTTGGGTTGAATCAGATCTAAAACAGAAATATAAAAGAGCTTGAAAAGCAGTAAACAGAGAAATTAAAAATGGAAATCTAGATCTCAGGACTCAAGAGACTAGATAACTAAGTCTAGATCTCACTGCCTTCCTAGATCCAACAAGATCAATTGCAAAGGAAATGAAGAAATGTAAATTGCAGAGAAAGTAGAAGAAGAAGCAATTAACAGAAACTGAAATTCAATGATGCGGAAAATTAAACAAGATCCCAAGGTGAGATTGAAACAGAATTTCTTCAATTCTCCACCCAAGATATGAAGCAAGAAAAGTAAAGAGTATTCAAGCAAGAACAAGGAAGAAGAGAGATCAATTCTCCTCCAATTTCTCTTGAATTAAAACAACAAACCCAAAATGTAAAGGTGAGCTCTCTTCAAAACTACTAAATCAAAACCGAAAAGAAAGCTCCTTTAAAAACTTAAATCCTAAGCTATTTATACACTTTCTTCAAATGGTCTTCAAGCTTTGAATTGGGCCTTTGCTCTTGATGGAATTGGGTTGATAGAGGCCTTGGTTGATTGCTCTTGGAGTTGGAGAGAGAACCGAAGTGAACCGGGTTGGGAATTATAAAAGCTTGAGTAAAAGTTTGAGTAAAAGTTTGAGGCAAACTTTTACTCAAACTTTTTACATCAGAAACCCCATTCTTGCTGCTACCAACGTTTGAGCTAAAGTTTGGGGTCAAACTTTTGCTCAAACGTTGGCCCCCTTATGCACACTCATGGCGCCAACGTTTGCCAAAAAGTTTGAGGCAAGCGTTGGCGCAAACTTTTTGTCTCCAGAGTGTGTTGCTGATGGCGCCAACGTTTGCCAAAAAGTTTGAGGCAAACGTTGGCGCAAACTTTTTCTCTCCAGGGTGTTGATTTGTGATGCCAACGTTTGCCAAAAAGTTTGAGGCAAACGTTGGCTCAAGCTTTTCTCCCAAAAGTTTGAGCTAAAGTTTGAGGCAAACTTTTGCTCAAGCTTTTTGTTCCCTGGTGTGTTTTCACTTATCCGAAAGTTTAAGCTAAAGTTTGAGGCAAACTTTTGCTCAAACTTTTTGTTCTCTCTTTCTCCTAGCCATTCCTTCTTGCTTCAACCTTTCTCCAAGCTTTCTTCACCTATCATTAATCAACCAAACACATCAAAGCTATGCTCAAAATCATGAGTTTATCATTCTTTCATAATATGTGGTAGTTATAGCATAAATCCTCATGAAATTGCATTAATTCATCTATGGTTGATTAAATCAAAGGAAACATGGAAATCTACCCAATTGGCTTGCTTATGGCTCAAGAAAGTGCATAAATCAATTGAAAATAAAAGAAAAAGGCTAGTGAAACTAGGCTAAGATGATTTGTCATCACTTGCCAAAGATGAGGCCATTACGGCTCGCCTTTAGGTGTCCTCCTCGGGATAGCGTCATTTAAAGAACGAGGGTCCGCAGAAAAAAAAAGGAAAAAAACTGGAAAAAATCAGAAAAAAAAAATCGGAAAAAAATTCGGGAAAAATACTGTGAAAAAAAACCGGAGGAGCTTGCCAAAGATGACGCCATTACGGCTCGCCTTTAGGTGTCCTCCTCGGGATAGCGTCATTTAAAGAACGAGGGTCAGCAGAAAAAAAAAGAAAAAAAACTGGAAAAAACCGGAAAAAAATTTGGGAAAAAAACTGTGAAAAAAAACTGGAGGAGCTTGCCAAAGATGAGGCCATTACGGCTCGCCTTTAGGTGTCCTCCTCGGGATAGCGTCATTTAAAGAACGAGGGTCAGCAGAACGTAAAAAAATGTAAAAAACCGGAAAAAACAAGCCGGAAAAAAAAATCCGGGAAAAAATTGTGAAAAAAAACCGGAGGAGCTTGCCAAAAATGAGGCCGTTACGTCTCGCCTTTAGGTGTCCTCCTCGGGATAGCGTCATTTAAAGAACGTGGGTCAGCAGAACGTAAAAAAAAAAAAAAAAAAAAAAAAAAAAAAAAAAAAAAAAAAAAAAAAAAAAAAAAAAAACTGGAAAAAAAAACTGGAAAAAAAATCTGGAAAAAAACTGTGAAAAAAACCAGAGGAGCTTGCCAAAGATGAGGCCATTACGGCTCACCCATAGGTGTCCTCCTCGGGATAGCGTCATTTAAAGAACGAGGGTCAGCAGAACGTATAAATAATAAAAAAAAAACTGGAAAAAAACCCAGAAGAAAACTGTGAAAAAAATCCGGAGGAGCTTGCCAAATTTGAGGCCATTACGGCTCGCCTTTAGGTGTCCTCCTCAGGATAGCGTCATTTAAAGAACGAGGGTCAGCAGAACGTAAAAAAAAATGGAAAAAACCGGAAAAAACAAACCGGAAAAAAATCCGGGAAAAAACTGTGAAAAAAAACCGGAGGAGCTTGCCAAAAATGAGGCCATTACGGCTAGCCTTTAGGTGTCCTCAGGATAGCGTCATTTAAAGAACGAGGGTCAGCAGAACGTTAAAAAAAAAAAACCTGGAAAAAAACAAACCGGAAAAAAAATCTGGAAAAAAACTGTGAAAAAAACCGAAGGAGCTTGCCAAAGATGAGGCCATTATGGCTCGCCTTAAGGTGTCCTCCTCGGGATAGCGTCATTTAAAGAACGAGGGTCGGCAGAACGTAAAAAAAAAAAAAAATGGAAAAGAACCGGAAAAAAACTGTGAAAAAAATCGGAGGAGCTTGGCAAAGATAAGGCCATTACGGCTCGCCTTTTGGTGTCCTCCTCGGGATAGTGTCATTTAAAGAAAGGGGTTCAGCAGAATGTAAAAAAAAATATAGAAAAAATAAAAAAAAAAAAGAAAAAAAAAATCGGGAAAAAAACTCAGAAGAAAACTGTGAAAAAAATCCGGAGGAGCTTGCCAAATTTGAGGCCATTACGGCTCGCCTTTAGGTGTCCTCCTCAGGATAGCGTCATTTAAAGAACGAGGGTCAGCAGAACGTAAAAAAAAATGGAAAAAACCGGAAAAAACAAACCGGAAAAAAATCCGGGAAAAAACTGTGAAAAAAAACCGGAGGAGCTTGCCAAAAATGAGGCCATTACGGCTAGCCTTTAGGTGTCCTCAGGATAGCGTCATTTAAAGAACGAGGGTCAGCAGAACGTTAAAAAAAAAAAACCTGGAAAAAAACAAACCGGAAAAAAAATCTGGAAAAAAACTGTGAAAAAAACCGAAGGAGCTTGCCAAAGATGAGGCCATTATGGCTCGCCTTAAGGTGTCCTCCTCGGGATAGCGTCATTTAAAGAACGAGGGTCGGCAGAACGTAAAAAAAAAAAAAAATGGAAAAGAACCGGAAAAAAACTGTGAAAAAAATCGGAGGAGCTTGGCAAAGATAAGGCCATTACGGCTCGCCTTTTGGTGTCCTCCTCGGGATAGTGTCATTTAAAGAAAGGGGTTCAGCAGAATGTAAAAAAAAATATAGAAAAAATAAAAAAAAAAAAAGAAAAAAAAAATCGGGAAAAAAACTCTGAAAAAAAACTGGAGGAGCTTGCCAAAGATGAGGCCATTACGGCTCGCCTTTAGGTGTCCTCCTCGGGATAGCGTCATTTAAAGAACGAGGGTCAGCAGAAAAAAAAAGGGAAAAAAACTGGAAAAAAACGGAAAAAAACAAACCGGAAAAAAAATTCTGGAAAAAAACTGTGAAAAAAACCGGAGGAGCTTGCCAAAGATGAGGCCATTACGGCTCGCTTTTAGGTGTCCTCCTCGGGATAGGGTCATTTAGAGAACGAGGGTCAACAGAACGTAAAAAAAAAAAAGGAAAAAATCGGAAAAAACAAACTGGAAAAAAAATCCGTGAAAAAACTGTGAAAAAGAACTGGAGGAGCTTGACAAAAATGAGGCCATTACGGCTCGCCTATAGGTGTCCTCCTCAGGATAGCGTCATTTAAAGAACGTGGGTCAGCAGAACGTAAAAAAAAAAAAAACCTGGAAAAAAATAAACCGGAAAAAAAATCTGGAAAAAAACTGTGAAAAAAACCGGAGGAGCTTGCCAAAGGGGAGGCCATTACGGCTCGCCTTTAGGTGTCCTCCTCGGGATAGTGTCATTTAAAGAACGAAGGTTAGCAGAACGTATAAAAAAAAAAAACTGGAAAAAAACCCGAAAAAAAACTGTGAAAAAAATTGGAGGAGCTTGCCAAAGATGAGGCCATTACGGCTCGCCTTTAGGTGTCCTCCTCGGGATAGCGTCATTTAAAGAACGAGGGTCAGCAGAACGTATAAATAAATAAAAAAAAACTGGAAAAAAACCCGGAAAAAAACTGTGAAAAAAATCCGGAGGAGCTTGCCAAAGATGAGGCCATTACGGCTCGCCTTTAGGTGTCCTCCTCGGGATAGAGTCATTTAAAGAACGAGGGTCAGCAGAACGTAAAAAAAAAATGGAAAAAACCGGAAAAAAACCAACCGGAAAAAAATCCGGGAAAAAACTGTGAAAAAAAACCGGAGGAGCTTGCCAAAAATGAGGCCATTACGGCTAGCCTTTAGGTGTCCTCCTCGGGATAGCGTCATTTAAAGAACTAGGGTCAGCAGAACGTTAAAAAAAAAATAAAAAAAAAACCTGGAAAAAAACAAAGCGGAAAAAAAATCTGGAAAAAAACAGTGAAAAAAACCGAAGGAGCTTGCCAAAGATGAGGCCATTATAGCTCGCGTTTAGGTGTCCTCCTCGGGATAGCGTCATTTAAAGAACGAGGGTCGGCAGAATGTAATAAAAAAATATTGGAAAAAACCGGAAAAAAACTGTGAAAAAAATTGGAGGAGCTTGCCAAAGATGAGGCCATTACGGCTCGCCTTTAGGTATCCTCCTCGGGATAGCGTCATTTAAAGAACGTGGGTCAGCATAATGTAAAAAAAAAAAAATTGAAAAAAAAACGAAAAAAAATTCGGGAAAAAAACTCTGAAAAAAAACTGGAGGAGCTTGCCAAAGATGAGGCCATTACAGCTCGCCCTTAGGTGTCCTCCTCGGGATAGCGTCATTTAAAGAACGAGGGTCAGCAGAAAAAAAAAGGAAAAAAAAAACTGGAAAAAACCGGAAAAAAACAAACCGAAAAAAAAAATTCGGGAAAAAAACTGTGAAAAAAAACCGGAGGAGCTTGCCAAAGATGACGCCATTACGGCTCGCCTCTAGGTGTCCTCCTCGGGATAGCGTCATTTAAAGAACGATGGTCAGCAGAAAAAAAAAAGGAAAAAAAAAACTGGAAAAAACCGGAAAAAAAATTCGGGAAAAAAACTGTGAAAAAAAACCGGAGGAGCTTGCCAAAGATGAGGCCATTACGGCTCGTCTTTAGGTGTCCTCCTCGGGATAGGGTCATTTAGAGAACTATGGTCAGCAGAACGTAAAAAAAAAAAAAGGAAAAAACCGGAAAAAAAAATCCGGGAAAAAACTGTGAAAAAGAACCGGAGGAGCTTGCCAAAAAAGAGGCCATTACGGCTCGCCTTTAGGTGTCCTCCTCAGGATAGCGTCATTTAAAGAACGTGGGTCAGCAGAATGTAAAAAAAAAAAAATAAAAAAAAATAAAACCTGGAAAAAAACAAACCGGAAAAAAAATCTGGAAAAAAACTGTGAAAAAAACCGAAGGAGCTTGCCAAAGATGAGGCCATTATGGCTCGCCTTTAGGTGTCCTCCTCGGGATAGTGTCATTTAAAGAACGAGGGTCGGCAGAACGTAAAAAATAAAAAAAATTGGAAAAAAACCGAAAAAAACTGTGAAAAAAATCGGAGGAGCTTGCCAGAGTTGAGGCCATTACGGCTCGCCTTTAGGTGTCCTCCTCGGGATAGTGTCATTTAAAGAAAGGGGGTCAGCAGAATGTAAAAAAAAAAAATACAAAAAATAAAAAAAAAACGAAAAAAATTCGGGAAAAAAACTCTGAAAAAAACTGGAGGAGCTTGCCAAAGATGAGGCCATTACGGCTCGCCTTTAGGTGTCCTCCTCGGGATAGCGTCATTTAAAGAACGAGGGTCAGCAGAAAAAAAAAAGGAAAAAAAACCTGGAAAAAACCGGAAAAAAACAAACCGGAAAAAAATTCGGGAAAAAAACTGTGAAAAAAACCGGAGGAGCTTGCAAAAGATGACGCCATTACGGCTCGCCTCTAGGTGTCCTCCTCGGGATAGCGTCATTTAGAGAACGAGGGTCAGCAGAACGTAAAAAAATAAAGGAAAAAACCGGAAAAAACAAACCGGGAAAAAAAATTCGGGAAAAAACTGTGAAAAAGAACCGGAGGAGCTTGCAAAAAATGAGGCCATTACGGCTCGCCTTTAGGTGTCCTCCTCAGGATAGCGTCATTTAAAGAACGTGGGTCAGCAGAACGTAAAAAAAAAAAAAAAAAAAACCTGGAAAAAAACAAACCGGAAAAAAAATCTGGAAAAAAACTGTGAAAAAAACCGGAGGAGCTTGCCAAAGGTGAGGCCATTACGGCTCGCCTTTAGGTGTCCTACTCGGGATAGCGTCATTTAAAGAACGAGGGTCAGCAGAACGTATAAAAAAAAAAAACTGGAAAAAACCGGAAAAAAACTGTGAAAAGAATTGGAGGAGCTTGCCAAAGATGAGGCCATTACGGCTCGCCTTTAGGTGTCCTCCTCGGGATAGCGTCATTTAAAGAACGAGGGTCGGCAGAACGTAAAAAAAAAAAATTGGAAAAAAACCGGAAAAAAACTGTGAAAAAAATCGGAGGAGCTTGGCAAAGATAAGGCCATTACGGCTCGCCTTTTGGTGTCCTCCTCGGGATAGTGTCATTTAAAGAAAGGGGGTCAGCAGAATGTAAAAAAAAAATAGAAAAAATAAAAAAAAAACGAAAAAAAATTCGGGAAAAAAACTCTGAAAAAAAACTGGAGGAGCTTGCCAAAGATGAGGCCATTACGGCTCGCCTTTAGGTGTCCTCCTCGGGATAGCGTCATTTAAAGAACGAGGGACAGCAGAAAAAAAAAAAGGAAAAAAAACTGGAAAAAACCGGAAAAAAACAAACCGGAAAAAAAATTCCGGAAAAAAACTGTGAAAAAAACCGGAGGAGCTTGCCAAAGATGAGGCCATTACGGCTCGCTTTTAGGTGTCCTCCTCGGGATAGGGTCATTTAGAGAACGAGGGTCAGCAGAACGTAAAAAAAAAAAAGGAAAAAACCGGAAAAAACAAACCGGAAAAAAAAATCCGTGAAAAAACTGTGAAAAAGAACTGGAGGAGCTTGCCAAAAATGAGGCCATTACGGCTCGCCTTTAGGTGTCCTCCTCAGGATAGCGTCATTTAAAGAACGTGGGTCAGCAGAACGTAAAAAAAAAAAAAACTTGGAAAAAAACAAACCGGAAAAAAAATCTGAAAAAAAACTGTGAAAAAAACCGGAGGAGCTTGCCAAAGGTGAGGCCATTACGGCTCGCCTTTAGGTGTCCTACTCGGGATAGCGTCATTTAAAGAACGAGGGTCAGCAGAACGTATAAAAAAAAAAAACTGGAAAAAAACCCGAAAAAAACTGTGAAAAAAATTGGAGGAGCTTGCCAAAGATGAGGCCATTACGGCTCGCCTTTAGGTGTCCTCCTCGGGATAGCGTCATTTAAAGAACGAGGGTCAGCAGAACGTATAAATAAATAAAAAAAAAAAAAACTGGAAAAAAACCTGGAAAAAAACTGTGAAAAAAATCCGGACGAGCTTGCCAAAGATGAGGCCATTACGACTCGCCTTTAGGTGTCCTCCTCGGGATAGCGTCATTTAAAGAACGAGGGTTAGCAGAACGAAAAAAAAATGGAAAAAACCAGAAAAAAACAAACCGAAAAAAAATCCGGGAAAAAACTGTGAAAAAAAACCGGAGGAGCTTGCCAAAAATGAGGCCATTACGGCTAGCCTTTAGGTGTCCTCCTCAGGATAGCGTCATTTAAAAAACGAGGGTCGGCAGAACCAAAAAAAAAAATGGAAAAAAACCGGAAAAAAACTGTGAAAAAAATCGGAGGAGCTTGGCAAAGATAAGGCCATTACGGCTCGCCTTTTGGTGTCCTCCTCGGGATAGTGTCATTTAAAGAAAGGGGGTCAGCAGAATGTAAAAAAAAAAATAGAAAAAATAAAAAAAACGATAAAAATTAGGGAAAAAAACTCTGAAAAAAAACTGGAGGAGCTTGCCAAAGATGAGGCCATTACGGCTCGCCTTTAGGTGTCCTCCTCGGGATAGCGTCATTTAAAGAACGAGGGTCAGCAGAAAAAAAAAAAGGAAAAAAAAACTGGAAAAAACCGGAAAAAAACAAACCAGAAAAAAAATTCCGGAAAAAAACTGTGAAAAAAACCGGAGGAGCTTGCTAAAGATGAGGCCATTACGGCTCGCTTTTAGGTGTCCTCCTCGGGATAGGGTCATTTAGAGAACGAGGGTCAGTAGAACGTAAAAAAAAAAAACGGAAAAAATCGGAAAAAACAAACCGGAAAAAAAAAATCCGTGAAAAAACTGTGAAAAAGAACTGGAGGAGCTTGCCAAAAATGAGGCCATTACGGCTCGCCTTTAGGTGTCTTCCTCAGGATAGCGTCATTTAAAGAACGTGGGTCAGCAGAACGTAAAAAAAAAAAAAAAACTTGGAAAAAAACAAACCGGAAAAAAAATCTGGAAAAAAACTGTGAAAAAAACCGGAGGAGCTTGCCAAAGGTGAGGCCATTAGGGCTCGCCTTTAGGTGTCCTCCTCGGGATAGCGTCATTTAAAGAACGAGGGTCAGCAGAACGTATAAAAAAAAAAAAACTGGAAAAAAACCCGAAAAAAAACTGTGAAAAAAATTGGAGGAGCTTGCCAAAGATGAGGCCATTACGGCTCGCCTTTAGGTGTCTTCCTCGGGATAGCGTCATTTAAAGAACGAGGGTCAGCAGAACGTATAAATAAATAAAAAAAAAACTGGAAAAAAACCCGGAAAAAAACTGTGAAAAAAATCCGGAGGAGCTTGCCAAAGATGAGGCCATTACGGCTCGCCTTTAGGTGTCCTTGATGACAAGTCATCTTAGCCTATTTTAACTAGCTTTTTTTCTTTTGTTTTCAATTGAATTATGCACTTTCTTGAGCCATAAGCAAGCCAATTGGGTAGATTTTCATGTTTCCTTTGATTTAATCAACCATGTATGAATTCATGCTATTTCATGAGGTTTTATGCTAAAATTGTCACATATTATGAAAGAATGAATATCTCATGATTTTGAGCATAGCTTTGATGTGTTTGGTTGATTAATGATAGGTGAAGAAGGCTTGGAGAAAGGGTGAAGCAAGAAGGAATGGCTAGGAGTAAAGAGAGGACAATGGAATAAGTTGAACCAGGAAGCAAAAACTTTTGGGTGAAAAGTTAGCCTCAAAGTTAGACCCCTAACTTGGAGAGGCTAACGTTGGCACATGAAATTCTCCCCTGGGCACCAAAAGTTTGCGCCAACGTTAGCCCCCTAACTTTGAGGCTAACGTTGGCACATGAACATCACAAGGAGGAGCAAAATTTTGCGCCAACGTTAGCCCCCTAACTTTGAGGCTAACGTTGGCTCATGAACATCACAAGGAGGAGCAAAAGTTTGCGCCAACGTTAGCCCCCTAACTTGGAGGCTAACGTTGGCGCCACACACCACAAGGCATACAAGGGGTATACTTCCAACAAGAATAACTTGAGCTACAGAGCTCCAAATGAGGTGATTCAAGAAGCATTGGAAAGTAGGAATCAAGAGCTTTCCAAGCATATATGACACTGCATGGTGGACACTAAAATTGAGGGAGAAAACTGCCCCGCAATGTGCATAAACGAACATGGTGGCAACCTGCAGTGAGGCCAACTGACCTCTGCACCTTCAAAGGAGTATAACTCGAGCTGTAGAGCTCCAAATAATGTGCTCCCAACGGCATTGGAAAGTAGACATCCAGGGCTTTCCAACAATGTATAATAGTATGGGGTGGACAATACATTTGAGCCTCCAGAACTGGCGTTTTCGCCAACGTTTGAGGGCTAACGTTACCTCAAACGCTGCACACCAAAGCCAGCGACCATGCCCTCTTCAAATGATCATAACTTGAGTTGTAGATGTCCAATTGATGAAGTGATTCCAAGTGGGTTAGAAAGCTGACATTCAGAGCTTTCCAACCATATATGATAGTCTATATTGGGCATAAAATTGGCAACATGACAAGAGGACAAAGTTGGCGCCATAAATGTGCATAAGGGAGGCCAACGTTAGGGTCAAAGTTAGACCCCTAACGTTGGCACCAACGTTCATACCAGCAAGTTTTGTGGGCTGCTATGAAAAGTTGGAGCCAAAGTTAGACCCCTAACTTTAGCTCCAACTTTTGGTCCAACTTTTGCAAACTCAACCCGGTTCAATTCGGTTCCTCCTCAAACTCCAAGAGCAATCAACCAAGGCCTTTATCAACCCAATTCCATCAAGAGCAAGGGCCCAAATGATCATCACTCAAAGGCACAAGAAATAGATAAAATAGGAATTTCATTTAATTGTAATTTGTTTTTAATTTCATTTTCATTTCCATTTTGTAAAGCCTATATAAGGCATCATTTTCATATTTGTGAGGAGGCTGGCTCCACTAGGGAGCACTAGAATTTGAGAGCTCTCTCTTTAATTTTCTTTGTTTTGAATCTTGGGTGGAGAATTGAAGGTGTTCTGTTTCATTCTCCCTCTGAGATTTCTCTTTGTTTTTCTTGCTGCTTTTAATTCACTGCACTTCAAAATTTCAATTCTGTTTTGATTCCCAGCATCCAATTTCCTTTATTCTTCCTGCAATTTAAATTTCCAGTTGCGTGATCTATTACTCTTTTTAATTTTCAACACCCCAGCCCCTTTACTTTTCATGCAATTTACTTTTCTTGCAATTTAAGTTTCAGCTATTTTACTTTCTTGTTCTTTAACTTACTTGCAATTTTTCTTTCTGCATCTTTAAGATTCATTGCAATTTACTTTCTGTTGGCTACATTTCACACAATTCACTAAATGTCAGCTTGACTAAACTAATCACCCACTAAAATTGCTTGATCCATCAATCCCTGTGGATCGACCTCACTCCCGTGAGTTTTTATTACTTGATGCGACCCGGTGCACTTGCCGATTAGATTTGTGTGTTTTGGGAGAAATTTATTTTTCACCAAAATACTCATCAGTCCTCCTCGGGATAGCGTCATTTAAAGAACGAGGGTCAGCAGAACGTAAAAAAAAAATGGAAAAAACCGGAAAAAACAAACCGGAAAAAATCCGGGAAAAAACTGTGAAAAAAACCAGAGGAGCTTGCCAAAAATGAGGCCATTACGGCTAGCCTTTAGGTGTCCTCCTCGGGATAGCGTCATTTAAAGAACGAGGGTCAGCAGAACGTGAAAAACAAAATAAAAAAAAACCTGGAAAAAAACAAACCGGAAAAAAAATCTGGAAAAAAACTGTGAAAAAAACCGAAGGAGCTTGCCAAAGATGAGGCCATTATGGCTCGCCTTTAGGTGTCCTCCTCGGGATAGCGTCATTTAAAGAACGAGGGTCGGCAGAACGTAATAAAAAAAATATTGGAAAAAACTGGAAAAAAACTGTGAAAAAAATCGGAGGAGCTTGCCAAAGATGAGGCCATTACGGCTCGCCTTTAGGTGTCCTCCTCGGGATAGCGTCATTTAAAGAACGGGGGTCAGCAGAATGTAAAAAAAAAAAAAAATTGAAAAAATTGAAAAAAAAACGAAAAAAAATTCGGGAAAAAAACTCTGAAAAAAAACTGGAGGAGCTTGCCAAAGATGAGGTCATTACGGCTCGCCTTTAGGTGTCCTCCTTGGGATAGCGTCATTTAAAGAACGAGGGTCAGCAGAAAAAAAAAGGAAAAAAAAACTGGAAAAAACCGGAAAAAAACAAACCGAAAAAAAAATTCGGGAAAAAAACTGTGAAAAAAAACCGGAGGAGCTTGCCAAAGATGACGCCATTACGGCTCGCCTCTAGGTGTCCTCCTCGGGATAGCGTCATTTAAAGAACGAGGGTCAGCAGAAAAAAAAAAAGAAAAAAAAAACTGGAAAAAACCGGAAAAAAAATTCGGGAAAAAAACTGTGAAAAAAAACCGGAGGAGCTTGCCAAAGATGAGGCCATTACGGCTCGCCTTTAGGTGTCCTCCTCGGGCTAGCATCATTTAGAGAACTAGGGTCAGCAGAACGTAAAAAAAAAAAAAAAGGAAAAAACCGGAAAAAAAATCCGGGAAAAAACTGTGAAAAAGAACCGGAGGAGCTTGCCAAAAAAGAGGCCATTACGGCTCGCCTTTAGGTGTCCTCCTCAGGATAGCGTCATTTAAAGAACGTGGGTCAGCAGAATGTAAAAAAAAAAAAAAAAAAAAAAAAAAAAAAAAAAAAAAAAACCGGAAAAAAAATCTGGAAAAAAACTGTGAAAAAAACCGAAGGAGCTTGCCAAAGATGAGGCCATTATGGCTCGCCTTTAGGTGTCCTCCTCGGGATAGCGTCATTTAAAGAGCGAGGGTCGGCAGAACGTTGATGTGCGGAAAACGATCCGACACAAAACTCACCGGCAAGTGCACCGGGTCGCATCAAGTAATAATAACTCACGTGAGTGAGGTCGATCCCACAGGGATTGAAGGATTGAGCAATTTTAGTTTAGTGGTTGATTTAGTCAAGCGAATCAAGTGTTGGTTGAGTGATTTGTGATTAACAGAAATTAAATTGCATGAAAAGTAAAGGGAGAGGGGTAGATTGCAGAAAATCAAAGAGAACGGAAAATAAAAGTGCTGAATCTTAAAGAACAAGGAATTAAATTGGCAGAAACTTAGAACGCAAGAAATGTAAATTGCAGAATCTTAAAGTGCAAGAAATGTAAATGACTTGAATTGTAAAGGGAATGGGGAGTTGGATCTGCAGAAATTAAACAAGGAAATGTGAAATTGCAACAAGCAAAGGAATAGAAGAACACTTGGATTGAATCAGATCTAGAAACAGAATTGTAAATGAGCAAAACAGGGAATGGGAAATGGGAAATTCAGATCTCAGGACCCAAGAGACTAGAAAACCAATTCTAGATCTCAATGCCTTCCTAGATCTAACAAGAACAATTGCAAAGGAAATTGTAAATTGCAAAGAAAGTAGATGAAAAGCAATGAACCGAAACTGAAATTTAATTAAGCAGAAAATTAAACAAGATCCCAAGGTGAGATTGAAACAGAATTTCTTTAATTCTCCACCCAAAATCCAAGACAAGAAAAGTAAAGAGTGCTGGGCAAGAACAAGGAAGAAGAGAGATCAATTCTCCTCCCAAATTCTCTTGAATTAAACAATAATGCTAAGAAAAATAAAGGTGAGCTCTGAGCAAAACTGAAAAGAAAGCTATTATGAAAAACTAAAAGGGAAGCTCTCCAAAAACTTCAAATCCTAAGCTATTTATACACTTTCTTCAAATGATCATTAAGCCTTGAATTGGGCCTTTAGCCTTGATGGAATTGGGTTGATAGTGGCCTCTGTTGATTGCTCTTGGTGTTGGGAGGAAATCCATTAGAGAACCAGGCCATGAACCATTCACGTTTGAGCCAACGTTTGAGGCAAACGTTGACTCAAACGTTACTTGAGTGAGGCATTATGCAGCTAGGCCATGTGCTGTCTTCCACGTTTGGCTCAACGTTTGAGGTCAAACGTGAGCTCAAACGTGGACCTCCCTTCTTGTATGCTTCTTGGGGTCTACTTTGTCCTCTTGTCGCGTTGCCAATTTTGTGCCCAATAGAGACTATTATATATGGTTGGAAAGCTCTGAATGTCAGCTTTCTAACCCACTTGGAATCACCTCAATTGGACATCTACAACTCAAGTTATTCTTGTTTGAAGTATGTCCCTTTATGCTGTTTGGTGCCAACGTTTGACCTCACGTTTGAGTCAAACATTGGCTCAAACGTTGCTGTGCCCAGGAGCTCCAACTTTCTTCTTTTTGGAGCCAACGTTTGACCTCATGTTTGAGGCAAACGTTGGCTCAAACGTTGCTGCCTCCAGGGATGCCATTTCTCTTCTCTTTGGCGCCAACGTTTGACCTCACGTTTGAGGCAAACGTTGCCTTCCCAGGAGCTTCAATTCTCTTCTCTTTTGGAGCCAACGTTTGACCTCACGTTTGAGGCAAACGTTGGCTCAAACGTTGCTTTCCAGGAGCTTCATTCTTCAGCCAACGTTTGACCTCAACGTTTGAGGCAAACGTTGGCTTTTCCCCAGGGTGTTCTTCAACTGCTACTCACGTTTGAGTTGACGTTTGAGGCAAACGTTAGCTCAAACGTGAATTACATTTTCTCAAACCCATTCTTGCAACCTTCTTCCATAATGTTGGCACACCTTTTGTTTCCTTTCTTCACCTACAAGTAATCAAAACAACCAATCAAAGTATCACAAAATTCACCAGGTTTATAAATCAATTAATTATCAACTAAAGTTAGCTTGAACCTCATGATTTTGTATCAATTAAAAGGTGGTTGATTGATTTAAGGAAACCATGCAATTCCAATTCAAATGGTTAATTTATAATGCAAGAAAGTACATAAAACTAAATGAAAACAAAAGAAAAAGGCTAGTGAAACTAGGCTAAGATGACTTGTCATCACAACACCAAACTTAAAGCTTGCTTGTCCCCAAGCAAGAAAAGAATTATTAAGAAGAAAGAATGAAAACAGAAGAGAATGCTCATGTTAGCAGAATATTATTGGTAGTTCATGGGGTTTTATGCAGATATGTAACTTATCCACTTTTTATTGACAATTTTGCTTAGAAAGTTTCCTTTAAGCATCAAACAATACACTGCTATGACCTCTCATTATTCCTTTGTCCTTGGTTACCATTTTTCTATAGGCTTTAGTTTAGTGTCATGTGTAACAAGCTCTTTTCTTTACTTATGCTTGACACATTATTCACTATAGACACTTGGCTCACATTCCTTCTTAGAACATTGATGCCCAGTACCTCTTTGGGTTACTAAATGCCTTGTAGTTAGGTTGCTCTTGATAGTGGACTTTCAGTTGATGATCCCGGGTTAGTTAACCCAAGTCACCAAGTGTTAATGCACTCCAAAGAACTTAATAATCCAAGCAGATCCCAATACAAAGACACCACAGGCATATATTCTAAGGTTCAAGCTATTGGTGTCTAGCTTTGTTTCTTTTTATTTTTCTTTTGTTCTGTTGCCATTTTTGGCTTTTTCTTTTCTCTTTTTGTTTTTCTTTTCACACAAGGACTTTTATTTGATTGAGATTCATAGACAGTGAGCTGCTTTATTCTTAAAGAGAGAACAATCTATTCCTTTTATTCACTGATAGTGAGTTGCCACACAATCACACATATATGCCACCACTTACTATTATTTGACTTCTAGCTAACAATGAACCATCTTACTTCATGTTTCAAACATTTCTTTTATTGAATTGAAAAGATGCAGGGGACAAGGCATGCATTAGTTAAGTGAAAGTAACCACACAAGCACACACTTAGACTAGCTTAAAAAAAAACTTTTACTTGTACTAGCTGAACACTTTAGCAAGATATAAATCATAGCATTTCTCAACAGCAGAAGTTAAGTATAGATACAACCTATTGGTTTGCAGTTCTTTTGTCTTCCTTTCTGTTGTTCCCTTTTTGCGTCATGGTGCGTAATGTCTTCAATTTGTGGTTAGTTCCCTGCACAATTCTCAAAAGTTGCTTGCTTCCCAAGCCCTTTGGGTGACTGATTAGTATGCATAAATTGAGTGCGGCTTTTGGATTTAATTTGGTGTGGGAACATCAGATTTAGTTCCTTGCCACTTCCTCTGATGCAACAAGTTACTATGTGTAAAATCTTGTGCTCTTGCTAAAGGTTATGGGGTTAAACTAGAGAGCAATTAAGTAGTTGAATGATCTGTTTGATTGCCTGGAGCTAGTGTTACGCAAGAAGTGAGAATGTGCTTTTAAATGATGTTTTGGTGGAACACCAAACTTAGAGTCCTTCATTCTCCCTTAAATTGTTTTGGTGTGCAACACCAAACTTAGCTTCTTGCAATGCATACCAATCATTCGACATTTTTATTGAAAAGGTTATGAAAAGAAAACTACCTCAGATTGGGTTGCCTCCCAATAAGCGCTCTTTTAATGTCACTAGCTTGACATTCTCTGTGTTTGTTCAGCTCAGGTACTGAACTTCCTTTTCCTTGTCCCATTGGTCTCCTAAATAAGGCTTTGCTCTATGTCCATTTGCTGTGAAGTGGCTCTGTGTGGCCTCATCTAGCAGCTCAAGACCTCCATAAGGAAAGACTTTTGTTACTAGATACGGACCTGTCCATTTGGACTTGAGCTTGCCAGGGAAGATCTTGAGCCTTGAGTTATACAAGAGCACTTGCTGTCCTGGCTTGAACTCCTTCTTTATGATTTTCTTATCATGCCACCTCTTAACTCTTTCCTTGTATATCTTAGCATTCTCATAAGCTTCTAGCTTGAATTCATCCAGCTCATTCAGTTGTAGCAACCTTTTCTCTCCCGCAGCTTGGGAGTCAAGGTTGAGGAGTTTAGTGGCCCAAAAAGCTCTGTGTTCAAGCTCTACAAGAAGGTGGCATGATTTTCCATACAATAGCTGAAAGGGTGACTTTCCAATGGGAGTTTTGAAAGCTATCCTGTATGCCCAAAGTGCATCTTCTAGCTTCCTCGCCCAATCTTTTCTTGTGCTTCCCACTGTCTTTTCTAAGATCTTCTTTAACTCCCTATTTGCTAATTCAGCCTGGCCATTGGTTTGAGGGTGGTATGGTGTGGCTACTTTGTGGATCACTCCATATTTATGGAGGAGTTTCTCCATTTGTTTGCTGCAAAAGTGACCACCACCATCACTAACAAGACCCTTGGGTACTCCATATCTTGTGAAGATGTGCTTCTTAAGGAATTGGAGGACAATCTGTGCATCACAGGTGGTTGTGGCTATGGCTTCCACCCACTTTGAGACATACTCGACTGCAACCAAGATATATCTGAACGAGTAGGAAGGGGGAAAAGGTCCCATGAAATCAATGCCCCATAGGTCAAATAGCTCTACTTCCAAGATGAAATTTTGAGGCATCTCATTTCTTTTTGTCAATCCTCCAGCTCTTTGACATTCGTTGCATTGGTGAACGAACTCTCTGGCATCCTTAAACATAGTTGGCCAATAAAACCCACTCTGTAGTACCTTTGCAGCTGTTCTTTCTGGTCCAAAGTGTCCACCATATGCTGAGCCATGGCAATGCCACAATATGTCCTTCACTTTATTTTCAGGGACACACCTCCTAATCATTCCATCAGAACATCTCTTGAATAGGAAGGGTTCATCCCACAAGAATTTCCTTGCTTCATTGATCAATTTTTTCGTTTGTTGCTTGGAAAATTCTTGAGGTATCTTCCTTCCTACCTTATAGTTTGCTATGTCCGCAAACCAAGGTGTTTGTTGAACTTGGAATAAGTGTTCATCAGGGAAGTTCTCATTTACTTGCTGTGGTTTATCTTGCTTGGCTTCTTGTGGCACTCTTGATAGATGATCTGCTACTTGATTTTCACTTCCCTTTCTATCCCTAACTTCAATATCAAATTCTTGTAGCAGCAACACCCACCTAATAAGCCTTGGCTTTGAATCCTGTTTAGACATTAAATACTTGAGAGCAGAATGGTCAGTGTACACTATAACTTTTGAACCGATCAAGTATTGTCTAAACTTATCAAATGCATATACAATTGCTAACAGTTCTTTTTCAGTGGTGGTATAATTTTTCTATGTTTCATTCAACACCTTGCTAGCATAATATATGACATGATGCAATTTGTCTTTCTTTTGCCCCAGTACAGCACCAATAGCAAGGTTACTTGCATCGCACATAAGTTCAAAAGGTAAATTCCAATCAGGAGGTGTGATGATTGGTGCTGTAATGAGCTTTCTCTTGAGAGTTTCAAAGGCATGTTTACAAGTGTCATCAAAGATGAAGGGAGTATCGTTCATTAGTAAGTTGCTCAATGGTTTTGCTATTTTTGAAAAATCTTTGATGAACCTTCTGTAGAACCCAGCATGCCCAAGAAAACTCCTTACTGCTTTCACATTAACAGGTATAGGGAGTTTTTCAATAACTTCTATTTTAGCTTTATCAACTTCTATACCTTTACATGACACTTTATGCCCAAGAACTATTCCTTCCGGAACCATGAAATGGCATTTTTCCCAATTCAACACTAAATTAGTTTCTTGGCATCTTTTCAAAACAAGAGTTAAGTTATGCAAGCAAGTGTTAAATGAATTTCCGAAAACAGAAAAATCATCCATGAAGACTTCTAAGAATTTTTCCACCATATCAGAAAAGATGGAAAGCATGCACCTTTGAAAAGTGGCTGGTGCGTTGCACAGCCCAAAGGGCATCCTCCTATAGGTAAAAACTCCAAATGGGCATGTGAAGGATGTCTTCTCTTGATCCTTGGGATCCACCACTATTTGATTGTATCCAGAGTACCCATCCAGGAAACAATAGTAAGCATGGCCCGCTAGTCTTTCTAACATTTGATCAATGAAGGGTAGAGGGAAATGATCTTTTCTTGTTGCATCATTCAATCTCCTGTAGTCTATACACATTCTCCACCCAGTCACTGTCCGAGTGGGGATCAATTCATTCTTCTCATTGGTGATGATTGTCATTCCTCCCTTTTTTGGCACAACTTGTACCGGACTCACCCAAGAACTGTCTGAGATTGGGAAAATTATCCCCGCATTCCATAGCTTCATCACTTCTTTTTGAACCACCTCTTTCATGGTTGGGTTGAGTCTTCTTTGAGGTTGAACCACAGGTTTTGATTCTTCCTCCAATAATATTTTGTGCATACAAATAGCAGGGCTGATGCCTTTGATGTCCTCAATTGTCCACCCCAAAGCTGTTTTGTGAGCTTTTAATACCTCAATCAACCTTGCTTCTTCATCCATGTTCAAGGAGGAATTTATGATCACTGGCGGTGCCTCGGCTTCCCCAAGAAACACGTACTTGAGGTGAGGAGGGAGAGGCTTCAACTCCTGTTTTGGTTTATCCTCTTTCTTGTCTTCAATAGATATTTCTACCACTTCCTCTCCTTGTTCTTCCTGATGCTCCAAATAGTCTTCTTCAAACATTTCTTCTACCAGCCCTTCTATCATATCCACATTCACGTAGTTCTCTTGCTCTGAGGGGTGTTGCATTGATTTGAAGACATTGATTACCATTTGTTCATTATGCACCCTGAAGGTCATTTCTCCCTTCTCCACATCAATCGTGGTTCTCGTTGTGGCTAGAAACGGTCTCCCCAAAATGATTGAGTTGTTTCCTTCCCCTTCTGTGTCTAAGATTACGAAGTCTGCAGGGAAGATAAACTTTCCAACCTTCACTAGTAAATTTTCTACAATTCCATTGGGTATCTTGATTGATCTATCGGCCATTACTAGTGACATCCTGGTGGGTTTGACTTCTTCTATAGCAAGCTTTCTCATCAGTGATAGAGGCATCAAGTTGATGCTGGCACCTAAATCACATAGAGCATTTTCCAATGTTATCTTGCCTATGGTGCATGAGACTACAAAACTCCCTGGGTCTTTGAGCTTTGGTGGGATACCCATCTGGATCACAGCGCTACATTCTTCAGTGAGCATAATGGTTTCCTTCTCAAGCCAACTTCTTTTCTTGTTAATGAGTTCCTTCAAGAACTTGGCATATAAGGGCATCTGTTCCAATGCTTCAGCCAAAGGAATGTTGATTTCCAGTTTCTTGAAAGTTTCCAGGAATTTGTGGAAGTGTTGATCTTTGGTTTCTTTGTTGAACCTCTGAGGGTATGGTAGTGGAGGTGTAATGCCCTTCTCCACTTGCTGCTGTCCCTGAATCACTTCCTTTGAACTATGTGGCTGGTTGTCTTTCTCTTTGAGCTTCTCTGGGGCACTTCTTCTTGTTGTCATGTCTTCATTGCTAGCTTCCCCTTTCTCTGATGATTCTTTGTTGCTATCCAAAGGCTTCTTGGTTACCTCCTTGTTGTTGTCTATCAATGTTTTTCCACTCCGTAATTGTATAGCTTTGCACTCTTCTTTTGGATTAGGAATGGTGTCACTCGGCAGTGAGCTTGAAGGTCTCTCAACAGAAATCTGTTTGGAGATTTGCCCAATTTGCCTCTCTAAGCTCTTCATGGAAGCTTCATGGTTCTTGGTTGTCATTTCTTGGTGTTTCCACATCTTGTCCATCAAGGTTTCCAAGTTAATGATTCTTTGAGATTCTGGTGACACTTGTGGTGGGTTGTGAGGTGTGGTTGGTGGATGGTAGACATTTTGGTTGGTGGGTTGGTTATTGGATTGATAATGGTTGGGGTTGGAGTAGTTGTTTTGAGGTTTTCTGTAAGGGTTTTGGTTAGTTTGCTGCTGGTTGTGGTTTTGGTTATTTCTTGAAGTGTTTTGGTTTGAGTTCCTCTGCCATGGTTGTTGGTTCTGGTTGTGATTGTCTCCCCATCTGAGGTTCGGGTGGTTCTTCCAGGATGGATTGTATGTGTCTCCATACACTTCATTCTGTCCAGAGTTTTGGTTGTGCATGTACTGGACTTGTTCTTGATGCTGCTCCTCTTGAGTCTCTTCATTTTGCACCCATGTGGATGATGGTTGGCTTGTGTTAACTGCTGCAACTTGGAGACTATCAATCCTCTTGGCCATTTGCTCAAATTGTTGTTGAATTTGCTGCTGCATCATCTTGTTTTGAGCCAAGATTGAGTCTACTCCTTCTAGCTCCATTACTCCTCTCCTTTGTGATGGTTGGCAGTTTCTTTGATGAGCAAAGAAATATTGATTGTTGGCCACCATGTCAACAAGATTCTGGGCTTCCTCAGCAGTTTTCATCAGTTGTAGTGAACCTCCAGCAGAATGATCTAATGCCTCTTGAGATTTCAATGTCAGGCCTTCGTAGAAATTTTGCAGCACGTCCCATTCATTGAACATCTCTGGGGGACATTTTCTGATTAAGGCTTTGTACCTCTCCCATGCTTCATACAAGGATTCGGCATCTAATTGTGTGAATGTCTGCACCTCGGTTTTCAGCTTGATGACTCTTCGGGGTGGATAGAATTTGGCTAGAAATTTAGTCACCAAGTCATCCCAACTAGTGATACTTCCTTGGGGAAAAGTTTCAAGCCATTGTGCGGCCTTGTCCCTTAATGAGAACGGGAACAGCAGAAGCTTGTAGGTTTCAGGATTCACACTATTGGATTTGACAGTGTCACAAATCCTTAAGAAGGTAGATAGATGTTGATTTGGATCCTCCAATGGTCCTCCCCCAAATGAGCAGTTATTCTGGACCAATGTGATGAGTTGTGGCTTCAGTTCAAAGTTATTTGCATTGACATTAGGGGTGAGAATGCTGCTTCCACAATGTCTAGCATTTGCAAAGGTGTAGGAGGCCAATACTCTCCTCTGTTGTGGGTGATTGTTAACTCCTCCTCCTGGATTAGATGTATCTCCTTCCATCTCGTGGTATTCTTCCTCAGATTCTTCTTCTCCAACAATATTTTTCCCTCTTTCGGCTCTTCTTAACCTTCTAAGAGTTCTCTGGTCAGCTTCAGATAAAACAGGAACGGATCTCCCTGTACCTGACATACAAACAAAACAAAAGAAACACCAACAAAATCACTTCAATCTATTGCTAGAATGAAGTTTAGTTTAAGCAAAAATTCGAACAGTTAGTGGGTTAGTCCACGATTTAGAAAAGAAAAAGTGCTTGATCTAGATCTCCACTTCACGTAATCATTGTCAATCTAATCAATCCCCGGCAACGGCGCCAAAAACTTGATGTGCGGAAAACGATCCGACACAAAACTCACCGGCAAGTGCACCGGGTCGCATCAAGTAATAATAACTCACGTGAGTGAGGTCGATCCCACAGGGATTGAAGGATTGAGCAATTTTAGTTTAGTGGTTGATTTAGTCAAGCGAATCAAGTGTTGGTTGAGTGATTTGTGATTAACAGAAATTAAATTGCATGAAAAGTAAAGGGAGAGGGGTAGATTGCAGAAAATCAAAGAGAACGGAAAATAAAAGTGCTGAATCTTAAAGAACAAGGAATTAAATTGGCAGAAACTTAGAACGCAAGAAATGTAAATTGCAGAATCTTAAAGTGCAAGAAATGTAAATGACTTGAATTGTAAAGGGAATGGGGAGTTGGATCTGCAGAAATTAAACAAGGAAATGTGAAATTGCAACAAGCAAAGGAATAGAAGAACACTTGGATTGAATCAGATCTAGAAACAGAATTGTAAATGAGCAAAACAGGGAATGGGAAATGGGAAATTCGGATCTCAGGACCCAAGAGACTAGAAAACCAATTCTAGATCTCAATGCCTTCCTAGATCTAACAAGAACAATTGCAAAGGAAATTGTAAATTGCAAAGAAAGTAGATGAAAAGCAATGAACCGAAACTGAAATTTAATTAAGCAGAAAATTAAACAAGATCCCAAGGTGAGATTGAAACAGAATTTCTTCAATTCTCCACCCAAAATCCAAGACAAGAAAAGTAAAGAGTGCTGGGCAAGAACAAGGAAGAAGAGAGATCAATTCTCCTCCCAAATTCTCTTGAATTAAACAATAATGCTAAGAAAAATAAAGGTGAGCTCTGAGCAAAACTGAAAAGAAAGCTATTATGAAAAACTAAAAGGGAAGCTCTCCAAAAACTTCAAATCCTAAGCTATTTATACACTTTCTTCAAATGATCATTAAGCCTTGAATTGGGCCTTTAGCCTTGATGGAATTGGGTTGATAGTGGCCTCTGTTGATTGCTCTTGGTGTTGGGAGGAAATCCATTAGTGAACCAGGCCATGAACCATTCACGTTTGAGCCAACGTTTGAGGCAAACGTTGACTCAAACGTTACTTGAGTGAGGCATTATGCAGCTAGGCCATGTGCTGTCTTCCACGTTTGGCTCAACGTTTGAGGTCAAACGTGAGCTCAAACGTGGACCTCCCTTCTTGTATGCTTCTTGGGGTCTACTTTGTCCTCTTGTCGCGTTGCCAATTTTGTGCCCAATAGAGACTATTATATATGGTTGGAAAGCTCTGAATGTCAGCTTTCTAACCCACTTGGAATCACCTCAATTGGACATCTACAACTCAAGTTATTCTTGTTTGAAGTATGTCCCTTTATGCTGTTTGGTGCCAACGTTTGACCTCACGTTTGAGTCAAACATTGGCTCAAACGTTGCTGTGCCCAGGAGCTCCAACTTTCTTCTTTTTGGAGCCAACGTTTGACCTCATGTTTGAGGCAAACGTTGGCTCAAACGTTGCTGCCTCCAGGGATGCCATTTCTCTTCTCTTTGGAGCCAACGTTTGACCTCACGTTTGAGGCAAACGTTGGCTCAAACGTTGCTTTCCAGGAGCTTCATTCTTCAGCCAACGTTTGACCTCAACGTTTGAGGCAAACGTTGGCTTTTCCCCAGGGTGTTCTTCAACTGCTACTCACGTTTGAGTTGACGTTTGAGGCAAACGTTAGCTCAAATGTGAATTTCATTTTCTCAAACCCATTCTTGCAACCTTCTTCCATAATGTTGGCACACCTTTTGTTTCCTTTCTTCACCTACAAGTAATCAAAACAAACAATCAAAGTATCACAAAATTCACCAGGTTTATAAATCAATTAATTATCAACTAAAGTTAGCTTGAACCTCATGATTTTGTATCAATTAAAAGGTGGTTGATTGATTTAAGGAAACCATGCAATTCCAATTCAAATGGTTAATTTATAATGCAAGAAAATACATAAAACTAAATGAAAACAAAAGAAAAAGGCTAGTGAAACAAGGCTAAGATGACTTGTCATCAAACGTAAAAAAAAAATTGGAAAAAAAACTGTGAAAAAAATCGGAGGAGCTTGCCAAAGTTGAGGCCATTATGGCTCGCCTTTAGGTGTCCTCTTCGGGATGGTGTCATTTAAAGAAAGGGGGTCAGCAAAATGTAAAAAAAAAAATACAAAAAATAAAAAAAACGAAAAAAAATTCGGGAAAAAAACTCTGAAAAAAAACTGGAGGAGCTTGCCAAATATGAGGCCATTACGGCTCGCCTTTAGGTGTCCTCCTCGGGATAGCGTCATTTAAAGAATGAGGGTCAGCAGAAAAAAAAAAGGAAAAAAAAACTGGAAAAAACCGGAAAAAAACAAACCGGAAAAAAATCCGGGAAAAAAACTGTGAAAAAAACCGGAGGAACTTGCCAAAGATGACGCCATTACGGCTCGCCTCTAGGTGTCCTACTCGGGATAGCATCTTTTAAAGAACGAGAGTCAGCAGAAAAAAAAAAGAAAAAAAACTGGAAAAAACCGGAAAAAAATTCGGGAAAAAACTGTGAAAAAAAATTGGAGGAGCTTGCCAAAGATGAGGCCATTACGGCTCGCCTTTAGGTGTCCTCCTCGGGATAGCGTCATTTAGAGAACGAGGGTCAGCAGAACGTAAAAAAAATAAAGGAAAAAACCGGAAAAAACAAACCGGAAAAAAAAATTCGGGAAAAAACTGTGAAAAAGAACCGGAGGAGCTTGCCAAAAATGAGGCCATTACGGCTCGCCTTTAGGTGTCCTCCTCAGGATAGCGTCATTTAAAGAACGTGGGTCAGCAGAACGTAAAAAAAAAAAAAACCTGGAAAAAAACAAACCGAAAAAAAATCTGGAAAAAAACTGTGAAAAAAACCGGAGGAGCTTGCCAAAGATGAGGCCATTACGGCTCGCCTTTAGGTGTCCTCCTCGGGATAGCGTCATTTAAAGAACGAGGGTCAGCAGAACGTAAAAAAAAAAACTGGAAAAAAACCCGAAAAAAACTGTGAAAAAAATTGGAGGAACTTGCCAAAGATGAGGCCATTACGGCTCGCCTTTAGGTGTCCTCCTCGGGATAGCGTCATTTAAAGAACGAGGGTCAGCAGAACGTATAAATAAATAAAAAAAAATTGGAAAAAAACCTGGAAAAAAACTATGAAAAAAATCCGGACGAGCTTGCCAAAGATGAGGCCATTACGGCTCGCCTTTAGGTGTCCTCCTCGGGATAGCGTCATTTAAAGAACGAGGGTCAGCAGAACGAAAAAAAAAATGGAAAAAACCAAACTGAAAAAAAATCCGGGAAAAAACTGTGAAAAAAAACCGGAGGAGCTTGCCAAAAATGAGGCCATTACGGCTAGCCTTTAAGTGTCTTCCTCGGGATAGCGTCATTTAAAGAATGAGGGTCAGCAGAAAAAAAAAAGGAAAAAAAAACTGGAAAAAAGCGGAAAAAAACAAACCGGAAAAAAATTCGGGAAAAAAACTATGAAAAAAACCGGAGGAACTTGCCAAAGATGACGCCATTACGGCTCGCCTCTAGGTGTCCTACTCGGGATAGAATCTTTTAAAGAACGAGAGTCAGCAGAAAAAAAAAAAGAAAAAAAAACTGGAAAAAACCGGAAAAAAATTCGGGAAAAAACTGTGAAAAAAAATCGGAGGAGCTTGCCAAAGATGAGGCCATTACGGCTCGCCTTTAGGTGTCCTCCTCGGGATAGCGTCATTTAGAGAACGAGGGTCAGCAGAACGTAAAAAAAATAAAGGAAAAAACCGGAAAAAACAAACCGGAAAAAAAAATTCGGGAAAAAACTGTGAAAAAGAACCGGAGGAGCTTGCCAAAAATGAGGCCATTACGGCTCGCCTTTAGGTGTCCTCCTCAGGATAGCGTCATTTAAAGAACGTGGGTCAGCAGAACGTAAAAAAAAAAAACCTGGAAAAAAACAAACCGAAAAAAAATCTGGAAAAAAACTGTGAAAAAAACCGGAGGAGCTTGCCAAAGATGAGGCCATTACGGCTCGCCTTTAGGTGTCCTCCTCGGGATAGCGTCATTTAAAGAACGAGGGTCAGCAGAACGTAAAAAAAAAAACTGGAAAAAAACCTGAAAAAAATTGTGAAAAAAATTGGAGGAGCTTGCCAAAGATGAGGCCATTACGACTCGCCTTTAGGTGTCCTCGTCGGGATAGCGACATTTAAAGAACGAGGGTCAGCAGAACGTATAAATAAATAAAAAAAAAATGGAAAAAAACCTGGAAAAAAACTGTGAAAAAAATCCGGACGAGCTTGCCAAAGATGAGGCCATTACGGCTCGCCTTTAGGTGTCCTCCTCGGGATAGCGTCATTTAAAGAACGAGGGTCAGCAGAACGAAAAAAAATGGAAAAAACCGGAAAAAAACAAACAAAAAAAAAATCCGGGAAAAAATTGTGAAAAAAAACCGGAGGAGCTTGCCAAAAATGAGGCCATTACGGCTAGCCTTTAAGTGTCTTCCTCGGGATAGCGTCATTTAAAGAACGGGGGTCAGCAGAATGTAAAAAAAAAAAAAATAGAAAAAATCGAAAAAAAAAAGAAAAAAATTCGGGAAAAAAACTCTGAAAAAAAAACTGGAGGAGCTTGCCAAAGATGAGGCCATTACGGCTCGCCTTTAGGTGTCCTCCTCGGGATAGCGTCATTTAAAGAACGAGGGTCAGCAGAAAAAAAAGGAAAAAAAAACTGGAAAAAACCGGAAAAAAACAAACCGGAAAAAAAATTCGGGAAAAAAACTGTGAAAAAAAACCGGAGGAGCTTGCCAAAGATGACGCCATTACGGCTCGCCTCTAGGTGTCCTCCTCGGGATAGCGTCATTTAAAGAACGAGGGTCAGCAGAAAAAAAAAAGAAAAAAAAACTGGAAAAAACCAGAAAAAAAATTCGGGAAAAAAACTGTGAAAAAAAACCGGAGGAGCTTGCCAAAGATGAGGCCATTACGGCTCGCCTTTAGGTGTCCTCCGCGGGATAGCGTCATTTAGAGAACTAGAGTCAGCAGAACGTAAAAAAAAAAAAAAGGAAAAAATCAGAAAAAAAATTCCGGGAAAAAACTGTGAAAAAGAACCGGAGGAGCTTGCCAAAACTGAGGCCATTACGGCTCGCCTTTATGTGTCCTCCTCAGGATAGCGTCATTTAAAGAACGTGGGTCAGCAGAATGTATAAAAAAAAAAAACTGGAAAAAAACAAACCGAAAATAAATCTGGAAAAAAACTGTGAAAAAAACCGGAGGAGCTTGCCAAAGATGAGGCCATTATGGCTCGCCTTTAGGTGTCCTCCTCGGGATAGCGTCATTTAAAGAACGAGGGTCAGCAGAACGTATAAAAAAAAATGGAAAAAAACCCGAAAAAAACTGTGAAAAAAATTGGAGGAGCTTGCCAAAGATGACGCCATTACGGCTCGCCTTCAGGTGTCCTCCTCAGGATAGCGTCATTTAAAGAACGAGGGTCAGCAGAACGTAAAAAAAAATGAAAAAAAAACGGAAAAAAACAAACCGGAAAAAAATCCGGGAAAAAACTGTGAAAAAAAACCGGAGGAGCTTGCCAAAAATGAGGCCATTACGGCTAGCCTTTAGGTGTCCTCCTCGGGATAGCGTCATTTAAAGAACGAGGGTAAGCAGAACGTTAAAAAAAAAAAAACCTGGAAAAAAACAAACCGGAAAAAAATCTGGAAAAAAACTATGAAAAAAACCGAAGGAGCTTGCCAAAGATGAGGCCATTATGGTTCGCCTTTAGGTGTCCTCCTCGGGATAGCGTCATTTAAAGAACGAGGGTCGGCAGAACGTTTAAAAAAAAATGGAAAAAACCGGAAAAAAACTGTGAAAAAAATCGGAGGAGCTTGCCAAAGATGAGGCCATTACGGCTCGCCTTTAGGTGTCCTCCTCGGGATAGCGTCATTTAAAGAACGAGGATCAGCAGAAAAAAAAAAGAAAAAAAAACCGGAAAAAACAGGAAAAAAATTCGAAAAAAAACTGTGAAAAAAAACCGGAGAAGCTTGCCAAAGATGAGGCCATTACGGCTCGCCTTTAGGTGTCCTCCGCGGGATAGCATCATTTAAAGAACGAGGGTCAGTAGAACGTAAAAAAAATGGAAAAAACCGGAAAAAACAAACCGGAAAAAAAATCCGGGAAAAAACTGTGAAAAAGAACCGGAGGAGCTTGCCAAAACTGAGGCCATTACGGCTCGCCTTTATGTGTCCTCCTCAGGATAGCGTCATTTAAAGAACGTGGGTCAGCAGAATGTATAAAAAAAAAAAAACTGGAAAAAAACAAACCGAAAATAAATCTGGAAAAAAACTGTGAAAAAAACCGGAGGAGCTTGCCAAAGATGAGCCCATTATGGCTCGCCTTTAGGTGTCCTCCTCGGGATAGCGTCATTTAAAGAACGAGGGTCAGCAGAACGTATAAAAAAAAATGGAAAAAAACCCGAAAAAAACTGTGAAAAAAATTGGAGGAGCTTGCCAAAGATGACGCCATTACGGCTCGCCTTCAGGTGTCCTCCTCAGGATAGCGTCATTTAAAGAACGAGGGTCAGCAGAACGTAAAAAAAAATGAAAAAAAAACGGAAAAAAACAAACCGGAAAAAAATCCGGGAAAAAACTGTGAAAAAAAACCGGAGGAGCTTGCCAAAAATGAGGCCATTACGGCTAGCCTTTAGGTGTCCTCCTCGGGATAGCGTCATTTAAAGAACGAGGGTAAGCAGAACGTTAAAAAAAAAAAAACCTGGAAAAAAACAAACCGGAAAAAAATCTGGAAAAAAACTATGAAAAAAACCGAAGGAGCTTGCCAAAGATGAGGCCATTATGGTTCGCCTTTAGGTGTCCTCCTCGGGATAGCGTCATTTAAAGAACGAGGGTCGGCAGAACGTTTAAAAAAAAATGGAAAAAACCGGAAAAAAACTGTGAAAAAAATCGGAGGAGCTTGCCAAAGATGAGGCCATTACGGCTCGCCTTTAGGTATCCTCCTCGGGATAGCGTCATTTAAAGAACGAGGATCAGCAGAAAAAAAAAAGAAAAAAAAACCGGAAAAAACAGGAAAAAAATTCGAAAAAAAACTGTGAAAAAAAACCGGAGAAGCTTGCCAAAGATGAGGCCATTACGGCTCGCCTTTAGGTGTCCTCCGCGGGATAGCATCATTTAAAGAACGAGGGTCAGTAGAACGTAAAAAAAATGGAAAAAACCGGAAAAAACAAACCGGAAAAAAAATCCGGGAAAAAACTGTGAAAAAGAACCGGAGGAGCTTGCCAAAGATGAGGCCATTACGGCTCGCCTTTAGGTGTCCTCCTCGGGATAGCGTCATTTAAAGAACGAGGGTCAGCAGAACGTATATAAAAAACTAGAAAAAAAACTGGAAAAAAACCGGAAAAAAAACTGTGAAAAAATTCGGAGGAGCTTGCCAAAGATGAGGCCATTACGGCTCGCCTTTAGGTGTACTTCTCGGGATAGCGTCATTTAAAGATCGGGGTTCAGCAGAATGTAAAAAAAAAAAAAAAAGAAAAAATCGAAAAAAAAACCGGAAAAAAATTCGGGAATAAATTGTGAAAAAAAAAACTGGAGGAGCTTGCCAAAGATGAGGCCATTACGGCTCGCCTTTAGGTGTCCTCCTCGGGATAGCGTCATTTAAAGAACGAGGGTCAGCAGAACGTATAAAAAAAGAAAAACTGGAAAAAAACCCGAAAAAAACTGTGAAAAAAATTGGAGGAGCTTGCCAAAGATGAGGCCATTACGGCTCGCCTTTAGGTGTCCTCCTCGGGATAGCGTCATTTAAAGAATGAGGGTCAGCAGAACGTATAAATAAATAAAAAAAAAAAACTGGAAAAAAACCCGAAAAAAAACTGTGAAAAAATCCGGAGGAGCTTGCCAAAGATGAGGCCATTACGGCTCGCCTTTAGGAGTCCTCCTCGGGATAGCGTCATTTAAAGAACGAGGGTCAGCAGAAAAAAAAGGAAAAAACCGGAAAAAAACAAACCGGAAAAAAATTCGGGAAAAAAACTGTGAAAAAAAACCGGAGGAGCTTGCCAAAGATGACGCCATTACGGCTAGCCTTTTGGTGTCCTCCTCGGGTTATCGTCATTTAAAGAACGAGGATCAGCAGAACGTTAAAAAAAAAAAAACTGGAAAAAAACAAACTGGAAAAAACATCTGGAAAAAAACTGTGAAAAAAACTGAAGGAGCTTGCCAAAGATGAGGCCATTATGGCTCGCCTTTAGGTGTCCTCCTCGGGATAGCGTCATTTAAAGAACGGGGGTCGGCAGAACGTAATAAAAAAAATATTGGAAAAAACTGGAAAAAAACTATGAAAAAAATCGGAGGAGCTTGCCAAAGATGAGGCCATTACGGCTCGCCTTTAGGTGTCCTCCTTGGGATAGCGTCATTTAAATAACGGGGGTCAGCAGAATGTAAAAAAAAAAAAATAGAAAAAATAAAAAAATGAAAAAAATTCGGGAAAAAAACTCTGAAAAAAAAACTGGAGGAGCTTGCCAAAGATGAGGCCATTACGGCTCGCCTTTAGGTGTCCTCCTCGGGATAGCGTCATTTAAAGAACGAGGGTCAGCAGAAAAAAAAAGGAAAAAAAAACTGGAAAAAATCGGAAAAAAACAAACCAGAAAAAAAATTTGGGAAAAAAACCATGAAAAAAAACCGGAGGAGCTTGCCAAAGATGACGCCATTACGGCTCGCCTCTAGGTGTCCTCCTCGGGATAGCGTCATTTAAAGAACGAGGGTCAGCAGAAAAAAAAAAGAAAAAAAAACTGGAAAAAACCGGAAAAAAAATTCGGGAAAAAAACTGTGAAAAAAAACCGGAGGAGCTTGCCAAAAAATAGGCCATTACGGCTCGCCTTTACGTGTCCTCCTCAGGATAGCGTCATTTAAAGAACGTGGGTCAGCAGAATGTAAAAAAAAAAAAAAAAAAAAAAACCTGGAAAAAAACAAACCGAAAAAAAAATCTGGAAAAAAACTGTGAAAAAAACCGGAGGAGCTTGCCAAAGATGAGGCCATTACTGCTCGCCTTTAGTGTCCTCCTCGGGATAGCGTCATTTAAAGAACGAGGGTCGGCAGAACGTAATAAAAAAAATATTGGAAAAAACCGGAAAAAAACTATGAAAAAAATCGGAGGAGCTTGCCAAAGATGAGGCCATTACGGCTCGCCTTTAGGTGTCCTCCTCGGGATAGCGTCATTTAGAGAACTAGGGTCAGCAGAACGTAAAAAAAAAAAAAAGGAAAAAACCGGAAAAAAAATCCAGGAAAAAACTGTGAAAAAGAACCGGAGGAGCTTGCCAAAAAAGAGGCCATTACAGCTCGCCTTTAGGTGTCCTCCTCAGGATAGCGTCATTTAAAGAACGTGGGTCAGCAGAATGTAAAAAAAAAAAAAAAAAAAAAAACCTGGAAAAAAACAAACCGAAAAAAAAATCTGGAAAAAAACTGTGAAAAAAACCGGAGGAGCTTGCCAAAGATGAGGCCATTACGGCTCGCCTTTAGTGTCCTCCTCGGGATAGCGTCATTTAAAGAACGAGGGTCAGCAGAACGTAAAAAAAAAAAAAAAAAAAAAAAAAAAAAAAAAAAAAAAAAAAAAAACTGGTAAAAAACCCGAAAAAACTGTGAAAAAAATTGGAGGAGCTTGCCAAAGATGACGCCATTACGGGTCGCCTTTAGGTGTCCTCCTCAGAATAGCGTCATTTAAAGAACGAGGGTCAGCAGAACGTAAAAAAAAATGAAAAAAACGGAAAAAAACAAACCGGAAAAAAATCCGGGAGGAAACTGTGAAAAAAAACTGGAGGAGCTTGCCAAAAATGAGGCCATTACGGCTAGCCTTTAGTTGTCCTCCTCGAGATAGCGTCATTTAAAGAACGTGGGTCAGCAGAACGTAAATAAAAATAAAAAAAAAACCTGGAAAAAAACAAACCGGAAAAAAAATCTGGAAAAAAACTGTGAAAAAAACCAGAGGAGCTTGCCAAAGATGAGGCCATTACGGCTCGCCTTTAGGTGTCCTCCTCGAGATCGCGTCATTTAAAGAACGAGTGTCAGCAGAACGTATAAATAAAAAAAAAAACTGGAAAAAAACCCGGAAAAAAACTGTGAAAAAAATCCAGAGGAGCTTGCCAAAGATGAGGCCATTACGGCTCGCCTTTAGGTGTCCTCCTCGGGATAGCGTCATTTAAAGAACGGGGGTCAGCAGAATGTAAAAAAAAAATAGAAAAAATAAAAAAAACGAAAAAAATTCGGGAAAAAAACTCTGAAAAAAAACCGAAGGAGCTTGCCAAAGATGAGGCCATTATGGCTCGCCTTTAGGTGTCCTCCTCGGGATAGCGTCATTTAAAAAACGGGGGTCAGCAGAATGTAAAAAAAAAAAAAAATAGAAAAAATCGAAAAAAAAAGAAAAAAATTCGGGAAAAAAACTCTGAAAAAAAAACTGGAGGAGCTTGCCAAAGATGAGGCCATTACGGCTCGCCTCTAGGTGTCCTCCTCGGGATAGCGTCAATTAAAGAACGAGGGTCAGCAGAAAAAAAAAAGAAAAAAAACTGGAAAAAACTGGAAAAAAAATTCGGGAAAAAAACTGTGAAAAAAAACTGGAGGAGCTTGCCAAAGATGAGGCCATTACGGCTCGCCTTTAGGTGTCCTCCTCGGGATAGCGTCATTTAGAGAACTAGGGTCAGCAGAACGTAAAAAAAAAAAAGGAAAAAAACGGAAAAAAACTGTGAAAAAAACCGGAGGAGTGATGACAAGTCATCTTAGCCTAGTTTCACTAGCCTTTTTCTTTTGTTTTCATTTAGTTTTATGCACTTTCTTGCATTATAAATTAGCCATTTGAATTGGAATTGCATGGTTTCCTTAAATCAATCAACCACCTTTTAATTGATACAAAAGCATGAGGTTCAAGCCAACTTTAGTTGATAATTAATTGATTTTTAAACCTTGTGAATTTTGTGATACTTTGATTGGTTGTTTTGATTATTTGTAGGTGAAGAAAGGAAACAAAAGGTGTGCCAACATCATGGAAGAAGGTTGCAAGAATGGGTTTGAGAAAATGGAATTCACGTTTGAGCTAACGTTTGCCTCAAACGTCAACTCAAACGTGAGTAGCAGTTGAAGAACACCCTGGGGAAAAGCCAACGTTTGCGCCAACGTTTGCCTCAAACGTTGAGGTCAAACGTTGGCTGAAGATTGAAGCTCCTGGAAAGCAACGCTTGAGCCAACGTTTGTCTCAAACGTGAGGTCAAACGTTGGCTCCAAAAGAGAAGAGAATTGAAGCTCCTGGGAAGGCAACGTTTGTGCCAACGTTTGCCTCAAACGTGAGGTCAAACGTTGGCGCCAAAGAGAAGAGAAATGGCATCCCTGGAGGCAGCAACGTTTGAGCCAACGTTTGACTCAAACGTGAGGTCAAACGTTGGCACCAAACAACATGAAGGGGCATACTTCAAACAAGAATAACTTGAGTTGTAGATGTCCAATTGAGGTGATTCCAAGTGGGTTAGAAAGCTGACATTCAGAGCTTTCCAACCATATATAATAGTCTCTATTGGGCACAAAAATTGGCAACACAACAAGAGGACAAAGTAGCCCCCAAGAAGCATACAAGAGGGAAGAACCACGTTTGAGCTCACGTTTGACCTCAAACGTTAGCTCAAACGTGGATGACAGCAAATGGCCTAGCTGCATAATGCCTCACTCAAGTAACGTTTGAGTCAACGTTTGCCTCAAACGTTGGCTCAAACGTGAATGTTTCATGGCCCGGTTCACTAATGGATTTCTTCCCAACACCAAGAGCAATCAACGGAGGCTACTATCAACCCAATTCCATCAAGACTAAAGGCCCAATTCAATGCTTAATAATCATTTGAAGAAAGTGTATAAATAGCTTAGGATTTGAAGTTTTAGGGGAGCTTTTCCTTGGAGAGTTTTCTTTAAACATTTTCATAAGCAGAGAGCTTTTGGTTTTTGAGCATTTTGAGACTCTGAGTCTTGGGTGAATTGAAGAAATTCTGTTTCAATCTCACCTTGGGATTTTGTTTAATTTTCTGCTTAATTGAACTTCAGTTTCGGTTCATTGCTTTTCATCTACTTTCTTTGCAATTTACAATTTCCTTTGCAATTGTTCTTGTTGGATCTAGGAAGGCATTGAGATCTAGACTTGGTTTTCTAGTCTCTTAGGTCCTGAGGTCCGAATTCCCCATTTCCCATTCCCTGTTTTGCTCATTTACAATTCTGTTTCTAGATCTGATTAAATCCAAGTGTTCTTCTATTCCTCTGCTTGTTGCAATTTTACATTTCCTTGTTTAATTTCTGCAAATCCAACTCCCCATTCCCTTTACAATTCAAATCATTTACATTTCTTGCGCTTTAAGATTTTGCAATTTACATTTCTTGCATTCTAAGTTTCTGCCATTTAATTTCTTGTTCTTTAAGATTCAGCACTTTTATTTTCCGTTCTCTTTAATTTTCTGCAATTTACCCCTCTCCCTTTACTTTTCATGCAATTTAATTTCTGTTAATCACAAATCACTCAACCAACACTTGATTCGCTTGACTAAATCAACCACTAAACTAAAATTGCTCAATCCTTCAATCCCTGTGGGATCGACCTCACTCACGTGAGTTATTATTACTTGATGCGACCCGGTGCACTTGCCAGTGAGTTTTGTGTCGGATCGTTTTCCGCACATCAAGGAGCTTGCCAAAGATGAGGCCATTACGGCTCGCCTTTAGGTGTCCTCCTCGGGATAGCGTCATTTAAAGAACGAGGGTCAGCAGAACGTATAAAAAAAATGGAAAAAACCGGAAAAAAACAAACCGGAAAAAAATCCGAGAAAAAACTGTGAAAAAAACCGGAGGAGCTTGCCAAAAATGAGGCCATTATGGCTAGCCTTTAGGTGTGCTCCTCGGGATAGCGTCATTTAAAGAACGAGGGTCAGCAGAACGTTAAAAAAAAAAACACTGGAAAAAAACAAACCGGAAAAAAATCTGGAAAAAAACTGCGAAAAAAACCGAAGGAGCTTGCCAAAGATGAGGCCATTATGGCTCGCCTTTAGGTGTCCTCCTCGGGGTAGCGTCATTTAAAGAACGGGGGTCAGCAGAATGTAAAAAAAAAAATAGAAAAAATCGAAAAAAAACGAAAAAAAATTCGGGAAAAAAACTCTGAAACAAAACTGGAGGAGCTTGCCAAAGATGAGTCCATTACGGCTCGCCTTTAGGTGTCCTCCTCGGGATAGCGTCATTTAAAGAACGAGGGTCAACAGAAAAAAAAAAGGAAAAAAAACTGGAAAAAACCGGAAAAAACAAACCAGAAAAAAATTCGGGAAAAAAACTGTGAAAAAAAAAACCGGAGGAGCTTGCCAAAGATGAGGCCATTACGGCTCGCCTTTAGGTTTCTTCCTCGGGATAGCGTCATTTAAAGAACGAGGCTCAGCAGAACATATAAATAAAAAAAAAATTGGAAAAAAACCCGGAAAAAAACTTTGAAAAAAATCCGGAGGAGCTTGCCAAAGATGAGGCCATTACGGCTCGCCTTTAGGTGTCCTCCTCGGGATAGCGTTGTTTAAAGAACGAGGGTCAGCAGAACGTAAAAAAAAATGGAAAAAACCGGAAAAAACAAACCGGAAAAAAATCCGGGAAAAAATTGTGAAAAAAACCGGAGGAGCTTGCCAAAAATATGGCCATTACGGCTAGCCTTTAGGTGTCCTCCTCGGGATAGCGTCATTTAAAGAACGTGGGTCAGCAGAACGTTAAAAAAAAAAAAAAGACCTGGGAAAAAACAAACCAAAAAAAAAATCTGGAAAAAACTGTGAAAAAACCGAAGGAGCTTGCCAAAGATGAGGCCATTATGGCTCGCCTTTAGGTGTCCTCCTCGGGATAGCGTCATTTAAAGAACGAGGGTCGGCAGAACGTAAAAAAAAAGAAAATTGGAAAAAAACCGGAAAAAAACTGTGAAAAAAATCGGAGGAGCTTGCCAAAGATGAGGCCATTACGGCTCGCCTTTAGGTGTCCTCCTCGGGATAGTGTCATTTAAAGAAAGGAGGTCAGCAGAATGTAAAAAAAAAAATAGAAAAAATAAAAAAAAACGAAAAAAATTCGGGAAAAAAATTCTGAAAAAAAAACTGGAAGAGCTTGCCAAAAATGAGGCCATTACGGCTCGCCTTTAGGTGTCCTCCTCGGGATAGCGTCATTTAAAGAACGAGGGTCAGCAGAACGTATAAAAAAAAACTGGAAAAAAACCCGAAAAAAACTGTGAAAAAAATTGGAGGAGCTTGCCAAAGATGAGGCCATTACGGCTCGCCTTTAGGTGTCCTCCTCGGGATAGCGTCATTTAAAGAACGAGGGTCAGCAGAACGTATAAATAAGTAAAAAAAAAACTGGAAAAAAACCTAGAAAAAAACTGTGAAAAAAATCCGGACGAGCTTGCCAAAGATGAGGCCATTACGGCTCGCCTTTATGTGTCCTCCTCGGGATAGCGTCATTTAAAGAACGAGGGTCAGCAGAACGTAAAAAAAAAATGGAAAAAACCGGAAAAAAACAAACCGGAACAAAATCCGGGAAAAAACTGTGAAAAAAAACCGGAGGAGCTTGCCAAAAATGAGGCCATTACGGCTAGCCTTTAGGTGTCCTCCTCGGGATAGCGTCATTTAAAGAACGAGGGTCAGCAGAACGTTAAAAAAAAAAAAAAAAAACCTGGAAAAAAACAAACCGGAAAAAAAATCTGGAAAAAAGCTGTGAAAAAACCGAAGGAGCTTGCCAAAGATCAGGCCATTATGGCTCGCCTTTAGGTGTCCTCCTCGGGATAGCGTCATTTAAAAAACGGGGGTCAGCAGAATGTAAAAAAAAAAATAGACAAAATAAAAAAAAAAAAAGAAAAAAATTCGGGAAAAAAACCCTGAAAAAAAAACTGGAGGAGCTTGCCAAAGATGAGGCCATTACGGCTCGCCTTTAGGTGTCCTCCTCGGGATAGCGTCATTTAAAGAACGAGGGTCAGGTTAAAAAAAAAAGGAAAAAAAAACTGGAAAAAATCAGAAAAAAACAAACCGGAAAAAAAAATTCGGGAAAAAAACTGTGAAAAAAAACCGGAGGAGCTTGCCAAAGATGACGCCATTACGGCTCGCCTCTAGGTGTCCTCCTCGGGATAGCGTCATTTAAAGAACGAGGGTCAGCAGAAAAAAAAAAAGAAAAAAAAACTGGAAAAAACCGTAAAAAAATTCGGGAAAAAAACTGTGAAAAAAAACCGGAGGAGCTTGCCAAAGATGAGGCCATTATGGCTCGCCTTTAGGTGTCCTCCTCGGGATAGCGTCATTTAGAGAACTAGGGTCAGCAGAACGTAAAAAAAAAAAAAAAGGAAAAAAACGGAAAAAAAAATCCGGGAAAAAACTGTGAAAAAGAACCAGAGGAGCTTGCAAAAAATGAGGCCATTACGGCTCGCCTTTAGGTGTCCTCCTCAGGATAGCGTCATTTAAAGAACGTGGGTCAGCAGAATGTAAAAAAAAAAAAAAAAAACTGGAAAAAAAAACCGGAAAAAAATCTGGAAAAAATTGTGAAAAAAACCAGAGGAGCTTGCCAAAGATGAGGCCATTACGGCTCGCCTTTAGGTGTCCTCCTCGGGATAGCGTCATTTAAAGAACGAGGGTCAGCAGAACGTATAAAAAAACTGGAAAAAACCGGAAAAAAACAAACCGGAAAAAAATCCGAGAAAAAACTGTGAAAAAAACCGGAGGAGCTTGCCAAAAATAAGGCCATTACGGCTAGCCTTTAGGTGTCCTCCTCGGGATAGCGTCATTTAAAGAACGAGGGTCAGCAGAACGTTAAAAAAAAAACACTGGAAAAAAACAAACCGGAAAAAATCTGGAATAAAACTGCGAAAAAAACCGAAGGAGCTTGCCAAAGATGAGGCCATTATGTCTCGCCTTTAGGTGTCCACCTCGGGGTAGCGTCATTTAAAGAACGGGGGTCAGCAGAATGTAAAAAAAAAATAGAAAAAATCGAAAAAAAAAACGAAAAAAAATTCGGGAAAAAAACTCTGAAAAAAAACTGGAGGAGCTTGCCAAAGATGAGTCCATTACGGCTCGCCTTTAGGTGTCCTCCTCGGGATAGCGTCATTTAAAGAACGAGGGTCAGCAGAAAAAAAAAAGGAAAAAAAAACTAAAAAAAACCGGAAAAAAACAAACCGGAAACAAAATTCAGGAAAAAAACTGTGAAAAAAACCAGAGGAGCTCGCCAAAGATGAGGCCATTACGGCTCGCCTTTAGGTTTCCTCCTCGGGATAGCGTCAGTTAAAGAACGAGGGTCAGCAGAACGTAAAAATGGAAAAAACTGGAAAAAAACAAACCGGAAAAAAAATCCGGGAAAAAACTGTGAAAAAGAACCGGAGGAGCTTGCCAAAAATGAGGCCATTACGGCTCGCCTTTAGGTGTCCTCCTCAGGATAGCGTCATTTAAAGAACGAGGGTCAGCAGAAAAAAAAAGAAAAAAAACTTGAAAAAATCGGAAAAAAAATTCGGGAAAAAACTGTGAAAAAAAACCGGAGGAGCTTGCCAAAGATGAGGCCATTATGGCTCGTCTTTAGGTGTCCTCCTCGGGATAGCGTCATTTAAAGAACGAGGGTCAGCAGAACGTATAAAAAAAAAAAAGAAACCTGGAAAAAAACCTGGGAAAAAACTGTGAAAAAATTGGAGTAGTTTGCCAAAGATGACGCCATTACGGCTCGCCTTTAGGTGTCCTCCTCGGGATAGCGTCATTTAAAGAACGAGGGTCAGCAGAACGTATAAAAAAAACTGGAAAAAAACCCGAAAAAAACTGTGAAAAAAACCAGAGGAGCTTGCCAAAGATGAGGCCATTACGGCTCGCCTTTAGGTGTCCTCCTCGAAATAGCGTCATTTAAAGAACGAGGGTCAGCAGAACGTATAAATAAGTAAAAAAAAAAAACTGGAAAAAAACTTGGAAAAAAACTGTGAAAAAAATCCGGACGAGCTTGCCAAAGATGAGGCCATTACGGCTCGCCTTTAGGTGTCCTCCTCGGGATAGCGTCATTTAAAGAACGAGGGTCAGCAGAACGTAAAAAAAAATGGAAAAAACCGGAAAAAAACAAACCGGAACAAAATCCGGGAAAAAACTGTGAAAAAAACCGGAGGAGCTTGCCAAAAATGAGGCCATTACGGCTAGCCTTTAGGTGTCCTCCTCGGGATAGCGTCATTTAAAGAACGAGGGTCAGCAGAACGTTAAAAAAAAAAAAAAACCTGGAAAAAATCAAACCGGAAAAAAAATCTGGAAAAAAGCTGTGAAAAAACCGAAGGAGCTTGCCAAAGATCAGGCCATTATGGCTCGCCTTTAGGTGTCCTCCTCGGGATAGCGTCATTTAAAAAACGGGGGTCAGCAGAATGTAAAAAAAAAAATAGAAAAAATAAAAAAAAACAAAAAAATTCGGGAAAAAAACTCTGAAAAAAAAACTGGAGGAGCTTGCCAAAGATGAGGCCATTACGGCTCGCCTTTAGGTGTCCTCCTCGGGATAGCGTCATTTAAAGAACGAGGGTCAGGAGAAAAAAAAAAGGAAAAAAAAACTGGAAAAAATCGGAAAAAAACAAACCGGAAAAAAAAATTCGGGAAAAAAACTGTGAAAAAAAACCGGAGGAGCTTGCCAAAGATGACGCCATTACGGCTCGCCTCTAGGTGTCCTCCTCGGGATAGCGTCATTTAAAGAACGAGGGTCAGCAGAAAAAAAAAAGAAAAAAAAACTGGAAAAAACCGTAAAAAAATTCGGGAAAAAAACTGTGAAAAAAAACCGGAGGAGCTTCCCAAAGATGAGGCCATTATGGCTCGCCTTTAGGTGTCCTTCTCGGGATAGCGTCATTTAGAGAAGTAGGGTCAGCAGAACGTAAAAAAAAAAAAAAAAAAGGAAAAAAACGGAAAAAAAAAATCCGGGAAAAAACTGTGAAAAAGAACCAGAGGAGCTTGCAAAAAATGAGGCCATTACGGCTCGCCTTTAGGTGTCCTCCTCAGGATAGCGTCATTTAAAGAACGTGGGTCAGCAGAATGTAAAAAAAAAAAAAAAAAAAAAAAAAAAAAAAAAAACCTGGAAAAAAAAAAACCGGGAATAAAACTGTGAAATAAAATCGGAGGAGCTTGCCAAAGATGACGCCATTACGGCTCGCCTTTAGGTGTCCTCCTCGGGATAGCGTCATTTAAAGAACGAGCGTCAGCAGAAAAAAAAAAGAAAAAAAACTGGAAAAAACCGGAAAAAAATTCGGAAAAAAAACTGTGAAAAAAAATCGAAGAAGCTTGCCAAAGATGAGGCCATTACGACTCGCCTTTAGGTGTCCTCCTCGAGATAGCATCATTTAAAGAACGAGGGTCAGCACAACATAAAAAAAAATGGAAAAAACCGGAAAAAAAAATCCGGGAAAAAACTGTGAAAAAGAACCGGAGGAGCTTGCCAAAAATGAGGCCATTACGGCTCGCCTTTAGGTGTCCTCCTCAGGATAGCGTCATTTAAAGAACGTGGGTCAGCAGAACGTAGAAAAAAAAAACTTGGAAAAAAACAAACCGGAAAAAAAATCTGGAAAAAAACTGTGAAAAAAACCGGAGGAGCTTGCCAAAGATGAGGCCATTACGGCTCGCCTTTAGGTGTCCTCCTCGGGATAGCGTCATTTAAAGAACGAGGGTCAGCAGAACGTATATAAAAAAAAACTGTGAAAAAAACCGGAAAAAAAACTGTGAAAAAATTCGGAGGAGCTTGCCAAAGATGAGGCCATTACGGCTCGCCTTTAGGTGTACTTCTCGGGATAGCGTCATTTAAAGACCGGGGGTCAGCAGAATGTAAAAAAAAAAAAAAAAAAAAGAAAAATCGAAAAAAAAAACCGGAAAAAATTCGGGAAAAAAACACTGAAAAAAAACTGGAGGAGCTTGCCAAAGATGAGGCCATTACGGCTACCCTTTAGGTGTCCTCCTCGGGATAGCGTCATTTAAAGAACGAGGGTCAGCAGAATGTAAAAAAAAAAAAATACCTAAAAAAAAAACTGGAAAAAATCGAAAAAAAAACCGGAAAAAAATTCAGGAAAAAAACTGTGAAAAAAAAAACTGGAGGAGCTTGCGAAAGATGAGGCAATTACGGCTCGCTTTTAGGTGTCCTCCTCGGGATAGCGTCATTTAAAGAACGAGGGTCAACAGAAAAAAAAAGGAAAAAAAAACTGGAAAAAACCGGAAAAAACAAACCGGAAAAAAAATTCGGGAAAAAACTGTGAAAAAAAACCGGAGGAGCTTGCCAAAGATGACGCCATTACGGCTCGCCTTTAGGTGTCCTCCTCGGGATAGCGTCATTTAAAGAACGAGGGTCAGCAGAAAAAAAAGAAAAAAAAATGGAAAAAACCGGAAAAAAATTCGGGAAAAAAACTGTGAAAAAAAACCGGAGGAGCTTGCCAAAGATGAGGCCATTACGGCTCGCCTTTAGGTGTCCTCCTCGGGATAGCGTCATTTAAAGAACGAGGATCAGCAGAACGTAAAAAAAAAAACGGAAAAAACCTGAAAAAAATCCGGGAAAAATCTGTGAAAAAAACCGGAGGAGCTTGCCAAAAATGAGGCCATTACGGCTCGCCTTTAGGTGTCCTCCTCGGAATAGCGTCATTTAAAGAACATGGGTCAGCAGAACGTAAAAAAATAAAAAAATAAAAAAATAAAAAAAAAAACCTGGTAAAAAATAAACCGGAAAAAAACTGTGAAAAATACCGGAGGAGCTTGCCAAAGATGAGGCCATTACGGCTCACCTTTAGGTGTCCTCCTCGGGATAGCGTCATTTAAAGAACGAGGGTCAGCAGAACGTATAAAAAAAAAACTGGAAAAAAACCCGGAAAAAAACTGTGAAAAAAATTGGAGGAGCTTGCCAAAGATGAGGCCATTACGGCTCGCCTTTAGGTGTCGTCCTCGGGATAGCGTTGATGACAAGTCATTTTAGCCTAGTTTCACTAGTCTTTTTCTTTTGTTTTTATGCACTTTCTTGAGCCATAAGTAAGCCAATTGGGTAGAATTTTATATTTCCTTTGATTCAATCAACCATGGATGAATTAATGCAATTTCATGAGATTTTGTGCTATAATTGTCATATATTATGAAAGAATAACAAACTCATGATTTTGAGCATAGCTTTGATGTGTTTGATTGATTGATGATAGGTGAAAAGAGCTTTGAAGAAGGTTGAAGAAAGAAGAAAGGGCAAGGAGCAAGAGAGAACAAAAAGCTTGAGCAAAAGCTTGAGCAAAAGCTTGCTTCAAACTTTAGCTCAAACTTTTGGAAGAGTTGAATTCACCCTGGATGGAGCAAAAGCTTGCGCCAATGTTTGCCTCAAGCTTTTTGGCAAACGTTGGCGCCACACACCAGCACCCTGGAGGAGAAAAGCTTGCGCCAATGTTTGCCTCAAGCTTTTTGGCAAACGTTGGCGCCACACATGCATACAAGGTGATCCACGTTTGGCTTAAAGTTTGACCTCAAACTTTAGCTCAAACATGGATAGCAGCAAAAGGGGGTGGCTGGTATAAAAAGCTTGAGCCAAAGTTTACCTCAAACTTTGACTCAAGCTTTTGTGCTTTATGTCCCGGTTCACAATGGGTTTCTCTCCAACTCCAAGTGCAATCAACAGAGGCTTTTATCAACCCAATTCCATCAAGAGCAAAGGCCCAATTCAAGGCTTGAAGACCATTTGAAGAAAGTGTATAAATAGCTTAGGATTTAAGTTTTCCGAGAGCTTTTCTTTTAGAATTCTTAGAACACTTAGAGAGAGAGCTCACCTTTACATTTTAGTTGTTGTTTTTAGAATTCAAGAGAATTAGGAAGGAGAATTGATCTCTCTTCTTCCTTGTTCTTGCTCAGCACTCTTTACTTTTCTTGCTTTGGATCTTGGGTGGAGAATTGAAGAACTTCTGTTTCAATCTCACCTTGAGATCTTGTTTAATTTTCTGCATAATTGAATTTCCATTTCTGTTAATTTCTTCTTCTTCTACTATTTCTGCAATTTACTTTTCTTCATTTCCTTTGCAATTGTTCTTGCTGGATCTAGGAAGGCAGTGAGATCTAGATTTGGCTATCTAGTCTCTTGAGTCCTGAGATCTACAGCTTTCAATTTCAATTTTCTTGTTTCGTTGCTACACCAAGCTTATTTTCATTTTCATTCAAGATCCGGTTTAATTGAGTCCATCTGTTACATTTCTGTTGGTTAAATTTTACTTTCTCTTGTTTAATTCATGCAAATCCAAATCCCAATTCCCTTTACGATTCAAGTTATTTAAATTTCTTGCATCTTAAGATTCTGCAATTTACATTTCTTGCAATCTAAGTTTCTGCAATTTAATTTCTTGTTCTTTTAGATTCAGCACTTTTATTTTCTGCCCTCTTTAATTTTTTGTCAATTTTCCCTCTCCCTTTTAAATTTCATGCAATTTAGCTTCTGTCAAATACAAACCACTCAAATCAACTCTTGATTCGCTAGACTAAGTCATCCACTAAACTAAAATTGCTCAATCCTTCAATCCCTGTGGGATCGACCTCACTCCCGTGAGTTTTATTACTTGATGCGACCCGGTGCACTTGCCGGTTAGTTTCGTGTTGGATCATTTTCCACACATCAAGATTTTGGCGCCGTTGCCGGGGATTGAAATAGATTGACAATGATTAAGTGAAGTGGAGATCTAGATCTAGCATTTTTATTTTCTGTTTCTCTAACTTTGGATTAACCCACTAACTGTTTGAATTTTTGCTTGAACTAACTGAAACCTCACTTTAGCAATAAAGTGAAGTTTTCTTGGTTTCTCTGGCTTCGTATGATTCTCATACTTCAGCTTGTTGAATATACAAGAGAAGCAATTCTCTCTTACGAATTGATGACAAGTCATCTTAGCCTAGTTTCACTAGTCTTTTTCTCTTGTTTTCATTTAGTTTTATGCACTTTCTTGCATTATAAATTAGCCATTTGAATTGGAATTGCATGGTTTCCTTAAATCAATCAACCACCTTTTAATTGATACAAAATCATGAGGTTCAAGCTAACTTTAGTTGATAATTAATTGATTTATAAACCTTGTGAATTTTGTGATACTTTGATTGGTTGTTTTGATTACTTGTAGGTGAAGAAAGGAAACAAAAGGTGTGCCAACATTATGGAAGAAGGTTTCAAGAATGGGTTTGAGAAAATGGAATTCACGTTTGAGCTAACGTTTGCCTCAAACGTCAACTCAAACGTGAGTAGCAGTTGAAGAACACCCTGGGGAAAAGCCAACGTTTGCGCCAACGTTTGCCTCAAACGTTGAGGTCAAACGTTGGCTGAAGATGGAAGCTCCTGGAAGGCAACGTTTGCGCCAATATTTGCCTCAAACGTGAGGTCAAACGTTGGCACCAAAAGAGAAGAGAATTGAAGCTCCTGGGAAGGCAACGTTTGCGCCAACGTTTGCCTCAAACGTGAGGTCAAACGTTGGCGCCAAAGAGAAGAGAAATGGCATCCCTGGAGGCAGCAACGTTTGAGCCAACGTTTGCCTCAAACGTGAGGTCAAACGTTGGCTCCAAAAAAGAAGAGAGTTGGAGCTCCTGGGCACAGCAACGTTTGAGCCAACGTTTGCCTCAAACGTGAGGTCAAACGTTGGCACCAAACAGCATGAAGGGGCATACTTCAAACAAGAATAACTTGAGTTGTAGATGTCCAATTGAGGTGATTCCAAGTGGGTTAGAAAGCTGACATTCAGATCTTTCCAACCATATATAATAGTCTCTATTGAGCACAAAATTGGCAACACGACAAGAGGACAAAGTAGCCCCCAAGAAGCATACAAAAAGGGAGGTCCACGTTTGAGCTCACGTTTGACCTCAAACGTTGAGCCAAACGTGGAAGACAGCACACGGCCTAGCTGTATAATGCCTCACTCAAGTAACGTTTGAGTCAACGTTTACCTCAAACGTTGGCTCAAACGTGAATGGTTCATGGCCTGGTTCACTAATGGATTTCCTCCCAACACCAAGAGCAATCAACAGAGGCTACTATCAACCCAATTCCATCAAGGCTAAAGGCCCAATTCAAGGCTTAATGATCATTTGAAGAAAGTGTATAAATAGCTTAGGATTTGAAGATTTTGGAGAGCTTTCTTTTTAGAATTTTTAATACTTACAGTTGGGAGCTTTTCCCTTTTGAGTTTTTACTGAGTAATTTTGGGAGAGAGCTTTTGGGGTTTTGAGCTATTTTGGAGATTCTGAGTCTTGGGGAAGGAGAATTGAATTCTCTTCCTCTTAGTTTTCTTGTTTTACATTTCATCTACACTTGTTTTGAATCTTGGGTTGGAGAATTGAGGAAATTCTGTCTCAATCTCACCTTGTGATTTTCTTCTGTTTGATTTACTGCATCATTGAGAAGTTGCGATTCCATTTCTTTTCTTCTACTGCTGCATCTTAAATTTTCTTGCAATTAAATTCTGAATTTGGATCTAGGAAGGCATTGAGATCTAGACTTGGTTATCTAGTCTCTTGAGTCCTGAGATCTACATCTTTAAATTTCAATTTCCTTGTTTCATTTCTGCACCAAGCTTGTTTTCATTGTCATTTGAGATCTGGTTTAATTGAATCCATCTTTTACTTTTCTGTTCATCGCAAATTTACTTTTCCTGGTCTAACTTCTGCAAATCCAATTCCCACTCCCCTTTATAATTCAAGCCATTTACATTCCTTGCACTTTAAGATTCTGCAATTTACATTTCTTGCGTTCTAAGTTTCTGCCAATTTAATTTCTTGTTCTTTAAGATTCAGCACTTTTATTTTCCGTTCTCTTTAATTTTCTGCAATCTACCCCTCTCCCTTTACTTTTCATGCAATTTAATTTCTGTTAATCACAAATCACTCAACCAACACTTGATTCGCTTGACTAAATCAACCACTAAACTAAAATTGCTCAATCCTTCAATCCCTGTGGGATCGACCTCACTCACGTGAGTTATTATTACTTGATGCGACCCGGTGCACTTGCCGGTGAGTTTTGTGTCGGATCATTTTCCGCACATCAAGTTTTTGGCGCCGTTGCCGGGGATTGAAATAGATTGACAATGATTACGTGAAGTGGAGATCTAGATCAAGCACTTTTTCTTTTCTGATTCTTTAATCTTGGACTAACCCACTAACTGTTCGAATTTTTGCTTAAACTAAACTTCATTCTAGCAATAGATTGAAGTGTTATTGTTGGTGTTTCTTTTGATTTGTTTGTATGTCAGGTACAGGGAGATCCATTCCTGTTTTATCTGAAGCTGACCAGAGAACTCTTAGAAGGTTAAGAAGAGCTGAAAGAGGGAAAAATATTGTTGGAGAAGAAGAATCTGAGGAAGAATATCACGAGATGGAAGGAGATACATCTAATCCAGGAGAAGGAGTTAACAATCACCCACAACAGAGGAGAGTATTGGCCTCCTACACCTTTGCAAATGCTAGACATTGTGGAAGCAGCATTCTCACCCCTAATGTCAATGCAAATAACTTTGAACTGAAGCCACAACTCATCACATTGGTCCAGAATAACTGCTCATTTGGGGGAGGACCATTGGAGGATCCAAATCAACATCTATCTACCTTCTTAAGGATTTGTGACACTGTCAAATCCAATGGTGTGAATCCTGAAACTTACAAGCTCCTGCTGTTCCCGTTCTCATTAAGGGACAAGGCCACACAATGGCTTGAAACTTTTCCCCAAGGAAGCATCACTAGTTGGGATGACTTGGTGACCAAATTTCTAGCCAAATTCTACCCACCCTAAAGAGTCATCAGGCTGAAAACCGAGGTGCAGACATTCACACAATTAGATGCCGAATCCTTGTATGAAGCATGGGAGAGGTACAAAGCCTTAATCAGAAAGTGTCCCCCAGAGATGTTCAATGAATGGGATGTGCTGCAAAATTTCTATGAAGGCCTGACATTGAAATCTCAAGAGGCATTAGATCATTCTGCTAGAGGTTCACTACAACTGATGAAAACTGCTGAGGAAGCCCAGAATCTTGTTGACATGGTGGCTAATAATCAGTATTTCTTTGCGCATCAAAGGTAACGCCAATCATCACAAAGGAGAGGAGTAATGGAGTTAGAAGGAGTGGACTCAATCTTGGCTCAAAACAAGATGATGCAGCAGCAAATTCAACAATAATTTGAGCAAATGGCCAAGAGGATTGATAGCCTCCAAGTTGCAGCAGTTAACACAAGCCAACCATCATCCACATGGGGACAAAATGAAGAGACTCAAGAGGAGCAGCAGCAAGAACAAGTCCAGTACATGCACAACCAAAACTCTGGACAGAATGAAGTGTATGGAGACACATACAATCCATCCTGGAAGAACCACCCGAACCTCAGATGGGGAGATAATCACAACCAGAACCAACAACCATGGCAGAGGAACTCAAACCAAAACACTTCAAGAAACAACCAAAACCACAACCAGCAGCAAACTAACCAAAACCCTTACAAAAAGCCTCAAAACAACCATCCCAACCATTACCAATCCAATAACCAACTCATAAACCAAAATATCCACCACCCACCATTCACATCTTTCAACCCACCACAAGCATCACCTGAATCTCAAAGACTCACCAACTTGGAAACATTGATAGACAAAATGTGGAAACACCAGGAAATGACAACCAAGAATCATGAAGCCTCCATAAAGAGCCTAGAGAGGCAAATTGGGCAAATCTCCAAACAGATTTCTGTTGAAAGACCTTCAAGCTCATTGCCGAGTGACACAATCCCAAATCCTAAGGAAGAATGCAAGGCAATACAATTAAGAAGTGGGAGAACATTGATGAGCAACAATGACACCACAAAGAAGCCAGTGAAAAGCAGCAAAAAGCCAACAGATACAGAGGAAGCCAATGATCAAAATATGGTGTCAAACAAGAACACAGAGAACCCCAAAAGAAAAGAAGACCAGCCAATCAATACACATGAGAGAGAGAGAGGAAGAAGCACAGAAAAAGGAGAAAGTCTTCATTCCTTCGCTGCCATACCCACAGAGGTTCAACAAAGAAACCAAAGATCAACACTTCCACAAATTCCTGGAAACTTTCAAGAAACTGGAAATCAACATTCCCCTGGCTGAAGCATTGGAACAGATGCCCTTATATGCCAAGTTCTTGAAGGAACTCATTAACAAGAAAAGAAGCTGGCTGGAGAAGGAAACTGTACTTCTCTCTGAAGAATGCAGTGCACTCATCAGAAAAGGACTCCCTCCCTAGTTGGAAGATCCAGGAAGTTTCTTCCTACCTTGTACCATTGGAAGTCTATTTATCAACAAGGGGATGTGCGATTTAGGAGCAAGCATAAATCTGATCCCATCCTCTTTAGTGAAAAAGCTTGGCATAGAGAAGGTGAAACCAATATAGATGTCATTGGAATTGGTGGACCAGTCAGTAGTACATCCCGAAGGAGTGATCGAAAACCTTTTAGTTAAGGTTGACAAGTTCATTTATCCTGCGGATTTTGTAATCTTGGAAACAGAAGAAGAAGGAAACAATTCGATTATCTTGGGAAGGCCATTTTTAGCTACCGCCAGAGCCATCATAGATGTAGAGCAAGGAGAACTAACTCTTAGGATGCATGAGGAAAGCATTACTCTGAAAGTGTTCCCAGAACGACAAAATTCTGAAGGAAGAAGCCAAGTCATCAATGACTGTTTCTCAATGCAAGTAATCAACACTTCAGTAAAGCAGAAGAATGAACAAATGCAAGGAAAAGAAGGCACTCAAAAAGAAATTTGGAAGATAACCAAGAAGGAAAGTGCCACAAGTAAAGCTACTGTCAAGGAGGAAAGGTTAACCAGAAAAAGGAAGAAAAATAAGAAGAAGGCTCACAAAGGGTGGAAGAATAAAAAAATCCCAACAGAAGGGATCTCCAAAGGTGACAAAGTGCAGTTAGTCTATCAACAACTGGGAGCAAGCCAACAGACTGATGATTACTATACTGTGAGAAAAATAATCTCACTAGAACATGCTGAGATAGAACATCAAGCAACAAAGAAGAAGCTCACAGTCAGAGGGGACAAATTGAGGCACTACAACCATCAACCACCATAAAAGAAAGCCCCAATGTCAAGCTAGTGACATTAAAAGAGCGCTTGTTGGGAGGCAACCCAATCTGAGGTAGTTTTTTTTTTCATAGCCTTTTCAATAAAAATGTCGAATGATTGGTATGCATTGCAAGAAGCTAAGTTTGGTGTTGCACACCAAAACAATTTAAGGGAGAATGAAGGATTCTAAGTTTGGTGTTCCACCAAAACATCATTTAAAAGCACATTCTCACTTCTTGCGTAATACTAGCTCCAGGCAATCAAACAGATCATTCAACTACTTAATTGCTCTCTAGTTTAACCCCATAACCTTTAGCAAGAGCACAAGATTTTACACATAGTAACTTGTTGCATCAGAGGAAGTGGCAAGGAACTAAATTTGGTGTTCCCACACCAAATTAAATCCAAAAGCCGCACTCAATTTATGCATACTAATCAGTCACCCAAAGGGCTTGGAAAGCAAGCAACTTTTGAGAATTGTGCAGGGAACTAACCACAAATTGAAGACATTACGCACCATGACGCAAAAAGGGAACAACACAAAGGAAGACAAAAGAACTGCAAACCAATAGGTTGTATCTATACTTAACTTCTGCTGTTGAGAAATGCTATGATTTATATCTTGCTAAAGTGTTCAGCTAGTACAAGTAAAAATTTTTTTTCTTAAAATAAGCTAGTCTAAGTGTGTGCTTGTGTGGTTACTTTCACTTAACTAATGCATGCCTTGTCCCCTGCATCTTTTCAATTCAATAAAAGAAATGTTTGAAACATGAAGTAAGATGGTTCATTGTTAGCTAGAAGTCAATTAATAGTAAGTGGTGGCATATATGTGTGATTGTGTGGCAACTCACTATCAGTGAATAAAAGGAATAGATTGTTCTCTCTTTAAGAAGAAAGCAGCTCACTGTCTATGAATCTCAATCAAATAAAAGTCCTTGTGTGAAAAGAAAAACAAAAAGAAAAAAGAAATAGCCAAAGAGTGGCAACAGAATAAAAGAAAAAAAAAATAAAAAGAAACAAAGTTAGACACCAATAGCTTGAACCTTAGAATATATGCCTGTGGTGTCTTTGTACTAGGATCTGCTTGAATTATTAAGTTCTTTGGAGTGCATTAACACTTGGTAACTTGGGTTAACTAACCCGGGATTATCAACTGAAAATCCACTATCAAGAGCAACCTAGCTACAAGACATTTAGTAACCCAAAGAGGTGCTGGGCATCAATATTCTAAGAAGGCATGTGAGCCAAATGTCTAAAGTGAATAATGTGTCAAGCATAAATAAAGAAAAGAGATTGTTACACATGACACTGAACTAAAGTATATGAAGAAAAAAAAATTTCAGTAAACAAGGACAAAGGAATAATGAGAGGTTATAGCAGTATATTGCTTGATGCTTAAAGGAAACTTTCTAGGCCTAATTATCAATAAAAAGTGGATAAGTTACATATCTGCATAAAACCCCATGAACTACCAATAATATTCTGCTAACATGAGCATTCTCTTTTGTTTTCATTCTTTCTTCTTAATAATTCTTTTCTTGCTTGGGGACAAGCAAGCTTTAAGTTTGGTGTTGTGATGACAAGTCATCTTAGCCTAGTTTCACTAGTCTTTTTCTCTTGTTTTCATGTAGTTTTATGCACTTTCTTGCATTATAAATTAGCCATTTGAATTGGAATTGCATGGTTTCCTTAAATCAATCAACCACCTTTTAATTGATACAAAATCATGAGGTTCAAGCTAACTTTAGTTGATAATTAATTGATTTATAAACCTTGTGAATTTTGTGATACTTTGATTGGTTGTTTTGATTACTTGTAGGTGAAGAAAGGAAACAAAAGGTGTGCCAACATTATGGAAGAAGGTTTCAAGAATGGGTTTGAGAAAATGGAATTCACGTTTGAGCTAACGTTTGCCTCAAACGTCAACTCAAACGTGAGTAGCAGTTGAAGAACACCCTGGGGAAAAGCCAACGTTTGCGCCAACGTTTGCCTCAAACGTTGAGGTCAAACGTTGGCTGAAGATGGAAGCTCCTGGAAGGCAACGTTTGCGCCAACGTTTGCCTCAAACGTGAGGTCAAACGTTGGCACCAAAAGAGAAGAGAATTGAAGCTCCTGGGAAGGCAACGTTTGCGCCAACGTTTGCCTCAAACGTGAGGTCAAACGTTGGCGCCAAAGAGAAGAGAAATGGCATCCCTGGAGGCAGCAACGTTTGAGCCAACGTTTGCCTCAAACGTGAGGTCAAACGTTGGCTCCAAAAAGAAGAGAGTTGGAGCTCCTGGGCACAGCAACGTTGATGACAAGTCATCTTAGCCTATTTTAACTAGTCTTTTTCTTTTGTTTTCATTAGAATTATGCACTTTCTTGAGCTACAAGCAAGCTAATTGAGTAGATTTTCATGTTTCCCTTGATTGAATCAACCATATATGAATTCATGCCATTTCATGAGGTTTTATGCTATATTTGTTGCATATTATGAAAGAATGAATATCTCATGATTTTGAGCATAGCTTTGATGAATTTGGTTGATTAATTATAGGTGAAGAAAGCTTGGAGAAGGGTTGAAGCAAGAAGGAATAGCTAGGAGTAAAGAGAAGACAATGGAATAAGTGAAATTGAACCAGGAAGCAAGAAGCTGGACCTGAAGTTAGCATCAAACTTTTGCACAAACTTTTGGTTGAAAAGTTAGCCCCAACGTTAGCCCCCTAACTTGGAGGCTAACGTTGGAACTTGAAAATTCTCCCCTGTGCACCAAAAGTTTGCGCCAACGTTAGCCCCCTAACTTTGAGGCTAACGTTGGCACATGATTTTCTCCCCTGGGCACCAACGTTTGCGCCAACGTTAGACCCCTAACTTGGAGGCTAACGTTGGCGCATGAAAATTCAAGGAAGAGGAGCAAAAGTTTGCGCCAACGTTAGCCCCCTAACTTGGTGGCTAACGTTAGCGCCACTAGCACACAAGGCAAGGCCAACGTTAGGGTCAAAGTTAGACCCCTAACGTTGGCACCAACGTTCATACCAGCAAGTTTTGTGGGCTGCTATGAAAAGTTGGAGCCAAAGTTAGACCCCTAACTTTAGCTCCAACTTTTGGTCCAACTTTTGCTAACCTCAAAACCGGTTCAATTGGTTCACTTTGGTTCTTCTCCCAACTTCAAGAGCAATCAACCAAGGCCTCTTTCAACCCAATTCCACCAAGAGCAAAGGCCCAACTCAAGGCTTGAAGATCATTTGAAGAAAGTGTATAAATAGGATAGAATTCAAGTTCTTTGGAGAGCTTTCCTTTTGGAATTTTCATAATAGTTTTCGGAGAGCTTTTGTTATTGAGTGAACTTTAATTTCTTTGTCTTGGGGAAGGAGAATTCACTTCTCTTCCTCTTAGTTTTATTGCTTTCAATTTCAATTACACTTGTCTTAGATCTTGGATTGGAGAATTGAAGAAATTCTATTTCAATCTCAATCTTGGATCTCTCTGTTTTTTTACTGCTAATTAAATTTTATTTCCGGTTAATTGCTCTTCATCTATTTTCCTTGCAATTTACAATTTCCTTGCAATTGTTCTTGTTGGATCTAGGAAGGCATTGAGATCTAGACTTGGTTTTCTAGTCTCTGGGTCCTGAGATCTGAATTTCCCATTTCACTTCTCTGTTTATTGCTTTCCATGTTCATTTACTTTTCTGCTATAAGATCCGATCCAATCCCAATTCCCTTTTACTCTTCTGTTTGATGCAATTTAACTTTTCCTTATTTAATTACTGCAAATCCACGTCCCAATCCCCTTTACATTCCGAGTCATTTACATTTCTTGCACTTTAAGATTCCGCAATTTACATTTCTTGCACTCTAAGTTTCTGCCATTTAATTTCTTGTCCTTTACATTTCAGCAATTTATTTCTTATTCTCTTTACTTCAATGCAATTTAATTCTGCAAGTCACAAAACCATCAACCAAATCTTGATTCGCTTGACTAAATCAACCACTAAGCTAAAATTGCTCAATCCTTCAATCCCTGTGGGATCGACCTCACTCCCGTGAGTTTTTATTACTTGATACGACCCGGTACACTTGCCGGTTAGATTTGTGTGTTTTGGGAGAAATTTATTTTTCCACCAAAATATCTCATCAAGTTTTTGGCGCCGTTGCCGGGGATTGAATAGATTGACAATGATTAAGTGAGGTGGTGATCTAGATCAAGCGCTTTTTCTTTAATTTTTGACTAACCCACTAACTGTTTGAAGTTTTGCCTAAGCTAATAGAAACCTCATTCTAGCAATAGAGTGAAATTTCCTTGGTTTATCTTGCTGAATATGATTCTCATAGCTTGATAAATAAACGAGAGAAGTGATTTTCGTTCATTAATCTCTCAAGTTTACCAACTGTTTGACACATGGTGTCAACTAATCCTCTGACTACATTCTGGCATGAGAATATCCAATTTTCATTTGGATTGTTTGTGATTGTGCAGGTCATGGAGGAAAGGAATCCTACAGCAAGAGGAGAAAAACTGAGGCATTATGATTTCCAGCCTCCATAATCAAAGAGCAAGATGTCAAGCTAGTGACAATAAAAGAGCGCTTGTTGGGAGGCAACCCAACCTGAGGTAGTTTTCTTTCCATAGTTATTTTAATAAAAAGGTTAAGTAGTTTTATCTATAATGCAAGAAGCTAAGTTTGGTGTTGCACACCAAAACAATCTAAAGGAGAATGCAGGATTCTAAGTTTGGTGTTTCACCAAAATCCCATTATAAAACACATTCTCACTCTTTGCATAATGCTGGCTTCAAGCATGTTGGATGAACTAGTTAACTATTCTGCTGTTTCCTAGTTTTCAGTTTTATTGCTTTTGAAAAAGAAGAAGAAAAGAAAAAAAAAAGTTATTACACATGGTTAATTTGATGCATGAAACCCATTGGCAAGGTACTAAGTTTAGTGTTCTCACACCAAAGTAAGTTCAAAAGCCCATAAATAAATCAGCCAGACTAACCATTGTTTCTAAGTGCTTGGGGAACAAGCAACTTTCAATATCATTGCAGAATATCATACAAGCCTTTGGAGAGATTGAGCATCATCAACCAAAGAAGCAAAAGATGAACATAAAGGATAGCAATGATGATGATGAGAAGAAGGAAAGCAAGTGAACTCCAACAGGTTGTATTGTTAAGTGATTGTTTTACATCAAATATTGCTGTGATTGAAAGTTGGATTGTATCCTGATCTACCCTGCCTGTCTGCATAGCATAGTTTTTTTTATTTACCCCTGCCTGCCTGCATAGCATAGTCTTTCTTTATAATTCAATAAGCAAGGTGTCTGATCATTCACAACATTCTTATCTTCAAAACTTGTTTGCACTCAATTTCCAAGAAATGCATCACATGAAAGTTCTTTGAGAAGAAAGATTGAGGAATTAAACAATTTTGAGGCAAGCAAAAGATTAGGAGAAGTGGTGGTTCTAGTTGTATGATTTTGTATTGATGTTGCATGCTTGTGAAAACTTGCATGGGAGCTCATAGGCAGGACATGAAGTTCAAAGAAATATTGTGGAGATTCTCAAAAATCTATTGATCCAAGAAGCAGCAAACAAAACAAAAGAAAGAAAAGAAAATACAAAAACAAAAGGAATATGGCCCAAGGCTCTGAGCATCAATTACTAGGCAGAAAAAGAAAGAAAGAAACAAAAACTCAAAGAGTTGTTATCCTAGTAAATGCTTGTGGTTGAGATGTGTCAAGGAAAGAGGCTTGAGCAAGTAAATCCTTAGGGGTGCTTCAACACCTAATACCTTAAAACCAACTGGTTTAGGAGTATTGATTGAAAGCTTATCTAAAGAGCCGCTTTGAGACATGATACTTAGAGTCGAGGCCAAAGCACAGAAACTATAAGCTGCTTCAAGGTGATTACATATAAAGAGATCTCCATGATACCATTTGGATGAAAATCCTAAGACCTACGACTCCCAATATGTAAGGACTAGTGAGCACTGAAGCCCTTGCATGAGCATATGATTTAGAGTTCACCCCACTGATACTTGATCACTTCACTCACTGTACTTTACAAGTGTTCCTCAATCCATCTTAATTGAAAGAATCTCTGAGCATAATTCATTTCTTGCTTGAGGACAAGCAAGCTTTAAGTTTGGTGTTGTGATGACAAGTCATCTTAGCCTATTTTAACTAGTCTTTTTCTTTTGTTTTCATTAGAATTATGCACTTTCTTGAGCTACAAGCAAGCTAATTGAGTAGACTTTCATGTTTCCCTTGATTGAATCAACCATATATGAATTCATGCCATTTCATGAGGTTTTATGCTATATTTGTTGCATATTATGAAAGAATGAATATCTCATGATTTTGAGCATAGCTTTGATGAGTTTGGTTGATTAATTATAGGTGAAGAAAGCTTGGAGAAGGGTTGAAGCAAGAAGGAATAGCTAGGAGTAAAGAGAAAACAATGGAATAAGTGAAATTGAACCAGGAAGCAAGAAGCTGGACCTAAAGTTAGCAACAAACTTTTGCACAAACTTTTGGTTGAAAAGTTAGCCCCAACGTTAGCCCCCTAACTTGGAGGCTAACGTTGGAACTTGAAAATTCTCCCCTGTGCACCAAAAGTTTGCGCCAACGTTAGCCCCCTAACTTTGAGGCTAACGTTGGCACATGAATTTCTCCCCTGGGCACCAACGTTTGCGCCAACGTTAGACCCCTAACTTGGAGGCTAACGTTGGCGCATGAAAATTCAAAGAAGAGGAGCAAAAGTTTGCGCCAACGTTAGCCCCCTAACTTGGTGGCTAACGTTGGCGCCACTAGCACACAAGGCAAGGCCAACGTTAGGGTCAAAGTTAGACCCCTAACGTTGGCACCAACGTTCATACCAGCAAGTTTTGTGGGCTGCTATGAAAAGTTGGAGCCAAAGTTAGACCCCTAACTTTAGCTCCAACTTTTGGTCCAACTTTTGCTAACCTCAAAACCGGTTCAATTGGTTCACTTTGGTTCTTCTCCAAACTTCAAGAGCAATCAACCAAGGCCTCTTTCAACCCAATTCCACCAAGAGCAAAGGCCCAAATCAAGGCTTGAAGATCATTTGAAGAAAGTGTATAAATAGGATAGAATTCAAGTTCTTTGGAGAGCTTTCCTTTTGGAATTTTCATAATAGTTTTCGGAGAGCTTTTGTTATTGAGTGAACTTTAATTTCTTTGTCTTGGGGAAGGAGAATTCACTTCTCTTCCTCTTAGTTTTATTGCTTTCAATTTCAATTACACTTGTCTTAGATCTTGGATTGGAGAATTGAAGAAATTCTGTTTCAATCTCAATCTTGGATCTCTCTGTTTTTTTACTGCTAATTAAATTTTATTTCCGGTTAATTGCTCTTCATCTATTTTCCTTGCAATTTACAATTTCCTTGATATTGTTCTTGTTGGATCTAGGAAGGCATTGAGATCTAGACTTGGTTTTCTAGTCTCTGGGTCCTGAGATCTGAATTTCCCATTTCACTTCTCTGTTTATTGCTTTCCATGTTCATTTACTTTTCTGCTATAAGATCCGATCCAATCCCAATTCCCTTTTACTCTTCTGTTTGATGCAATTTAACTTTTCCTTGTTTAATTACTGCAAATCCACGTCCCAATCCCCTTTACATTCCGAGTCATTTACATTTCTTGCACTTTAAGATTCTGCAATTTACATTTCTTGCACTCTAAGTTTCTGCCATTTAATTTCTTGTCCTTTACGTTTCAGCAATTTATTTCTTATTCTCTTTACTTCAATGCAATTTAATTCTGCAAGTCACAAAACTATCAACCAAATCTTGATTCGCTTGACTAAATCAACCACTAAGCTAAAATTGCTCAATCCTTCAATCCCTGTGGGATCGACCTCACTCCCGTGATTTTTTATTACTTGATACGACCCGGTACACTTGCCGGTTAGATTTGTGTGTTTTGGGAGAAATTTATTTTTCCTCCAAAATATCTCATCAAGTTTTTGGCGCCGTTGCCGGGGATTGAATAGATTGACAATGATTAAGTGAGGTGGTGATCTAGATCAAGCGCTTTTTCTTTAATTTTTGACTAACCCACTAACTGTTTGAAGTTTTGCCTGAGCTAATAGAAACCTCATTCTAGCAATAGAGTGAAATTTCCTTGGTTTATCTTGCTGAATATGATTCTCATAGCTTGATAAATAAACGAGAGAAGTGATTTTCGTTCATTAATCTCTCAAGTTTACCAACTGTTTGACACATGGTGTCAACTAATCCTCTGACTACATTCTGGCATGAGAATATCCAATTTTCATTTGGATTGTTTGTGATTGTGCAGGTCATGGAGGAAAGGAATCCTACAGCAAGAGGAGAAAAACTGAGGCATTATGATTTCCAGCCTCCATAATCAAAGAGCAAGATGTCAAGCTAGTGACAATAAAAGAGCGCTTGTTGGGAGGCAACCCAACCTGAGGTAGTTTTCTTTCCATAGTTATTTTAATAAAAAGGTTAAGTAGTTTTATCTATAATGTAAGAAGCTAAGTTTGGTGTTGCACACCAAAACAATCTAAAGGAGAATGTAGGATTCTAAGTTTGGTGTTTCACCAAAATCCCATTATAAAACACATTCTCACTCTCTGCATAATGCTGGCTTCAAGCATGTTGGATGAACTAGTTAACTATTCTGCTGTTTCCTAGTTTTCAGTTTTATTGCTTTTGAAAAAGAAGAAGAAAAGAAAAAAAAAGTTATTACACATGGTTAATTTGATGCATGAAACCCATTGGCAAGGTACTAAGTTTGGTGTTCTCACACCAAAGTAAGTTCAAAAGCCCATAAATAAATCAGCCAGACTAACCATTGTTTCTAAGTGCTTGGGGAACAAGCAACTTTCAATATCATTGCAGAATATCATACAAGCCTTTGGAGAGATTGAGCATCATCAACCAAAGAAGCAAAAGATGAACATAAAGGACAGAAATGATGATGATGAGAAGAAGGAAAGCAAGTGAACTCCAACAGGTTGTATTGTTAAGTGATTGTTTTACATCAAATATTGCTGTGATTGAAAGTTGGATTGTATCCTGATCTACCTTGCCTGTCTGCATAGCATAGTTTTTTTTATTTACCCCTGCCTGCCTGCATAGCATAGTCTTTCTTTATAATTCAATAAGCAAGGTGTCTGATCATTCACAACATTATTATCTTCAAAACTTGTTTGCACTCAATTTCCAAGAAATGCATCACATGAAAGTTCTTTGAGAAGAAAGATTGAGGAATTAAACAATTTTGAGGCAAGCAAAAGATTAGGAGAAGTGGTGGTTCTAGTTGTATGATTTTGTATTGATGTTGCATGCTTGTGAAAACTTGCATGGGAGCTCATAGGCAGGACATGAAGTTCAAAGAAATATTGTGGAGATTCTCAAAAATCTATTGATCCAAGAAGCAGCAAACAAAACAAAAGAAAGAAAAGAAAATACAAAAACAAAAGGAATATGGCCCAAGGCTCTGAGCATCAATTACTAGGCAGAAAAAGAAAGAAAGAAACAAAAACTCAAAGAGTTGTTATCCTAGTAAATGCTTGTGGTTGAGATGTGTCAAGGAAAGAGGCTTGAGCAAGTAAATCCTTAGGGGTGCTTCAACACCTAATACCTTAAAACCAACTGGTTTAGGAGTATTGATTGAAAGCTTATCTAAAGAGCCGCTTTGAGACATGATACTTAGAGTCGAGGCCAAAGCACAGAAACTATAAGCTGCTTCAAGGTGATTACATATAAAGAGATCTCCATGATACCATTTGGATGAAAATCCTAAGACCTACGACTCCCAATATGTAAGGACTAGTGAGCACTGAAGCCCTTGCATGAGCATATGATTTAGAGTTCACCCCACTGATACTTGATCACTTCACTCACTGTACTTTACAAGTGTTCCTCAATCCATCTTAATTGAAAGAATCTCTGAGCATAATTCATTTCTTGCTTGAGGACAAGCAAGCTTTAAGTTTGGTGTTGTGATGACAAGTCATCTTAGCCTATTTTAACTAGTCTTTTTCTTTTGTTTTCATTAGAATTATGCACTTTCTTGAGCTACAAGCAAGCTAATTGAGTAGATTTTCATGTTTCCCTTGATTGAATCAACCATATATGAATTCATGCCATTTCATGAGGTTTTATGCTATATTTGTTGCATATTATGAAAGAATGAATATCTCATGATTTTGAGCATAGCTTTGATGAGTTTGGTTGATTAATTATAGGTGAAGAAAGCTTGGAGAAGGGTTGAAGCAAGAAGGAATAGCTAGGAGTAAAGAGAAAATAATGGAATAAGTGAAATTGAACCAGGAAGCAAGAAGCTGGACCTAAAGTTAGCATCAAACTTTTGCACAAACTTTTGGTTGAAAAGTTAGCCCCAACGTTAGCCCCCTAACTTGGAGGCTAACGTTGGAACTTGAAAATTCTCCCCTGTGCACCAAAAGTTTGCGCCAACGTTAGCCCCCTAACTTTGAGGCTAACGTTGGCACATGAATTTCTCCCCTGGGCACCAACGTTTGCGCCAACGTTAGACCCCTAACTTGGAGGCTAACGTTGGCGCATGAAAATTCAAAGAAGAGGAGCAAAAGTTTGCGCCAACGTTAGCCCCCTAACTTGGTGGCTAACGTTGGCGCCACTAGCACACAAGGCAAGGCCAATGTTAGGGTCAAAGTTAGACCCCTAACGTTGGCACCAACGTTCATACCAGCAAGTTTTGTGGGCTGCTATGAAAAGTTGGAGCCAAAGTTAGACCCCTAACTTTAGCTCCAACTTTTGGTCCAACTTTTGCTAACCTCAAAACCGGTTCAATTGGTTCACTTTGGTTCTTCTCCAAACTTCAAGAGCAATCAACCAAGGCCTCTTTCAACCCAATTCCACCAAGAGCAAAGGCCCAAATCAAGGCTTGAAGATCATTTGAAGAAAGTGTATAAATAGGATAGAATTCAAGTTCTTCGGAGAGCTTTCCTTTTGGAATTTTCATAATAGTTTTCGGAGAGCTTTTGTTATTGAGTGAACTTTAATTTCTTTGTCTTGGGAAAGGAGAATTCACTTCTCTTCCTCTTAGTTTTATTGCTTTCAATTTCAATTACACTTGTCTTAGATCTTGGATTGGAGAATTGAAGAAATTCTGTTTCAATCTCAATCTTGGATCTCTCTGTTTTTTTACTGCTAATTAAATTTTATTTCCGGTTAATTGCTCTTCATCTATTTTCCTTGCAATTTACAATTTCCTTGATATTGTTCTTGTTGGATCTAGGAAGGCATTGAGATCTAGACTTGGTTTTCTAGTCTCTGGGTCTTGAGATCTGAATTTCCCATTTCACTTCTCTGTTTATTGCTTTCCATGTTCATTTACTTTTCTGCTATAAGATCCGATCCAATCCCAATTCCCTTTTACTCTTCTGTTTGATGCAATTTAACTTTTCCTTGTTTAATTACTGCAAATCCACGTCCCAATCCCCTTTACATTCCGAGTCATTTACATTTCTTGCACTTTAAGATTCTGCAATTTACATTTCTTGCACTCTAAGTTTCTGCCATTTAATTTCTTGTCCTTTACGTTTCAGCAATTTATTTCTTATTCTCTTTACTTCAATGCAATTTAATTCTGCAAGTCACAAAACCATCAACCAAATCTTGATTCGCTTGACTAAATCAACCACTAAGCTAAAATTGCCCAATCCTTCAATCCCTGTGGGATCGACCTCACTCCCGTGAGTTTTTATTACTTGATACGACCCGGTACACTTGCCGGTTAGATTTGTGTGTTTTGGGAGAAATTTATTTTTCCTCCAAAATATCTCATCAAACGTTTAAGCCAACGTTTGCCTCAAACGTGAGGTCAAACGTTGGCACCAAACAGCATGAAGGGGGCATACTTCAAACAAGAATAACTTGAGTTGTAGAGGTCCAATTGAGGTGATTCCAAGTGGGTTAGAAAGCTGACATTCAGAGCTTTCCAACCATATATAATAGTCTCTATTGGACACAAAATTGGCAACTTGACAAGAGGACAAAGTAGCCCCCAAGAAGCATACAAAAAGGGAGGTCCACGTTTGAGCTCACGTTTGACCTCAAACGTTGAGCCAAACGTGGAAGACAGCACACGGCCTAGCTGCATAATGCCTCACTCAAGTAACGTTTGAGTCAATGTTTGCCTCAAACGTTGGCTCAAACGTGAATGGTTCATGGCCTGGTTCACTAATGGATTTCCTCCCAACACCAAGAGCAATCAACAGAGGCTACTATCAACCCAATTCCATCAAGGCTAAAGGCCCAATTCAAGGCTTAATGATCATTTGAAGAAAGTGTATAAATAGCTTAGGATTTGAAGATTTTGGAGAGCTTTCTTTTTAGAATTTTTAATACTTACAGTTGGGAGCTTTTCCCTTTTGAGTTTTTACTGAGTAATTTTGGGAGAGAGCTTTTGGGGTTTTGAGCTATTTTGGAGATTCTGAGTCTTGGGGAAGGAGAATTGAATTCTCTTCCTCTTAGTTTTCTTGTTTTACATTTCATCTACACTTGTTTTGAATCTTGGGTTGGAGAATTGAGGAAATTCTGTCTCAATCTCACCTTGAGATTTTCTTCTGTTTGATTTACTGCATCATTGAGAAGTTTCGATTCCATTTCTTTTCTTCTACTGCTGCATCTTAAATTTTCTTGCAATTAAATTCTGAATTTGGATCTAAGAAGGCATTGAGATCTAGACTTGGTTATCTAGTCTCTTGAGTCCTGAGATCTACATCTTTAAATTTCAATTTCCTTGTTTCATTTCTGCACCAAGCTTGTTTTCATTGTCATTTGAGATCCGGTTTAATTGAATCCATCTTTTACTTTTCTGTTCATCGCAAATTTACTTTTCCTGGTCTAACTTCTGCAAATCCAATTCCCACTCCCCTTTATAATTCAAGCCATTTACATTCCTTGCACTTTAAGATTCTGCAATTTACATTTCTTGCGTTCTAAGTTTCTGCCAATTTAATTTCTTGTTCTTTAAGATTCAGCACTTTTATTTTCCGTTCTCTTTAATTTTCTGCAATCTACCCCTCTCCCTTTACTTTTCATGCAATTTAATTTCTGTTAATCACAAATCACTCAACCAACACTTGATTCGCTTGACTAAATCAACCACTAAACTAAAATTGCTCAATCCTTCAATCCCTGTGGGATCGACCTCACTCACGTGAGTTATTATTACTTGATGCGACCCGGTGCACTTGCCGGTGAGTTTTGTGTCGGATCGTTTTCCGCACATCACTAATCTTTCAAGCCTATCAACTGTTTGATACATTGTATCAGCTAAACCTTTTAACCACATTTTAGACATGAATGTATTCAATCTTTATTTGGACTATTTGTGATTGTGCAGATCATGGAGAAGAACCTAACGAATCCCAGTCAGCATGGTAGTAATGTCCCCACCTTAGATGATAATGCAACCCATAACTTGAAGCACCCACTCGTCACCATGAACGACATTGCTCAGTGGTTTGAAGCTTTCCCACAAGGAAACATCATCGGATGGGAAGAACTAATGAGTGAACTCCTAGCCAAGCTGAAACCACCTCAGGGAATTGTTAAACCAGAGGCAGAAGTGCAACCATTCACACAAAAGAAGGAAATTGAAGGTGTCCGTGCAGTCATGAACCAAAACAAGCAGATGCATCAGCAAACTCTACAACAACTAGACATGATGGTCAGAAAAATCAATGAGTTGAGAACTGCTGTAGTACATGCGTACAACCTAACTCAAAACTCCTACGGGTGGAATCAAGCTGAACAAGGTTCTGGAGCAATTAACCATGAGCAACAAAGTTATGAGCAATCACATTCTCCAAACAGTTCCTCTAGCATATTCCAATACAGGTCTCAGAATGATGTGTACAGTCCACCCTGGAGAACTCAGTCCAACTGGAGGGGGGTTGAAAACCAAAATCAAAGACCAAGGGACTTCAACTGCAACAATCCCAACTTCAAAAATCAGCATAAAAACCACCCCCACAACAACAATCATCATGCACCACCCCAATACATACATTTCCAACCCCATTCTACCTCACAACTCGCCCAAAATGACTCTCATCAACCATCACAGTTAACACAACCACGACCAATTCCAAACTTTCAAAGACTCTATGTTCTAGAAATGATGATGGAAAGGTTCGTGAAAGTTCAAGAGATGATAATAATAGAGCAGGAAGAAGCAAGGAAAAATCAAGAGATGATAAGCAGGAACCAAGAGGCCTCACTCAGAAGAATTGAGAGGCAAATAGAACAGCTAGCTTGACACCTTGCAGAAATGGGCGAGAGGAGGACAAATATAGTCCTAAAGGCCACTGAAGATGACCCAAAGAACAGCGAAAAATCTGCTGGGTTGAAAGGGAAAGCAGTTATGGAGGAAAGTGAGAAGGCTATGGAAAAGGAAATAATCATCAAAGAAAGACACAACAGAGGAATTCCACAAAAAGAAACAGAGGAAAGGAAGCCCATAGTGAGAGGAGGAAACCAAAGGCAACAGAAGCCTCAACTTCCATGATCCGAGGATGAAAAATGTCAAGCTAGTGACAATAAAAGAGCGCTTGTTGGGAGGCAACCCAACCGGAGGTAACTATCTTTTCATATCTATTTCAATAAAAAGGTTAATTAGTTTGATCTATGTTGCAAGGAGCTAAGTTTGGTGTTACACACCAAAATAATCTAAGGGAGAATGAAGGATTCTAAGTTTGGTGTTTCACCAAAATTTCATCATAAAATATATTCTCACCTACTGCATAATGCTAGCCTCAAGCATCTAGACAAACTAGTTAACTATTCTACTGTTTCCTAGTTTTTAGTTCTATTGCTTTTGAAAAAGAAAAAGAGTTTCACACATGGTTAATCTGATGCATGAGAACCATTGGCAAGGTACTAAGTTTGGTGTTCCCACACCAAAGTAAGTTCAAAGGCCCACAAATAATTCATGCATGCTAACCATTTTTCAAGTGCTTGGGGAACAAGCAACTTTCAATATCACTGCAGAGCACCATACAAACTCTTGGAAGATTTAGCATCATCAATCAAAGAGGTGAAAGAGGAATGTGAAGACCAGCAATGATGATGAGGAAGAGGACAGCAAGTAAACTCCAAAAGGTTGTATTGTTCATTATCAGATATTGCCGTGATTAAAAGTGATATTATACCCCTATCTATCCTTCTGTCTAGTATAGTTTTTCTGCAATTCAATAATCAAGATGCTTGATCATTTACAACACTATACTCTCCAAACTTGTTTGCACTCAATATTTCAAAAATGCATCACGTGAAAGTTCTTTGAAAAGAAGGATTAAGGAATTAAACAATTTTGAGGCAAGCAAAAGATTAGGAAAAATGGTGGTTCTAGTTGTATAATCATGTATTGAGGTTGCATGCTTATGAAAACTTACATGGGAGCTCATAGGCGGGACATAGAGTTCAAAGAAGTGCTGTGGAGATTCTCAAACATTTATTGATCCAAGAAGCAGCAAACAAAACAAAAGAAAATAAAGAAAATACAAAAACAAAAAGAACATGGCCCAAGGCTCTGAGCATCAATTACTAGGTAGAGAAGAAGAAAAGAAATAAGAACTCAAAGAGTTGTTATCCTAGTAAATGCTTGTGGTCGAATTGTGTCAAAGAGAGAGGCTTGAGTAAGTAAATCCTTAGGGGTGCTTTAACACCTAATACCTTAAAACCAACTGGGTTAGGAGTATTGATTGAAAGCTTATCTAAAGAGCCGCTTTGAGACATGACACTTAGAGTCAAAGCCAAAGCACAGCAACTATAAGCTGCTTCAAGGTGATTACCTATAGAGAGATCTCCATGATATCATTTGGATGAAAGTCCTAGGACCTAAGACCCCCAATATGTAAGGACTAGTAAGCACTGAGGCCCTTGCATGAGCATATGATTTAGAGTTCACCCCACTGTCACTTAATCACTTCACTCACAGGACCTTACAAGTTATTCTTCAATCCGTCTTAATTAAAAGAACCTTTGAGCATAATTCCTTTCTTGCTTGGGAATAAGCAAGCTTTAAGTTTGGTGTTGTGATGACAAGTCATCTTAGCCTAGTTTCACTAGTCTTTTTCTTTTGTTTTCAATTGTTTTTATGCACTTTCTTGAGCCATAAGTAAGCCAATTGGGTAGAATTTCATATTTCCTTTGATTCAATCAACCATGGATGAATTAATGCAATTTCATGAGATTTTGTGCTATAATTGTCATATATTATGAAAGAATAACAAACTCATGATTTTGAGCATAGCTTTGATGTGTTTGATTGATTGATGATAGGTGAAAAGAGCTTTGAAGAAGGTTGAAGAAAGAAGAAAGGGCAAGGAGCAAGAGAGAACAAAAAGCATGAGCAAAAGCTTGCCTCAAACTTTAGCTCAAACTTTTGGAAGAGTTGAATTCACCCTGGATGGAGCAAAAGCTTGCGCCAACGTTTGCCTCAAGCTTTTTGGCAAACATTGGCGCCACACACCAACACCCTGGAGGAGAAAAGCTTGCGCCAACGTTTGCCTCAAGCTTTTTGGCAAACGTTGGCGCCACACATGCATACAAGGTGATCCACGTTTGGCTTAAAGTTTGACCTCAAACTTTAGCTCAAACATGGATAGCAGCAAAAGGGGGTGGCTGGTATAAAAAGCTTGAGCCAAAGTTTACCTCAAACTTTGACTCAAGCTTTTGTGCTTTATGTCCCGGTTCACAATGGGTTTCTCTCCAACTCCAAGTGCAATCAACAGAGGCTTTTATCAACCCAATTCCATCAAGAGCAAAGGCCCAATTCAAGGCTTGAAGACCATTTGAAGAAAGTGTATAAATAGCTTAGGATTTAAGTTTTCCGAGAGCTTTTCTTTTAGAATTCTTAGAACACTTAGAGAGAGAGCTCACCTTTACATTTTAGTTGTTGTTTTTAGAATTCAAGAGAATTAGGAAGGAGAATTGATCTCTCTTCTTCCTTGTTCTTGCTCAGCACTCTTTACTTTTCTTGCTTTGGATCTTGGGTGGAGAATTGAAGAACTTCTGTTTCAATCTCACCTTGAGATCTTGTTTAATTTTCTGCATAATTGAATTTCCATTTCTGTTAATTTCTTCTTCTTCTACTATTTCTGCAATTTACTTTTCTTTATTTCCTTTGCAATTGTTCTTGCTGGATCTAGGAAGGCAGTGAGATCTAGATTTGGCTATCTAGTCTCTTGAGTCCTGAGATCTACAGCTTTCAATTTCAATTTTCTTGTTTCGTTGCTACACCAAGCTTATTTTCATTTTCATTCAAGATCCGGTTTAATTGAGTCCATCTGTTACATTTCTGTTGGTTAAATTTTACTTTCTCTTGTTTAATTCATGCAAATCCAAATCCCAATTCCCTTTACGATTCAAGTTATTTAAATTTCTTGCATCTTAAGATTCTGCAATTTACATTTCTTACAATCTAAGTTTCTGCAATTTAATTTCTTCTTCTTTAAGATTCAACACTTTTATTTTCTGCCCTCTTTAATTTCTTGTCAATTTTCCCTCTCCCTTTTAAATTTCATGCAATTTAGCTTCTGTCAAATACAAACCACTCAAATCAACTCTTGATTTACTAGACTAAGTCATCCACTAAACTAAAATTGCTCAATCCTTCAATCCCTGTGGGATCGACCTCACTCCCGTGAGTTTTATTACTTGATGCGACCCAGTGCACTTGCCGGTTAGATTTGTGTGTTTGGAATTCGTTTTTCCACAAATTTTCCCATCAAGCGTCATTTAAAGAACGGGGGTCAGCATAATGTAAAAAAAAAAAAGAAAAAAAAACTGGAAAAAATCGAAAAAAAAACCAGAAAAAAATTCAGGAAAAAAACTGTGAAAAAAAAAATTGGAGGAGCTTGCCAAAGATGAGGCCATTACGGCTCGCCTTTAGGTGACCTCCTCGGGATAGCGTCATTTAAAGAACGAGGGTTAGCATAAAAAAAGGAAAAAAAAATTGGAAAAAGCCGGAAAAAAACAAACCGAAAAAAATTCCGTGTAAAAAAAAACCGGAAAAAAAATGGAGGAGCCTGCCGAAGATGAGGCCATTACGGCTCGACTTTTGGTGTCCTCCTCGGTTTAGCGTCATTTAAAGAACGAAGGTAAGCACGACGTAAAAAAAATCGAAACATAAAAAACAGGACGAGCATGCTGAAGATAAGGCTATTACGGCTCGCCTTTAGGTGTCCTCCTCGGGATACCGTCATTTAAAGAAGGAGAGTCATCACGACGTAAAAAAAACCGAAAAAAAAAATTTGAGAAGCCTGCTGAAGATGAGGCCATCACGGCTCGCCTTTAGGTGTCCTCCTCGGGATAGCGTCATTTAAACAACGAGGGTCAGCACGTAGTAAAAAAAAAAAACCGGAGGAGCCTGCCGAAGATGAGGCCATTACGGCTCGCCTTTAGGTGTCCTCCTCGGGATAGCGTCATTTAAAGAACGAGAGTCAGCACGATGTAAAAAAAAACCGGAAAAAAAATGGAGGAGCCTGCCGAAGATGAGGCCATTACGGCTCGACTTTTGGTGTCCTCCTCGGTTTAGCGTCATTTAAAGAACGAAGGTAAGCACGACGTAAAAAAAATCGAAACATAAAAAACAGGACGAGCCTGCCGAAGATAAGGCTATTACGGCTCGCCTTTAGGTGTCCTCCTCGGGATACCGTCATTTAAAGAAGGAGAGTCATCACGACGTAAAAAAAACCGAAAAAAAAAATTTGAGAAGCCTGCTGAAGATGAGGCCATCACGGCTCGCCTTTAGGTGTCCTCCTCGGGATAGCGTCATTTAAACAACGAGGGTCAGCACGTAGTAAAAAAAAAAACCGAAGGAGCCTGCCGAAGATGAGGACATTACGGCTCGCCTTTAGGTGTCCTCCTCGGGATAGCGTCATTTAAAGAACGAGAGTCAGCACGACATAAAAAAAAATCCGGAAAAAAAATGGAGGAGCCTGCCGAAGATGAGGCCATTACGGCTCGACTTTTGGTGTCCTCCTCGGTTTAGCGTCATTTAAAGAACGAAGGTAAGCGCGACGTAAAAAAAATTGAAACATAAAAAACAGGACGAGCCAGCCGAAGATAAGGCCATTACGGCTCGCCTTTAGGTGTCCTCCTCGGGATACCGTCATTTAAAGAACGAGAGTCATCACGACGTAAAAAAAACCGAAAAAAAAATTTGAGAAGCCTGCCGAAGATGAGGCCATCACGGCTCGCCTTTAGGTGTCCTCCTCGGGATAGCGTCATTTAAACAACGAGGGTCAGCACGTAGTAAAAAAAAAACCGGAGGAGCCTGCCGAAGATGAGGCCATTATGTCTCGCCTTTAGGTGTCCTCCTCGGGATAGCATCACTTAAAGAACGAGAGTCAGCACGATGTAAAAAAATCTGGAAAAAAAATGGAGGAGCCTGCCGAAGATGAGGCCATTATGGCTCGCCTTTTGGTGTCCTCCTCGGTTTAGCGTCATTTAAAAAACGAGGGTCAGCACGACGTAAAAAAAACCGGAAAAAAAAACAAGAGGAGCCTGCCGAAGATGAGGCCATTACGGCTCGACTTTTGGTGTCCTCCTCGGTTTAGCGTCATTTAAAGAACGAAGGTAAGCACGACGTAAAAAAAATCGAAACATAAAAAACAGGACGAGCATGCTGAAGATAAGGCTATTACGGCTCGCCTTTAGGTGTCCTCCTCGGGATACCGTCATTTAAAGAAGGAGAGTCATCACGACGTAAAAAAAACCGAAAAAAAAAATTTGAGAAGCCTGCTGAAGATGAGGCCATCACGGCTCGCCTTTAGGTGTCCTCCTCGGGATAGCGTCATTTAAACAACGAGGGTCAGCACGTAGTAAAAAAAAAACCGGAGGAGCCTGCCGAAGATGAGGCCATTACGGCTCGCCTTTAGGTGTCCTCCTCGGGATAGCGTCATTTAAAGAACGAGAGTCAGCACGATGTAAAAAAAAACCGGAAAAAAAATGGAGGAGCCTGCCGAAGATGAGGCCATTACGGCTCGACTTTTGGTGTCCTCCTCGGTTTAGCGTCATTTAAAGAACGAAGGTAAGCACGACGTAAAAAAAATCGAAACATAAAAAACAGGACGAGCCTGCCGAAGATAAGGCTATTACGGCTCGCCTTTAGGTGTCCTCCTCGGGATACCGTCATTTAAAGAAGGAGAGTCATCACGACGTAAAAAAAACCGAAAAAAAAAATTTGAGAAGCCTGCTGAAGATGAGGCCATCACGGCTCGCCTTTAGGTGTCCTCCTCGGGATAGCGTCATTTAAACAACGAGGGTCAGCACGTAGTAAAAAAAAAAACCGGAGGAGCCTGCCGAAGATGAGGCCATTACGGCTCGCCTTTAGGTGTCCTCCTCGGGATAGCGTCATTTAAAGAACGAGAGTCAGCACGATGTAAAAAAAAACCGGAAAAAAAATGGAGGAGCCTGCCGAAGATGAGGCCATTACGGCTCGACTTTTGGTGTCCTCCTCGGTTTAGCGTCATTTAAAGAACGAAGGTAAGCACGACGTAAAAAAAATCGAAACATAAAAAACAGGACGAGCCTGCCGAAGATAAGGCTATTACGGCTCGCCTTTAGGTGTCCTCCTCGGGATACCGTCATTTAAAGAAGGAGAGTCATCACGACGTAAAAAAAACCGAAAAAAAAAATTTGAGAAGCCTGCTGAAGATGAGGCCATCACGGCTCGCCTTTAGGTGTCCTCCTCGGGATAGCGTCATTTAAACAACGAGGGTCAGCACGTAGTAAAAGAAAAAACCGGAGGAGCCTGCCGAAGATGAGGACATTACGGCTCGCCTTTAGGTGTCCTCCTCGGGATAGCGTCATTTAAAGAACGAGAGTCAGCACGACATAAAAAAAAATCCGGAAAAAAAATGGAGGAGCCTGCCGAAGATGAGGCCATTACGGCTCGACTTTTGGTGTCCTCCTCGGTTTAGCGTCATTTAAAGAACGAAGGTAAGCGCGACGTAAAAAAAATTGAAACATAAAAAACAGGACGAGCCTGCCGAAGATAAGGCCATTACGGCTCGCCTTTAGGTGTCCTCCTCGGGATACCGTCATTTAAAGAACGAGAGTCATCACGACGTAAAAAAAACCGAAAAAAAAATTTGAGAAGCCTGCCGAAGATGAGGCCATCACGGCTCGCCTTTAGGTGTCCTCCTCGGGATAGCGTCATTTAAACAACGAGGGTCAGCACGTAGTGAAAAAAAACCGGAGGAGCCTGCCGAAGATGAGGCCATTATGTCTCGCCTTTAGGTGTCCTCCTCGGGATAGCATCACTTAAAGAACGAGAGTCAGCACGATGTAAAAAAATCTGGAAAAAAAATGGAGGAGCCTGCCGAAGATGAGGCCATTATGGCTCGCCTTTTGGTGTCCTCCTCGGTTTAGCGTCATTTAAAAAACGAGGGTCAGCACGACGTAAAAAAAACCGGAAAAAAAAACAAGAGGAGCCTGCCGAAGATGAGGCCATTACGGCTCGCCTTTTAGGTGTCCTCCTCGGTTTAGCGTTATTTAAAGAACGAGGGTAAGCACGACGTAAAAAAAAACCAAAAAAAAACAGGAGGAGCCTGCCGAAGATGAAGCCATTACGGCTCGCCTTTAGGTGTCCTCCTTGGGATAGCGTCATTTAAAGAACGAGAGTCATCACGATGTAAAAAAAACCGAAAAAAAAAAATCGGAGGAGCCTGCCGAAGATGAGGCCATTACGGCTCGCCTTTAGGTGTCCTCCTCGGGATAGCGTCATTTAAAGAACGAGAGTCAGCACGACGTAAAAAAAACCGGAAAAAAAATGGAGGAGCCTGCCGAAAATGAGGCCATTACGGCTCGACTTTTGGTGTCCTCCTCGGTTTAGCGTCATTTAAAGAACGAAGGTAAGCACGACGTAAAAAAAATTGAAACAAAAAAAACAGGACGAGCCTGCCGAAGATAAGGCCATTACGGCTCGCCTTTAGGTGTCCTTCTCGGGATACCGTTATTTAAAGAACGAGAGTCATCACGACGTAAAAAAAACCGAAAAAAAAATCGGAGGAGCCTGCCGAAGATGAGGGCATTACGGCTCGCCTTTAGGTGTCCTCCTCGGGATAGCGTCATTTAAACAACGAGGGTCAGCACGTAGAAAAAAAACCGGAGGAGCCTGTCGAAGATGAGACCATTACGGCTCGCCTTTAGGTGTCCTCCTCGGGATAGCGTCACTTAAAGAACGAGAGTCAGCACGATGTAAAAAAAACTGGAAAAAAAATGGAGGAGCCTGCCGAAGAAGAGGCCATTATGGCTCGCCTTTTGGTGTCCTACTCGGTTTAGCGTCATTTAAAGAACGAGGGTAAGCACGACGTAAAAAAAATCGAAACAAAAAAAACAGGACGAGCCTGCCGAAGATAAGGCTATTACGGCTCGCCTTTAGGTGTCCTCCTCGGGATACCGTCATTTAAAGAACGAGAGTCATCACGACGTAAAAAAAACCGAAAAAAAAAATCGGAGGAGCCTGCCGAAGATGAGGCCATTACGGCTCGCATTTAGGTGTCCTCCTCGGGATAGCGTCATTTAAACACCGAGGGTCAGCACGTAGTAAAAAAAAAACCGGAGGAGCCTGCCGAAGATGAGGCCATTACGGCTCGCCTTTAGGTGTCCTCCTCGGGATAGCGTCACTTAAAGAACGAGAGTCAGCACGATGTAAAAAAAACTGGAAAAAAAATGGAGGAGCCTGCCGAAGATGAGGCCATTACGGCTCGCCTTTTGTGTCCTCCTCGGTTTAGCGTCATTTAAAGAACGAGGGTCAGCACGACATAAAAAAAACCGAAAAAAAAAAAACAAGAGGAGCCTGCCGAAGATAAGGCCATTACGGCTCGCCTTTAGGTGTCCTCCTCGGGATACCGTCATTTAAAGAACGAGAGTCATCACGACGTAAAAAAAACCGAAAAAAAAATCGGAGGAGCCTGCCGAAGATGAGGCCATTACAGCTCGCATTTAGGTGTCCTCCTCGGGATAGCGTCATTTAAACAACGAGGTTCAGCACGTAGTAAAAAAAAAAACCGGAGGAGCCTGCCGAAGATGAGGCCATTACGGCTCGCCTTTAGGTGTCCTCCTCGGGATAGCGTCACTTAAAGAACGAGAGTCAGCACGATGTAAAAAAAACTTGAAAAAAAATGGAGGAGCCTGCCGAAGATGAGGCCATTACGGCTCGCCTTTTGGTGTCCTCCTCGGTTTAGCGTTATTTAAAGAACGAGGGTCAGCACGACGTAAAAAAAACCGGAAAAAAAAACAAGAGGAGCCTGCCGAAGATGAGGCCATTACGGCTCGCCTTTAGGTGTCCTCCTCGGTTTAGCGTTATTTAAAGAACGAGGGTAAGCACGACGTAAAAAAAATCGAAAAAAAAAACAGTAGGAGCCTGCCGAAGATGAGGCCATTACGGCTCGCCTTTAGGTGTCCTCCTTGGGATAGCGTCATTTAAACAACGAGGGTCAGCACGTAGTAAAAAAAAATCGGAGGAGCCTGCCGAAGATGAGGCCATTACGGCTCGCCTTTAGGTGTCCTCCTCGGGATAGCGTCATTTAAAGAACGAGAGTCAGCACGACGTAAAAAAAAACCGGAAAAAAAATGGAGGAGCCTGCCGAAGATGAGGCCATTACGGCTCGACTTTTGGTGTCCTCCTCGGTTTAGCGTCATTTAAAGAACGAAGGTAAGCACGACGTAAAAAAAATCGAAACATAAAAAACAGGACGAGCCTGCCGAAGATAAGGCCATTACGGCTCGCCTTTAGGTGTCCTCCTCGGGATACCGTCATTTAAAGAAGGAGAGTCATCACGACGTAAAAAAAACCGAAAAAAAAAATTTGAGGAGCCTGCTGAAGATGAGGCCATCACGGCTCGCCTTTAGGTGTCCTCCTCGGGATAGCGTCATTTAAACAACGAGGGTCAGCACGTAGTAAAAAAAAAAACCGGAGGAGCCTGCCGAAGATGAGGCTATTACGGCTCGCCTTTAGGTGTCCTCCTCGGGATAGCGTCATTTAAAGAACGAGAGTCAGCACGATGTAAAAAAAACCGGAAAAAAAATGGAGGAGCCTGCCGAAGATGAGGCCATTACGGCTCGACTTTTGCTGTCCTCCTCGGTTTAGCGTCATTTAAAGAACGAAGGTAAGCACGACGTAAAAAAAATCGAAACATAAAAAACAGGACGAGCATGCTGAAGATAAGGCTATTACGGCTCGCCTTTAGGTGTCCTCCTCGGGATACCGTCATTTAAAGAAGGAGAGTCATCACGACGTAAAAAAAACCGAAAAAAAAAATTTGAGAAGCCTGCTGAAGATGAGGCCATCACGGCTCGCCTTTAGGTGTCCTCCTCGGGATAGCGTCATTTAAACAACGAGGGTCAGCACGTAGTAAAAGAAAAAACCGGAGGAGCCTGCCGAAGATGAGGACATTATGGCTCGCCTTTAGGTGTCCTCTTCGGGATAGCGTCATTTAAAGAACGAGAGTCAGCACGACATAAAAAAAAAACCGGAAAAAAAATGGAGGAGCCTGCCGAAGATGAGGCCATTACGGCTCGACTTTTGGTGTCCTCCTCGGTTTAGCGTCATTTAAAGAACGAAGGTAAGCACGACGTAAAAAAAATCGAAACATAAAAAACAGGACGAGCCTACCGAAGATAAGGCCATTACGGCTCGCCTTTAGGTGTCCTCCTCGGGATACCGTCATTTAAAGAAGGAGAGTCATCACGACGTAAAAAAAACCGAAAAAAAAAATTTGAGGAGCTTGCTGAAGATGAGGCCATCACGGCTCGCCTTTAGGTGTCCTCCTCGGGATAGCGTCATTTAAACAACGAGGGTCAGCACGTAGTAAAAAAAAAAACCGGAGGAGCCTGCCGAAGATGAGGCCATTACGGCTCGCCTTTAGGTGTCCTCCTCGGGATAGCGTCATTTAAAGAACGAGAGTCAGCACGATGTAAAAAAAAACCGGAAAAAAAATGGAGGAGCCTTCCGAAGATGAGGCCATTACGGCTCGACTTTTGGTGTCCTCCTCGGTTTAGCGTCATTTAAAGAACGAAGGTAAGCACGACGTAAAAAAAATCGAAACATAAAAAACAGGACGAGCCTGCCGAAGATAAGGCTATTACGGCTCGCCTTTAGGTGTCCTCCTCGGGATACCGTCATTTAAAGAAGGAGAGTCATCACGACGTAAAAAAAACCGAAAAAAAAAATTTGAGAAGCCTGCTGAAGATGAGGCCATCACGGCTCGCCTTTAGGTGTCCTCCTCGGGATAACGTCATTTAAACAACGAGGGTCAGCACGTAGTAAAGGAAAAAACCGGAGGAGCCTGCCGAAGATGAGGACATTACGGCTCGCCTTTAGGTGTCCTCCTCGGGATAGCGTCATTTAAAGAACGAGAGTCAGCACGACATAAAAAAAAAACCGGAAAAAAAATGGAGGAGCCTGCCGAAGATGAGGCCATTACGGCTCGACTTTTGGTGTCCTCCTCGGTTTAGCGTCATTTAAAGAACGAAGGTAAGCACGACGTAAAAAAAATCGAAACATAAAAAACAGGACGAGCCTGCCGAAGATAAGGCCATTACGGCTCGCCTTTAGGTGTCCTCCTCGGGATACCGTCATTTAAAAAACGAGAGTCATCACGACGTAAAAAAAACCGAAAAAAAAATTTGAGAAGCCTGCCAAAGATGAGGCCATCACGGCTCGCCTTTTGGTGTCCTCCTCGGGATAGCGTCATTTAAACAACGAGGGTCAGCACGTAGTAAAAAAAAAACCGAAGGAGCCTGCCGAAGATGAGGCCATTACGGCTCGCCTTTAGGTGTCATCCTCGGGATAACGTCACTTAAAGAATGAGAGTCAGCACGATGTAAAAAAAACTGGAAAAAAAATGGAGGAGCCTACCAAAGATGAGGCCATTACGGCTCGCCTTTAGGTGTCCTCTTCGGTCTAGCGTCATTTAAAGAACGAGGGTAAGCACGACGTAAAAAAAAACCGGAAAAAAATACAAGTGGAGCCTACCGAAGATGAGGCCATTACGGCTCGCCTTTAGGTGTCTTCCTTGGCATAGCGTCATTTAAAGAACGAGGGTCAGCACGACGTAAAAAAAACCGAAAAAAAAATCGGAGGAGCCTGCCAAAAATGAGGCCATTTCGGCTTGCCTTTAGGTGTCCTCCTCGGGATAGCGTCATTTAAACAACGAGGGTCAGCACGTAGTAAAAAAAAAAAAACCGGAGGAGCCTGCCGAAGATGAGGCCATTACGGCTCGCGTTTAGGTGTCCTCCTCGGGATAGCGTCACTAAAAGAACGAGAGTTAGCATGACCTAAAATAAACTGGAAAAAAAATGGAGGAGCCTGCCGAAGATGAGGCCATTACGGCTCGCCTTTTGGTGTCCTCCTCGGTTTAGCGTCATTTAAAGAACGAGGGTCAGAACGACGTAAAAAAAACCGAAAAAAAAATTTGAGAAGCCTGCTGAAGATGAGGCCATCACGGCTCGCCTTTAGGTGTCCTCCTCGGGATAACGTCATTTAAACAACGAGGGTCAGCACGTAGTAAAGGAAAAAACCGGAGGAGCCTGCCGAAGATGAGGACATTACGGCTCGCCTTTAGGTGTCCTCCTCGGGATAGCGTCATTTAAAGAACGAGAGTCAGCACGACATAAAAAAAAAACCGGAAAAAAAATGGAGGAGCCTGCCGAAGATGAGGCCATTACGGCTCGACTTTTGGTGTCCTCCTCGGTTTAGCGTCATTTAAAGAACGAAGGTAAGCACGACGTAAAAAAAATCGAAACATAAAAAACAGGACGAGCCTGCCGAAGATAAGGCCATTACGGCTCGCCTTTAGGTGTCCTCCTCGGGATACCGTCATTTAAAAAACGAGAGTCATCACGACGTAAAAAAAACCGAAAAAAAAATTTGAGAAGCCTGCCAAAGATGAGGCCATCACGGCTCGCCTTTTGGTGTCCTCCTCGGGATAGCGTCATTTAAACAACGAGGGTCAGCACGTAGTAAAAAAAAAACCGAAGGAGCCTGCCGAAGATGAGGCCATTACGGCTCGCCTTTAGGTGTCATCCTCGGGATAACGTCACTTAAAGAATGAGAGTCAGCACGATGTAAAAAAAACTGGAAAAAAAATGGAGGAGCCTACCAAAGATGAGGCCATTACGGCTCGCCTTTAGGTGTCCTCTTCGGTCTAGCGTCATTTAAAGAACGAGGGTAAGCACGACGTAAAAAAAAACCGGAAAAAAATACAAGTGGAGCCTACCGAAGATGAGGCCATTACGGCTCGCCTTTAGGTGTCTTCCTTGGCATAGCGTCATTTAAAGAACGAGGGTCAGCACGACGTAAAAAAAACCGAAAAAAAAATCGGAGGAGCCTGCCAAAAATGAGGCCATTTCGGCTTGCCTTTAGGTGTCCTCCTCGGGATAGCGTCATTTAAACAACGAGGGTCAGCACGTAGTAAAAAAAAAAAAACCGGAGGAGCCTGCCGAAGATGAGGCCATTACGGCTCGCGTTTAGGTGTCCTCCTCGGGATAGCGTCACTAAAAGAACGAGAGTTAGCATGACCTAAAATAAACTGGAAAAAAAATGGAGGAGCCTGCCGAAGATGAGGCCATTACGGCTCGCCTTTTGGTGTCCTCCTCGGTTTAGCGTCATTTAAAGAACGAGGGTCAGAACGACGTAAAAAAAAACCGGAAAAAAACTAGAGGAGCCTGCCGAAGATGAGGCCATTACGGCTCGCCTTTAGGTGTCCTCCTCGGTTTAGCGTTATTTAAAGAACGAGGGTAAGCACGACGTAAAAAAAATCGGAAAAAAAAATCAGGAGGAGCCTGCCGAAGATGAGGCCATTACGGCTCGCCTTTAGATGTCCTCCTTGGGATAGCGTCATTTAAAGAACGAGAGTCATCACGACGTAAAAAAAACCGGAAAAAAAAATCGGAGGAGCTTGCCGAAGATGAGGCCATTACGGCTCGCCTTTAGTTGTCCTCCTCGGGATAGCGTCATTTAAACAACGAGGGTCAGCACGTAGTAAAAAAAATTGGAGGAGCCTGCCGAAGATGAGGCCATTACGGCTCGCCTTTAGGTGTCCTCCTCGGAATAGCGTCATTTAAAGAACGAGAGTCAGCACGACGTAAAAAAAAATCGGAAAAAAAATGGAGGAGCCTGCCGAAGATGAGGCTATTGCAGCTCGACTTTTGGTGTCCTCCTCGGTTTAGCGTCATTTAAGGAACAAAGGTAAGCACGACGTAAAAAAAAAATTGAAACGAAAAAAACAGGACGAGCTTGCCGAAGATAAGGCCATTACAGCTCGCCTTTAGGTGTCCTCCTCAGGATACTGTCATTTAAAGATCGAGAGTCATCACGACATAAAAAAAAACCGAAAAAAAAAATCGGAGGAGCCTGCCGAAGATGAGGCCATTACGGCTCGCCTTTAGGTGTCCTCCTCGGGATAGCATCATTTAAACAACGAGGGTCAGCACGTAGTAAAAAAAAAACCGGAGGAGCCTGCCGAAGATGAGACCATTACGGCACGCCTTTAGGTGTCCTCCTCGAGATAGCGTCACTTAAAGAACGAGAGTCAGCACGATGTAAAAAAAACCGGAAAAAAAAATCGGAGGAGCCTGCCGAAGATGAGGCCATTACGGCTCGCCTTTAGGTGTCCTCTTCGGGATAGCTTCATTTAAACAACGAGGGTCAGCACGTAGTAAAAAAAACCGGAGGAGCCTGCCGAAGATGAGGCCATTACGGCTCGCCTTTAGGTGTCCTCTTCGGTCTAGCGTCATTTAAAGAACGAGGGTAAGCACGACGTAAAAAAAACCGGAAAAAAATACAGGTGGAGCCTACCAAAGATGAGGCCATTACGGCTGGACTTTAGGTGTCTTCCTTGTCATAGCGTCATTTAAAGAACGAGGGTCAGCACGACGTAAAAAAACCGAAAAAAAAATCGGAGGAGCCTGCCAAAGATGAGGCCATTACGGCACGCCTTTTGGCGTCCTCCTCGGTTTAGCGTCATTTAAAGAACGAGGGTCAGCACGACGTAAAAAAAAATCGGAAAAAAAACAAGAGGAGCCTGCCGAAGATGAGGCCATTACGGCTCGCCTTTAGGTGTCCTCCTCGGTTTAGCGTTATTTAAAGAACGAGGGTAAGCACGACGTAAAAAAAAACCGGAAAAAAAAACAGGAGGAGCTTGCCGAAGATGAGGCCATTACGGCCCGCCTTTAGGTGTCCTCCTTGGGATAGCGTCATTTAAAGAACGAGAGTCATCACGACGTAAAAAAAATTGGAAAAAAAAATCGGAGGAGCCTGCCGAAGATGAGGCCATTACGGCTCGCCTTTAGGTGTCCTCCTCGGAATAGCGTCATTTAAAGAACGAGAGTCAGCATGACGTAAAAAAAAAAACGGGAAAAAAATGGAGGAGCCTGCCGAAGATGAGGCCATTACGGCTCGACTTTTGGTGTCCTCCTCGGTTTAGCGTCATTTAAAGAACGACGGTAAGCACGACGTAAAAAAAATGAAACGAAAAAAACAGGACGAGCCTGCCGAAGATAAGGCTATTACGGCTCGCCTTTAGGTGTCCTCCTCGGGATACCGTCATTTAAAGAATGAGAGTCATCACGACGTAAAAAAAACCGAAAAAAAAATCGGAGGAGCTTGCCGAAGATGAGGCCATTACGGCTCGCCTTTAGGTGTCCTCCTCGGGATAGCGTCATTTAAACAACGAGGGTCAGAACGTAGTAAAAAAAAAAACCGGAGGAACCTGCCGAAGATGAGACCATTATGGCTCGCCTTTAGGTGTCCTCCTCGGGATAGCGTCACTTAAAGAACGAGAGTCAGCACGATGTAAAAAAAACCAGAAAAAAAATCGGAGGAGCTTGCCGAAGATGAGGGCATTACGGCTCGCCTTTAGTTGTCCTCCTCGGGATAGCGTCATTTAAACAACGAGGGTCAGCACGTAGTAAAAAAAATCGGAGGAGCCTGCCGAAGATGAGGCCATTACGGCTCGGCTTTAGGTGTCCTCCTCGGAATAGCGTCATTTAAAGAACGAGAGTCAGCACGACGTAAAAAAAAACCGGAAAAAAAATGGAGGAGCCTGCCGAAGATGAGGCTATTGCGGCTCGACTTTTGGTGTCCTCCTCGGTTTAGCGTCATTTAAGGAACGAAGGTAAGCACGACTTAAAAAAAATTGAAACGAAAAAAACAGGACGAGCTTGCCGAAGATAAGGCCATTACGGCTCGCCTTTAGGTGTCCTCCTCAGGATACTGTCATTTAAAGATCGAGAGTCATCACGACATAAAAAAACCGAAAAAAAAAATCGGAGGAGCCTGCCGAAGATGAGGCCATTACGGCTCGCCTTTAGGTGTCCTCCTCGGGATAGCGTCATTTAAACAACGAGGGTCAGCACGTAGTAAAAAAAAACCGGAGGAGCCTGCCGAAGATGAGGCCATTACGGCTCGCGTTTAGGTGTCCTCTTCGGTCTAGCGTCATTTAAAGAACGAGGGTAAGCACGACGTAAAAAAAATCGGAAAAAAATACGGGTGGAGCCTACAAAAGATGAGGCCATTACGGCTCGCCTTTAGGTGTCTTCCTTGTCATAGCGTCATTTAAAGAACGAGGGTCAGGACGACGTAAAAAAACCGAAAAAAAAATCGGAGGAGCCTGCCAAAGATGAGGCCATTACGGCTCGCCTTTACGTGTCCTCCTCGCGATAGCGTCATTTAAACAACGAGGGTCAGCACGTAGTAAAAAAAAACAAGAGGAGCCTGCCGAAGATGAGGCCATTACGGCTCGCGTTTAGGTGTCGTCCTCGGGATATCGTCACTAAAAGAACGAGAGTTAGCACGACCTAAAATAAACTGGAAAAAAAATGGAGGAGCCTGCCGATGATGAGGCCATTACGGCACGCCTTTTGGCGTCCTCCTCGGTTTAGCGTCATTTAAAGAACGAGGGTCAGAACGACGTAAAAAAAAACCGGAAAAAAAAAACAAGAGGAGCCTGCCGAAGATGAGGCCATTACGGCTCGCCTTTAGGTGTCCTCATCGGTTTAGCGTTATTTAAAGAACGAGGGTAAGCACGACATAAAAAAAAACCGGAAAAAAAAACAGGAGGAGCCTGCCGAAGATGAGGCCATTACGGCCTGCCTTTAGGTGTCCTCCTTGGGATAGCGTCATTTAAAGAACGAGAGTCATCACGACGTAAAAAAAATCGGAAAAAAAAATCGGAGGAGCCTGCCGAAGATGAGGCCATTACGGCTCGCCTTTAGGTGTCCTCCTCGGAATAGCGTCATTTAAAGAACGAGAGTCAGCACGACGTAAAAAAAAAACGGGAAAAAAATGGAGGGGCCTGCCGAATATGAGGCCATTACGGCTCGACTTTTGGTGTCCTCCTCGGTTTAGCGTCATTTAAAGAACGAAGGTAAGCACGACGTAAAAAAAATGAAACGAAAAAAACAGGACGAGCCTGCCGAAGATAAGGCTATTACGGCTAGCCTTTAGGTGTCCTCCTCGGGATACCGTCATTTAAAGAATGAGAGTCATCACGACGTAAAAAAAACCGAAAAAAAAATCGGAGGAGCCTGCCAAAGATGAGGCCATTACGGCTCGCCTTTAGGTGTCCTCCTCGGGATACCGTCATTTAAACAACGAGGGTCAGAACGTAGTAAAAAAAAAACCGGAGGAGCCTGCCGAAGATGAGACCATTATGGTTCGCCTTTAGGTGTCGTCCTCGGGATAGCGTCACTTAAAGAACGAGAGTCAGCACGATGTAAAAAAAACCGGAAAAAAAATCGGAGGAACCTGCCGAAGATGAGGCCATTACGGCTCGCCTTTAGGTGTCCTCCTCGGGATAGCGTCATTTAAACAACGAGGGTCAGCACGTAGTAAAAAAAATCGGAGGAGCCTGCCGAAGATGAGGCCATTACGGCTCGCCTTTAGGTGTCCTCCTCGGGATAGCGTCATTTAAAGAACGAGAGTCAGCACGACATAAAAAAAAACCGGAAAAAAATGGAGGAGCCTGCCGAAGATGAGGCCATTATGGCTCGACTTTTGGTGTCCTCCTCGATTTAGCGTCATTTAAAGAACGAAGGTCAGCACGACGTAAAAAAAATTGAAACAAAAAAAACAGGACGAGCCTGCCGAAGATAAGGCCATTACGGCTCGCCTTTAGGTGTCCTCCTCGGGATACCGTCATTTAACGAACGAGAGTCATCACGACGTAAAAAAAAAACCGAAAAAAAAAATTGGAGGAGCCTGCCGAAGATGAGGCCATTACGGCTCGCCTTTAGGTGTCCTCCTCGGGATAGCGTCATTTAAACAACGAGGGTCAGCACGTAGTAAAAAAAAACCGGAGGAGCCTGCCGAAGATGAGGCCATTACGGCTCGCCTTTAGGTGTCCTCCTCGGGATAGCGTCACTAAAAGAACGAGAGTCAGCGCGACCTAAAAAAAACTGGAAAAAAAATGGAGGAGCCTGCCTAAGATGAGGCCATTACGGCTCGCCTTTTGGTGTCCTCGGTTTAGCGTCATTTAAAGAACGAGGGTCAGCTCGACGTAAAAAAACCGGAAAAAAAACAAGAGGAGCCTGCCGAAGATGAGGCCATTACGGCTCGCCTTTAGGTGTCCTCCTCGTTTAGCGTTATTTAAAGAACGAGGGTAAGCACGACGTAAAAAAAAACCGGAAAAAAAAACAGGAGGATCCTGCCGAAGATGAGGCCATTACGGCCCGCCTTTAGGTGTCCTCCTTGGGATAGCGTCATTTAAAGAACGAGAGTCATCACGACGTAAAAAAAATCGAAAAAAAAAATCGGAGGAGCCTGCCGAAGATGAGGCCATTACGGCTCGCCTTTAGGTGTCCTCCACGGAATAGCGTCATTTAAAGAACGAGAGTCAGCACGACGTAAAAAAAAAACGGGAAAAAAATGGAGGAGCCTGCCGAAGATGAGGCCATTACGGCTCGACTTTTGGTGTCGTCCTCGGTTTAGCGTCATTTAAAGAACGAAGGTAAGCACGACGTAAATAAAATGAAACGAAAAAAACAGGACGAGCTTGCCGAAGATAAGGCCATTACGGCTCGCCTTTAGGTGTCCTCCTCGGGATACCGTCATTTAAAGAATGAGAGTCATCACAACGTAAAAAAAACCGAAAAAAAATCAGAGGAGCCTACCGAAGATGAGGCCATTACGGCTCGCCTTTAGGTGTCCTCCTCGGCATAGCGTCATTTAAACAACGAGGGTCAGAACATAGTAAAAAAAAAACCGGAGGAGCCTGCCGAAGATGAGACCATTACGGCTCGCCTTTAGGTGTCCTCCTCGGGATAGCGTCACTTAAAGAACGAGAGTCAGCACGATGTAAAAAAAAAGGGAAAAAAATCGGAGGAACCTGCCGAAGATGAGGCCATTACGGCTCGCCTTTAGGTGTCCTCCTCGGGATAGCGTCATTTAAACAACGAGGGTCAGCACGTAGTAAAAAAAATCGGAGGAGCCTGTCGAAGATAAGGCCATTACGGCTCGCCTTTAGGTGTCCTCTCGGGATAGCGTCATTTAAAGAACGAGAGTCAGCACGACATAAAAAAAAACCGGAAAAAAATGGAGGAGCCTGCCGAAGATGAGGCCATTACGGCTCGACTTTTGGTGTCCTCCTCGGTTTAGCGTCATTTAAAGAACGAAGGTAAGCAGGACGTAAAAAAAATTGAAACAAAAAAAACAGGACGAGCCTGCCGAAGATAAGGCCATTACGGCTCGCCTTTAGGTGTCCTCCTCGGGATACCGTCATTTAAAGAACGAGAGTCATCACGACGTAAAAAAAAACCGAAAAAAAAAATTGGAGGAGCCTGCCGAAGATGAGGCCATTACGGCTCGCCTTTAGGTGTCCTCCTCGGGATAGCGTCATTTAAACAACGAGGGTCAGCACGTAGTAAAAAAAAAAAACGGAGGAGCCTGCCGAAGATGAGGCCATTACGGCTCGCCTTTAGGTGTCCTCCTCGGGATAGCGTCACTAAAAGAACGAGAGTCAGCACGACCTAAAAAAACTGGAAAAAAAATGGAGGAGCCCGCCTAAGATGAGGCCATTACGACCCGCCTTTAGGTGTCCTCCTTGGGATAGCGTCATTTAAAGAACGAGAGTCATCACGACGTAAAAAAAACCGAAAAAAAAAATCAGAGGAGCCTGCCGAAGATGAGGCCATTACGGCTCGCCTTTAGGTGTCCTCCACGGAATAGCGTCATTTAAAGAACGAGAGTCAGCACGACGTAAAAAAAAAACGGGAAAAAAATGGAGGAGCCTGCCGAAGATGAGGCCATTACGGCTCGACTTTTGGTGTCCTCCTCGGTTTAGCGTCATTTAAAGAACGAAGGTAAGCACGACGTAAATAAAATGAAACGAAAAAAACAGGACGAGCTTGCCGAAGATAAGGCCATTACGGCTCGCCTTTAGGTGTCCTCCTCGGGATACCGTCATTTAAAGAATGAGAGTCATCACAACGTAAAAAAAACCGAAAAAAAAATCAGAGGAGCCTACCGAAGATGAGGCCATTACGGCTCGCCTTTAGGTGTCCTCCTCGGCATAGCGTCATTTAAACAACGAGGGTCAGAACATAGTAAAAAAAAAACCGGAGGAGCCTGCCGAAGATGAGACCATTACGGCTCGCCTTTAGGTGTCCTCCTCGGGATAGCGTCACTTAAAGAACGAGAGTCAGCACGATGTAAAAAAAAAGGGAAAAAAATCGGAGGAACCTGCCGAAGATGAGGCCATTACGGCTCGCCTTTAGGTGTCCTCCTCGGGATAGCGTCATTTAAAGAACGAGGGTCAGCACGTAGTAAAAAAAATCGGAGGAGCCTGTCGAAGATAAGGCCATTACGGCTCGCCTTTAGGTGTCCTCCTCGGGATAGCGTCATTTAAAGAACGAGAGTCAGCACGACATAAAAAAAAACCGGAAAAAAATGGAGGAGCCTGCCGAAGATGAGGCCATTACGGCTCGACTTTTGGTGTCCTCCTCGGTTTAGCGTCATTTAAAGAACGAAGGTAAGCAGGACGTAAAAAAAATTGAAACAAAAAAAACAGGACGAGCCTGCCGAAGATAAGGCCATTACGGCTCGCCTTTAGGTGTCCTCCTCGGGATACCGTCATTTAAAGAACGAGAGTCATCACGACGTAAAAAAAAACCGAAAAAAAAAATTGGAGGAGCCTGCCGAAGATGAGGCCATTACGGCTCGCCTTTAGGTGTCCTCCTCGGGATAGCGTCATTTAAACAACGAGGGTCAGCACGTAGTAAAAAAAAAAAACGGAGGAGCCTGCCGAAGATGAGGCCATTACGGCTCGCCTTTAGGTGTCCTCCTCGGGATGGCGTCACTAAAAGAACGAGAGTCAGCACGACCTAAAATAAACTGGAAAAAAAAATGGAGGAGCCTGCCGAAGATGAGGCCATTACGGCTGGCCTTTTGGTGTCCTCCTCGGTTTAGCGTCATTTAAAGAATGAGGGTCAGCACGACGTAAAAAAAACCGGAAAAAAAAACAAGAGGAGCCTGCCGAAGATGAGGCCATTACGGCTCGCCTTTAGGTGTCCTCCTGGGTTTAGCGTTATTTAAAGAACGAGGGTAAGCACGACGTAAAAAAAAAACAGGAAAAAAAAACAGGAGGAGCTTGCCGAAGATGAGGCCATTACGGCTCGCCTTTAGGTGTCCTCCTTGGGATAGCGTCATTTAAAGAACGAGAGTCATCACGACGTAATAAAAACCGGAAAAAAAATCGGAGGAGCCTGCCGAAGATGAGGCCATTACGGCTCGCCTTTAGGTGTCCTCCTCGGGATAGCGTCATTTAAACAACGAGGGTCAGCACGTACTAAAAAAAAAACCGGAGGAGCCTGTCGAAGATGAGGCCATTACGGCTCGCCTTTAGGTGTCCTCCTCGGGATAGCGTCATTTAAAGAACGAGGGTCAGCACGTAGTAAAAAAAATCGGAGGAGCCTGTCGAAGATAAGGCCATTACGGCTCGCCTTTAGGTGTCCTCCTCGGGATAGCGTCATTTAAAGAACGAGAGTCAGCACGACATAAAAAAAAACCGGAAAAAAATGGAGGAGCCTGCCGAAGATGAGGCCATTACGGCTCGACTTTTGGTGTCCTCCTCGGTTTAGCGTCATTTAAAGAACGAAGGTAAGCAGGACGTAAAAAAAATTGAAACAAAAAAAACAGGACGAGCCTGCCGAAGATAAGGCCATTACGGCTCGCCTTTAGGTGTCCTCCTCGGGATACCGTCATTTAAAGAACGAGAGTCATCACGACGTAAAAAAAAACCGAAAAAAAAAATTGGAGGAGCCTGCCGAAGATGAGGCCATTACGGCTCGCCTTTAGGTGTCCTCCTCGGGATAGCGTCATTTAAACAACGAGGGTCAGCACGTAGTAAAAAAAAAAAACGGAGGAGCCTGCCGAAGATGAGGCCATTACGGCTCGCCTTTAGGTGTCCTCCTCGGGATAGCGTCACTAAAAGAACGAGAGTCAGCACGACCTAAAAAAAACTGGAAAAAAAATGGAGGAGCCTGCCTAAGATGAGGCCATTACGACCCGCCTTTAGGTGTCCTCCTTGGGATAGCGTCGTTTAAAGAACGAGAGTCATCACGACGTAAAAAAAACCGAAAAAAAAAATCGGAGGAGCCTGCCGAAGATGAGGCCATTACGGCTCGCCTTTAGGTGTCCTCCTCGGGATAGCGTCATTTAAACAACGAGGGTCAGCACGTACTAAAAAAAAAACCAGAGGAGCCTGTCGAAGATGAGGCCATTACGGCTCGCCTTTAGGTGTCCTCCTCGGGATAGCGTCATTTAAAGAACGAGGGTCAGCACGTAGTAAAAAAAATCGGAGGAGCCTGTCGAAGATAAGGCCATTACGGCTCGCCTTTAGGTGTCCTCCTCGGGATAGCGTCATTTAAAGAACGAGAGTCAGCACGACATAAAAAAAAAACCGGAAAAAAATGGAGTAGCCTGCCGAAGATGAGGCCATTACGGCTCGACTTTTGGTGTCCTCCTCGGTTTAGCGTCATTTAAAGAACGAAGGTAAGCAGGACGTAAAAAAAATTGAAACAAAAAAAACAGGACGAGCCTGCCGAAGATAAGGCCATTACGGCTCGCCTTTAGGTGTCCTCCTCGGGATACCGTCATTTAAAGAACGAGAGTCATCACGACGTAAAAAAAAACCGAAAAAAAAATTGGAGGAGCCTGCCGAAGATGAGGCCATTACGGCTCGCCTTTAGGTGTCCTCCTCGGGATAGCGTCATTTAAACAACGAGGGTCAGCACGTAGTAAAAAAAAAAAACGGAGGAGCCTGCCGAAGATGAGGCCATTACGGCTCGCCTTTAGGTGTCCTCCTCGGGATAGCGTCACTAAAAGAACGAGAGTCAGCACGACCTAAAAAAAACTGGAAAAAAAATGGAGGAGCCTGCCTAAGATGAGGCCATTACGACCCGCCTTTAGGTGTCCTCCTTGGGATAGCGTCGTTTAAAGAACGAGAGTCATCACGACGTAAAAAAAACCGAAAAAAAAAATCGGAGGAGCCTGCCGAAGATGAGGCCATTACGGCTCGCCTTTAGGTGTCCTCCTCGGGATAGCGTCATTTAAACAACGAGGGTCAGCACGTACTAAAAAAAAAACCGGAGGAGCCTGCCGAAGATGAGACCATTACGGCTCGCCTTTAGGTGTCCTCCTCGTGATAGCGTCACTTAAAGAACGAGAGTCAGCACGATGTAAAAAAAACCGGAAAAAAAAATCGGAAGAGCCTGCCAAAGATGAGGCCATTACGGCTCGCCTTTAGGTGTCCTCCTCGGGATAGCGTCATTTAAAGAACGAGAGTCAGCACGACATAAAAAAAAACCGGAAAAAAAATGGAGGAGCCTGCCGAAGATGAGGCCATTACGGCTCGACTTTTGGTGTCCTCCTCGATTTAGCGTCATTTAAAGAACGAAGGTAAGCACGACGTAAAAAAAAATCGAAACAAAAAAAACAGGACGAGCCTGCCGAAGATAAGGCCATTACGGCTCGCCTTTAGGTGTCCTCCTCGGGATACCGTCATTTAAAGAACGAGAGTCATCACGACGTAAAAAAAAAAACCGAAAAAAAAAATTGGAGGAGCCTGCCGAAGATGAGGCCATTACGGCTCGCCTTTAGGTGTCCTCCTCGGGATAGCGTCATTTAAAAAACGAGGGTCAGCATGTAGTAAAAAAAAAACCGGAGGAGCTTGCCGAAGATGAGGCCATTACGGCTCGCCTTTAGGTGTCCTCCTCGGGATAGCGTCACTTAAAGAACGAGAGTGATGAGTATTTTGGTGAAAAATAAATTTCTCCCAAAACACACAAATCTAACCGGCAAGTGTACTGGGTCGTATCAAGTAATAAAAACTCACGGGAGTGAGGTCGATCCCACAAGGATTAAAGGATTGAGCAATTTTAGCTTCGTGGTTAATTTAGTCAAGCGAATCAAGATTTGGTTGAGTGTTTTGTGCTTTGCAGAAATTAAATTGCATGGAAGTAAAGAGAACAGGGAATTAAAGTGCTGAATCTTAAAGAACAAGAAATTAAATAGCAAAAACTTAGAATGCAAGAAATGTAAATTGCGGAATCTTAAAGTGCAAGAAATGTAAACGGCTGGAATTGTAAAGGGAATTGGGGATTGGATTTGCAGAATTTAAACAAGGAAAAGTAAATTGCATCAAGCAGAGAAGTAGAAGAAGGTTTGGGTTAGATTGATCTTGAAGCAGAAAAGTAAATGAACATGAAAACAGTAAACAGAAAATGTAAAATTGGGAAATTAGATCTCAGGACCCAGAGACTAGAAAACCAAGTCTAGATCTCAATGCCTTCCTAGATCCAACAAGAAATTGAAATTGAAATTCAAAGAGAGTGGATGAAGAGCAATTAACAGAAATTGAAATTCAATCAAGCAGTAAATAAAGCAGTCAGATCCAAGGTTGAGATTGAAACATAATTTCTTCAATTCTCCAACCCAAAAATCCAAGACAATTGTAATTGAAATTGAAAGCAATAAAACTGAGAGGAAGAGAAGTGTATTCTCCTTCCCCAAGACAAAGAAATTAAAGATCACTCAATATCAAAAGCTCTCCGAAAACTATTATGAAAATTCCAAAAGAAAGCTCTCCGAAGAACTTGAATTCTATCCTATTTATACACTTTCTTCCAATGATCTTCAAGCCTTGAGTTAGGCCTTTGCTCTTGGTGGAATTGGGTTGAAAGAGGCCTTGGTTGATTGCTCTTGGAGTTTGAAGAGGAACCAAAACGAACCAATTGAACCGGGTTTGAGTTTTGCAAAAGTTGGACCAAAAGTTTGAGCAAAAGTTAGGGGTCTAACTTTTGCTCCAACTTTTCATATCAGCTACCATAATCTGCTGATACCAACGTTGGTGCCAAAGTTAGGGGTCTAACTTTGGCCCTAACGTTGGCCTTACCTTGTGCACTTGTGGCGCCAACGTTAGCCACCAAGTTAGGGGGCTAACGTTGGCGCAAACTTTTGCTCCTCCCCTTGTGATTTTCATGTGCCAACGTTAGCCACCAAGTTAGGGGGCTAACGTTGGCGCAAACTTTTGGTGCCCAGGGAGGTTTTCTTCATGCCAACGTTAGCCTCAAAGTTAGGGGGCTAACGTTGGCGCAAACTTTTGGTGCCCAGGGAGGTTTTCTTCATGCCAACGTTAGCCTCAAAGTTAGGGGGCTAACGTTGGCGCAAACTTTTGGTGCCCAGGGAGGTTTTCTTCATGCCAACGTTAGCCTCAAAGTTAGGGGGCTAACTTTGGGGCTAACTTTTCAACCAAAAGTTTGTGCAAAAGTTTGATGCTAACTTTAAGTCCAGCTTTTTGCTTCCGGGTTCAATTTCACTTATTCCATTGTCTTCTCTTTACTCCTAGCTATTCCTTCTTGCTTTAACCTTTCTCCAAGCTTTCTTCACCTATCATTAATCAACCAAACACATCAAAGCTATGCTTGAAATCATGAGATATTCATTCTTTCATAATATGTGACAATTATAGTATAAAACCTCATGAAATAGCATGAATTCATACATGGTTGATTAAATCAAAGGAAACATGAAAATCTACCTAATTGGCTTGCTTGTAGCTCAAGAAAGTGCATAATTCTAATGAAAACAAAAGAAAATGACTAGTTAAAATAGGCTAAGATGACTTGTCATCAGAGAGTCAGCACGATGTAAAAAAAACTGCAAAAAAAATGGAGGAGCCTGCCGAAGATGAGGCCATTACGGCTCGCCTTTTGGTGTCCTCCTCGGTTTAGCGTCATTTAAAGAACGACGGTAAGCACGACGTAAAAAAAATCAAAACAAAAAAAACAGGACGAGCCTGCCGAAGATATGGCCATTACGGCTAGCCTTTAGGTGTCCTCCTCGGGATATTGTCATTTAAACAACAAGGGTCAGCACGTAGTAAAAAAAAACTGGAGGAGCCTGCCGAAGATGAGGCCATTACGGCTCGCCTTTAGGTGTCTTATTCGGTCTAGCGTCATTTAAAGAACGAGGGTAAGCACGACGTAAAAAAAAAACCGGAAAAAAATACAGGCAGAGCCTACCGAAGATGAGGCCATTATGGCTCGCCTTTAGGTGTCTTACTTGGCATAGCGTCATTTAAAGAACGAGGGTCAACACGACGTAAAAAAAACCGAAAAAAAAAAATCGGAGGAGGCTGCCAAAGATGAGGCCATTTCGGCTCGCCTTTAGGTGTCCTCCTCGGGATAGCGTCATTTAAACAACGAGGGTCAGCACGTAGTAAAAAAAAAACTGGAGGAGCCTGCCAAAGATGAGGCCACTACGGCTCGCGTTTAGGTGTCCTCCTCGGGATAGCGTCACTAAAAGAACGAGAGTCAGCACGACCTAAAGTAAACTGGAAAAAAAAATGGAGGAGCCTGCCGAAGATGAGGCCATTACGGCTGGCCTTTTGGTGTCCTCCTCGGTTTAGCGTCATTTAAAGAATGAGGGTCAGCACGACGTAAAAAAAACCGGAAAAAAAACAAGAGGAGCCTGCCGAAGATGAGGCCATTACGGCTCGCCTTTAGGTGTCCTCCTGGGTTTAGCGTTATTTAAAGAACGAGGGTAAGCACGACGTAAAAAAAAAACTGGAAAAAAAAACAGGAGGAGCTTGCCGAAGATGAGGCCATTACGGCTCGCCTTTAGGTGTCCTCCTTGGGATAGCGTCATTTAAAGAACGAGAGTCATCACGACGTAATAAAAACCGGAAAAAAAAATCGGAGGAGCCTACCGAAGATGAGGCCATTACGGCTCGCCTTTAGTTGTCCTCCTCGGGATAGCGTCATTTAAACAACGAGGGTCAGCACGTAGTAAAAAAAATCGGAGGAGCCTGCCGAAGATGAGGCCATTACGGCTCGCCTTTAGGTGTCCTCCTCGGGATAGCGTCATTTAAAGAACGAGAGTCAGCACGACGTAAAAAAAAACCGAAAAAAAATGGAGGAGCCTGCCGAAGATGAGGCCATTACGGCTCGACTTTTAGTGTCCTCCTCGGTTTAGCGTCATTTAAAGAACGAAGGTAAGCACGACGTAAAAAAAAATCGAAACGAAAAAAACAGGACGAGCCTGCCGAAGATAAGGCCATTATGGCTCGCCTTTAGGTGTCCTCCTCGGGATACCGTCATTTAAAGAACGAGAGTCATCACGACATAAAAAAAACTGAAAAAAAAAAATCGGAGGAGCCTGCCGAAGATGAGGCCATTACGGCTCGCCTTTAGGTGTCCTCCTCGGGATAGCGTCATTTAAACAACGAGGGTCAGCACGTAGTAAAAAAAAAACCGGAGGAGCCTGCCGAAGATGAGACCATTACGGCTCGCCTTTAGGTGTCCTCCTCGGGATAGCGTCACTTAAAGAACGAGAGTCAGCACGATGTAAGAAAAACCGGAAAAAAAATCGGAGGAGCCTACCGAAGAGGAGGCCATTACGGCTCGCCTTTAGGTGTCCTCCTCGGGATAGCGTCATTTAAACAACGAGGGTCAGCACGTAGTAAAAAAAATCGGAGGAGCCTGCCGAAGATGAGGCCATCACAGCTCGCCTTTAGGTGTCCTCCTCGGGATAGCGTCATTTAAAGAACGAGAGTCAGCACGACATAAAAAAAACCGGAAAGAAAATGGAGGAGCCTGCCGAAGATGAGGCCATTACAGCTCGACTTTTGGTGTCCTCCTCGGTTTAGCGTCATTTAAAGAACGAAGGTAAGCACGACGTAAAAAAAAATTGAAACAAAAAAAATAGGACAAGCCTGCCGAAGATAAGGCCATTACGGCTCGGCTTTAGGTGTCCTCCTCGGGATACCGTCATTTAAAGAACGAGAGTCATCACGACGTAAAAAAAATTAAAAAAAAATTGGAGGAGCCTGCCGAAGATGAGGCCATTACGGCTCGCCTTTAGGTGTCCTCCTCGGGATAGCGTCATTTAAACAACGAGGGTCAGCACGTAGTAAAAAAAAACCGGAGGACCCTACCGAAGATGAGACCATTACGGCTCGCCTTTAAGTGTCCTCCTCGGGATAGCGTCACTTAAAGAACGAGAGTCAGCACGATGTAAAAAAAACCGGAAAAAAAATGAAGGAGCCTGCCGAAGATGAGGCCTTTACGGCTCGCCTTTTGGTGTCCTCCTCGGTTTAGCGTCATTTAAAGAACGAGGGTAAGCACAACGTAAAAAAAATCGAAACATAAAAAATAGGACGAGCCTACCAAAGATAAGGCCATTATGGCTCGCCTTTAGGTGTCCTCCTCGGGATACCGTCATTTAAAGAACGAGAGTCATCACGACGTAAAAAAACCGAAAAAAAAAATCGGAGGAGCCTGCCGAAGATGAGGCCATTACGGCTCGCCTTTAGGTGTCCTCCTCGGGATAGCGTCATTTAAACAAAGAGGGTCAGCACGTAGTGAAAAAAAAACCGGAGGACCCTACCGAAGATGAGACCATTACGGCTCGCCTTTAAGTGTCCTCCTCGGGATAGCGTCACTTAAAGAACGAGAGTCAGCACGATGTAAAAAAAACCGGAAAAAAAAATCGGAGGAGCCTGCCGAAGATGAGGCCATTACGGCTCGCCTTTAGGTGTCCTCCTCGGGATAGCATCATTTAAACAACGAGGGTCAGCACGTAGTAAAAAAAATCGGAGGAGACTGCCGAAGATGAGGCCATTATGGCTCGCCTTTAGGTGTCCTCCTCGGGATAGCGTCAATTAAAGAACGAGAGTCATCACGACGTAAAAAAAATTGGAAAAAAAATCGGAGGAGCCTGCCGAAGATGAGGCCATTACGGCTCGCCTTTAGGTGTCCTCCTCGGAATAGCGTCATTTAAAGAACGAGAGTCAGCACGACGTAAAAAAAAACGGGAAAAAATGGAGGAGCCTGCCGAAGATGAGGCCATTACGGCTCGACTTTTGGTGTCCTCCTCGGTTTAGTTTCATTTAAAGAACGAAGGTAAGCACGACGAAAAAAAAAATGAAACGAAAAAAACAGGACGAGCCTGCCGAAGATAAGGCCATTACGGCTCGCCTTTAGGTGTCCTCCTCGGGATACCGTCATTTAAAGAATGAGAGTCATCACAACGTAAAAAAAACCGAAAAAAAAATCAGAGGAGCCTGCCGAAGATGAGGCCATTACGGCTCGCCTTTAGGTGTCCTCCTCGGGATAGCGTCATTTAAACAACGAGGGTCAGAACGTAGTAAAAAAAACCGGAGGAGCCTGCCGAAGATGAGACCATTACGGCTCGCCTTTAGGTGTCCTCCTCGGGATAGCGTCACTTAAAGAACGAGAGTCAGCACGATGTAAAAAAAACCGGAAAAAAAATCGGAGGAACCTGCCGAAGATGAGGCCATTACGGCTCGCCTTTAGGTGTCCTCCTCGGGATAGCGTCATTTAAACAACGAGGGTCAGCACGTAGTAAAAAAAATCGGAGGAGCCTGCCGAAGATGAGGCCATTACGGCTCGCCTTTAGGTGTCCTCCTCGGGATAGCGTCATTTAAAGAACGAGAGTCAGCACGACATAAAAAAAAACCGGAAAAAAAATGGAGGAGCCTGCCGAAGATGAGGCCATTACGGCTCGACTTTTAGTGTCCTCCTCGGTTTAGCGTCATTTAAAGAACGAAGGTAAGCACGACGTAAAAAAAAATCGAAACGAAAAAAACAGGACGAGCCTGCCGAAGATAAGGCCATTATGGCTCGCCTTTAGGTGTCCTCCTCGGGATACCGTCATTTAAAGAACGAGAGTCATCACGACATAAAAAAAACCGAAAAAAAAAATCGGAGGAGCCTGCCGAAGATGAGGCCATTACGGCTCGCCTTTAGGTGTCCTCCTCGGGATAGCGTCATTTAAACAACGAGGGTCAGCACGTAGTAAAAAAAAAACCGGAGGAGCCTGCCGAAGATGAGACCATTACGGCTCGCCTTTAGGTGTCCTCCTCGGGATAGCGTCACTTAAAGAACGAGAGTCAGCACGATGTAAGAAAACCGGAAAAAAAATCGGAGGAGCCTAGCGAAGATGAGGCCATTACGGCTCGCCTTTAGGTGTCCTCCTCGGGATAGCGTCATTTAAACAACGAGGGTCAGCACGTAGTAAAAAAAATCGGAGGAGCCTGCCGAAGATGAGGCCATCACGGCTCGCCTTTAGGTGTCCTCCTCGGGATAGCGTCATTTAAAGAACGAGAGTCAGCACGACATAAAAAAAACCGGAAAGAAAATGGAGGAGCCTGCCGAAGATGAGGCCATTACAGCTCGACTTTTGGTGTCCTCCTCGGTTTAGCGTCATTTAAAGAACGAAGGTAAGCACGACGTAAAAAAAAATTGAAACAAAAAAAATAGGACAAGCCTGCCGAAGATAAGGCCATTACGGCTCGGCTTTAGGTGTCCTCCTCGGGATACCGTCATTTAAAGAACGAGAGTCATCACGACGTAAAAAAAATTAAAAAAAAATTGGAGGAGCCTGCCGAAGATGAGGCCATTACGGCTCGCGTTTAGGTGTCCTCCTCGGGATAGCGTCATTTAAACAACGAGGGTCAGCACGTAGTAAAAAAAAAACCGGAGGAGCCTGCCAAAGATGAGGCCATTATGGCTCACCTTTAGGTGTCCTCATCAGGATAGCGTCACTTAAAGAACGAGAGTCAGCACGATATAAAAAAAACTGGAAAAAAAATGAAGGAGCCTGCCGAAGATGAGGCCTTTACGGCTCGCCTTTTGGTGTCCTCCTCGGTTTAGCGTCATTTAAAGAACGAGGGTAAGCACAACGTAAAAAAAATCGAAACAAAAAAAATAGGACGAGCCTACCAAAGATAAGGCCATTATGGCTCGCCTTTAGGTGTCCTCCTCGGGATACCGTCATTTAAAGAACGAGAGTCATCACGACGTAAAAAAACCGAAAAAAAAAATCGGAGGAGCCTGCCGAAGATGAGGCCATTACGGCTCGCCTTTAGGTGTCCTCCTCGGGATAGCGTCATTTAAACAAAGAGGGTCAGCACGTAGTAAAAAAAAAACCGGAGGACCCTGCCGAAGATGAGACCATTACGGCTCGCCTTTAGGTGTCCTCCTCGGGATAGCGTCACTTAAAGAACGAGAGTCAGCACGATGTAAAAAAAACTGGAAAAAAAAATCGGAGGACCATGCCGAAGATGAGGCCATTACGGCTCGCCTTTAGGTGTCCTCCTCGAGATAGCGTCATTTAAACAACGAGGGTCAGCACGTAGTAAAAAAAAATCGGGGGAGCCTGCCGAAGATGAGGCCATTACGGCTCGACTTTTGGTGTCCTCCTCGGTTTAGCGTCATTTAAAGAACGAAGGTAAGCACGACGTAAAAAAAATCGAAACAAAAAAAACAGGACGAGCCTGCCGAAGATAAGGCCATTACTGCTCGCCTTTATGTGTCTTCCTCGGGATACCGTCATTTAAAGAACGAGAGTCATCACGACGTAAAAAAAATCGAAAAAAAAATTGGAGGAGCCTGCCGAAGATGAGGCCATTACGGCTCGCCTTTAGGTGTCCTCCTCGGGATAGCGTCATTTAAACAACGAGGGTCAGCACGTAGTAAAAAAAATACCGGAGGAGCCTGCCGAAGATGAGACCATTACGGCTCGCCTTTAGGTGTCCTCCTCGGGATAGCGTCACTTAAAGAACGAGAGTCAGCACGATGTAAAAAAAACCGGAAAAAAAAATCGGAGGAGCCTGCCGAAGATGAGGCCATTACGGCTCGCCTTTAGGTGTCCTCCTCGGGATAGCATCATTTAAACAACGAGGGTCAGCACGTAGTAAAAAAAATCGGAGGAGACTGCCGAAGATGAGGCCATTATGGCTCGCCTTTAGGTGTCCTCCTCGGGATAGCGTCAATTAAAGAACGAGAGTCATCACGACGTAAAAAAAATTGGAAAAAAAATCGGAGGAGCCTGCCGAAGATGAGGCCATTACGGCTCGCCTTTAGGTGTCCTCCTCGGAATAGCGTCATTTAAAGAACGAGAGTCAGCACGACGTAAAAAAAAACGGGAAAAAATGGAGGAGCCTGCCGAAGATGAGGCCATTACGGCTCGACTTTTGGTGTCCTCCTCGGTTTAGTTTCATTTAAAGAACGAAGGTAAGCACGACGAAAAAAAAAATGAAACGAAAAAAACAGGACGAGCCTGCCGAAGATAAGGCCATTACGGCTCGCCTTTAGGTGTCCTCCTCGGGATACCGTCATTTAAAGAATGAGAGTCATCACAACGTAAAAAAAACCGAAAAAAAATCAGAGGAGCCTGCCGAAGATGAGGCCATTACGGCTCGCCTTTAGGTGTCCTCCTCGGGATAGCGTCATTTAAACAACGAGGGTCAGAACGTAGTAAAAAAAAAACCGGAGGAGCCTGCCGAAGATGAGACCATTACGGCTCGCCTTTAGGTGTCCTCCTCGGGATAGCGTCACTTAAAGAACGAGAGTCAGCACGATGTAAAAAAAACCGGAAAAAAAATCGGAGGAACCTGCCGAAGATGAGGCCATTACGGCTCGCCTTTAGGTGTCCTCCTCGGGATAGCGTCATTTAAACAACGAGGGTCAGCACGTAGTAAAAAAAATCGGAGGAGCCTGCCGAAGATGAGGCCATTACGGCTCGCCTTTAGGTGTCCTCCTCGGGATAGCGTCATTTAAAGAACGAGAGTCAGCACGACATAAAAAAAAACCGGAAAAAAATGGAGGAGCCTGCCGAAGATGAGGCCATTACGGCTCGACTTTTGGTGTCCTCCTCGGTTTAGCGTCATTTAAAGAACGAAGGTAAGCACGACGTAAAAAAAATTGAAACAAAAAAAACAGGATGAGCCTGCCGAAGATAAGGCCATTACGGCTCGCCTTTAGGTGTCCTCCTCGGGATACCGTCATTTAAAGAACGAGAGTCATCACGACGTAAAAAAAAAACCGAAAAAAAAAATTGGAGGAGCCTGCCGAAGATGAGGCCATTACGGCTCGCCTTTAGGTGTCCTCCTCGGGATAGCGTCATTTAAACAATGAGGGTCAGCACGTAGTAAAAAAAAAAACCGGAGGAGCCTGCCGAAGATGAGGCCATTACGGCTCGCCTTTAGGTGTCCTCCTCGGGATAGCGTCACTAAAAGAACGAGAGTCAGCACGACCTAAAAAAAACTGGAAAAAAAATGGAGGAGCCTGCCTAAGATGAGGCCATTACGGCTCGCCTTTTGGTCTCCTCGGTTTAGCGTCATTTAAAGAACGAGGGTCAGCTCGACGTAAAAAAAACCGGAAAAAAAAAACAGGAGGAGCCTGCAGAAGATGAGGCCATTACGACCCGCCTTTAGGTGTCCTCCTTGGGATAGCGTCATTGAAAGAACGAGAGTCATCACGACGTAAAAAAAACCGGAAAAAAATCGGAGCAGCCTGCCGAAGATGAGGCCATTACAGCTCGCCTTTAGTTGTCCTCCTCGGGATAGCGTCATTTAAACAACGAGGGTCAGCACGTAGTAAAAAAAATCGGAGGAGCCTGCCGAAGATGAGGCCATTACGGCTCGCATTTAGGTGTCCTCCTCGGAATAGCGTCATTTAAAGAACGAGAGTCAGCACGACGTAAAAAAAACCGGAAATAAAATGGAGGAGCCTGTCGAAGATGAGGCCATTACGGCTCGACTTTTGGTGTCCTCCTCGGTTTAGCGTCATTTAAAGAACGAAGGTAAGCACGACGTAAAAAAAATTGAAACGAAAAAAACAGGACGAGCCTGCCGAAGATAAGGCCATTATGGCTTGCCTTTAGGTGTCCTCCTCGGGATACCGTCATTTAATGAACGAGAGTCATCACGACGTAAAAAAAACCGAAAAAAAAATCGGAGGAGCCTGCCGAAGATGAGGCCATTACGGCTCGCCTTTAGGTGTCCTCCTCGGGATAGCGTCATTTAAACAACGAGGGTCAGCACGTAGTAAAAAAAAAATCGGAAGAGCCTGCCAAAGATGAGGCCATTACGGCTCGCCTTTAGGTGTCCTCCTCGGGATAGCGTCATTTAAAGAACGAGAGTCAGCACGACATAAAAAAAAAACCGGAAAAAAAATGGAGGAGCCTGCCGAAGATGAGGCCATTACGGCTCGACTTTTGGTGTCCTCCTCGGTTTAGCGTCATTTAAAGAACGAAGGTAAGCACAACGTAAAAAAAAATCGAAACAAAAAAAACAGGACGAGGCTGCCGAAGATAAGGCCATTACGGCTCGCCTTTAGGTGTCCTCCTCGGGATACCGTCATTTAAAGAACGAGAGTCATCACGACGTAAAAAAAAACCGAAAAAAAAAATTGGAGGAGCCTGCCGAAGATGAGGCCATTACGGCTCGCCTTTAGGTGTCCTCCTCGGGATAGCGTCATTTAAAAAACGAGGGTCAGCATGTAGTAAAAAAAAAACCGGAGGAGCTTGCCGAAGATGAGGCCATTACGGCTCGCCTTTAGGTGTCCTCCTCGGGATAGCGTCACTTAAAGAACGAGAGTGATGAGTATTTTGGTGAAAAATAAATTTCTCCCAAAACACACAAATCTAACCGGCAAGTGTACTGGGTCGTATCATGTAATAAAAACTCACGGGAGTGAGGTCGATCCCACAAGGATTGAAGGATTGAGCAATTTTAGCTTAGTGGTTAATTTAGTCAAGCGAATCAAGATTTGGTTGAGTGTTTTGTGCTTTGCAGAAATTAAATTGCATGGAAGTAAAGAGAACAGGGAATTAAAGTGCTGAATCTTAAAGAACAAGAAATTAAATAGCAAAAACTTAGAATGCAAGAAATGTAAATTGCGGAATCTTAAAGTGCAAGAAATGTAAACGGCTGGAATTGTAAAGGGAATTGGGGATTGGATTTGCAGAATTTAAACAAGGAAAAGTAAATTGCATCAAGCAGAGAAGTAGAAGAAGGTTTGGGTTAGATTGGATCTTGAAGCAGAAAAGTAAATGAACATGAAAACAGTAAACAGAAAATGTAAAATTGGGAAATTAGATCTCAGGACCCAGAGACTAGAAAACCAAGTCTAGATCTCAATGCCTTCCTAGATCCAACAAGAAATTGAAATTGAAATTCAAAGAGAGTGGATGAAGAGCAATTAACAGAAATTGAAATTCAATCAAGCAGTAAATAAAGCAGTCAGATCCAAGGTTGAGATTGAAACATAATTTCTTCAATTCTCCAACCCAAAAATCCAAGACAATTGTAATTGAAATTGAAAGCAATAAAACTGAGAGGAAGAGAAGTGTATTCTCCTTCCCCAAGACAAAGAAATTAAAGATCACTCAATATCAAAAGCTCTCCGAAAACTATTATGAAAATTCCAAAAGAAAGCTCTCCGAAGAACTTGAATTCTATCCTATTTATACACTTTCTTCCAATGATCTTCAAGCCTTGAGTTGGGCCTTTGCTCTTGGTGGAATTGGGTTGAAAGAGGCCTTGGTTGATTGCTCTTGGAGTTTGAAGAGGAACCAAAACGAACCAATTGAACCGGGTTTGAGTTTTGCAAAAGTTGGACCAAAAGTTTGAGCAAAAGTTAGGGGTCTAACTTTTGCTCCAACTTTTCATATCAGCTACCATAATCTGCTGATACCAACGTTGGTGCCAAAGTTAGGGGTCTAACTTTGGCCCTAACGTTGGCCTTACCTTGTGCACTTGTGGCGCCAACGTTAGCCACCAAGTTAGGGGGCTAACGTTGGCGCAAACTTTTGGTGCCCAGGGAGGTTTTCTTCATGCCAACGTTAGCCTCAAAGTTAGGGGGCTAACGTTGGCGCAAACTTTTGGTGCCCAGGGAGGTTTTCTTCATGCCAACGTTAGCCTCAAAGTTAGGGGGCTAACGTTGGGGCTAACTTTTCAACCAAAAGTTTGTGCAAAAGTTTGATGCTAACTTTAAGTCCAGCTTTTTGCTTCCGGGTTCAATTTCACTTATTCCATTGTCTTCTCTTTACTCCTAGCTATTCCTTCTTGCTTTAACCTTTCTCCAAGCTTTCTTCACCTATCATTAATCAACCAAACACATCAAAGCTATGCTTGAAATCATGAGATATTCATTCTTTCATAATATGTGACAATTATAGTATAAAACCTCATGAAATAGCATGAATTCATACATGGTTGATTAAATCAAAGGAAACATGAAAATCTACCTAATTGGCTTGCTTGTAGCTCAAGAAAGTGCATAATTCTAATGAAAACAAAAGAAAAAGACTAGTTAAAATAGGCTAAGATGACTTGTCATCAGAGAGTCAGCACGATGTAAAAAAAACTGCAAAAAAAAATGGAGGAGCCTGCCGAAGATGAGGCCATTACGGCTCGCCTTTTGGTGTCCTCCTCGGTTTAGCGTCATTTAAAGAACGACGGTAAGCACGACGTAAAAAAAATCAAAATAAAAAAAACAGGACGAGCCTGCCGAAGATATGGCCATTACGGCTCGCCTTTAGGTGTCCTCCTCGGGATATTGTCATTTAAACAACGAGGGTCAGCACGTAGTAAAAAAAAACTGGAGGAGCCTGCCGAAGATGAGGCCATTACGGCTCGCCTTTAGGTGTCTTATTCGGTCTAGCGTCATTTAAAGAACGAGGGTAAGCACGACGTAAAAAAAAACCGGAAAAAAATACAGGCAGAGCCTACCGAAGATGAGGCCATTATGGCTCGCCTTTAGGTGTCTTCCTTGGCATAGCGTCATTTAAAGAACGAGGGTCAGCACGACGTAAAAAAAACCGAAAAAAAAAATCGGAGGAGGCTGCCAAAGATGAGGCCATTTCGGCTCGCCTTTAGGTGTCCTCCTCGGGATAGCGTCATTTAAACAACGAGGGTCAGCACGTAGTAAAAAAAAACTGGAGGAGCCTGCCGAAGATGAGGCCACTACGGCTCGCGTTTAGGTGTCCTCCTCGGGATAGCGTCACTAAAAGAACGAGAGTCAGCACGACCTAAAATAAACTGGAAAAAAAAATGGAGGAGCCTGCCGAAGATGAGGCCATTACGGCTCGCCTTTTGGTGTCCTCCTCGGTTTAGCGTCATTTAAAGAATGAGGGTCAGCACGACGTAAAAAAAACCGGAAAAAAAAACAAGAGGAGCCTGCCGAAGATGAGGCCATTACGGCTCGCCTTTAGGTGTCCTCCTGGGTTTAGCGTTATTTAAAGAACGAGGGTAAGCACGACGTAAAAAAAAAACTGAAAAAAAAAACAGGAGGAGCTTGCCGAAGTTGAGGCCATTACGGCTCGCCTTTAGGTGTCCTCCTTGGGATAGCGTCATTTAAAGAACGAGAGTCATCACGACGTAATAAAAACCGGAAAAAAAAATCGGAGGAGCCTACCGAAGATGAGGCCATTACGGCTCGCCTTTAGTTGTCCTCCTCGGGATAGCGTCATTTAAACAACGAGGGTCAGCACGTAGTAAAAAAAATCGGAGGAGCCTGCCGAAGATGAGGCCATTACGGCTTGCCTTTAGGTGTCCTCCTCGTGATAGCGTCATTTAAAGAACGAGAGTCAGCACGACGTAAAAAAAAACCGGAAAAAAAAATGGAGGAGCCTGCCGAAGATGAGGCCGTTACGGCTCGACTTTTGGTGTCCTCCTCGGTTTAGCGTCATTTAAAGAACGAAGGTAAGCACGACGTAAAAAAAATCAAAACGAAAAAAACAGGACGAGCCTGCCGAAGATAAGGCCATTACGGCTCGCCTTTAGGTGTCCTCCTCGGGATACCGTCATTTAAAGAACGAGAGTCATCATGTCATAAAAAAAACCGAAAAAAAAAATCGGAGGAGCCTGCCGAAGATGAGGCCATTACGGCTCGCCTTTAGGTGTCCTCCTCGGGATAGCGTCATTTAAACAACGAGGGTCAGCACGTAGTAAAAAAAAAACCGGAGGAGCCTGCCAAAGATGAGACCATTACGGCTCGCCTTTAGGTGTCCTCCTCGGGATAGCGTCACTTAAAGAACGAGAGTCAGCACGATGTAAAAAAAACCAGAAAAAAAATCGGAGGAGCCTGCCGAAGATGAGGCCATTACGGCTCGCCTTTAGGTGTCCTCCTCGGGATAGCGACATTTAAACAACGAGGGTCAGCACATAGTAAAAAAAATCGGAGGAGCCTGCCGAAGATGAGGCCATTACGGCTCGCATTTAGGTGTCCTCCTCGGAATAGCGTCATTTAAAGAACGAGAGTCAGCACGACGTAAAAAAAACCGGAAATAAAATGGAGGAGCCTGTCGAAGATGAGGCCATTACGGCTCGACTTTTGGTGTCCTCCTCGGTTTAGCGTCGTTTAAAGAACGAAGGTAAGCACGACGTAAAAAAAATTGAAACGAAAAAAACAGGACGAGCCTGCCGAAGATAAGGCCATTATGGCTTGCCTTTAGGTGTCCTCCTCGGGATACCGTCATTTAATGAACGAGAGTCATCACGACGTAAAAAAAACCGAAAAAAAAATCGGAGGAGCCTGCCGAAGATGAGGCCATTACGGCTCGCCTTTAGGTGTCCTCCTCGGGATAGCGTCATTTAAACAACGAGGGTCAGCACGTAGTAAAAAAAAAACCGGAGGAGCCTGCCGAAGATGAGACCATTACGGCTCGCCTTTAGGTGTCCTCCTCGTGATAGCGTCACTTAAAGAACGAGAGTCAGCACGATGTAAAAAAAACCGGAAAAAAAATCGGAAGAGCCTGCCAAAGATGAGGCCATTACGGCTCGCCTTTAGGTGTCCTCCTCGGGATAGCGTCATTTAAAGAACGAGAGTCAGCACGACATAAAAAAAAAACCGGAAAAAAAATGGAGGAGCCTGCCGAAGATGAGGCCATTACGGCTCGACTTTTGGTGTCCTCCTCGGTTTAGCGTCATTTAAAGAACGAGGGTAAGCACAACGTAAAAAAAAATCGAAACAAAAAAAACAGGACGAGCCTGCCGAAGATAAGGCCATTACGGCTCGCCTTTAGGTGTCCTCCTCGGGATACCGTCATTTAAAGAACGAGAGTCATCACGACGTAAAAAAAAACCGAAAAAAAAAATTGGAGGAGCCTGCCGAAGATGAGGCCATTACGGCTCGCCTTTAGGTGTCCTCCTCGGGATAGCGTCATTTAAAAAACGAGGGTCAGCATGTAGTAAAAAAAAAAACCGGAGGAGCTTGCCGAAGATGAGGCCATTACGGCTCGCCTTTAGGTGTCCTCCTCGGGATAGCGTCACTTAAAGAACGAGAGTGATGAGTATTTTGGTGAAAAATAAATTTCTCCCAAAACACACAAATCTAACCGGCAAGTGTACTGGGTCGTATCATGTAATAAAAACTCACGGGAGTGAGGCCGATCCCACAAGGATTGAAGGATTGAGCAATTTTAGCTTAGTGGTTAATTTAGTCAAGCGAATCAAGATTTGGTTGAGTGTTTTGTGCTTTGCAGAAATTAAATTGCATGGAAGTAAAGAGAACAGGGAATTAAAGTGCTGAATCTTAAAGAACAAGAAATTAAATAGCAAAAACTTAGAATGCAAGAAATGTAAATTGCGGAATCTTAAAGTGCAAGAAATGTAAACGGCTGGAATTGTAAAGGGAATTGGGGATTGGATTTGCAGAATTTAAACAAGGAAAAGTAAATTGCATCAAGCAGAGAAGTAGAAGAAGGTTTGGGTTAGATTGGATCTTGAAGCAGAAAAGTAAATGAACATGAAAACAGTAAACAGAAAATGTAAAATTGGGAAATTAGATCTCAGGACCCAGAGACTAGAAAACCAAGTCTAGATCTCAATGCCTTCCTAGATCCAACAAGAAATTGAAATTGAAATTCAAAGAGAGTGGATGAAGAGCAATTAACAGAAATTGAAATTCAATCAAGCAGTAAATAAAGCAGTCAGATCCAAGGTTGAGATTGAAACATAATTTCTTCAATTCTCCAACCCAAAAATCCAAGACAATTGTAATTGAAATTGAAAGCAATAAAACTAAGAGGAAGAGAAGTGTATTCTCCTTCCCCAAGACAAAGAAATTAAAGATCACTCAATATCAAAAGCTCTCCGAAAACTATTATGAAAATTCCAAAAGAAAGCTCTCCGAAGAACTTGAATTCTATCCTATTTATACACTTTCTTCCAATGATCTTCAAGCCTTGAGTTGGGCCTTTGCTCTTGGTGGAATTGGGTTGAAAGAGGCCTTGGTTGATTGCTCTTGGAGTTTGAAGAGGAACCAAAACGAACCAATTGAACCGGGTTTGAGTTTTGCAAAAGTTGGACCAAAAGTTTGAGCAAAAGTTAGGGGTCTAACTTTTGCTCCAACTTTTCATATCAGCTACCATAATCTGCTGATACCAACGTTGGTGCCAAAGTTAGGGGTCTAACTTTGGCCCTAACGTTGGCCTTACCTTGTGCACTTGTGGCGCCAACGTTACCCACCAAGTTAGGGGGCTAACGTTGGCGCAAACTTTTGCTCCTCCCCTTGTGATTTTCATGTGCCAACGTTAGCCACCAAGTTAGGGGGCTAACGTTGGCGCAAACTTTTGGTGCCCAGGGAGGTTTTCTTCATGCCAACGTTAGCCTCAAAGTTAGGGGGCTAACGTTGGCGCAAACTTTTGGTGCCCAGGGAGGTTTTCTTCATGCCAACGTTAGCCTCAAAGTTAGGGGGCTAACGTTGGGGCTAACTTTTCAACCAAAAGTTTGTGCAAAAGTTTGATGCTAACTTTAAGTCCAGCTTTTTGCTTCCGGGTTCAATTTCACTTATTCCATTGTCTTCTCTTTACTCCTAGCTATTCCTTCTTGCTTTAACCTTTCTCCAAGCTTTCTTCACCTATCATTAATCAACCAAACACATCAAAGCTATGCTTGAAATCATGAGATATTCATTCTTTCATAATATGTGACAATTATAGTATAAAACCTCATGAAATAGCATGAATTCATACATCGTTGATTAAATCAAAGGAAACATGAAAATCTACCTAATTGGCTTGCTTGTAGCTCAAGAAAGTGCATAATTCTAATGAAAACAAAATAAAATGACTAGTTAAAATAGGCTAAGATGACTTGTCATCAGAGAGTCAGCACGATGTAAAAAAAACTGCAAAAAAAATGGAGGAGCCTGCCGAAGATGAGGCCATTACGGCTCGCCTTTTGGTGTCCTCCTCGGTTTAGCGTCATTTAAAGAACGACGGTAAGCACGACGTAAAAAAAATCAAAACAAAAAAAACAGGACGAGCCTGCCGAAGATATGGCCATTACGGCTCGCCTTTAGGTGTCCTCCTCGGGATATTGTCATTTAAACAACGAGGGTTAGCACGTAGTAAAAAAAAACTGGAGGAGCCTGCCGAAGATGAGGCCATTACGGCTCGCCTTTAGGTGTCTTATTCGGTCTAGCGTCATTTAAAGAACGAGGGTAAGCACGACGTAAAAAAAAACCGGAAAAAAATACAGGCAGAGCCTACCGAAGATGAGGCCATTATGGCTCGCCTTTAGGTGTCTTCCTTGGCATAGCGTCATTTAAAGAACGAGGGTCAGCACGACGTAAAAAAAACCGAAAAAAAAAATCGGAGGAGGCTGCCAAAGATGAGGCCATTTCGGCTCGCCTTTAGGTGTCCTCCTCGGGATAGCGTCATTTAAACAACGAGGGTCAGCACGTAGTAAAAAAAAAACTGGAGGAGCCTGCCGAAGATGAGGCCACTACAGCTCGCGTTTAGGTGTCCTCCTCGGGATAGCGTCACTAAAAGAACGAGAGTCAGCACGACCTAAAATAAACTGGAAAAAAAAATGGAGGAGCCTGCCGAAGATGAGGCCATTACGGCTCGCCTTTTGGTGTCCTCCTCGGTTTAGCGTCATTTAAAGAATGAGGGTCAGCACGACGTAAAAAAAACCGGAAAAAAAAACAAGAGGAGCCTGCCGAAGATGAGGCCATTACGGCTCGCCTTTAGGTGTCCTCCTGGGTTTAGCGTTATTTAAAGAACGAGGGTAAGCACGACGTAAAAAAAAAACTGGAAAAAAAAACAGGAGGAGCTTGCCGAAGTTGAGGCCATTACGGCTCGCCTTTAGGTGTCCTCCTTGGGATAGCGTCATTTAAAGAACGAGAGTCATCACGACGTAATAAAAACCGGAAAAAAAATCGGAGGAGCCTACCGAAGATGAGGCCATTACGGCTCGCCTTTAGTTGTCCTCCTCGGGATAGCGTCATTTAAACAACGAGGGTCAGCACGTAGTAAAAAAAATCGGAGGAGCCTGCCGAAGATGAGGCCATTACGGCTTGCCTTTAGGTGTCCTCCTCGTGATAGCGTCATTTAAAGAACGAGAGTCAGCACGACGTAAAAAAAAACCGGAAAAAAAAATGGAGGAGCCTGCCGAAGATGAGGCCGTTACGGCTCGACTTTTGGTGTCCTCCTCGGTTTAGCGTCATTTAAAGAACGAAGGTAAGCACGACGTAAAAAAACTCAAAACGAAAAAAACAGGACGAGCCTGCCGAAGATAAGGCCATTACGGCTCGCCTTTAGGTGTCCTCCTCGGGATACCGTCATTTAAAGAACGAGAGTCATCATGTCATAAAAAAAACCGAAAAAAAAAATCGGAGGAGCCTGCCGAAGATGAGGCCATTACGGCTTGCCTTTAGGTGTCCTCCTCGGGATAGCGTCATTTAAACAACGAGGGTCAGCACGTAGTAAAAAAAAAACCGGAGGAGCCTGCCAAAGATGAGACCATTACGGCTCGCCTTTAGGTGTCCTCCTCGGGATAGCGTCACTTAAAGAACGAGAGTCAGCACGATGTAAAAAAAAACCAGAAAAAAAATCGGAGGAGCCTGCCGAAGATGAGGCCATTACGGCTCGCCTTTAGGTGTCCTCCTCGGGATAGCGACATTTAAACAACGAGGGTCAGCACATAGTAAAAAAAATCGGAGGAGCCTGCCGAAGATGAGGCCATTACGGCTCGCATTTAGGTGTCCTCCTCGGAATAACGTCATTTAAAGAACGAGAGTCAGCACGACGTAAAAAAAACCGGAAATAAAATGGAGGAGCCTGTCGAAGATGAGGCCATTACGGCTCGACTTTTGGTGTCCTCCTCGGTTTAGCGTCATTTAAAGAACGAAGGTAAGCACGACGTAAAAAAAATTGAAACGAAAAAAACAGGACGAGCCTGCCGAAGATAAGGCCATTATGGCTTGCCTTTAGGTGTCCTCCTCGGGATACCGTCATTTAATGAACGAGAGTCATGACGACGTAAAAAAAACCGAAAAAAAAATCGGAGGAGCCTGCCGAAGATGAGGCCATTACGGCTCGCCTTTAGGTGTCCTCCTCGGGATAGCGTCATTTAAACAACGAGGGTCAGCACGTAGTAAAAAAAAAACCGGAGGAGCCTGCCGAAGATGAGACCATTACGGCTCGCCTTTAGGTGTCCTCCTCGTGATAGCGTCACTTAAAGAACGAGAGTCAGCACGATGTAAAAAAAACCGGAAAAAAAATCGGAAGAGCCTGCCAAAGATGAGGCCATTACGGCTCGCCTTTAGGTGTCCTCCTCGGGATAGCGTCATTTAAAGAACGAGAGTCAGCACGACATAAAAAAAAAACCGGAAAAAAAATGGAGGAGCCTGCCGAAGATGAGGCCATTACGGCTCGACTTTTGGTGTCCTCCTCGGTTTAGCGTCATTTAAAGAACGAAGGTAAGCACAACGTAAAAAAAAATCGAAACAAAAAAAACAGGACGAGCCTGCCGAAGATAAGGCCATTACGGCTCGCCTTTAGGTGTCCGCCTCGGGATACCGTCATTTAAAGAACGAGAGTCATCACGACGTAAAAAAAAACCGAAAAAAAAAAATTGGAGGAGCCTGCCGAAGATGAGGCCATTACGGCTCGCCTTTAGGTGTCCTCCTCGGGATAGCGTCATTTAAAAAACGAGGGTCAGCATGTAGTAAAAAAAAAACCGGAGGAGCTTGCCGAAGATGAGGCCATTACGGCTCGCCTTTAGGTGTCCTCCTCGGGATAGCGTCACTTAAAGAACGAGAGTGATGAGTATTTTGGTGAAAAATAAATTTCTCCCAAAACACACAAATCTAACCGGCAAGTGTACTGGGTCGTATCATGTAATAAAAACTCACGGGAGTGAGGTCGATCCCACAAGGATTGAAGGATTGAGCAATTTTAGCTTAGTGGTTAATTTAGTCAAGCGAATCAAGATTTGGTTGAGTGTTTTGTGCTTTGCAGAAATTAAATTGCATGGAAGTAAAGAGAACAGGGAATTAAAGTGCTGAATCTTAAAGAACAAGAAATTAAATAGCAAAAACTTAGAATGCAAGAAATGTAAATTGCGGAATCTTAAAGTGCAAGAAATGTAAACGGCTGGAATTGTAAAGGGAATTGGGGATTGGATTTGCAGAATTTAAACAAGGAAAAGTAAATTGCATCAAGCAGAGAAGTAGAAGAAGGTTTGGGTTAGATTGGATCTTGAAGCAGAAAAGTAAATGAACATGAAAACAGTAAACAGAAAATGTAAAATTGGGAAATTAGATCTCAGGACCCAGAGACTAGAAAACCAAGTCTAGATCTCAATGCCTTCCTTGATCCAACAAGAAATTGAAATTGAAATTCAAAGAGAGTGGATGAAGAGCAATTAACAGAAATTGAAATTCAATCAAGCAGTAAATAAAGCAGTCAGATCCAAGGTTGAGATTGAAACATAATTTCTTCAATTCTCCAACCCAAAAATCCAAGACAATTGTAATTGAAATTGAAAGCAATAAAACTGAGAGGAAGAGAAGTGTATTCTCCTTCCCCAAGACAAAGAAATTAAAGATCACTCAATATCAAAAGCTCTCCGAAAACTATTATGAAAATTCCAAAAGAAAGCTCTCCGAAGAACTTGAATTCTATCCTATTTATACACTTTCTTCCAATGATCTTCAAGCCTTGAGTTGGGCCTTTGCTCTTGGTGGAATTGGGTTGAAAGAGGCCTTGGTTGATTGCTCTTGGAGTTTGAAGAGGAACCAAAACGAACCAATTGAACCGGGTTTGAGTTTTGCAAAAGTTGGACCAAAAGTTTGAGCAAAAGTTAGGGGTCTAACTTTTGCTCCAACTTTTCATATCAGCTACCATAATCTGCTGATACCAACGTTGGTGCCAAAGTTAGGGGTCTAACTTTGGCCCTAACGTTGGCCTTACCTTGTGCACTTGTGGCGCCAACGTTACCCACCAAGTTAGGGGGCTAACGTTGGCGCAAACTTTTGCTCCTCCCCTTGTGATTTTCATGTGCCAACGTTAGCCACCAAGTTAGGGGGCTAACGTTGGCGCAAACTTTTGGTGCCCAGGGAGGTTTTCTTCATGCCAACGTTAGCCTCAAAGTTAGGGGGCTAACGTTGGCGCAAACTTTTGGTGCCCAGGGAGGTTTTCTTCATGCCAACGTTAGCCTCAAAGTTAGGGGGCTAACGTTGGGGCTAACTTTTCAACCAAAAGTTTGTGCAAAAGTTTGATGCTAACTTTAAGTCCAGCTTTTTGCTTCCGGGTTCAATTTCACTTATTCCATTGTCTTCTCTTTACTCCTAGCTATTCCTTCTTGCTTTAACCTTTCTCCAAGCTTTCTTCACCTATCATTAATCAACCAAACACATCAAAGCTATGCTTGAAATCATGAGATATTCATTCTTTCATAATATGTGACAATTATAGTATAAAACCTCATGAAATAGCATGAATTCATACATGGTTGATTAAATCAAAGGAAACATGAAAATCTACCTAATTGGCTTGCTTGTAGCTCAAGAAAGTGCATAATTCTAATGAAAACAAAAGAAAAAGACTAGTTAAAATAGGCTAAGATGACTTGTCATCAGAGAGTCAGCACGATGTAAAAAAAACTGCAAAAAAAATGGAGGAGCCTGCCGAAGATGAGGCCATTACGGCTCGCCTTTTGGTGTCCTCCTCGGTTTAGCGTCATTTAAAGAACGACGGTAAGCACGACGTAAAAAAAATCAAAACAAAAAAAACAGGACGAGCCTGCCGAAGATATGGCCATTACGGCTCGCCTTTAGGTGTCCTCCTCGGGATATTGTCATTTAAACAACGAGGGTCAGCACGTAGTAAAAAAAAACTGGAGGAGCCTGCCGAAGATGAGGCCATTACGGCTCGCCTTTAGGTGTCTTATTCGGTCTAGCGTCATTTAAAGAACGAGGGTAAGCACGACGTAAAAAAAAACCGGAAAAAAATACAGGCAGAGCCTACCGAAGATGAGGCCATTATGGCTCGCCTTTAGGTGTCTTCCTTGGCATAGCGTCATTTAAAGAACGAGGGTCAGCACGACGTAAAAAAAACCGAAAAAAAAATCGGAGGAGGCTGCCAAAGATGAGGCCATTTCGGCTCGCCTTTAGGTGTCCTCCTCGGGATAGCGTCATTTAAACAACGAGGGTCAGCACGTAGTAAAAAAAAACTGGAGGAGCCTGCCGAAGATGAAGCCACTACGGCTCGCGTTTAGGTGTCCTCCTCGGGATAGCGTCACTAAAAGAATGAGAGTCAGCACGACCTAAAATAAACTGGAAAAAAAAATGGAGGAGCCTGCCGAAGATGAGGCCATTATGGCTCGCCTTTTGGTGTCCTCCTCGGTTTAGCGTCATTTAAAGAATGAGGGTCAGCACGACGTAAAAAAAACCGGAAAAAAAAACAAGAGGAGCCTGCCGAAGATGAGGCCATTACGGCTCGCCTTTAGGTGTCCTCCTGGGTTTAGCGTTATTTAAAGAACGAGGGTAAGCACGACGTAAAAAAAAAACTGGAAAAAAAAACAGGAGGAGCTTGCCGAAGTTGAGGCTATTACGGCTCGCCTTTAGGTGTCCTCCTTGGGATAGCATCATTTAAAGAACGAGAGTCATCACGACGTAATAAAAACCGGAAAAAAAAATCGGAGGAGCCTACCGAAGATGAGGCCATTACGGCTCGCCTTTAGTTGTCCTCCTCGGGATAGCGTCATTTAAACAACGAGGGTCAGCACGTAGTAAAAAAAATCGGAGGAGCCTGCCGAAGATGAGGCCATTACGGCTTGCCTTTAGGTGTCCTCCTCGGGATAGCGTCATTTAAAGAACGAGAGTCAGCACGACGTAAAAAAAAACCGGAAAAAAAAATGGAGGAGCCTGCGGAAGATGAGGCCGTTACGGCTCGACTTTTGGTGTCCTCCTCGGTTTAGCGTCATTTAAAGAACGAAGGTAAGCACGACGTAAAAAAAAATCAAAACGAAAAAAACAGGACGAGCCTGCCGAAGATAAGGCCATTACGGCTCGCCTTTAGGTGTCCTCCTCGGGATACCGTCATTTAAAGAACGAGAGTCATCATGTCATAAAAAAAACCGAAAAAAAAAATCGGAGGAGCCTGCCGAAGATGAGGCCATTACGGCTCGCCTTTAGGTGTCCTCCTCGGGATAGCGTCATTTAAACAACGAGGGTCAGCACGTAGTAAAAAAAGAACCGGAGGAGCCTGCCAAAGATGAGACCATTACGGCTCGCCTTTAGGTGTCCTCCTCGGGATAGCGTCACTTAAAGAACGAGAGTCAGCACGATGTAAAAAAAACCAGAAAAAAAATCGGAGGAGCCTGCCGAAGATGAGGCCATTACGGCTCGCCTTTAGGTGTCCTCCTCGGGATAGCGACATTTAAACAACGAGGGTCAGCACATAGTAAAAAAAATCGGAGGAGCCTGCCGAAGATGAGGCCATCACGGCTCGCCTTTAGGTGTCCTCCTCGGGATAGCGTCATTTAAAGAACGAGAGTCAGCACGACATAAAAAAAACTGGAAAAAAAATGGAGGAGCCTGCCGAAGATGAGGCCATTACGGCTCGACTTTGGGTGTCCTCCTCGGTTTAGCGTCATTTAAAGAACGAAGGTAAGCACGACGTAAAAAAAAATTGAAACAAAAAAAATAGGACGAGCCTGCCGAAGATAAGGCCATTACGGCTCGGCTTTAGGTGTCCTCCTCGGGATACCGTCATTTAAAGAACGAGAGTCATCACGACGTAAAAATAATTGAAAAAAAAATTGGAGGAGCCTGCCGAAGATGAGGCCATTACGGCTCGCCTTTAGGTGTCCTCCTCGGGATAGCGTCATTTAAACAACGAGGGTCAGCACGTAGTAAAAAAAAAACCGGAGGAGCCTGCCAAAGATGAGGCCATTACGGCACACCTTTAGGTGTCCCCCTCGGGATAGCGTCACTTAAAGAACGAGAGTCAGCACGATATAAAAAAAACTGGAAAAAAAATGAAGGAGCCTGCCGAAGATGAGGCCTTTACGGCTCGCCTTTTGTTGTGCTCCTCGGTTTAGCGTCATTTAAAGAACGAGGGTAAGCACAACGTAAAAAAAATCGAAACAAAAAAAATAGGACCAGCCTACCAAAGATAAGGCCATTATGGCTCGCCTTTAGGTGTCCTCCTCGGGATACCGTCATTGAAAGAACGAGAGTCATCACGACGTAAAAAAACCGAAAAAAAAAATCGGAGGAGCCTGCCGAAGATGAGGCCATTACGGCTCGCCTTTAGGTGTCCTCCTCGGGATAGCGTCATTTAAACAACGAGGGTCAGCACGTAGTAAAAAAAAAACCGGAGGACCCTGCCGAAGATGAGACCATTACGGCTCGCCTTTAGGTGTCCTCCTCGGGATAGCGTCACTTAAAGAACGAGAGTCAGCACGATGTAAAAAAAACTGGAAAAAAAAATCGGAGGAGCATGCCGAAGATGAGGCCATTACGGCTCGCCTTTAGGTGTCCTCCTCGAGATAGCGTCATTTAAACAACGAGGGTCAGCACGTAGTAAAAAAAAATCGGAGGAGCCTGCCGAAGATGAGGCCATTACGGCTTGCCTTTAGGTGTCCTCCTCGGGATAGCGTCATTTAAAGAACGAGAGTCAGCACGACATAAAAAAAAACCCGAAAAAAAATGGAGGAGCCTGCCGAAGATGAGGCCATTACGGCTCGACTTTTGGTGTCCTCCTCGGTTTAGCGTCATTTAAAGAACGAAGGTAAGCACGACGTAAAAAAAAATTGAAACAAAAAAAATAGGACGAGCCTGCCGAAGATAAGGCCATTACGGCTCGGCTTTAGGTGTCCTCCTCGGGATACCGTCATTTAAAGAACGAGAGTCATCACGACGTAAAAAAAACTGAAAAAAAAAATTGGAGGAGCCTGCCGAAGATGAGGCCATTACGGCTCGCCTTTAGGTGTCCTCCTCGGGATAGCGTCATTTAAACAACGAGGGTCAGCACGTAGTAAAAAAAAAACCGGAGGAGCCTGCCAAAGATGAGGCCATTACGGCACACCTTTAGGTGTCCTCCTCGGGATAGCGTCACTTAAAGAACGAGAGTCCGCACGATATAAAAAAAACTAGAAAAAAAATGAAGGAGCCTGCCGAAGATGAGGCCTTTACGGCTCGCCTTTTGGTGTCCTCCTCGGTTTAGCGTCATTTAAAGAACGAGGGTAAGCACAACGTAAAAAAAATCGAAACAAAAAAAATAGGACCAGCCTACCAAAGATAAGGCCATTATGGCTCGCCTTTAGGTGTCCTCCTCGGGATACCGTCATTTAAAGAACGAGAGTCATCACGACGTAAAAAAACCGAAAAAAAAATCGGAGGAGCCTGCCGAAGATGAGGCCATTACGGCTCGCCTTTAGGTGTCCTCCTCGGGATAGCGTCATTTAAACAACGAGGGTCAGCACGTAGTAAAAAAAAAAACCGGAGGACCCTGCCGAAGATGAGACCATTACGGCTCGCCTTTAGGTGTCCTCCTCGGGATAGCGTCACTTAAAGAACGAGAGTCAGCACGATGTAAAAAAAACTGGAAAAAAAAATCGGAGGAGCATGCCGAAGATGAGGCCATTACGGCTCGCCTTTAGGTGTCCTCCTCGAGATAGCGTCATTTAAACAACGAGGGTCAGCACGTAGTAAAAAAAAATCGGAGGAGCCTGCCGAAGATGAGGCCATTACGGCTTGCCTTTAGGTGTCCTCCTCGGGATAGCGTCATTTAAAGAACGAGAGTCAGCACGACATAAAAAAAAACCCGAAAAAAAATGGAGGAGCCTGCCGAAGATGAGGCCATTACGGCTCGACTTTTGGTGTCCTCCTCGGTTTAGCGTCATTTAAAGAACGAAGGTAAGCACGACATAAAAAAAAATCGAAACAAAAAAAACAGGACGAGCCTGCCGAAGATAAGGCCATTACTGCTCGCCTTTATGTGTCCTCCTCGGGATACCGTCATTTAAAGAACGAGAGTCATCACGACGTAAAAAAAATCGAAAAAAAAATTGGAGGAGCCTGCCGAAGATGAGGCCATTATGGCTCGCCTTTAGGTGTCCTCCTCGGGATAGCGTCATTTAAACAACGAGGTCAGCACGTAGTAAAAAAAAAAACCGGAGGAGCCTGCCGAAGATGAGACCATTACGGCTCGCCTTTAGGTGTCCTCCTGGGGATAGCGTCACTTAAAGAACGAGAGTCAGCACGATGTAAAAAAAACCGGAAAAAAAAATCGGAGGAGCCTGCCGAAGATGAGGCCATTACGGCTCGCCTTTAGGTGTCCTCCTCGGGATAGCGTCATTTAAACAACGAGGGTCAGCACGTAGTAAAAAAAATCGGAGGAGCCTGCTGAAGATGAGGCCATTACGGCTCGCCTTTAGGTGTCCTCCTCGGGATAGTGTCATTTAAAGAACGAGAGTCAGCACGACATAAAAAAAAAACCGGAAAAAAAATGGAGGAGCCTGCCGAAGATGAGGCCATTACGGCTCGACTTTTGGTGTCCTCCTCGGTTTAGCGTCATTTAAAGAACGAAGGTAAGCACGACGTAAAAAAAATCGAACCAAAAAAAACAGGATGAGCCTGCCGAAGATAAGGCCATTACGGCTCTCCTTTAGGTGTCCTCCTCGGGATACCGTCATTTAAAGAACGAGAGTCATCACGACGTATAAAAACCGAAAAAAAAATCGGAGGAGCCTGCCGAAGATGAGGCCATTACGGCTCGCCTTTAGGTGTCCTCCTCGGGATAGCGTCATTTAAACACCGAGGGTCAGAACGTAGTAAAAAAAAAACCAGAGGACCCTGCCGAAGATGAGACCATTACGGCTCGCCTTTAGGTGTCCTCCTCGGGATAGCGTCACTTAAAGAACGAGAGTCAGCACGATGTAAAAAAAAACTGGAAAAAAAAATCGGAGGAGCATGCCGAAGATGAGGCCATTACGGCTCACCTTTAGGTGTCCTCCTCGAGATAGCGTCATTTAAACAACGAGGGTCAGCACGTAGTAAAAAAAAATCGGAGGAGCCTGCCGAAGATGAGGCCATTACGGCTTGCCTTTAGGTGTCCTCCTCGGGATAGCGTCATTTAAAGAACGAGAGTCAGCACGACATAAAAAAAAACCGGAAAAAAAATGGAGGAGCCTGCCGAAGATGAGGCCATTACGGCTCGACTTTTGGTGTCCTCCTCGGTTTAGCGTCATTTAAAGAACGAAGGTAAGCACGACGTAAAAAAAAATCGAAACAAAAAAAACAGGACGAGCCTGCCGAAGATAAGGCCATTACTGCTCGCCTTTATGTGTCCTCCTCGGGATACCGTCATTTAAAGAACGAGAGTCATCACGACGTAAAAAAAATCGAAAAAAAAATTGGAGGAGCCTGCCGAAGATGAGGCCATTACGGCCCGCCTTTAGGTGTCCTCCTCGGGATAGCGTCATTTAAACAACGAGGTCAGCACGTAGTAAAAAAAAAATCAGAGGAGCCTGCCGAAGATGAGGCCATTACGGCTCGCCTTTAGGTGTCCTCCTCGGGATAGCGTCATTTAAACAACGAGGGTCAGCACGTAGTAAAAAAAATCGGAGGAGCCTGCCGAAGATGAGGCCATTACGGCTCGCCTTTAGGTGTCCTCCTCGGGATAGTGTCATTTAAAGAACGAAAGTCAGCATGACATAAAAAAAAACCGGAAAAAAAATGGAGGAGCCTGCCGAAGATGAGGCCATTACGGCTCGACTTTTGGTGTCCTCCTCGGTTTAGCGTCATTTAAAGAACGAAGGTAAGCACGACGTAAAAAAAATCGAAACAAAAAAAACAGGACGAGCCTGCCGAAGATAAGGCCATTACGGCTCTCCTTTAGGTGTCCTCCTCGGGATACCGTCATTTAAAGAACGAGAGTCATCACGACGTAAAAAAAACCGAAAAAAAAAATTGGAGGAGCCTGCCGAAGATGAGGCCATAACGGCCGCCTTTAGGTGTCCTCCTCGGGATAGCGTCATTTAAACAACGAGGGTCAGCACGTAGTAAAAAAAAACCGGAGGAGCCTGCCGAAGATGAGGCCATTACGGCTCGCCTTTAGGTGTCCTCCTCGGGATAGCGTCACTAAATGAACGAGAGTCAGCATGACCTAAAAAAAACTGGAAAAAAATGGAGGAGCCTGCCGAAGATGAGGCCATTACGGCTCGCCTTTTGGTGTCCTCCTCGGTTTAGCGTCATTTAAAGAACGAGGGTCAGCTCGACGAAAAAAAACCGGAAAAAAAACAAGAGGAGCCTGCCGAAGATGAGGCCATTACAGCTCGCCTTTAGGTGTCCTCCTCGGTTTAGCGTTATTTAAAGAACGAGGGTAAGCACGACGTAAAAAAAAAACCGAAAAAAAAAACAGGAGGAGTCTGCCGAAGATGAGGCCATTACGGCTCGCCTTTAGGTGTCCTCCTTGGGATGCGTCATTTAAAGAACGAGAGTCATCACGACGTAAAAAAAACCGGTAAAAAAAATCGGAGGAGCCTGCCGAAGATGAGGCCATTACGGCTCGCCTTTAGGTGTCCTCCTCGGGATAGCGTCATTTAAACAACGAGGGTCAGCACGTAGTAAAAAAAAATTGGAGGAGCCTGCCGAAGATGAGGCCATTACGGCTCGCCTTTAGGTGTCCTCCTCGGGATAGCGTCATTTAAAGAACGAGAGTCAGCACGACGTAAAAAAAAACCGGAAAAAAAATGGAGGAGCCTGCCGAAGATGAGGCCATTACGGCTCGACTTTTGGTGTCCTCCTCGGTTTAGCGTAATTCAAACAACGAAGGTAAGCACGACGTAAAAAAAACCGGAGGAGCCTGTCGAAGATGAGGCCATTACGGCTCGCCTTTAGGTGTCCTCTTCGGTATAGCGTCATTTAAAGAACGAGGGTAAGCACGACGTAAAAAAAACCGGAAAAAAATACAGGTGGAGCCTACCGAAGATGAGGCCATTACAGCTCGCCTTTAGGTGTCTTCCTTGGCATAGCGTCATTTAAAGAACGAGGGTCAGCACGACGTAAAAAAAAACTGAAAAAAAATCGGAGGAGCCTGCCAAAGATGAGGCCATTTCGGCTCGCCTTTAGGTGTCCTCCTCGGGATAGCATCATTTAAACAACGAGGATCAGCACGTAGTAAAAACAAAACCGGAGGAGCCTGCCGAAGATGAGGCTATTACGGCTCGCGTTTAGGTGTCCTCCTCATGATAGCGTCACTAAAAGAACGAGAGTCAGCACGACCTAAAATAAACTGGAAAAAAAATGGAGGAGCCTGCCGAAGATGAGGCCATTACGGCTCGTCTTTTGGTGTCCTCCTCGGTTTAGCGTCATTTAAAGAACGACCGTCAGCACGACGTAAAAAAAACCGAAAAAAAAAACAAGAGGACCCTGCCGAAGTTGAGGCCATTACGGCTCGCAGGTGTCCTCCTCGGTTTAGCGTTATTTAAAGAACGAGGGTAAGCACGACGTAAAAAAAACCGAAAAAAAAAAATAGGAGGAGCCTGCCGAAGATGAGGCCAATACGGCTCGCCTTTAGGTGTCCTCCTTGGCATAGCGTCATTTAAAGAACGAGAGTCATCACGACGTAAAAAAAACTGGAAAAAAAATCGGAGGAGCCTGCCGAAGATGAGGCCATTACGGCTCGCCTTTAGGTGTCCTCCTCGGGATAGCGTCATTTAAAGAACGAGAGTCAGCACGACATAAAAAAAATCGGAAAAAAAATGGAGGAGCCTGCCGAAGATGAGGCCATTACGGCTCGACTTTTGGTTTCCTCCTCGGTTTAGCGTCATTTAAAGAACGAAGGTAAGCACAACGTAAAAAAAAATCGAAACGAAAAAAACAGGACGAGCCTGCCGAAGATAAGGCCATTACGGCTCGCCTTTAGGTGTTCTCCTCGGGATACCGTCATTTAAAGAACGAGAGTCATCACGACGTAAAAAAAACCAAAAAAAAAAAAATCGGAGGAGCCTGCCGAAGATGAGGCCATTACGGCTCGCCTTTAGGTGTCCTCCTCGGGATAGCTTCATTTAAACAACGAGGGTCAGCACGTAGTAAAAAAAAACCGGAGGAGCCTGCCGAAGATGAGACCATTACGGCTCGCCTTTAGGTGTCTTCCTCGGGATACCGTCATTTAAAGAACGAGAGTCATCACGACGTAAAAAAAACCAAAAAAAAAAATTGGAGGAGCCTGCCGAAGATGAGGCCATTACGGCTCGCCTTTAGGTGTCATCCTCGGGATAGCGTCATTTAAACAACGAGGGTCAGCACGTAGTAAAAAAAAAAACCGGAGGAGCCTGCCAAAGATGAGGCCATTACGGCTCGCCTTTAGGTGTCCTCCTCGGGATAGCGTCACTTAAAGAACGAGAGTCAGCACGATGTAAAAAAAATTGGAAAAAAAATGGAGGAGCCTGCCGAAGATGAGGCCATTACGGCTCGCCTTTTGGTGTCCTCCTCGGTTTAGCGTCATTTAAAGAACGAGGGTAAGCACAACGTAAAAAAATCGAGACAAAAAAAATAGGACGAGCCTGCCAAAGATAAGGCCATTACGGCTCGCCTTTAGGTGTCCTCCTCTGGATACCGTCATTTAAAGAACGAGAGTCATCACGACATAAAAAAAACCGAAAAAAAAAATCGGAGGAGCCTGCCGAAGATGAGGCCATTACGGCTCACCTTTAGGTGTCCTCCTCAGGATAGCGTCATTTAAATAACGAGGGTCAGCACGTAGTAAAAAAAAAACCGGAGGAGCCTGCCGAAGATGAGGCCATTACGGCTCGACTTTTGGTGTCCTCCTCGGTTTAGCGTCATTTAAAGAACGAAGGTAAGCACGACGTAAAAAAAATCGAAACAAAAAAAAACAGGACGAGCCTGCCGAAGATGAGGCCATTACGGCTCGCCTTTAGGTGTCCTCCTCGGGATACCGTCATTTAAAGAACGAGAGTCATCAGGACGTAAAAAAAACGAAAAAAAATTGGAGGAGCCTGCCGAAGATGATGCCATTACGGCTCGCCTTTAGGTGTCCTCCTCGGGATAGCGTCATTTAAACAACGAGGGTCAGCACATAGTAAAAAAAAAAACCGGAGGAGCCTGCCGAAGATGAGACCATTACGGCTCGCCTTTAGGTGTCCTCCTCGGGATAGCGTCACTTAAAGAACGAGAGTCAGCACGACATAAAAAAAAACTGGAAAAAAAATGGAGGAGCCTGTCGAAGATGAGGCCATTACGGCTCGACTTTTGGTGTCCTTCTCGGTTTAGCGTCATTTAAAGAACGAAGGTAAACACGACGTAAAAAAAATCGAAACGAAAAAAACAGGACGAGCCTGCCGAAGATAAGGCCATTACGGCTCGCCTTTAGGTGTTCTCCTCGGGATACCGTCATTTAAAGAACGAGAGTCATCACGACGTAAAAAAAACGAAAAAAAAAAAATCGGAGGAGCCTGCCGAAGATGAGGCCATTACGGCTCGCCTTTAGGTGTCCTCCTCGGGATAGCGTCATTTAAACAACGAGGGTCAGCACATAGTAAAAAAAAACCGGAGGAGCCTGCCGAAGTTGAGACCATTACGGCTCGCCTTTAGGTGTCTTCCTCGGGATACCGTCATTTAAGGAACGAGAGTCATCACGACGTAAAAAAAACCAAAAAAAAAAAATTGGAGGAGCCTGCCGAAGATGAGGCCATTACGGCTCGCCTTTAGGTGTCATCCTCGGGATAGCGTCATTTAAACAACGAGGGTCAGCACGTAGTAAAAAAAAAAACCGGAGGAGCCTGCCAAAGATGAGGCCATTACGGCTCGCCTTTAGGTGTCCTCCTCGGGATAGCGTCACTTAAAGAACGAGAGTCAGCACGATGTAAAAAAAATTGGAAAAAAAATGGAGGAGCCTGCCGAAGATGAGGCCATTACGGCTCGCCTTTTGGTGTCCTCCTCGGTTTAGCGTCATTTAAAGAACGAGGGTAAGCACAACGTAAAAAAATCGAGACAAAAAAAATAGGACGAGCCTGCCAAAGATAAGGCCATTACGGCTCGCCTTTAGGTGTCCTCCTCTGGATACCGTCATTTAAAGAACGAGAGTCATCACGACGTAAAAAAAACCGAAAAAAAAAATCGGAGGAGCCTGCCGAAGATGAGGCCATTACGGCTCACCTTTAGGTGTCCTCCTCGGGATAGCGTCATTTAAATAACGAGGGTCAGCACGTAGTAAAAAAAAAACCGGAGGAGCCTGCCGAAGATGAGACCATTACGGCTCGCCTTTTGGTGTCCTCCTCGGGATAGCGTTACTTAAAGAACGAGAGTCAGCACGATGTAAAAAAAACCGGAAAAAAAATCGGAGGAGCCTGCCGAAGATGAGGCCATTACGGCTCGCCTTTAGGTGTCCTCCTCGGGATAGCGTCATTTAAACAACGAGGGTCAGCACGCAGTAAAAAAAAATCGGAGGAGCCTGCCGAAGATGAGGCCATTACGGCTCGCCTTTTGGTGTCCTCCTCGAGATAGCGTCATTTAAAGAACGAGAGTCAGCACGACATAAGAAAAAACCGGAAAAAAAATGGAGAAGCCTGCCGAAGATGAGGCCATTACGGCTCGACTTTTGGTGTCCTCCTCGGTTTAGCGTCATTTAAAGAACGAAGGTAAGCACGACGTAAAAAAAATCGAAACAAAAAAAACAGGACGAGCCTGCCGAAGATAAGGCCATTACGGCTCGCCTTTAGGTGTCCTCCTCGGGATACCGTCATTTAAAGAACGAGAGTCATCAGGACGTAAAAAAAACGAAAAAAAAATTGGAGGAGCCTGCCGAAGATGATGCCATTACGGCTCGCCTTTAGGTGTCCTCCTCGGGATAGCGTCATTTAAACAACGAGGGTCAGCACGTAGTAAAAAAAAAACCGGAGGAGCCTGCCGAAGATGAGACCATTACGGCTCGCCTTTAGGTGTCCTCCTCGGGATAGCGTCAGTCAGCACGATGTAAAAAAAAACCGAAAAAAAAATTGGAGGAGCCTGCCGAAGATGAGGCCATTACGGCTCGCCTTTAGGTGTCCTCCTCGGGATAGCGTCATTTAAACAACGAGGGTCAGCACATAGTAAAAAAAATCGGAGGAGCCTGCCGAAGATGAGGCCATTACGGCTCGCCTTTAGGTGTCCTCCTCGGGATAGCGTCATTTAAAGAACGAGAGTCAGCACGACATAAAAAAAAACCGGAAAAAAAATGGAGGAGCCTGCCGAAGATGAGACCATTACGGCTCGCCTTTAGGTGTCCTCCTCGGGATAGCGTCACATAAAGAACGAGAGTAAGCACGATGTAAAAAAAACCGAAAAAAAAATCGGAGGAGCCTGCCGAAGATGAGGCCATTATGGCTCGCCTTTAGGTGTCCTCCTCGGGTTAGCGTCATTTAAACAACGAGGGTCAGCACGTAGTAAAAAAAAATCGGAGGAGCCTGCCGAAGATGAGGCCATTACGGCTCGCCTTTAGGTGTCCTCCTCGGGATAGCGTCATTTAAAGAACGAGAGTCAGCACGACATAAAAAAAACTGGAAAAAAAATGGAGGAGCCTGTCGATGATGAGGCCATTACGGCTCGACTTTTGGTGTCCTTCTCGGTTTAGCGTCATTTAAAGAACGAAGGTAAACACGACGTAAAAAAAATCGAAACAAAAAAAACAAGATGAGCCTGCCGAAGATAAGGCCATTACGGCTCGCCTTTAGGTGTCTTCCTCGGGATACCGTCATTTAAAGGACGAGAGTCATCACGACGTAAAAAAAACCAAAAAAAAAAATTGGAGGAGCCTGCCGAAGATGAGGCCATTACGGCTCGCCTTTAGGTGTCCTCCTCGGGATAGCGTCATTTAAACAACGAGGGTCAGCACGTAGTAAAAAAAAAAACCGGAGGAGCCTGCCAAAGATGAGGCCATTACGGCTCGCCTTTAGGTGTCCTCCTCGGGATAGCGTCACTTAAAGAACGAGAGTCAGCACGATGTAAAAAAAACTGGAAAAAAAATGGAGGAGCCTGCCGAAGATGAGGCCATTACGGCTCGCCTTTTGGTGTCCTCCTCGGTTTAGCGTCATTTAAAGAACGAGGGTAAGCACAACGTAAAAAAATCGAGACAAAAAAAATAGGACGAGCCTGCCAAAGATAAGGCCATTACGGCTCGCCTTTAGGTGTCCTCCTCTGGATACCGTCATTTAAAGAACGAGAGTCATCACGACGTAAAAAAAACCGAAAAAAAAAATCGGAGGAGCCTGCCGAAGATGAGGCCATTACGGCTCACCTTTAGGTGTCCTCCTCGGGATAGCGTCATTTAAATAACGAGGGTCAGCACGTAGTAAAAAAAAAACCGGAGGAGCCTGCCGAAGATGAGACCATTACGGCTCGCCTTTTGGTGTCCTCCTCGGGATACCGTCATTTAAAGAACGAGAGTCATCAGGACGTAAAAAAAACGAAAAAAAATTGGAGGAGCCTGCCGAAGATGATGCCATTACGGCTCGCCTTTAGGTGTCCTCCTCGGGATAGCGTCATTTAAACAACGAGGGTCAGCACGTAGTAAAAAAAAATCGGAGGAGCCTGCCGAAGATGAGGCCATTACGGCTCGCCTTTTGGTGTCCTCCTCGAGATAGCGTCATTTAAAGAACGAGAGTCCGCACGACATAAGAAAAAACCGGAAAAAAAATGGAGAAGCCTGCCGAAGATGAGGCCATTACGGCTCGACTTTTGGTGTCCTCCTCGGTTTAGCGTCATTTAAAGAACGAAGGTAAGCACGACGTAAAAAAAATCGAAACAAAAAAAACAGGACGAGCCTGCCGAAGATAAGGCCATTACGGCTCGCCTTTAGGTGTCCTCCTCGGGATACCGTCATTTAAAGAACGAGAGTCATCAGGACGTAAAAAAAACGAAAAAAAAATTGGAGGAGCCTGCCGAAGATGATGCCATTACGGCTCGCCTTTAGGTGTCCTCCTCGGGATAGCGTCATTTAAACAACGAGGGTCAGCACGTAGTAAAAAAAAACCGGAGGAGCCTGCCGAAGATGAGACCATTACGGCTCGCCTTTAGGTGTCCTCCTCGGGATAGCGTCAGTCAGCACGATGTAAAAAAAAACCGAAAAAAAAATTGGAGGAGCCTGCCGAAGATGAGGCCATTACGGCTCGCCTTTAGGTGTCCTCCTCGGGATAGCGTCATTTAAACAACGAGGGTCAGCACATAGTAAAAAAAATCGGAGGAGCCTGCCGAAGATGAGGCCATTACGGCTCGCCTTTAGGTGTCCTCCTCGGGATAGCGTCATTTAAAGAACGAGAGTCAGCACGACATAAAAAAAAACCGGAAAAAAAATGGAGGAGCCTGCCGAAGATGAGACCATTACGGCTCGCCTTTAGGTGTCCTCCTCGGGATAGCGTCACATAAAGAACGAGAGTAAGCACGATGTAAAAAAAACCGAAAAAAAAATCGGAGGAGCCTGCCAAAGATGAGGCCATTATGGCTCGCCTTTAGGTGTCCTCCTCGGGTTAGCGTCATTTAAACAACGAGGGTCAGCACGTAGTAAAAAAAAATCGGAGGAGCCTGCCGAAGATGAGGCCATTACGGCTCGCCTTTAGGTGTCCTCCTCGGGATAGCGTCATTTAAAGAACGAGAGTCAGCACGACATAAAAAAAACTGGAAAAAAAATGGAGGAGCCTGTCGATGATGAGGCCATTACGGCTCGACTTTTGGTGTCCTTCTCGGTTTAGCGTCATTTAAAGAACGAAGGTAAACACGACGTAAAAAAAATCGAAACAAAAAAAACAAGATGAGCCTGCCGAAGATAAGGCCATTACGGCTCGCCTTTAGGTGTCTTCCTCGGGATACCGTCATTTAAAGGACGAGAGTCATCACGACGTAAAAAAAACCAAAAAAAAAAATTGGAGGAGCCTGCCGAAGATGAGGCCATTACGGCTCGCCTTTAGGTGTCCTCCTCGGGATAGCGTCATTTAAACAACGAGGGTCAGCACGTAGTAAAAAAAAAAACCGGAGGAGCCTGCCAAAGATGAGGCCATTACGGCTCGCCTTTAGGTGTCCTCCTCGGGATAGCGTCACTTAAAGAACGAGAGTCAGCACGATGTAAAAAAAACTGGAAAAAAAATGGAGGAGCCTGCCGAAGATGAGGCCATTACGGCTCGCCTTTTGGTGTCCTCCTCGGTTTAGCGTCATTTAAAGAACGAGGGTAAGCACAACGTAAAAAAATCGAGACAAAAAAAATAGGACGAGCCTGCCAAAGATAAGGCCATTACGGCTCGCCTTTAGGTGTCCTCCTCTGGATACCGTCATTTAAAGAACGAGAGTCATCACGACGTAAAAAAAACCGAAAAAAAAAATCGGAGGAGCCTGCCGAAGATGAGGCCATTACGGCTCACCTTTAGAAGTCCTCCTCGGGATAGCGTCATTTAAATAACGAGGATCAGCACGTAGTAAAAAAAAAACCGGAGGAGCCTGCCGAAGATGAGACCATTACGGCTCGCCTTTAGGTGTCCTCCTCGGGATAGCGTCACTTAAAGAACGAGAGTCAGCACGATGTAAAAAAACCGGAAAAAAAATCGGAGGAGCCTGCCGAAGATGAGGCCATTATGGCTCGCCTTTAGGTGTCCTCCTCGGGTTAGCGTCATTTAAACAACGAGGGTCAGCACGTAGTAAAAAAAAATCGGAGGAGCCTGCCGAAGATGAGGCCATTACGGCTCGCCTTTAGGTGTCCTCCTCGGGATAGCGTCATTTAAAGAACGAGAGTCAGCACGACATAAAAAAAAACTGGAAAAAAAATGGAGGTGCCTGTCGAAGATGAGGCCATTACGGCTCGACTTTTGGTGTCCTTCTCGGTTTAGCGTCATTTAAAGAACGAAGGTAAACACGACGTAAAAAAAATCGAAACAAAAAAAACAAGATGAGCCTGCCGAAGATAAGGCCATTACGGCTCGCCTTTAGGTGTCTTCCTCGGGATACCGTCATTTAAAGAACGAGAGTCATCACTACGTAAAAAAAACCAAAAAAAAAAATTGGAGGAGCCTGCCGAAGATGAGGCCATTACGGCTCGCCTTTAGGTGTCCTCCTCGGGATAGCGTCATTTAAACAACGAGGGTCAGCACGTAGTAAAAAAAAAACCGGAGGAGCCTGCCAAAGATGAGGCCATTACGGCTCGCCTTTAGGTGTCCTCCTCGGGATAGCGTCACTTAAAGAACGAGAGTCAGCACGATCTAAAAAAAACTGGAAAAAAAATGGAGGAGCCTGCCGAAGATGAGGCCATTACGGCTCGCCTTTTGGTGTCCTCCTCGGTTTAGCGTCATTTAAAGAAAGAGGGTAAGCACAACGTAAAAAAATCGAAACAAAAAAAATAGGACGAGCCTGCCAAAGATAAGGCCATTACGGCTCGCCTTTAGGTGTCCTCCTCTGGATACCGTCATTTAAAGAACGAGAGTCATCACGACGTAAAAAAAACCGAAAAAAAAAATCGGAGGAGCCTGCCGAAGATGAGGCCATTACGGCTCACCTTTAGAAGTCCTCCTCGGGATAGCGTCATTTAAATAACGAGGGTCAGCACGTAGTAAAAAAAAAACCGGAGGAGCCTGCCGAAGATGAGACCATTACGGCTTGCCTTTAGGTGTCCTCCTCGGGATAGCGTCACTTAAAGAACGAGAGTCAGCACGATGTAAAAAAAACCGGAAAAAAAAAATCGGAGGAGCCTGCCGAAGATGAGGCCATTACGGCTCGCCTTTAGGTGTCCTCCTCGGGATAGCGTCATTTAAACAACGAGGGTCAGCACGTAGTAAAAAAAAATCGGAGGAGCCTGCCGAAGATGAGGTCATTACGGCTCGCCTTTAGGTGTCCTCCTCGGGATAGCGTCATTTAAAGAACGAGAGTCAGCACGACATAAAAAAAAACTGGAAAAAAAATGGAGAAGCCTGCCGAAGATGAGGCCATTACGGCTCGACTTTTGGTGTCCTCCTCGGTTTAGCGTCATTTAAAGAACGAAGGTAAGCACGACGTAAAAAAAATCGAAACAAAAAAAAACAGGACGAGCCTGCCGAAGATAAGGCCATTACGGCTCGCCTTTAGGTGTCCTCCTCGGGATACCGTCATTTAAAGAACGAGAGTCATCAGGACGTAAAAAAAACGAAAAAAAATTGGAGGAGCCTGCCGAAGATGATGCCATTACGGCTCGCCTTTAGGTGTCCTCCTCGGGATAGCGTCATTTAAACAACGAGGGTCAGCACATAGTAAAAAAAAAAACCGGAGGAGCCTGCCGAAGATGAGACCATTACGGCTCGCCTTTAGGTGTCCTCCTCGGGATAGCGTCACTTAAAGAACGAGAGTCAGCACGACATAAAAAAAAACTGGAAATAAAATGGAGGAGCCTGTCGAAGATGAGGCCATTACGGCTCGACTTTTGGTGTCCTTCTCGGTTTAGCGTCATTTAAAGAACGAAGGTCAGCACGTAGTAAAAAAAAAAACCGGAGGAGCCTGCCAAAGATGAGGCCATTACGGCTCGCCTTTAGGTGTCCTCCTCGGGATAGCGTCACTTAAAGAACGAGAGTCAGCACGATGTAAAAAAAATTGGAAAAAAAATGGAGGAGCCTGCCGAAGATGAGGCCATTACGGCTCGCCTTTTGGTGTCCTCCTCGGTTTAGCGTCATTTAAAGAACGAGGGTAAGCACAACGTAAAAAAATTGAGACAAAAAAAATAGGACGAGCCTGCCAAAGATAAGGCCATTACGGCTCGCCTTTAGGTGTCCTCCTCTGGATACCGTCATTTAAAGAACGAGAGTCATCAGGACGTAAAAAAAACCGAAAAAAAAAATCGGAGGAGCCCGCCGAAGATGAGGCCATTACGGCTCACCTTTAGGTGTCCTCCTCGGGATAGCGTCATTTAAATAACGAGGGTCAGCACGTAGTAAAAAAAAAACTGGAGGAGCCTGCCGAAGATGAGACCATTACGGCTCGCCTTTTGGTGTCCTCCTCGGGATAGCGTTACTTAAAGAACGAGAGTCAGCACGATGTAAAAAAAACCGGAAAAAAAATCGGAGGAGCCTGCCGAAGATGAGGCCATTACGGCTCGCCTTTAGGTGTCCTCCTCGGGATAGCGTCATTTAAACAACGAGGGTCAGCACGTAGTAAAAAAAAATCGGAGGAGCCTGCCGAAGATGAGGCCATTACGGCTCGCCTTTAGGTGTCCTCCTCGAGATAGCGTCATTTAAAGAACGAGAGTCAGCACGACATAAAAAAAAACCGGAAAAAAAATGGAGAACCCTGCCGAAGATGAGGCCATTACGGCTCGACTTTTGGTGTCCTCCTCGGTTTAGCGTCATTTAAAGAACGAAGGTAAGCACGACGTAAAAAAAATCGAAACAAAAAAAATAGGACGAGCCTGCCGAAGATAAGGCCATTACGGCTCGCCTTTAGGTGTCCTCCTCGGGATACCGTCATTTAAAGAACGAGAGTCATCAGGACGTAAAAAAAACAAAAAAAAATTGGAGGAGCCTGCCGAAGATGATGCCATTACGGCTCGCCTTTAGGTGTCCTCCTCGGGATAGCGTCATTTAAACAACGAGGGTCAGCACGTAGTAAAAAAAAAACCGGAGGAGCCTGCCGAAGATGAGACCATTTCGGCTCGCCTTTAGGTGTCCTCCTCGGGATAGCGTCAGTCAGCACGATGTAAAAAAAAACCAAAAAAAAAATTGGAGGAGCCTGCCGAAGATGAGGCCATTACGGCTCGCCTTTAGGTGTCCTCCTCGGGATAGCGTCATTTAAACAACGAGGGTCAGCACATAGTAAAAAAAATCGGAGGAGCCTGCCGAAGATGAGGCCATTACGGCTCGCCTTTAGGTGTCCTCCTCGGGATAGCGTCATTTAAAGAACGAGAGTCTGCACGACATAAAAAAAAACCGAAAAAAAAATGGAGGAGCCTGCCGAAGATGAGACCATTACGGCTCGCCTTTAGGTGTCCTCCTCGGGATAGCGTCACATAAAGAACGAGAGTAAGCACGATGTAAAAAAAACCGAAAAAAAAATCGGAGGAGCCTGCCGAAGATGAGGCCATTATGGCTCGCCTTTAGGTGTCCTCCTCGGGTTAGCGTCATTTAAACAACGAGGGTCAGCACGTAGTAAAAAAAAATCGGAGGAGCCTGCCGAAGATGAGGCCATTACGGCTCGCCTTTAGGTGTCCTCCTCGGGATAGCGTCATTTAAAGAACGAGAGTCAGCACGACATAAAAAAAAACTGGAAAAAAAATGGAGGAGCCTGTCGATGATGAGGCCATTACGGCTCGACTTTTGGTGTCCTTCTCGGTTTAGCGTCATTTAAAGAACGAAGGTAAACACGACGTAAAAAAAATCGAAACAAAAAAAACAAGATGAGCCTGCCGAAGATAAGGCCATTACGGCTCGCCTTTAGGTGTCTTCCTCGGGATACCGTCATTTAAAGAACGAGAGTCATCACGACGTAAAAAAAACCAAAAAAAAAAATTGGAGGAGCCTGCCGAAGATGAGGCCATTACGGCTCGCCTTTAGGTGTCCTCCTCGGGATAGCGTCATTTAAACAACGAGGGTCAGCACGTAGTAAAAAAAAAACCGGAGGAGCCTGCCAAAGATGAGGCCATTACGGCTCGCCTTTAGGTGTCCTCCTCGGGATAGCGTCACTTAAAGAACGAGAGTCAGCACGATGTAAAAAAAACTGGAAAAAAAATGGAGGAGCCTGCCGAAGATGAGGCCATTACGGCTCGCCTTTTGGTGTCCTCCTCGGTTTAGCGTCATTTAAAGAACGAGGGTAAGCACAACGTAAAAAAATCGAGACAAAAAAAATAGGACGAGCCTGCCAAAGATAAGGCCATTACGGCTCGCCTTTAGGTGTCCTCCTCTGGATACCGTCATTTAAAGAACGAGAGTCATCACGACGTAAAAAAAACCGAAAAAAAAAAATCGGAGGAGCCTGCCGAAGATGAGGCCATTACGGCTCACCTTTAGAAGTCCTCCTCGGGATAGCATCATTTAAATAACGAGGATCAGCACGTAGTAAAAAAAAAACCGGAGGAGCCTGCCGAAGATGAGACCATTACGGCTCGCCTTTAGGTGTCCTCCTCGGGATAGCGTCACTTAAAGAACGAGAGTCAGCACGATGTAAAAAAACCGGAAAAAAAATCGAAGGAGCCTGCCGAAGATGAGGCCATTATGGCTCGCCTTTAGGTGTCCTCCTCGGGTTAGCGTCATTTAAACAACGAGGGTCAGCACGTAGTAAAAAAAAATCGGAGGAGCCTACCGAAGATGAGGCCATTACGGCTCGCCTTTAGGTGTCCTCCTCGGGATAGCGTCATTTAAAGAACGAGAGTCAGCACGACATAAAAAAAAACTGGAAAAAAAATGGAGGAGCCTGTCGAAGATGAGGCCATTACGGCTCGACTTTTGGTGTCCTTCTCGGTTTAGCGTCATTTAAAGAACGAAGGTAAACACGACGTAAAAAAAATCGAAACAAAAAAAACAAGATGAGCCTGCCGAAGATAAGGCCATTACGGCTCGCCTTTAGGTATCTTCCTCGGGATACCGTCATTTAAAGAACGAGAGTCATCACTACGTAAAAAAAACCAAAAAAAAAAATTGGAGGAGCCTGCCGAAGATGAGGCCATTACGGCTCGCCTTTAGGTGTCCTCCTCGGGATAGCGTCATTTAAACAACGAGATTCAGCACGTAGTAAAAAAAAAACCGGAGGAGCCTGCCAAAGATGAGGCCATTACGGCTCGCCTTTAGGTGTCCTCCTCAGGATAGCGTCACTTAAAGAACGAGAGTCAGCACGATGTAAAAAAAACTGGAAAAAAAATGGAGGAGCCTGCCGAAGATGAGGCCATTACGGCTCGACTTTTGGTGTCCTTCTCGGTTTAGCGTCATTTAAAGAACGAAGGTAAACACGACGTAAAAAAAATCGAAACAAAAAAAACAAGATGAGCCTGCCGAAGATAAGGCCATTACGGCTCGCCTTTAGGTGTCTTCCTCGGGATACCGTCATTTAAAGAACGAGAGTCATCACTACGTAAAAAAAACCAAAAAAAAAAATTGGAGGAGCCTGCCGAAGATGAGGCCATTACGGCTCGCCTTTAGGTGTCCTCCTCGGGATAGCGTCATTTAAACAACGAGGGTCAGCACGTAGTAAAAAAAAAACCGGAGGAGCCTGCCAAAGATGAGGCCATTACGGCTCGCCTTTAGGTGTCCTCCTCGGGATAGCGTCACTTAAAGAACGAGAGTCAGCACGATGTAAAAAAAACTGCAAAAAAAATGGAGGAGCCTGCCGAAGATGAGGCCATTACGGCTTGCCTTTTGGTGTCCTCCTCGGTTTAGCGTCATTTAAAGAAAGAGGGTAAGCACAACGTAAAAAAATCGAGACAAAAAAAATAGGACGAGCCTGCCAAAGATAAGGCCATTACGGCTCGCCTTTAGGTGTCCTCCTCTGGATACCGTCATTTAAAGAACGAGAGTCATCACGACGTAAAAAAAACCGAAAAAAAAAATCGGAGGAGCCTGCCGAAGATGAGGCCATTACGGCTCACCTTTAGAAGTCCTCCTCGGGATAGCGTCATTTAAATAACGAGGATCAGCACGTAGTAAAAAAAAAACCGGAGGAGCCTGCCGAAGATGAGACCATTACGGCTCGGCTTTAGGTGTCCTCCTCGGGATAGCGTCACTTAAAGAACGAGAGTCAGCACGATGTAAAAAAACCGGAAAAAAAATCAGAGGAGCCTGCCGAAGATGAGGCCATTATGGCTCGCCTTTAGGTGTCCTCCTCGGGTTAGCGTCATTTAAACAACGAGGGTCAGCACGTAGTAAAAAAAAATCGGAGGAGCCTGCCGAAGATGAGGCCATTACGGCTCGCCTTTAGGTGTCCTCCTCGGGATAGCGTCATTTAAAGAACGAGAGTCAGCACGACATAAAAAAAAACTGGAAAAAAAATGGAGGAGCCTGTCGAAGATGAGGCCATTACGGCTCGACTTTTGGTGTCCTTCTCGGTTTAGCGTCATTTAAAGAACGAAGGTAAACACGACGTAAAAAAAATCGAAACAAAAAAAACAAGATGAGCCTGCCGAAGATAAGGCCATTACGGCTCGCCTTTAGGTGTCTTCCTCGGGATACCGTCATTTAAAGAACGAGAGTCATCACTACGTAAAAAAAACCAAAAAAAAAAATTGGAGGAGCCTGCCGAAGATGAGGCCATTACGGCCTGCCTTTAGGTGTCCTCCTCGGGATAGCGTCATTTAAACAACGAGGGTCAGCACGTAGTAAAAAAAAAACCGGAGGAGCCTGCCAAAGATGAGGCCATTACGGCTCGCCTTTAGGTGTCCTCCTCGGGATAGCGTCACTTAAAGAACGAGAGTCAGCACGATGTAAAAAAAACTGGAAAAAAAATGGAGGAGCCTGCCGAAGATGAGGCCATTACGGCTCGCCTTTTGGTGTCCTCCTCGGGTTAGCGTCATTTAAACAACGAGGGTCAGCACGTAGTAAAAAAAAATCGGAGGAGCCTGCCGAAGATGAGGCCATTACGGCTCGCCTTTAGGTGTCCTCCTCGGGATAGCGTCATTTAAAGAACGAGAGTCAGCACGACATAAAAAAAAACTGGAAAAAAAATGGAGGAGCCTGTCGAAGATGAGGCCATTACGGCTCGACTTTTGGTGTCCTTCTCGGTTTAGCGTCATTTAAAGAACGAAGGTAAACACGACGTAAAAAAAATCGAAACAAAAAAAACAAGATGAGCCTGCCGAAGATAAGGCCATTACGGCTCGCCTTTAGGTGTCTTCCTCGGGATACCGTCATTTAAAGAACGAGAGTCATCACTACCTAAAAAAAACCAAAAAAAAAAATTGGAGGAGCCTGCCGAAGATGAGGCCATTACGGCCTGCCTTTAGGTGTCCTCCTCGGGATAGCGTCATTTAAACAACGAGGGTCAGCACGTAGTAAAAAAAAAACCGGAGGAGCCTGCCAAAGATGAGGCCATTACGGCTCGCCTTTAGGTGTCCTCCTCGGGATAGCGTCACTTAAAGAACGAGAGTCAGCACGATGTAAAAAAAACTGGAAAAAAAATGGAGGAGTCTGCCGAAGATGAGGCCATTACGGCTCGCCTTTTGGTGTCCTCCTCGGTTTAGCGTCATTTAAAGAAAGAGGGTAAGCACAACGTAAAAAAATCGAGACAAAAAAAATAGGACGAGCCTGCCAAAGATAAGGCCATTACGGCTCGCCTTTAGGTGTCCTCCTCTGGATACCGTCATTTAAAGAACGAGAGTCATCATGACGTAAAAAAAACCGAAAAAAAAAATCAGAGGAGCCTGCCGAAGATGAGGCCATTACGGCTCACCTTTAGAAGTCCTCCTCGGGATAGCGTCATTTAAATAACGAGGGTCAGCACGTAGTAAAAAAAAAACCGGAGGAGCCTGCCGAAGATGAGACCATTACGGCTCGCCTTTAGGTGTCCTCCTCGGGATAGCGTCACTTAAAGAACGAGAGTCAGCACGATGTAAAAAAAACCGGAAAAAAAAATCGGAGGAGCCTGCCGAAGATGAGGCCATTACGGCTCGCCTTTAGGTGTCCTCCTCGGGATAGCGTCATTTAAACAACGAGGGTCAGCACGTAGTAAAAAAAAATCGGAGGAGCCTGCCGAAGATGAGGCCATTACGGCTCGCCTTTAGGTGTCCTCCTCGGGATAGCGTCATTTAAAGAACGAGAGTCAGCACGACATAAAAAAAAACTGGAAAAAAAATGGAGAAGCCTGCCGAAGATGAGGCCATTACGGCTCGACTTTTGGTGTCCTCCTCGGTTTAGCGTCATTTAAAGAACGAAGGTAAGCACGACGTAAAAAAAATCGAAACAAAAAAAAACAGGACGAGCCTGCCGAAGATAAGGCCATTACGGCTCGCCTTTAGGTGTCCTCCTCGGGATACCGTCATTTAAAGAACGAGAGTCATCAGGACGTAAAAAAAACGAAAAAAAATTGGAGGAGCCTGCCGAAGATGATGCCATTACGGCTCCCCTTTAGGTGTCCTCCTCGGGATAGCGTCATTTAAACAACGAGGGTCAGCACATAATAAAAAAAAAAACCGGAGGAGCCTGCCGAAGATGAGACCATTACGGCTCGCCTTTAGGTGTCCTCCTCGGGATAGCGTCACTTAAAGAACGAGAGTCAGCACGACATAAAAAAAAACTGGAAAAAAAATGGAGGAGCCTGTCGAAGATGAGGCCATTACGGCTCGACTTTTGGTGTCCTTCTCAGTTTAGCGTCATTTAAAGAACGAAGGTAAACACGACGTAAAAAAAATCGAAACAAAAAAAACAAGATGAGACTGCCGAAGATAAGGCCATTACGGCTCGCCTTTAGGTGTCCTCCTCGGGATACCATCATTTAAAGAACGAGAGTCATCACGACGTAAAAAAAACCGAAAAAAAAAATCGGAGGAGCCTGCCGAAGATGAGGCCATTACGGCTCACCTTTAGAAGTCCTCCTCGGGATAGCGTCATTTAAATAACGAGGGTCAGCACGTAGTAAAAAAAAAACCGGAGGAGCCTGCCGAAGATGAGACCATTACGGCTCGCCTTTAGGTGTCCTCCTCGGGATAGCGTCACTTAAAGAACGAGAGTCAGCACGATGTAAAAAAAACCGGAAAAAAAAATCGGAGGAGCCTGCCGAAGATGAGGCCATTACGGCTCGCCTTTAGGTGTCCTCCTCGGGATAACGTCATTTAAACAACGAGGGTCAGCACGTAGTAAAAAAAAATCGGAGGAGCCTACCGAAGATAAGGCCATTACGGCTCGCCTTTAGGTGTCCTCCTCGGGATAGCGTCATTTAAAGAACGAGAGTCAGCACGACATAAAAAAAAACCGGAAAAAAAATGGAGAAGCCTGCCGAAGATGAGGCCATTACGGCTCGACTTTTGGTGTCCTCCTCGGTTTAGCGTCATTTAAAGAACGAAGGTAAGCACGACGTAAAAAAAATCGAAACAAAAAAAAACAGGACGAGCCTGCCGAAGATAAGGCCATTACGGCTCGCCTTTAGGTGTCCTCCTCGGGATACCGTCATTTAAAGAACGAGAGTCATCAGGACGTAAAAAAAACCAAAAAAAATTGGAGGAGCCTGCCGAAGATGATGCCATTACGGCTCGCCTTTAGGTGTCCTCCTCGGGATAGCGTCATTTAAACAACGAGGGTCAGCACATAGTAAAAAAAAAAACCGGAGGAGCCTGCCGAAGATGAGACCATTACGGCTCGCCTTTAGGTGTCCTCCTCGGGATAGCGTCACTTAAAGAACGAGAGTCAGCACGACATAAAAAAAACTGGAAAAAAAATGGAGGAGCCTGTCGAAGATGAGGCCATTACGGCTCGACTTTTGGTGTCCTTCTCGGTTTAGCGTCATTTAAAGAACGAAGGTAAACACGACGTAAAAAAAATCGAAACAAAAAAAACAAGATGAGCCTGCCGAAGATAAGGCCATTACGGCTCGCCTTTAGGTGTCCTCCTCGGGATACCATCATTTAAAGAACGAGAGTCATCACGACGTAAAAAAAACCGAAAAAAAAAATCGGAGGAGACTGCCGAAGATGAGGCCATTACGGCTCACCTTTAGAAGTCCTCCTCGGGATAGCGTCATTTAAATAACGAGGGTCAGCACGTAGTAAAAAAAAAACCGGAGGAGCCTGCCGAAGATGAGACCATTACGGCTCGCCTTTAGGTGTCCTCCTCGGGATAGCGTCACTTAAAGAACGAGAGTCAGCACGATGTAAAAAAAACCGGAAAAAAAAATCGGAGGAGCCTGCCGAAGATGAGGCCATTACGGCTCGCCTTTAGGTGTCCTCCTCGGGATAACGTCATTTAAACAACGAGGGTCAGCACGTAGTAAAAAAAAATCGGAGGAGCCTACCGAAGATGAGGCCATTACGGCTCGCCTTTAGGTGTCCTCCTCGGGATAGCGTCATTTAAAGAACGAGAGTCAGCACGACATAAAAAAAAACCGGAAAAAAAATGGAGAAGCCTGCCGAAGATGAGGCCATTACGGCTCGACTTTTGGTGTCCTCCTCGGTTTAGCGTCATTTAAAGAACGAAGGTAAGCACGACGTAAAAAAAATCGAAACAAAAAAAAACAGGACGAGCCTGCCGAAGATAAGGCCATTACGGCTCGCCTTTAGGTGTCCTCCTCGGGATACCGTCATTTAAAGAACGAGAGTCATCAGGACGTAAAAAAAACGAAAAAAAATTGGAGGAGCCTGCCGAAGATGATGCCATTACGGCTCGCCTTTAGGTGTCCTCCTCGGGATAGCGTCATTTAAACAACGAGGGTCAGCACATAGTAAAAAAAAAAACCGGAGGAGCCTGCCGAAGATGAGACCATTACGGCTAGCCTTTAGGTGTCCTCCTCGGGATAGCGTCAGTCAGCACGATGTAAAAAAAAACCGAAAAAAAAAATTGGAGGAGCCTGCCGAAGATGAGGCCATTACGGTTCGCCTTTAGGTGTCCTCCTCGGGATAGCGTCATTTAAACAACGAGGGTCAGCACATAGTAAAAAAAATCGGAGGAGCCTGCCGAAGATGAGGCCATTACGGCTCGCCTTTAGGTGTCCTCCTCGGGATAGCGTCATTTAAAGAACGAGAGTCAGCACGACATAAAAAAAACCGGAAAAAAAATGGAGGAGCCTGCCGAAGATGAGGCCATTACGGCTCGACTTTTGGTGTCCTCCTCGGTTTAGCGTCATTTTAAGAACGAAGGTAAGCACGACGTAAAAAAAAAATCGAAACAAAAAAAACAGGACGAGCCTGCCGAAGCTAAGGCCATTACGGCTCGCCATTAGGTGTCCTCCTCGGGATACCGTCATTTAAAGAACGAGAGTCATCACGACGTAAAAAAAACCGAAAAAAAAATTAGAGGAGCCTGCCGAAGATGAGGCCATTACGGCTCGCCTTTAGGTGTCCTCCTCGGGATTGCATCATTTAAACAACGAGGGTCAGCACGTAGTAAAAAAAAAACCGGAGGAGCCTGCCAAAGATGAGGCCATTACGGCTCGCCTTTAGGTGTCCTCCTCGGGATAGCGTCACTTAAAGAACGAGAGTCAGCACGATATAAAAAAAACTGGAAAAAAATGGAGGAGCTTGCCGAAGATGAGGCCATTACGGCTCGCCTTTTGGTGTCCTCCACGGTTTAGCGTCATTTAAAGAACGAGGTTAAGCACAACGTAAAAAAAAATCGAAACAAAAAAAATAGGACGAGCCTGCCAAAGATAAGGCCATTACGGCTCGCCTTTAGGTGTCCTCCTCGGGATACCATCATTTAAAGAACGAGAGTCATCACGACGTAAAAAAAAACCGAAAAAAAAATTAGAGGAGCCTGCCGAAGATGAGGCCATTACGGCTCGCCTTTAGGTGTCCTCCTCGGGATAGCGTCATTTAAACAACGAGGGTCAGCACGTAGTAAAAAAAAAACCGGAGGAGCCTGCCAAAGATGAGGCCATTACGGCTCGCCTTTAGGTGTCCTCCTCGGGATAGCGTCACTTAAAGAACGAGAGTCAGCACGATATAAAAAAAACTGGAAAAAAAATGGAGGAGCCTGTCGAAGATGAGGCCATTACGGCTCGCCTTTTGGTGTCCTCCTCGGTTTAGCGTCATTTAAAGAACGAGGGTAAGCACAACGTAAAAAAAATCGAAACAAAAAAAATAGGACGAGCCTGCCAAAGATAAGGCCATTACGGCTCGCCTTTAGGTGTCCTCCTCGGGATACCATCATTTAAAGAACGAGAGTCATCACGACGTAAAAAAAACCGAAAAAAAATATTCGATGAGCCTTTCGAAGATGAGGCCATTACGGCTCGCCTTTAGATGTCCTCCTCGGGATAGCGTCATTTAAACAACGAGGGTCAGCACGTAGTAAAAAAAAGCCGGAGGAGCCTGCCGAAGATGAGACCATTACGGCTCGCCTTTAGGTGTCCTCCTCGGGATAGCGTCATTTAAAGAACGAGAGTCAGCACGACATAAAAAAAAACCGGAAAAAAAATGGAGGAGCCTGCCGAAGATGAGGCCATTACGGCTCGACTTTTGGTGTCCTCCTCGGTTTAGCGTCATTTAAAGAACGAAGGTAAGCACGACGTAAAAAAAAATCGAAACAAAAAAAACAGGACGAGCCTGCCGAAGATAAGGCCATTACGGCTCGCCTTTAGGTGTCCTCCTCGGGATACCGTCATTTAAAGAACAAGAGTCATCACGACGTAAAAAAAACCGAAAAAAAAATTGGATGAGCCTGCCGAAGATGAGGCCATTACGGCTCGCCTTTAGGTGTCCTTCTCGGGATAGCGTCATTTAAACAACGAGGGTCAGCACGTAGTAAAAAAAAACCGGACGAGCCTGCCAAAGATGAGGCCATTACGGCTCGCCTTTAGGTGTCCTCCTCGGGATAGCGTCATTTAAAGAACGAGAGTCAGCACGATGTAAAAAAAACTAGAAAAAAAATGGAGGAGCCTGCCGAAGATGAGGCCATTACGGCTCGCCTTTTGGTGTCCTCCTCGGTTTAGCGTCATTTAAAGAACGAGGGTAAGCACAACGTAAAAAAATCGAGAAAAAAAAATAGGACGAGCCTGCCAAAGATACGGCCATTACGGCTCGCCTTTAGGTGTCCTCCTCTGGATACCGTCATTTAAAGAACGAGGGTCATCACGACGTAAAAAAAACCGAAAAAAAAAATCGGAGGAGCCTGCCGAAGATGATGCCATTACGGCTCACCTTTAGGTGTCCTCCTCGGGATAGGGTCATTTAAATAACGAGGGTCAGCACATAGTAAAAAAAAACCGGAGGAGCCTGCCGAAGATGAGACCATTACGGCTTGCCTTTAGGTGTCCTCCTCGGGATAGCGTCACTTAAAGAACGAGAGTCAGCACGATGTAAAAAAAACCGGAAAAAAAAATTGGAGGAGCCTGCCGAAGATGAAGCCATTACGGCTCGCCTTTAGGTGTCCTCCTCGGGATAGCGTCATTTAAACAACGAGGGTCAGCACGTAGTAAAAAAAAATCGGAGGAGCCTGCCGAAGATGAGGCCATTACGGCTCGCCTTTAGGTGTCCTCCTCGGGATAGCGTCATTTAAACAACGAGGGTCAGCACGTAGTAAAAAAAAAACCGGAGGAGCCTGCCAAAGATGAGGCCATTACGGCTCGCCTTTAGGTGTCCTCCTCGGGATAGCGTCACTTAAAGAACGAGAGTCAGCACGATATAAAAAAAAACTGGAAAAAAAATGGAGGAGCTTGCCGAAGATGAGGCCATTACGGCTCGCCTTTTGCTGTCCTCCACGGTTTAGCGTCATTTAAAGAACGAGGTTAAGCACAACGTAAAAAAAATCGTAACAAAAAAAATAGGACGAGCCTGCCAAAGATAAGGCCATTACGGCTCGCCTTTAGGTGTCCTCCTCGGGATACCATCATTTAAAGAACGAGAGTCATCACGACGTAAAAAAAACCGAAAAAAAAAATTAGAGGAGCCTGCCGAAGATGAGGCCATTACGGCTCGCCTTTAGGTGTCCTCCTCGGGATAGCGTCATTTAAACAACGAGGGTCAGCACGTAGTAAAAAAAAAACCGGAGGAGCCTGCCAAAGATGAGGCCATTACGGCTCGCCTTTAGGTGTCCTCCTCGGGATAGCGTCACTTAAAGAACGAGAGTCAGCACGATATAAAAAAAACTGGAAAAAAAATGGAGGAGCCTGCCGAAGATGAGGCCATTACGGCTCGCCTTTTGGTGTCCTCCTCGGTTTAGCGTCATTTAAAGAACGAGGGTAAGCACAACGTAAAAAAATCGAGACAAAAAAAATAGGATGAGCCTGCCAAAGATAAGGCCATTACGGCTCGCCTTTAGGTGTCCTCCTCGGGATACCATCATTTAAAGAACGAGAGTCATCACGACGTAAAAAAAACCGAAAAAAAATATCGGATGAGCCTTTCGAAGATGAGGCCATTACGGCTCGCCTTTAGGTGTCCTCCTCGGGATAGCGTCATTTAAACAACGAGGGTCAACACGTAGTAAAAAAAAACCGGAGGAGCCTGCCGAAGATGAGACCATTAAGGCTCGCCTTTAGGTGTCCTTCTCGGGATAGCGTCACTTAAAGAACGAGAGTCAGCACGATGTAAAAAAAACCGGAAAAAAAATCGGTGGAGCCTGCCGAAGATGAGGCCATTACGGCTCGCCATTAGGTGTCCTCCTCGGGATAGCGTCATTTAAACAACGAGGGTCAGTACGTAGTAAAAAAAATCGGAGGAGCCTGCCGAAGATGAGGCCATTACGGCTCGCCTTTAGGTGTCCTCCTCGGGATAGCGTCATTTAAAGAACGAGAGTCAGCACGACATAAAAAAAAACCGGAAAAAAAATGGAGGAGCCTGCCGAAGATGAGGCCATTACGGCTCGACTTTTGGTGTCCTCCTCGGTTTAGCGTCATTTAAAGAACGAAGGTAAGCATGACGTAAAAAAAAATCGAAACAAAAAAAACAGGACGAGCCTGCCGAAGATAAGGCCATTACGGCTCGCCTTTAGGTGTCCTCCTCGGGATACCGTCATTTAAAGAACAAGAGTCATCACGACGTAAAAAAAACCGAAAAAAAAATTGGATGAGCCTGCCGAAGATGAGGCCATTACGGCTCGCCTTTAGGTGTCCTTCTCGGGATAGCGTCATTTAAACAACGAGGGTCAGCACGTAGTAAAAAAAAACCGGAGGAGCCTGCCAAAGATGAGGCCATTACGGCTCGCCTTTAGGTGTCCTCCTCGGGATAGCGTCATTTAAAGAACGAGAGTTAGCACGATGTAAAAAAAACTAGAAAAAAAATGGAGGAGCCTGCCGAAGATGAGGCCATTACGGCTCGCCTTTTGGTGTCCTCCTCGGTTTAGCGTCATTTAAAGAACGAGGGTAAGCACAACGTAAAAAAATCGAGACAAAAAAAATAGGACGAGCCTGCCAAAGATAAGGCCATTACGGCTCACCTTTAGGTGTCCTCCTCTGGATACCGTCATTTAAAGAACGAGAGTCATCACGACGTAAAAAAAACCGAAAAAAAAAATCGGAGGAGCCTGCCGAAGATGAGGCCATTACGGCTCACCTTTAGGTGTCCTCCTCGGGATAGCGTCATTTAAATAACAAGGGTCAGCACGTAGTAAAAAAAAAACCGGAGGAGCCTGCCGAAGATGAGACCATTACGGCTCGCCTTTAGGTGTCCTCCTCGGGATAGCGTCACTTAAAGAACGAGAGTCAGCACGATGTAAAAAAAAACCGGAAAAAAAAATCGGAGGAGCCTGCCGAAGATGAGGCCATTACGGCTCGCCTTTAGGTGTCCTCCTCGGGATAGCGTCATTTAAACAACGAGGGTCAGCACGTAGTAAAAAAAAATCGGAGGAGCCTGCCGAAGATGAGGCCATTACGGCTCGCCTTTAGGTGTCCTCCTCGGGATAGCGTCATTTAAAGAACGAGAGTCAGCACGACATAAAAAAAACCGGAAAAAAAATGGAGAAGCCTGCCGAAGATGAGGCCATTACGGCTCGACTTTTGGTGTCCTCCTCGGTTTAGCGTCATTTAAAGAACGAAGGTAAGCACGACGTAAAAAAAATCGAAACAAAAAAAACAGGACGAGCCTGCCGAAGATAAGGCCATTACGGCTCGCCTTTAGGTGTCCTCCTCGGGATACCGTCATTTAAAGAACGAGAGACATCAGGACGTAAAAAAAACGAAAAAAAATTGGAGGAGCCTGCCGAAGATGATGCCATTACGGCTCGCCTTTAGGTGTCCTCCTCGGGATAGCGTCATTTAAACAACGAGGGTCAGCACGTAGTAAAAAAAAAAAACCGGAGGAGCTTGCCGAAGATGAGACCATTACGGTTCGCCTTTAGGTGTCCTCCTCGGGATAGCGTCAGTCAGCACGATGTAAAAAAAAACCGAAAAATTTAAAGAACGAGAGTCAGCACGACATAAAAAAAAACCGGAAAAAAAATGGAGGAGCCTGCCGAAGATGAGGCCATTACGGCTCGACTTTTGGTGTCCTCCTCGGTTTAGCGTCATTTTAAGAACGAAGGTAAGCTAGACGTAAAAAAAAATCGAAACAAAAAAAACAGGACGAGCCTGCCGAAGATAAGGCCATTATGGCTCGCCATTAGGTGTCCTCCTCGGGATACCGTCATTTAAAGAACGAGAGTCATCACGACGTAAAAAAAACCGAAAAAAAAATTAGAGGAGCCTGCCGAAGATGAGGCCATTACGGCTCGCCTTTAGGTGTCCTCCTCGGGATAGCGTCATTTAAACAACGAGGGTCAGCACGTAGTAAAAAAAAAACCGGAGGAGCCTGCCAAAGATGAGGCCATTACGGCTCGCCTTTAGGTGTCCTCCTCGAGATAGCGTCACTTAAAGAACGAGAGTCAGCACGATATAAAAAAAACTGGAAAAAAAATGGAGGAGCCTGCCGAAGATGAGGCCATTACGGCTCGCCTTTTGGTGTCCTCCACGGTTTAGCGTCATTTAAAGAACGAGGGTAAGCACAACGTAAAAAAAATTGAAACAAAAAAAATAGGACGAGCCTGCCAAAGATAAGGCCATTACGGCTCGCCTTTAGGTGTCCTCCTCGGGATACCATCATTTAAAGAACGAGAGTCATCACGACGTAAAAAAAACCGAAAAAAAAAATTAGAGGAGCCTGCCGAAGATGAGGCCATTACGGCTCGCCTTTAGGTGTCCTCCTCGGGATAGCGTCATTTAAACAACGAGGGTCAGCACGTAGTAAAAAAAAACCGGAGGAGCCTGCCAAAGATGAGGCCATTACGGCTCGCCTTTAGGTGTCCTCCTCGGGATAGAGTCACTTAAAGAACGAGAGTCAGCACGATATTAAAAAAACTGGAAAAAAAATGGAGGAGCCTGCCGAAGATGAGGCCATTACGGCTCGACTTTTGGTGTCCTCCTCGGTTTAGCGTCATTTAAAGAACGAGGGTAAGCACAACGTAAAAAAAATCGAAACAAAAAAAATAGGACGAGCCTGCCAAAGATAAGGCCATTACGGCTCGCCTTTAGGTGTCCTCCTCGGGATACCATCATTTAAAGAACGAGAGTCATCACGACGAAAAAAAAACCCAAAAAAAAAATTAGAGGAGCCTGCCGAAGATGAGGCCATTACGGCTCGCCTTTAGGTGTCCTACTCGGGATAGCGTCATTTAAACAACGAGGGTCAGCACGTAGTAAAAAAAAAACCAGAGGAGCCTGCCAAAGATGAGGCCATTACGGCTCGCCTTTAGGTGTCCTCCTCGGGATAGCGTCACTTAAAGAACGAGAGTCAGCACGATTTAAAAAAAACTGGAAAAAAAATAGAGGAGCCTGCCGAAGATGAGGCCATTACGGCTCGCTTTTTGGTGTCCTCCTCGGTTTAGCGTCATTTAAAGAACGAGGGTAAGCACAACGTAAAAAAAATCGAAACAAAAAAAATAGGACGAGCATGCCAAAGATAAGGCCATTACGGCTCGCCTTTAGGTGTCCTCCTCGGGATACCATCATTTAAAGAACGAGAGTCATCACGACGTAAAAAAAACCGAAAAAAAATATCGGAGGAGCCTTTCGAAGATGAGGCCATTACGGCTCGCCTTTAGGTGTCCTCCTCGGGATAGCGTCATTTAAACAATGAGGGTCAGCACGTAGTAAAAAAAAAACCGGAGGAGCCTGCCGAAGATGAGACCATTAGGGCTCGCCTTTAGGTGTCCTCCTCGGGATAGCGTCACTTAAAGAACGAGAGTCAGCACGATGTAAAAAAAACCGAAAAAAAAAATCGGAAGAGCCTGCCAAAGATGAGGCCATTATGGCCCGCCTTTAGGTGTCCTCCTCGGGATAGCGTCATTTAAAGAACGAGGGTCAGCACGTAGTAAAAAAAAATCGGAGGAGCCTGCCGAAGATGAGGCCATTACGGCTCGCCTTTAGGTGTCCTCCTCGGGATAGCGTCATTTAAAGAACGAGAGTCAGCACGACATAAAAAAAAAACCCGAAAAAAAATGGAGGAGCCTGCCGAAGATGAGGCCATTACGGCTCGACTTTTGGTGTCCTCCTCGGTTTACCGTCATTTAAAGAACGAAGGTAAGCACGACGTAAAAAAAAATCGAAACAAAAAAAACAGGACGAGCCTGCCGAAGATAAGGCCATTACGGCTCGCCTTTAGGTGTCCTCCTCGGGATAACGTCATTTAAATAACGAGAGTCATCACGACGTAAAAAAAAACCGAAAAAAAAAATTGGAGGAGCCTACCGAAGATGAGGCCATTACGGCTCGCCTTTAGGTGTCCTCCTCGGGATAGCGTCATTTAAACAACGAGGGTCAGCACGTAGTAAAAAAAACCGGAGGAGCCTGCCGAAGATGAGGCCATTACGGCTCGCCTTTAGGTGTCCTCCTCGGGATAGCGTCACTAAAAGAACGAGAGTCAGCACGACCTAAAAAAAACTGGAAAAAAAATGGATGAGCCTTTCAAAAATTGAGGCCATTACGGCTCGCCTTTTGGTGACCTCCTCGGTTTAGCGTCATTTAAAGAACGAGGGTCAGCTCGACGTAAAAAAAACCGGAAAAAAACAAGAGGAGCCTACCGAAGATGAGGCCATTACGGCTCGCCTTTAGGTGTCCTCCTCGGTTTAGCGTTATTTAAAGAACGAGGGTAAGCACGACGTAAAAAAAAAAACCGAAAAAAAAACAGGAGGGGCCTGCCGAAGATGAGGCCATTACGGCTCGCCTTTAGGTGTCCTCCTTGGGATGCGTCATTTAAAGAACGAGAGTCATCACGACGTAAAAAAAACCGGAAAAAAAAATCGGAGGAGCCTGCCGAAGATGAGGCCATTACGGCTCACCTTTAGGTGTCCTCCTCGGGATAGCGTCATTTAAACAACGAGGTTCAGCACGTAGTAAAAAAAAACGGGAGGAGCCTGCCGAAGATGAGACCATTACGGCTCGCCTTTAGGTGTCCTCCTCGGGATAGCATCACTTAAAGAACGAGAGTCAGCACGACATAAAAAAAAACTGGAAAAAAAATGGAGGAGCCTGCCGAAGATGAGGCCATTACGGCTCGACTTTTGGTGTCCTCCTCGGTTTAGCGTCATTTAAAGAACGAAGGTAAGCACGACGTAAAAAAAAATCGAAACAAAAAAAACAGGACGAGCCTGCCGAAGATAAGGCCATTACGGCTCGCCTTTATGTGTCCTCCTCGGGAAAACGTCATTTAAATAACGAGAGTCTTCACGACGTAAAAAAAAACCGAAAAAAAAAATTGGAGGAGCCTACCGAAGATGAGGCCATTACGGCTCGCCTTTAGGTGTCATCCTCGGGATAGCGTCATTTAAACAACGAGGGTCAGCACGTAGTAAAAAAAAACCGGAGGAGCCTGCCGAAGATGAGGCCATTACGGCTCGCCTTTAGGTGTCCTCCTCGGGATAGCGTCACTAAAAGAACGAGAGTCAGCACGACCTAAAAAAAACTGGAAAAAAAATGGATGAGCCTTTCAAAAATTGAGGCCATTACGGCTCGCCTTTTGGTGACCTCCTCGGTTTAGCGTCATTTAAAGAACGAGGGTCAGCTCGACGTAAAAAAAACCGGAAAAAAACAAGAGGAGCCTGCCGAAGATGAGGCCATTACGGCTCGCCTTTAGGTGTCCTCCTCGGTTTAGCGTTATTTAAAGAACGAGGGTAAGCACGACGTAAAAAAAAAACCGAAAAAAAAAACAGGAGGGGCCTGCCGAAGATGAGGCCATTACGGCTCGCCTTTAGGTGTCCTCCTTGGGATGCGTCATTTAAAGAACGAGAGTCATCACGACGTAAAAAAAACCGGAAAAAAAATCGGAGGAGCCTGCCGAAGATGAGGCCATTACGGCTCGCCTTTAGGTGTCCTCCTCGGGATAGCGTCATTTAAACAACGAGGTTCAGCACGTAGTAAAAAAAAAACGGGAGGAGCCTGCCGAAGATGAGACCATTACGGCTCGCCTTTAGGTGTCCTCCTCGGGATAGCGTCACTTAAAGAACGAGAGTCAGCACGACATAAAAAAAAAAACCGGAAAAAAAATGGAGGAGCCTGCTGAAGATGAGGCCATTACGGCTCGACTTTTGGTGTCCTCCTCGGTTTAGCGTCATTTAAAGAGCGAAGGTAAGCACGACGTAAAAAAAAATCGAAACAAAAAAAACAGGACGAGCCTGCCGAAGATAAGGCCATTACGGCTCGCCTTTATGTGTCCTCCTCGGGAAAACGTCATTTAAATAACGAGAGTCATCACGACGTAAAAAAAACCAGAATAAAAATCGGTGGAGCCTGCCGAAGATGAGGCCATTACGGCTCGCCATTAGGTGTCCTCCTCGGGATAGCGTCATTTAAACAACGAGGGTCAGCACGTAGTAAAAAAAATCGGAGGAGCCTGCCGAAGATGAGGCCATTACGGCTCGCCTTTAGGTGTCCTCCTCGGGATAGCGTCATTTAAAGAACGAGAGTCAGCACGACATAAAAAAAAACCGGAAAAATAATGGAGGAGCCTGCCGAAGATGAGGCCATTACGGCTCGACTTTTGGTGTCCTCCTCGGTTTAGCGTCATTTAAAGAACGAAGGTAAGCACGACGTAAAAAAAAATCGAAACAAAAAAAACAGGACGAGCCTGCCGAAGATAAGGCCATTACGGCTCGCCTTTAGGTGTCCTCCTCGGGATACCGTCATTTAAAGAACGAGAGTCATCACGACGTAAAAAAAACCGAAAAAAAAAATCGGAGGAGCCTGCCGAAGATGAGGCCATTACGGCTCGCCTTTAGGTGTCCTCCTCGGGATAGCGTCATTTAAACAACGAGGGTCAGCACGTAATAAAAAAAAAACCGGAGGAGCCTGCCGAAGATGAGACCATTAGGGCTCGCCTTTAGGTGTCCTCCTCGGGATAGCGTCACTTAAAGAACGAGAGTCAGCACGATGTAAAAAAAATCGGAAAAAAAAATCGGAGGAGCTTGCCGAAGATGAGGCCATTACGGCTCGCCTTTAGGTGTCCTCCTCAGGATAGCGTCATTTAAACAACGAGGGTCAGCACGTAGTAAAAAAAAATCGGAGGAGCCTGCCGTAGATGAGGCCATTACAGCTCGCCTTTAGGTGTCCTCCTCGGGATAGCGTCATTTAAACAACGAGGGTCAGCACGTAGTAAAAAAAAAACCGGAGGAGCCTGCCGAAGATGAGACCATTAGGGCTCGCCTTTAGGTGTCCTCCTCGGGATAGCGTCACTTAAAGAACGAGAGTCAGCACGATGTAAAAAAAACCGGAAAAAAAAATCGGAAGAGCCTGCCAAAGATGAGGCCATTACGGCCCGCCTTTAGGTGTCCTCCTCGGGATAGCATCATTTAAAGAACGAGGGTCAGCACGTAGTAAAAAAAAAACGGGAGGAGCCTGCCGAAGATGAGACCATTACGGCTCGCCTTTAGGTGTCCTCCTCGGGATAGCGTCACTTAAAGAACGAGAGTCAGCACGACATAAAAAAAAAACCGGAAAAAAAATGGAGGAGCCTGCCGAAGATGAGGCCATTACGGCTCGACTTTTGGTGTCCTCCTCGGTTTAGCGTCATTTAAAGAACGAAGGTAAGCACGACGTAAAAAAAAATCGAAACAAAAAAAACAGGACGAGCCTGCCGAAGATAAGGCCATTACGGCTCGCCTTTATGTGTCCTCCACGGGAAAACGTCATTTAAATAACGAGAGTCATCACGACGTAAAAAAAACCGGAAAAAAAAATCGGTGGAGCCTGCCGAAGATGAGGCCATTACGGCTCGCCATTAGGTGTCCTCCTCGGGATAGCGTCATTTAAACAACGAGGGTCAGCACGTAGTAAAAAAAATCGGAGGAGCCTGCCGAAGATGAGGCCATTACGGCTCGCCTTTAGGTGTCCTCCTCGGGATAGCGTCATTTAAAGAACGAGAGTCAGCACGACATAAAAAAAACCGGAAAAAAACGGAGGAGCCTGCCGAAGATGAGGCCATTACGGCTCGACTTTTGGTGTCCTCCTCGGTTTAGCGTCATTTAAAGAACGAAGGTAAGCACGACGTAAAAAAAAATCGAAACAAAAAAAACAGGACGAGCCTGCCGAAGATAAGGCCATTACGGCTCGCCTTTAGGTGTCCTCCTCGGGATACCGTCATTTAAAGAACGAGAGTCATCACGACGTAAAAAAAACCGAAAAAAAAAATCGGAGGAGCCTGCCGAAGATGAGGCCATTACGGCTCGCCTTTAGGTGTCCTCCTCGGGATAGCGTCATTTAAACAACGAGGGTCAGCACGTAGTAAAAAAAAACCGGAGGAGCCTGCCGAAGATGAGACCATTAGGGCTCGCCTTTAGGTGTCCTCCTCGGGATAGAGTCACTTAAAGAACGAGAGTCAGCACGATGTAAAAAAAATCGGAAAAAAAAATCGGAGGAGCTTGCCGAAGATGAGGCCATTACGGCTCGCCTTTAGGTGTCCTCCTCAGGATAGCGTCATTTAAACAACGAGGGTCAGCACGTAGTAAAAAAAAATCGGAGGAGCCTGCCGAAGATGAGGCCATTACAGCTCGCCTTTAGGTGTCCTCCTCGGGATAGCGTCATTTAAACAACGAGGGCCAGCACGTAGTAAAAAAAAAAACCGGAGGAGCCTGCCGAAGATGAGACCATTAGGGCTCGCCTTTAGGTGTCCTCCTCGGGATAGCGTCACTTAAAGAACGAGAGTCAGCACGATGTAAAAAAAACCGGAAAAAAAAATCGGAAGAGCCTGCCAAAGATGAGGCCATTACGGCCCGCCTTTAGGTGTCCTCCTCGGGATAGCGTCATTTAAAGAACGAGGGTCAGCACGTAGTAAAAAAAAACAGGAGGAGCCTGCCGAAGATGAGACCATTACGGCTCGCCTTTAGGTGTCCTCCTCGGGATAACGTCACTTAAAGAACGAGAGTCAGCACGACATAAAAAAAAAACCGGAAAAAAAATGGAGGAGCCTGCCGAAGATGAGGCCATTACGGCTCGACTTTTGGTGTCCTCCTCGGTTTAGCGTCATTTAAAGAACGAAGGTAAGCACGACGTAAAAAAAAATCGAAACAAAAAAAAAGCAGGACGAGCCTGCCGAAGATAAGGCCATTACGGCTCGCCTTTATGTGTCCTCCTCGGGAAAACGTCATTTAAATAACGAGAGTCATCACGACGTAAAAAAAAACCGAAAAAAAAATTGGAGGAGCCTACCGAAGATGAGGTCATTACGGCTCGCCTTTAGGTGTCCTCCTCGGGATAGCGTCATTTAAACAACGAGGGTCAGCACGTAGTAAAAAAAAACCGGAGGAGCCTGCCGAAGATGAGGCCATTACGGCTCGCCTTTAGGTGTCCTCCTCGGGATAGCGTCACTAAAAGAACGAGAGTCAGCACGACCTAAAAAAAACTGGAAAAAAAATGGAGGAGCCTTTCAAAAATTGAGGCCATTACGGCTCACCTTTTGGTGACCTCCTCGGTTTAGCGTCATTTAAAGAACGAGGGTCAGCTCGACGTAAAAAAAACCGGAAAAAAACAAGTGGAGCCTGCCGAAGATGAGGCCATTACGGCTCGCCTTTAGGTGTCCTCCTCGGTTTAGCGTTATTTAAAGAACGAGGGTAAGCACGACGTAAAAAAAAAAACCAAAAAAAAAAACAGGAGGAGCCTGCCGAAGATGAGGCCATTACGGCTCGCCTTTAGGTGTCCTCCTTGGGATGCGTCATTTAAAGAACGAGAGTCATCACGACGTAAAAAAAACCGGAAAAAAAAATCGGAGGAGCCTGCCGAAGATGAGGCCATTACGGCTCGCCTTTAGGTGTCCTCCTCGGGATAGCGTCATTTAAACAACGAGGGTCAGCACGTAGTAAAAAAAAACCGGAGGAGCCTGCCGAAGATGAGACCATTACGGCTCGCCTTTAGGTGTCCTCCTCGGGATAGCGTCACTTAAAGAACGAGAGTCAGCACGATGTAAAAAAAACCGGAAAAAAAATCGGAAGAGCCTGCCAAAGATGAGGCCAATACCGCTCGCCTTTAGGCGTCCTCCTCGGGATAGCGTCATTTAAAGAACGAGGGTCAGCACGTAGTAAAAAAAAATCGGAGGAGCCTGCCGAAGATGAGGCCATTACGGCTCGCCTTTAGGTGTCCTCCTCGGGATAGCGTCATTTAAAGAACGAGAGTCAGCACGACATAAAAAAAAAACCGGAAAAAAATGGAGGAGCCTGCCGAAGATGAGGCCATTACGGCTCGACTTTTGGTGTCCTCCTCGGTTTAGCGTCATTTAAAGAACGAAGGTAAGCACGACGTAAAAAAAAATCGAAACAAAAAAAACAGGACGAGCCTGCCGAAGATAAGGCCATCACGGCTCGCCTTTAGGTGTCCTCCTCGGGATAACGTCATTTAAATAACGAGAGTCATCACGACGTAAAAAAAAACCGAAAAAAAAATTGGAGGAGCCTACCGAAGATGAGGCCATTACGGCTCGCCTTTAGGTGTCCTCCTCGGGATAGCGTCATTTAAACAACGAGGGTCAGCACGTAGTAAAAAAAAACCGGAGGAGCCTGCCGAAGATGAGGCCATTACGGCTCGCCTTTAGGTGTCCTCCTCGGGATAGCGTCACTAAAAGAACGAGAGTCAGCACGACCTAAAAAAACTGGAAAAAAAATGGATGAGCCTTTCAAAAATTGAGGCCATTACGGCTCGCCTTTTGGTGACCTCCTCGGTTTAGCGTCATTTAAAGAACGAGGGTCAGCTCGACGTAAAAAAACCGGAAAAAAACAAGAGGAGCCTGCCGAAGATGAGGCCATTACGGCTCGCCTTTAGGTGTCCTCCTCGGTTTAGCGTTATTTAAAGAACGAGGGTAAGCACGACGTAAAAAAAAACCGAAAAAAAAAACAGGAGGAGCCTGCCGAAGATGAGGCCATTACGGCTCGCCTTTAGGTGTCCTCCTTGGGATGCGTCATTTAAAGAACGAGAGTCGTCACGACGTAAAAAAAACCGGAAAAAAAATCGGAGGAGCCTGCCGAAGATGAGGCCATTACGGCTCGCCTTTAGGTGTCCTCCTCGGGATAGCGTCATTTAAACAACGAGGTTCAGCACGTAGTAAAAAAAAAAACGGGAGGAGCCTGCCGAAGATGAGACCATTACGGCTCGCCTTTAGGTGTCCTCCTCGGGATAGCGTCACTTAAAGAACGAGAGTCAGCACGACATAAAAAAAAACCGGAAAAAAAATGGAGGAGCCTGCCGAAGATGAGGCCATTGCGGCTCGACTTTTGGTGTTCTCCTCGGTTTAGCGTCATTTAAAGAACGAAGGTAAGCACGACGTAAAAAAAAATCGAAACAAAAAAAACAGGACGAGCCTGCCGAAGATAAGGCCATTACGGCTCGCCTTTAGGTGTCCTCCTCGGGATAACGTCATTTAAATAACGAGAGTCATCACGACGTAAAAAAAAACTGAAAAAAAAAATTGGAGGAGCCTACCGAAGATGAGGCCATTACGGCTCGCCTTTAGGTGTCCTCCTCGGGATAGCGTCATTTAAACAACGAGGGTCAGCACATAGTAAAAAAAAACCGGAGGAGCCTGCCGAAGATGAGGCCATTACGGCTCGCCTTTAGGTGTCCTCCTCGGGATAGCGTCACTAAAAGAACGAGAGTCAGCACGACCTAAAAAAAACTGGAAAAAAAATAGAGGAGCCTTTCAAAAATTGAGGCCATTACGGCTCGCCTTTTGGTGACCTCCTCGGTTTAGCGTCATTTAAAGAACGAGGGTCAGCTCGACGTAAAAAAAACCGGAAAAAAAAATAGGAGGAGCCTGCCAAAGATGAGGCCATTACGGCTCGCCTTTAGGTGTCCTCCTCGGTTTAGCGTTATTTAAAGAACGAGGGTAAGCACGACGTAAAAAAAAACCGAAAAAAAAAATAGGAGGAGCCTGCCAAAGATGAGGCCATTACGGCTCGCCTTTAGGTGTCCTCCTTGGGATGCGTCATTTAAAGAACGAGAGTCATCACGACGAAAAAAAACCGGAAAAAAAAATCGGAGGAGCCTGCCGAAGATGAGGCCATTACGGCTCGCCTTTAGGTGTCCTCCTCGGGATAGCCTCATTTAAACAACGAGGGTCAGCACGTAGTAAAAAAAAAATGGGAGGAGCCTGCCGAAGATGAGACCATTACGGCTCGCCTTTAGGTGTCCTCCTCGGGATAGCGTCACTTAAAGAACGAGAGTCAGCACGATGTAAAAAAAAAACCGGAAAAAAAAATCTGAAGAGCCTGCCAAAGATGAGGCCATTACGGCTCGCCTTTAGGTGTCCTCCTCAGGATTACGTCATTTAAAGAACGAGGGTCAGCACGTAGTAAAAAAAAATCGGAGGAGCCTGCCGAAGATGAGGCCATTACGGCTCGCCTTTAGGTGTCCTCCTCGGGATAGCGTCATTTAAAGAACGAGAGTCAGCACGACATAAAAAAAAACCGGAAAAAAAATGGAGGACCCTGCCGAAGATGAGGCCATTACGGCTCGACTTTTGGTGTCCTCCTCGGTTTAGCGTCATTTAAAGAACGAAGGTAAGCACGACGTAAAAAAAATTGAAACGAAAAAAACAGGACGAGCCTGCCGAAGATAAGGCCATTACGGCTTGCCTTTAGGTGTCCTCCTCGGGATACCGTCATTTAAAGAACGAGAGTCATCACGACGTAAAAAAAACCGAAAAAAAAAAATCGGAGGAGCCTGCCGAAGATGAGGCCATTACGGCTCGCCTTTAGGTGTCCTCCTCGGGATAGCGTCATTTAAACAACGAGGGTCAGCACGTAGTAAAAAAAAACCGGAGGAGCCTGCCGAAGATGAGACCATTACGGCTCGCCTTTAGGTGTCCTCCTCGGGATAGCGTCACTTCAAGAACGAGAGTCAGCACGATGTAAAAAAAACCGGAAAAAAAAATCGGAAGAGCCTGCCAAAGATGAGGCCATTACGGCTCGCCTTTAGGTGTCCTCCTCAAGATAGCGTCATTTAAAGAACGAGGGTCAGCATGTAGTAAAAAAAAATCGGAGGAGCCTGCCGAAGATGAGGCCATTACGGCTCGCCTTTAGGTGTCCTCCTCGGGATAGCGTCATTTAAAGAACGAGAGTCAGCACGACATAAAAAAAAACCGAAAAAAAAATGGAGGAGCCTGCCGAAGATGAGGCCATTACGGCTCGACTTTTGGTGTCCTCCTCGGTTTAGCGTCATTTAAAGAACGAAGGTAAGCACGACGTAAAAAAAAATCGAAACAAAAAAAACAGGACGAGCCTGCCGAAGATAAGGCCATTATGGCTCGCCTTTAGGTGTCCTCCTCGGGATAACGTCATTTAAATAACGAGAGTCATCACGACGTAAAAAAAAACAGAAAAAAAAAAATTGGAGGAGCCTACCGAAGATGAGGCCATTACGGCTCGCCTTTAGGTGTCCTCCTCGGGATAGCGTCATTTAAACAACGAGGGTCAGCACGTAGTAAAAAAAAACCGGAGGAGCCTGCCGAAGATGAGGCCATTACGGCTCGCCTTTAGGTGTCCTCCTCGGGATAGCGTCACTAAAAGAACGAGAGTCAGCACGACCTAAAAAAAACTGGAAAAAAAATGGAGGATCCTGCCGAAGATGAGGCCATTACGGCTCGCCTTTTGGTGACCTCCTCGGTTTAGCGTCATTTATAGAACGAAGGTCAGCTCGACGTAAAAAAAACCGGAAAAAAAAGAAGAGGAGCCTGCCGAAGATGAGGCCATTACGGCTCGCCTTTAGGTGTCCTCCTCGGTTTAGCGTTATTTAAAGAACGAGGGTAAGCCCGACGTAAAAAAAAACCGAAAAAAAAAACAGGAGGAGCCTCCCGAAGATGAGGCCATTACGGCTCGCCTTTAGGTGTCCTCCTTGGGATGCGTCATTTAAAGAACGAGAGTCATCACGACGTAAAAAAAACCGGAAAAAAAAATCGGAGGAGCCTGCCGAGGATGAGGCCATTACGGCTCGCCTTTAGGTGTCCTCCTCGATATAGCGTCATTTAAACAACGAGGGTCAGCACGTAGTAAAAAAATCGGAAGAGCATACCGAAGATGAGGCCATTACGGCTCGCCTTTAGGTGTCCTTCTCGGGATAGCGTCATTTAAAGAACGAGAGTCAGCACGACGTAAAAAAAAAACCGGAAAAAAAATGGAGGAGCCTGCCGAAGATGAGGCCATTACGGCTCGACTTTTGGTGTCCTCCTCGGTTTAGCGTCATTTAAAGAACGAAGGTAAGCACGGCGTAAAAAAAATTGAAACAAAAAAAACAGGACGAGCCTGCCGAAGATAAGGCCATTACGGCTCGCCTTTAGGTGTCCTCCTCGGGATACCGTCATTTAAAGAACGAGAGTCATCACGACGTAAAAAAAACCGAAAAAAAAATTGGAGGAGCCTGCCGAAGATGAGGCCATTACGGCTCGCCTTTAGGTGTCCTCCTCGCGATAGCGTCATTTAAAAAACGAGGGTCAGCATGTAGTAAAAAAAAATCCGGAGGAGCCTGCCGAAGATGAGGCCATTACGGCTCGCCTTTAGGTGTCCTCCTCGGGATAGCGTCACTTAAAGAACGAGAGTCAGCACGATGTAAAAAAAACTGGAAAAAAAATGGAGGAGCCTGCCGAAGATGAGGCCATTACGGCTCGCCTTTTGGTGTCCTCCTCGGTTTAGCGTCATTTAAAGAACGAGGGTAAGCACGACGTAAAAAAAATCGAAACAAAAAAAATATGACGAGCCTGCCGTAGATAAGGCCATTACGGTTCGCCTTTAGGTGTCCTCCTCGGGATAACGTCATTTAAACAACGAGGGTCAGCACGTAGTAAAAAAAAAAACCGAAAAAAAATACAGGCGGAGCCTACCGAAGATGAGGCCATTATGGCTCGCCTTTAGGTGTCTTCCTTGGCATAGCGTCATTTAAAGAACGAGGGTCAGCACGACGTAAAAAAAACCGAAAAAAAAAAATCGGAGGAGCCTGCAAAAGATTAGGCCATTTCTGCTCGCCTTTAGGTGTCCTCCTAGGGATAACGTCATTTAAACAACGAGGGTCAGCACGTAGTTAAAAAAAAACCGGAGGAGCCTGCCGAAGATGAGGCCATTACGGCTCGCGTTTAGGTGTCCTCCTCGGGATAGCGTCACTAAAAGAACGAGAGTCAGCACGATCTAAAATAAACTGGAAAAAAAATGGAGGGGCCTGCCGAAGATGAGGCCATTACGGCTCGCCTTTAGGTGTCCTCCTCGGGATAGCGTCATTTAAACAACGAGGGTCAGCACGTAGTAAAAAAAAAACCGGAGGAGCCTGTCGAAGATGAGACCATTACGGCTCGCCTTTAGGTGTCCTCCTCGGGATAGCGTCACTTAAAGAACGAGAGTCAGCACGATGTAAAAAAAACCGGAAAAAAAAATCGGAAGAGCCTGCCAAAGATGAGGCCATTACGGCTCGCCTTTAGGTGTCCTCCTCGGGATAGCGTCATTTAAAGAACGAGGGTCAGCACGTAGTAAAAAAAAATTGGAGGAGCCTGCCGAAGATGAGGCCATTACGGCTCGCCTTTAGGTGTCCTCCTCGGGATAGCGTCATTTAAAGAACGAGAGTCAGCACGACATAAAAAAAAATCGGAAAAAAAATGGAGGAGCCTGCCGAAGATGAGGCCATTACGGCTCGACTTTTGGTGTCCTCCTCGGTTTAGCGTCATTTAAAGAACGAAGGTAAGCACGACGTAAAAAAAAATCGAAACAAAAAAAACAGGACGAGCCTGCCGAAGATAAGGCCATTACGGCTCGCCTTTAGGTGTCCTCCTCGGGATAACGTCATTTAAATAACGAGAGTCATCACGACGTAAAAAAAAACCGAAAAAAAAATTGGAGGAGCCTACCGAAGATGAGGCCATTACGGCTCGCCTTTAGGTGTCCTCCTCGGGATAGCGTCATTTAAACAACGAGGGTCAGCACGTAGTAAAAAAAACCGGAGGAGCATGCCGAAGATGAGGCCATTACGGCTCGCCTTTAGGTGTCCTCCTCGGTATAGCGTCACTAAAAGAACGAGAGTCAGCACGACCTAAAAAAAACTGGAAAAAAAATGGAGGAGCCTGCCGAAGATGAGGCCATTACGGCTCGACTTTTGGTGTCCTCCTCGGTTTAGCGTCATTTAAAGAACGAAGGTAAGCACGACGTAAAAAAAAATCGAAACAAAAAAAACAGGACGAGCCTGCCGAAGATAAGGCCATTACGGCTCGCCTTTAGGTGTCCTCCTCGGGATAACGTCATTTAAATAACGAGAGTCATCACGACGTAAAAAAAAACCGAAAAAAAAATTGGAGGAGCCTACCGAAGATGAGGCCATTACGGCTCGCCTTTAGGTGTCCTCCTCGGGATAGCGTCATTTAAACAACGAGGGTCAGCACGTAGTAAAAAAAACCGGAGGAGCATGCCGAAGATGAGGCCATTACGGCTCGCCTTTAGGTGTCCTCCTCGGTATAGCGTCACTAAAAGAACGAGAGTCAGCACGACCTAAAAAAAACTGGAAAAAAAATGGAGGATCCTGCCGAAGATGAGGCCATTACGGCTCGCCTTTTGGTGACCTCCTCGGTTTAGCGTCATTTAAAGAACGAAGGTCAGCTTGACATAAAAAAAAACCGGAAAAAAAAGAAGAGGAGCCTGCCGAAGATGAGGCCATTACGGCTCGCCTTTAGGTGTCCTCCTCGGTTTAGCGTTATTTAAAGAACGAGGGTAAGCACGACGTAAAAAAAAAACCGAAAAAAAAAATAGGAGGAGCCTACCGAAGATGAGGCCATTACGGCTCGCCTTTAGGTGTCCTTCTCGGGATAGCGTCATTTAAAGAACGAGAGTCAGCACGACGTAAAAAAAACTGGAAAAAAAATGGAGGAGCCTGCCGAAGATGAGGCCATTACGGCTCGCCTTTTGGTGTCCTCCTCGGTTTAGCGTCATTTAAAGAACGAGGGTAAGCACGACGTAAAAAAAATCGAAACAAAAAAAATAGGACGATCCTGCCGTAGATAAGGCCATTACGGCTTGCCTTTAGGTGTCCTCCTCGGGATAGCGTCATTTAAACAACGAGGGTCAGCACGTAGTAAAAAAAAAACCGAAAAAAAATATAGGCGGAGCCTACCGAAGATGAGGCCATTATGGCTCGCCTTTAGGTGTCTTCCTTGGCATAGCGTCATTTAAAGAACGAGGGTCAGCACGACGTAAAAAAAACCGAAAAAAAAAATCGGAGGAGCCTGCAAAAGATTAGGCCATTTCTGCTCGCCTTTAGGTGTCCTCCTAGGGATAGCGTCATTTAAACAACGAGGGTCAGTACGTAGTTAAAAAAAAACCGGAGGAGCCTGCCGAAGATGAGGCCATTACGGCTCGCGTTTAGGTGTCCTCCTCGGGATAGCGTCACTAAAAGAACGAGAGTCAGCACGACCTAAAATAAACTGGAAAAAAAAATGGAGGAGCCTGCCGAAGATGAGGCCATTACGGCTCGCCTTTTGGTGACCTCCTCGGTTTAGCGTCATTTAAAGAACGAAGGTCAGCTCGACGTAAAAAAAATTGGAAAAAAAAGAAGAGGAGCCTGCCGAAGATGAGGCCATTACGGCTCGGCTTTAGGTGTCCTCCTCGGTTTAGCGTTATTTAAAGAACGAGGGTAAGCACGACGTAAAAAAAAAACCGAAAAAAAAAATAGGAGGAGCCTGCTGAAGATGAGGCCATTACGGCTCGCCTTTAGGTGTCCTCCTTGGGATGCGTCATTTAAAGAACGAGAGTCATCACGACGTAAAAAAAACCGAAAAAAAAATCGGAGGAGCCTGCCGAATATGAGGCCATTACGGCTCGCCTTTAGGTTTCCTCCTCGGGATAGCGTCATTTAAACAACGAGGGTCAGCACGTAGTAAAAAAATCGGAGGAGCCTACCGAAGATGAGGCCATTACGGCTCGCCTTTAGGTGTCCTTCTCGGGATAGCGTCATTTAAAGAACGAGAGTCAGCACGACGTAAAAAAAAAACTGGAAAAAAAATGGAGGAGCCTGCCGAAGATGAGGCCATTACGGCTCGACTTTTGGTGTCCTCCTCGGTTTAGCGTCATTTAAAGAACGAAGGTAAGCACGACGTAAAAAAAATTGAAACAAAAAAAATAGGACGAGCCTGCCGAAGATAAGGCCATTACGGCTCGCCTTTAGGTGTCCTCCTCGGGATACCGTCATTTAAAGAACGAGAGTCATCACGACGTAAAAAAACCGAAAAAAAAAATTGGAGGAGCCTGCCGAAGATGAGGCCATTACGGCTCGCCTTTAGGTGTCCTCCTCGGGATAGCGTCATTTAAAAAACGAGGGTCAGCATGTAGTAAAAAAAAATCCGGAGGAGCCTGCCGAAGATGAGGCCATTATGACTCGCCATTAGGTGTCCTCCTCGGGATAGCGTCACTTAAAGAACGAGAGTCAGCACGATGTAAAAAAAACTGGAAAAAAAATGGAGGAGCCTGCCGAAGATGAGGCCATTACGGCTCGCCTTTTGGTGTCCTCCTCGGGATAGCGTCATTTAAACAAGGAGGGTCAGCACGTAGTAAAAAAAAACCGGAAAAAAATACAGGCGGAGCCTACCGAAGACGAGGCCATTATGGCTCGCCTTTAGGTGTCTTCCTTGGCATAGCGTCATTTAAAGAACGAGGGTCAGCACGACGTAAAAAAAACCGAAAAAAAAAAATCGGAGGAGCCTGCCAAAGATTAGGCCATTTCTGCTCGCCTTTAGGTGTCCTGCTAGGGATAGCGTCATTTAAACAACGAGGGTCAGCACGTAGTTAAAAAAAACCGGAGGAGCCTGCCGAAGATGAGGCCATTACGGCTCGCGTTTAGGTGTCCTCCTCGGGATAGCGTCACTAAAAGAACGAGAGTCAGCACGACCTAAAATAAACTGGAAAAAAAATGGAGGAGCCTGCCGAAGATGAGGCCATTACGGCTCGCCTTTAGGTGTCCTCCTCGGGATAGCGTCATTTAAACAACGAGGGTCAACACGTAGTAAAAAAAAAACCGGAGGAGCTTGCCGAAGATGAGACCATTACGGCTCGCCTTTAGGTGTCCTCCTCGGGATAGCGTCACTTAAAGAACGAGAGTCAGCACGATGTAAAAAAAACCGGAAAAAAAAAATCGGAAGAGCCTGCCAAAGATGAGGCCATTACGGCTCGCCTTTAGGTGTCCTCCTCGGGATAGCGTCATTTAAAGAACGAGGGTCAGCACGTAGTAAAAAAAATCGGTGGAGCCTGCCGAAGATGAGGCCATTACGGCTCGCCTTTAGGTGTCCTCCTCGGGATAGCGTCATTTAAAGAACGAGAGTCAGCACGACATAAAAAAAAAACCGGAAAAAAAATGGAGGAGCCTGCCGAAGATGAGGCCATTATGGCTCGACTTTTGGTGTCCTCCTCGGTTTAGCGTCATTTAAAGAACGAAGGTAAGCACGACGTAAAAAAAATCGAAACAAAAAAAACAGGACGAGCCTGTCGAAGATAAGGCCATTACGGCTCGCCTTTAGGTGTCCTCCTCGGGATAACGTCATTTAAATAACGAGAGTCATCACGACGTAAAAAAAAACTGAAAAAAGAAATTGGAGGAGCCTACCGAAGATGAGGCCATTACGGCTCGCCTTTAGGTGTCCTCCTCGGGATAGCGTCATTTAAACAACGAGGGTCAGCACGTAGTAAAAAAAAAACCGGAGGAGCCTGTCGAAGATGAGGCCATTACGGCTCGCCTTTAGGTGTCCTCCTCGGTATAGCGTCACTAAAAGAACGAGAGTCAGCACGACCTAAAAAAAACTGGAAAAAAATGGAGGATCCTGCCGAAGATGAGGCCATTACGGCTCGCCTTTTGGTGACCTCCTCGGTTTAGCGTCATTTAAAGAACGAAGGTCAGCTCGACGTAAAAAAAAACCGGAAAAAAAAGAAGAGGAGCCTGCCGAAGATGAGGCCATTACGGCTCGCCTTTAGGTGTCCTCCTCGGTTTAGCGTTATTTAAAGAACGAGGGTAAGCACGACGTAAAAAAAACCGAAAAAAAAAATAGGAGGAGCCTGCCGAAGATGAGGCCATTACGGCTCGCCTTTAGGTGTCCTCCTCGGGATAGCGTCATTTAAACAACGAGGGTCAGCACGTAGTAAAAAAATCGGAGGAGCCTACCGAGGATGAGGCCATTACGGCTCGCCTTTAGGTGTCCTTCTCGGGATAGCGTCATTTAAAGAACGAGAGTCAGCACGACGTAAAAAAAAAATCGGAAAAAAAATGGAGGAGCCTGCCGAAGATGAGGCCATTACGGCTCGGCTTTTGGTGTCCTCCTCGGTTTAGCGTCATTTAAAGAACGAAGGTAAGCACGACGTAAAAAAAATCGAAACAAAAAAAAACAGGACGAGCCTGTCGAACATAAGGCCATTACGGCTCGCCTTTAGGTGTCCTCCTCGGGATAACGTCATTTAAATAACGAGAGTCATCACGACGTAAAAAAAAACTGAAAAACGAAATTGGAGGAGCCTACCGAAGATGAGGCCATTACGGCTCGCCTTTAGGTGTCCTCCTCGGGATAGCGTCATTTAAACAACGAGGGTCAGCACGTAGTAAAAAAATCGGAGGAGCCTACCGAAGATGACGCCATTACGGCTCGCCTTTAGGTGTCCTTCTCGGGATAGCGTCATTTAAAGAACGAGAGTCAGCACGACGTAAAAAAAAAACCGGAAAAAAAATGGAGGAGCCTGCCGAAGATGAGGCCATTACGGCTCGACTTTTGGTGTCCTCCTCGGTTTAGCGTCATTTAAAGAACAAAGGTAAGCACGACGTAAAAAAAATTGAAACAAATAAAACAGGACGAGCCTGCCGAAGATAAGGCCATTACGTCTCGCCTTTAGGTGTCCTCCTCGGGATACCGTCATTTAAAGAACGAGAGTCATCACGATGTAAAAAAAACCAAAAAAAAAAATTGGAGGAGCCTGGCGAAGATGAGGCCATTACGGCTCGCCTTTAGCTGTCCTCCTCGGGATAGCGTCATTTAAAAAACGAGGGTCAGCATGTAGTAAAAAAAAAACCGGAGGAGCCTGCCGAAGATGAGGCCATTACGGCTCGCCTTTAGGTGTCCTCCTCGGGATAGCGTCGCTTAAAGAACGAGAGTCAGCACGATGTAAAAAAAACTGGAAAAAAAATGAAGGAGCCTGCCGAAGATGAGGCCATTACGGCTCGCCTTTTGGTGTCCTCCTCGGTTTAGCGTCATTTAAAGAACGAGGGTAAGCACGACATAAAAAAAATCGAAACAAAAAAAACAGGACGAGCCTGCCGTAGATAAGGCCATTACGGCTCGCCTGTAGGTGTCCTCCTCGGGATAGCGTCATTTAAACAACGAGAGTCAGTACGTAGTAAAAAAAAAACCGGAAAAAAATACAGGCGGAGCCTACCGAAGATGAGGCCATTATGGCTCGCCTTTAGGTGTCTTCCATGGCATAGCGTCATTTAAAGAACGAGGGTCAGCACGACGTAAAAAAAACCAAAAAAAAAAAAATCGGAAGAGCCTGCCAAAGATTAGGCCATTTCTGCTCGCCTTTAGGTGTCCTCCTCGGGATAGCGTCATTTAAACAACGAGGGTCAGCACGTAGTTAAAAAAAAAAACCGGAGGAGCCTGCCGAAGATGAGGCCATTACGGCTCGCGTTTAGGTGTCCTCCTCGGGATAGCGTCACTAAAAGAACGAGAGTCAGCACGACCTAAAAAAAACTGGAAAAAAAATGGAGGATCCTGCCGAAGATGAGGCCATTACGGCTCGCCTTTTGGTGACCTCCTCGGTTTAGCGTCATTTAAAGAACGAAGGTCAGCTCGACGTAAAAAAACCGGAAAAAAACAAGAGGAGCCTGCCGAAGATGAGGCCATTACGGCTCGCCTTTAGGTGTCCTCCTCGGTTTAGCGTTATTTAAAGAACGAGGGTAAGCACGACGTAAAAAAAAAACCGAAAAAAAAAATAGGAGGAGCCTGCCGAAGATGAGGCCAATACGGCTCGCCTTTAGGTGTCCTCCTTGGGATGCGTCATTTAAAGAACGAGAGTCATCACGACGTAAAAAAAACAGGAAAAAAAAATCGGAGGAGCCTGCCGAAGATGAGGCCATTACGGCTCGCCTTTAGGTGTCCTCCTCGGGATAGCGTCATTTAAACAACGAGGGTCAGTACGTAGTAAAAAAATCGGAGGAGCCTACCGAGGATGAGGCCATTACGGCTCGCCTTTAGGTGTCCTTCTCGGGATAGCGTCATTTAAAGAACGAGAGTCAGCACGACGTAAAAAAAAAACCGGAAAAAAAATGGAGGAGCCTACCGAAGATGAGGCCATTACAGCTCGACTTTTGGTGTCCTCCTCGGTTTAGCGTCATTTAAAGAACGAAGGTAAGCACGACGTAAAAAAAAATCGAAACAAAAAAAACAGGACGAGCCTGTCGAAGATAAGGCCATTACGGCTCGCCTTTAGGTGTCCTCCTCGGGATAACGTCATTTAAATAACGAGAGTCATCACGACGTAAAAAAAAACTGAAAAACGAAATTGGAGGAGCCTACCGAAGATGAGGCCATTACGGCTCGCCTTTAGGTGTCCTCCTCGGGATAGCGTCACTTAAACAACGAGGGTCAGCACGTAGTAAAAAAAACCGGAGGAGCCTACCGAAGATGAGGCCATTACGGCTCGCCTTTAGGTGTCCTTCTCGGGATAGCGTCATTTAAAGAACGAGAGTCAGCAAGACGTAAAAAAAAAACCGGAAAAAAAATGGAGGAGCCTGCTGAAGATGAGGCCATTACGGCTCGACTTTTGGTGTCCTCCTCGGTTTAGCGTCATTTAAAGAACGAAGGTAAGCACGACGTAAAAAAAATTGAAACAAAAAAAACAGGACGAGCCTGCCGAAGATAAGGCCATTACGTCTCGCCTTTAGGTGTCCTCCTCGGGATACCGTCATTTAAAGAACGAGAGTCATCACGACGTAAAAAAAACCAAAAAAAAAAAAATCGGAGGAGCCTGCCGAAGATGAGGCCATTACGGCTCGCCTTTAGGTGTCCTCCTCGGGATAGCGTCATTTAAACAACGAGGGTCAGCACGTAGTAAAAAAAAAATGGGAGGAGCCTGCCGAAGATGAGACCATTACGGCTCGCCTTTAGGTGTCCTCCTTGGGATAGCGTCACTTAAAGAACGAGAGTCAGCACGATGTAAAAAAAAAAACCGGAAAAAAAAATCTGAAGAGCCTGCCAAAGATGAGGCCATTACGGCTCGCCTTTAGGTGTCCTCCTCAGGATTACGTCATTTAAAGAACGAGGGTCAGCACGTAGTAAAAAAAAATCGGAGGAGCCTGCCGAAGATGAGGCCATTACGGCTCGCCTTTAGGTGTCCTCCTCGGGATAGCGTCATTTAAAGAACGAGAGTCAGCACGACATAAAAAAAAAACCGGAAAAAAAATGGAGGAGCCTGCCGAAGATGAGGCCATTACGGCTCGACTTTTGGTGTCCTCCTCGGTTTAGCGTCATTTAAAGAACGAAGGTAAGCACGACGTAAAAAAAATTGAAACGAAAAAAACAGGACGAGCCTGCCGAAGATAAGGCCATTACGGCTTGCCTTTAGGTGTCCTCCTCGGGATACCGTCATTTAAAGAACGAGAGTCATCACGACGTAAAAAAAACCGAAAAAAAAAAATCGGAGGAGCCTGCCGAAGATGAGGCCATTACGGCTAGCCTTTAGGTGTCCTCCTCGGGATAGCGTCATTTAAACAACGAGGGTCAGCACGTAGTAAAAAAAAAACGGAGGAGCCTGCCGAAGATGAGACCATTACGGCTCGCCTTTAGGTGTCCTCCTCGGGATAGCATCACTTCAAGAACGAGAGTCAGCACGATGTAAAAAAAACCGGAAAAAAAAATCGGAAGAGCCTGCCAAAGATGAGGCCATTACGGCTCGCCTTTAGGTGTCCTCCTCAGGATAGCGTCATTTAAAGAACGAGGGTCAGCACGTAGTAAAAAAAAATCGGAGGAGCCTGCCGAAGATGAGGCCATTACGGCTCGCCTTTAGGTGTCCTCCTCGGGATAGCGTCATTTAAAGAACGAGAGTCAGCACGACATAAAAAAAAACCGGAAAAAAAATGGAGGAGCCTGCCGAAGATGAGGCCATTACGGCTCGACTTTTGGTTTCCTCCTCGGTTTAGCGTCATTTAAAGAACGAAGGTAAGCACGACGTAAAAAAAAATCGAAACAAAAAAAACAGGACGAGCCTGCCGAAGATAAGGCCATTACGGCTCGCCTTTAGGTGTCCTCCTCGGGATAACGTCATTTAAATAACGAGAGTCATCACGACGTAAAAAAAAACAGAAAAAAAAAATTGGAGGAGCCTACCGAAGATGAGGCCATTACGGCTCGCCTTTAGGTGTCCTCCTCGGGATAGCGTCATTTAAACAACGAGGGTCAGCACGTAGTAAAAAAAAACCGGAGGAGGCTGCCGAAGATGAGGCCATTACGGCTCGCCTTTAGGTGTCCTCCTCGGGATAGCGTCACTAAAAGAACGAGAGTCAGCACGACCTAAAAAAAACTGGAAAAAAAATGGAGGATCCTGCCGAAGATGAGGCCATTACGGCTCGCCTTTTGGTGACCTCCTCGGTTTAGCGTCATTTATAGAACGAAGGTCAGCTCGACGTAAAAAAAACCGGAAAAAAAAGAAGAGGAGCCTGCCGAAGATGAGGCCATTACGGCTCGCCTTTAGGTGTCCTCCTGGGTTTAGCGTTATTTAAAGAACGAGGGTAAGCACGACGTAAAAAAAACCGAAAAAAAAAAACAGGAGGAGCCTCCCGAAGATGAGGCCATTACGGCTCGCCTTTAGGTGTCCTCCTTGGGATGCGTCATTTAAAGAACGAGAGTCATCACGACGTAAAAAAAACCGGAAAAAAAAATCGGAGGAGCCTGCCGAGGATGAGGCCATTACGGCTCGCCTTTAGGTGTCCTCCTCGATATAGCGTCATTTAAACAACGAGGGTCAGCACGTAGTAAAAAAATCGGAAGAGCATACCGAAGATGAGGCCATTACGGCTCGCCTTTAGGTGTCCTTCTCGGGATAGCGTCATTTAAAGAACGAGAGTCAGCACGACGTAAAATAAAAACCGGAAAAAAAATGGAGGAGCCTGCCGAAGATGAGGCCATTACGGCTCGACTTTTGGTGTCCTCCTCGGTTTAGCGTCATTTAAAGAACGAAGGTAAGCACGGCGTAAAAAAAATTGAAACAAAAAAAACAGGACGAGCCTGCCGAAGATAAGGCCATTACGGCTCGCCTTTAGGTGTCCTCCTCGGGATACCGTCATTTAAAGAACGAGAGTCATCACGACGTAAAAAAAACCGAAAAAAAAATTGGAGGAGCTTGCCGAAGATGAGGCCATTACGGCTCGCCTTTAGGTGTCCTCCTCGGGATAGCGTCATTTAAAAAACGAGGGTCAGCATGTAGTAAAAAAAAATCCGGAGGAGCCTGCCGAAGATGAGGCCATTACGGCTCGCCTTTAGGTGTCCTCCTCGGGATAGCGTCACTTAAAGAACGAGAGTCAGCACGATGTAAAAAAAACTGGAAAAAAAATGGAGGAGCCTGCCGAAGATGAGGCCATTACGGCTCTCCTTTTGGTGTCCTCCTCGGTTTAGCGTCATTTAAAGAACGAGGGTAAGCACGACGTAAAAAAAATCGAAACAAAAAAAATAGGACGAGCATGCCGTAGATAAGGCCATTACGGTTCGCCTTTAGGTGTGCTCCTCGGGATAACGTCATTTAAACAACGAGGGTCAGCACGTAGTAAAAAAAAAACCGAAAAAAAATACAGGCGGAGCCTACCGAAGATGAGGCCATTATGGCTCGCCTTTAGGTGTCTTCCTTGGCATAGCGTCATTTAAAGAACGAGGGTCAGCACGACGTAAAAAAAACCGAAAAAAAAAAAATCGGAGGAGCCTGCAAAAGATTAGGCCATTTCTGCTCGCCTTTAGGTGTCCTCCTAGGGATAGCGTCATTTAAACAACGAGGGTCAGCACGTAGTTAAAAAAAAAACCGGAGGAGCCTGCCGAAGATGAGGCCATTACGGCTCGCGTTTAGGTGTCCTCCTCGGGATAGCGTCACTAAAAGAACGAGAGTCAGCACGATCTAAAATAAACTGGAAAAAAAATGGAGGGGCCTGCCGAAGATGAGGCCATTACGGCTCGCCTTTAGGTGTCCTCCTCGGGATAGCGTCATTTAAACAACGAGGGTCAGCACGTAGTAAAAAAAAAACCGGAGGAGCCTGCCGAAGATGAGACCATTACGGCTCGCCTTTAGGTGTCCTCCTCGGGATAGCGTCACTTAAAGAACGAGAGTCAGCAAGATGTAAAAAAAACCGGAAAAAAAAATCGGAAGAGCCTGCCAAAGATGAGGCCATTACGGCTCGCCTTTAGGTGTCCTCCTCGGGATATCGTCATTTAAAGAACGAGGGTCAGCACGTAGTAAAAAAAAATTGGAGGAGCCTGCCGAAGATGAGGCCATTACGGCTCGCCTTTAGGTGTCCTCCTCGGGATAGCGTCATTTAAAGAACGAGAGTCAGCACGACATAAAAAAAACCGGAAAAAAAATGGAGGAGCCTGCCGAAGATGAGGCCATTACGGCTCGACTTTTGGTGTCCTCCTCGGTTTAGCGTCATTTAAAGAAAGAAGGTAAGCACGACGTAAAAAAAAACGAAACAAAAAAAACAGGACGAGCCTGCCGAAGATAAGGCCATTACGGCTCGCCTTTAGGTGTCCTCCTCGGGATAACGTCATTTAAATAACGAGAGTCATCAAGACGTAAAAAAAAACCGAAAAAAAAATTGGAGGAGCCTACCGAAGATGAGGCCATTACGGCTCGCCTTTAGGTGTCCTCCTCGGGATAGCGTCATTTAAACAACGAGGGTCAGCACGTAGTAAAAAAAACCGGAGGAGCATGCCGAAGATGAGGCCATTACGGCTCGCCTTTAGGTGTCCTCCTCGGTATAGCGTCACTAAAAGAACGAGAGTCAGCACGACCTAAAAAAAACTGGAAAAAAAATGGAGGATCCTGCCGAAGATGAGGCCATTACGGCTCGCCTTTTGGTGACCTCCTCGGTTTAGCGTCATTTAAAGAACGAAGGTCAGCTTGACGTAAAAAAAAACCGGAAAAAAAAGAAGAGGAGCCTGCCGAAGATGAGGCCATTACGGCTCGCCTTTAGGTGTCCTCCTCGGTTTAGCGTTATTTAAAGAACGAGGGTAAGCACGACGTAAAAAAAAACCGAAAAAAAAAATAGGAGGAGCCTACCGAAGATGAGGCCATTACGGCTCGCCTTTAGGTGTCCTTCTCGGGATAGCGTCATTTAAAGAACGAGAGTCAGCACGACGTAAAAAAAACTGGAAAAAAAATGGAGGAGCCTGCCGAAGATGAGGCCATTACGGCTCGCCTTTTGGTGTCCTCCTCGGTTTAGCGTCATTTAAAGAACGAGGGTAAGCACGACGTAAAAAAAATCGAAACAAAAAAAATAGGACGAGCCTGCCGTAGATAAGGCCATTACAGCTCGCCTTTAGGTGTCCTCCTCGGGATAGCGTCATTTAAACAACGAGGGTCAGCACGTAGTAAAAAAAAAACCGAAAAAAAATACAGGCGGAGCCTACCAAAGATGAGGCCATTATGGCTCGCCTTTAGGTGTCTTCCTTGGCATAGCGTCATTTAAAGAACGAGGGTCAGCACGACGTAAAAAAAACCGAAAAAAAAAATCGGAGGAGCCTGCAAAAGATTAGGCCATTTCTGCTCGCCTTTAGGTGTCCTCCTAGGGATAGCGTCATTTAAACAACGAGGGTCAGCACGTAGTTAAAAAAAAACCGGAGGAGCCTGCCGAAGATAAGGCCATTACGGCTCGCCTTTAGGTGTCCTCCTCGGGATACCGTCATTTAAAGAACGAGAGTCATCACGACGTAAAAAAACCGAAAAAAAAAATTGGAGGAGCCTGCCGAAGATGAGGCCATTACGGCTCGCCTTTAGGTGTCCTCCTCGGGATAGCGTCATTTAAAAAACGAGGGTCAGCATGTAGTAAAAAAAATCCGGAGGAGCCTGCCGAAGATGAGGCCATTACGACTCGCCATTAGGTGTCCTCCTCGGGATAGCGTCACTTAAAGAACGAGAGTCAGCACGATGTAAAAAAAACTGGAAAAAAAATGGAGGAGCCTGCCGAAGATGAGGCCATTACGGCTCGCCTTTTGGTGTCCTCCTCGGGATAGCGTCATTTAAACAAGGAGGGTCAACAGGTAGTAAAAAAAAACCGGAAAAAAATACAGGCGGAGCCTACCGAAGACGAGGCCATTATGGCTCGCCTTTAGGTGTCTTCCTTGGCATAGCGTCATTTAAAGAACGAGGGTCAGCACGACGTAAAAAAAACCGAAAAAAAAAAATCGGAGGAGCCTGCCAAAGATTAGGCCATTTCTGCTCGCCTTTAGGTGTCCTACTAGGGATAGCGTCATTTAAACAACGAGGGTCAGCACGTAGTTAAAAAAAAACCGGAGGAGCCTGCCAAAGATGAGGCCATTACGGCTCGCGTTTAGGTGTCCTCCTCGGGATAGCGTCACTAAAAGAACGAGAGTCAGCACGACCTAAAATAAACTGGAAAAAAAATGGAGGAGCCTGCCGAAGATGAGGCCATTACGGCTCGCCTTTAGGTGTCCTCCTCGGGATAGCGTCATTTAAACAACGAGGGTCAACACGTAGTAAAAAAAAAACCGGAGGAGCCTACCGAAGATGAGACCATTACGGCTCGCCTTTAGGTGTCCTCCTCGGGATAGCGTCACTTAAAGAACGAGAGTCAGCACGATGTAAAAAAAACCGGAAAAAAAATCGGAAGAGCCTGCCAAAGATGAGGCCATTACGGCTCGCCTTTAGGTGTCCTCCTCGGGATAGCGTCATTTAAAGAACGAGGGTCAGCACGTAGTAAAAAAAATCGGTGGAGCCTGCCGAAGATGAGGCCATTACGGCTCGCCTTTAGGTGTCCTCCTCGGGATAGCGTCATTTAAAGAACGAGAGTCAGCACGACATAAAAAAAAAACCGGAAAAAAAATGGAGGAGCCTGCCGAAGATGAGGCCATTATGGCTCGACTTTTGGTGTCCTCCTCGGTTTAGCGTCATTTAAAGAACGAAGGTAAGCACGACGTAAAAAAAAATCGAAACAAAAAAAACAGGACGAGCCTGTCGAAGATAAGGCCATTACGGCTCGCCTTTTGGTGTCCTCCTCGGGATAACGTCATTTAAATAACGAGAGTCATCACGACGTAAAAAAAAACTGAAAAAAGAAATTGGAGGAGCCTACCGAAGATGAGGCCATTACGGCTCGCCTTTAGGTGTCCTCCTCGGGATAGCGTCATTTAAACAACGAGGGTCAGCACGTAGTAAAAAAAAAACCGGAGGAGCCTGTCGAAGATGAGGCCATTACGGCTCGCCTTTAGGTGTCCTCCTCGGTATAGCGTCACTAAAAGAATGAGAGTCAGCACGACCTAAAAAAAACTGGAAAAAAATGGAGGATCCTGCCGAAGATGAGGCCATTACGGCTCGCCTTTTGGTGACCTCCTCGGTTTAGCGTCATTTAAAGAACGTTGGTCAGCTCGACGTAAAAAAAAACCGGAAAAAAAAGAAGAGGAGCCTGCCGAAGATGAGGCCTTTACGGCTCGCCTTTAGGTGTCCTCCTCGGTTTAGCGTTATTTAAAGAACGAGGGTAAGCACGACGTAAAAAAAAACCGAAAAAAAAAATAGGAGGAGCCTGCCGAAGATGAGGCCATTACGGCTCGCCTTTAGGTGTCCTCCTCGGGATAGCGTCATTTAAACAACGAGGGTCAGCACGTAGTAAAAAAATCGGAGGAGCCTACCGAGGATGAGGCCATTACGGCTCGCCTTTAGGTGTCCTTCTCGGGATAGCGTCATTTAAAGAACGAGAGTCAGCACGACGTAAAAAAAAAATCGGAGAAAAAATGGAGGAGCCTGCCGAAGATGAGGCCATTACGGCTCGACTTTTGGTGTCCTCCTCGGTTTAGCGTCATTTAAAGAACGAAGGTAAGCACGACGTAAAAAAAAATCGAAACAAAAAAAAACAGGACGAGCCTGTCGAAGATAAGGCCATTACGGCTCGCCTTTAGGTGTCCTCCTCGGGATAACGTCATTTAAATAACGAGAGTCATCACGACGTAAAAAAAAACTGAAAAACGAAATTGGAGGAGTCTACCGAAGATGAGGCCATTACGGCTCGCCTTTAGGTGTCCTCCTCGGGATAGCGTCATTTAAACAACGAGGGTCAGCACGTAGTAAAAAAATCGGAGGAGCCTACCGAAGATGAGGCCATTACGGCTCCCCTTTAGGTGTTCTTCTCGGGATAGCGTCATTTAAAGAACGAGAGTCAGCACGACGTAAAAAAAAAACCGGAAAAAAATGGAGGAGCCTGCCGAAGATGAGGCCATTACGGCTCGACTTTTGGTGTCCTCCTCGGTTTAGCGTCATTTAAAGAACAAAGGTAAGCACGACGTAAAAAAAATTGAAACAAAAAAAACAGGACGAGCCTGCCGAAGATAAGGCCATTACGTCTCGCCTTTAGGTGTCCTCCTCGGGATACCGTCATTTAAAGAACGAGAGTCATCACGACGTAAAAAAAACCAAAAAAAAAAATTGGAGGAGCCTGGCGAAGATGAGGCCATTACGGCTCGCCTTTAGGTGTCCTCCTCGGGATAGCGTCATTTAAAAAACGAGGGTTTGCATGTAGTAAAAAAAAAAACCGGAGGAGCCTGCCGAAGATGAGGCCATTACGGCTCGCCTTTAGGTGTCCTCCTCGGGATAGCGTCACCTAAAGAACGAGAGTCAGCACGATGTAAAAAAAACTGGAAAAAAAATGGAGGAGCCTGCCGAAGATGAGGCCATTACGGCTCGCCTTTTGGTGTCCTCCTCGGTTTAGCGTCATTTAAAGAACGAGGGTAAGCACGACATAAAAAAAATCGAAACAAAAAAAACAGGACGAGCCTGCCGTAGATAAGGCCATTACGGCTCGCCTGTAGGTGTCCTCCTCGGGATAGCGTCATTTAAACAACGAGGGTCAGTACGTAGTAAAAAAAAAACCGGAAAAAAATACAGGCGGAGCCTACCGAAGATGAGGCCATTATGGCTCGCCTTTAGGTGTCTTCCATGGCATAGCGTCATTTAAAGAACGAGGGTCAGCACGACGTAAAAAAAACCAAAAAAAAAAAATCGGAAGAGCCTGCCAAAGATTAGGCCATTTCTGCTCGCCTTTAGGTGTCCTCCTCGGGATAGCGTCATTTAAACAACGAGGGTCAGCACGTAGTTAAAAAAAAAAACCGGAGGAGCCTGCCGAAGATGAGGCCATTACGGCTCGCGTTTAGGTGTCCTCCTCGGGATAGCGTCACTAAAAGAACGAGAGTCAGCACGACCTAAAAAAAACTGGAAAAAAAATGGAGGATCCTGCCGAAGATGAGGCCATTACGGCTCGCCTTTTGGTGACCTCCTCGGTTTAGCGTCATTTAAAGAACGAAGGTCAGCTCGACGTAAAACAACCGGAAAAAAACAAGAGGAGCCTGCCGAAGATGAGGCCATTACGGCTCGCCTTTAGGTGTCCTCCTCGGTTTAGCGTTATTTAAAGAACGAGGGTAAGCACGACGTAAAAAAAAAACCGAAAAAAAAAATAGGAGGAGCCTGCCGAAGATGAGGCCATTACGGCTCGCCTTTAGGTGTCCTCCTCGGGATAGCGTCATTTAAACAACGAGGGTCAGCACGTAGTAAAAAAATCGGAGGAGCCTACCGAGGATGAGGCCATTACGGCTCGCCTTTAGGTGTCCTTCTCGGGATAGCGTCATTTAAAGAACGAGAGTCAGCACGACGTAAAAAAAAAAATCGGAGAAAAAATGGAGGAGCCTGCCGAAGATGAGGCCATTACGGCTCGACTTTTGGTGTCCTCCTCGGTTTAGCGTCATTTAAAGAACGAAGGTAAGCACGACGTAAAAAAAAATCGAAACAAAAAAAAACAGGACGAGCCTGTCGAAGATAAGGCCATTACGGCTCGCCTTTAGGTGTCCTCCTCGGGATAACGTCATTTAAATAACGAGAGTCATCACGACGTAAAAAAAAACTGAAAAACGAAATTGGAGGAGTCTACCGAAGATGAGGCCATTACGGCTCGCCTTTAGGTGTCCTCCTCGGGATAGCGTCATTTAAACAACGAGGGTCAGCACGTAGTAAAAAAATCGGAGGAGCCTACCGAAGATGAGGCCATTACGGCTCCCCTTTAGGTGTCCTTCTCGGGATAGCGTCATTTAAAGAACGAGAGTCAGCACGACGTAAAAAAAAAACCGGAAAAAAATGGAGGAGCCTGCCGAAGATGAGGCCATTACGGCTCGACTTTTGGTGTCCTCCTCGGTTTAGCGTCATTTAAAGAACAAAGGTAAGCACGACGTAAAAAAAATTGAAACAAAAAAAACAGGACGAGCCTGCCGAAGATAAGGCCATTACGTCTCGCCTTTAGGTGTCCTCCTCGGGATACCGTCATTTAAAGAACGAGAGTCATCACGACGTAAAAAAAACCAAAAGAAAAAATTGGAGGAGCCTGGCGAAGATGAGGCCATTACGGCTCGCCTTTAGGTGTCCTCCTCGGGATAGCGTCATTTAAAAAACGAGGGTTTGCATGTAGTAAAAAAAAAACCGGAGGAGCCTGCCGAAGATGAGGCCATTACGGCTCGCCTTTAGGTGTCCTCCTCGGGATAGCGTCACTTAAAGAACGAGAGTCAGCACGATGTAAAAAAAACTGGAAAAAAAATGGAGGAGCCTGCCGAAGATGAGGCCATTACGGCTCGCCTTTTGGTGTCCTCCTCGGTTTAGCGTCATTTAAAGAACGAGGGTAAGCACGACATAAAAAAAATCGAAACAAAAAAAACAGGACGAGCCTGCCGTAGATAAGGCCATTACGGCTCGCCTGTAGGTGTCCTCCTCGGGATAGCGTCATTTAAACAACGAGGGTCAGTACGTAGTAAAAAAAAAACCGGAAAAAAATACAGGCGGAGCCTACCGAAGATGAGGCCATTATGGCTCGCCTTTAGGTGTCTTCCATGGCATAGCGTCATTTAAAGAACGAGGGTCAGCACGACGTAAAAAAAACCAAAAAAAAAAAATCGGAAGAGCCTGCCAAAGATTAGGCCATTTCTGCTCGCCTTTAGGTGTCCTCCTCGGGATAGCGTCATTTAAACAACGAGGGTCAGCACGTAGTTAAAAAAAAAAACCGGAGGAGCCTGCCGAAGATGAGGCCATTACGGCTCGCGTTTAGGTGTCCTCCTCGGGATAGCGTCACTAAAAGAACGAGAGTCAGCACGACCTAAAAAAAACTGGAAAAAAAATGGAGGATCCTGCCGAAGATGAGGCCATTACGGCTCGCCTTTTGGTGACCTCCTCGGTTTAGCGTCATTTAAAGAACGAAGGTCAGCTCGACGTAAAAAAACCGGAAAATAACAAGAGGAGCCTGCCGAAGATGAGGCCATTACAGCTCGACTTTTGGTGTCCTCCTCGGTTTAGCGTCATTTAAAGAACGAAGGTAAGCACGACGTAAAAAAAAATCGAAACAAAAAAAACAGGACGAGCCTGTCGAAGATAAGGCCATTACGGCTCGCCTTTAGGTGTCCTCCTCGGGATAACGTCATTTAAATAACGAAAGTCATCACGACGTAAAAAAAAACTGAAAAACGAAATTGGAGGAGCCTACCGAAGATGAGGCCGTTACGGCTCGCCTTTAGGTGTCCTCCTCGGGATAGCGTCACTTAAACAACGAGGGTCAGCACGTAGTAAAAAAATCGGAGGAGCCTACCGAAGATGAGGCCATTACGGCTCGCCTTTAGGTGTCCTTCTCGGGATAGCGTCATTTAAAGAACGAGAGTCAGCACGACGTAAAAAAAAAACCGGAAAAAAAATGGAGGAGCCTGCCGAAGATGAGGCCATTACGGCTCGACTTTTGGTGTCCTCCTCGGTTTAGCGTCATTTAAAGAACGAAGGTAAGCACGACGTAAAAAAAATCGAAACAAAAAAAACAGGACGAGCCTGCCGAAGATAAGGCCATTACGTCTCGCCTTTAGGTGTCCTCCTCGGGATACCGTCATTTAAAGAACGAGAGTCATCACGACGTAAAAAAAACCAAAAAAAAAAAATTGGAGGAGCCTGGCGAAGATGAGGCCATTACGGCTCGCCTTTAGGTGTCCTCCTCGGGATAGCGTCATTTAAAAAACGAGGGTCAGCATGTAGTAAAAAAAAAACCGGAGGAGCCTGCCGAAGATGAGGCCATTACGGCTCGCCTTTAGGTGTCCTCCTCGGGATAGCGTCACTTAAAGAACGAGAGTCAGCACGATGTAAAAAAAACTGGAAAAAAAATGGAGGAGCCTGCCGAAGATGAGGCCATTACGGCTCGCCTTTTGGTGTCCTCCTCGGTTTAGCGTCATTTAAAGAACGAGGGTAAGCACGACGTAAAAAAAATCGAAACAAAAAAAATAGGACGAGCCTGCCGTAGATAAGGCCATTACGGCTCGCCTTTAGGTGTCCTCCTCGGGATAGCGTCATTTAAACAACGAGGGTCAGTACGTAGTAAAAAAAAACCGGAAAAAAATACAGGCGGAGCCTACCGAAGATGAGGCCATTATGGCTCGCCTTTAGGTGTCTTCCTTGGCATAGCGTCATTTAAAGAACGAGGGTCAGCACGACGTAAAAAAAACCAAAAAAAAAAAAAATCGGAAGAGCCTGCCAAAGATTAGGCCATTTCTGCTCGCCTTTAGGTGTCCTCCTCGGGATAGCGTCATTTAAACAACGAGGGTCAGCACGTAGTTAAAAAAAAAAACCGGAGGAGCCTGCCGAAGATGAGGCCATTACGGCTCGCATTTACGTGTCCTCCTCGGGATAGCGTCACTAAAAGAACGAGAGTCAGCACGACCTAAAATAAACTGGAAAAAAATGGAGGAGCCTGCCGAAGATGAGGCCATTACGGCTCGCCTTTAGGTGTCCTCCTCGGGATAGCTTCATTTAAACAACGAGGGTCAGCACGTAGTAAAAAAAAAACTGGAGGAGCCTGCTGAAGATGAGACCATTACGGCTCGCATATAGGTCTCCTCCTCGGCATAGCGTCACTTAAAGAACGAGAGTCAGCATGATGTAAAAAAAACCGGAAAAAAAAAATCGGAAGAGCCTGCCATAGATGAGGCCATTACGGCTCGCCTTTAGGTGTCCTACTCGGGATAGCGTCATTTAAAGAACGAGGGTCAGCACGTAGTAAAAAAAAATCGGAGGAGACTGCCGAAGATGAGGCCATTACGGCTCGCCTTTAGGTGTCCTCCTCAGGATAGCGTCATTTAAAGAACGAGAGTCATCACGACGTAAAAAAAACCGGAAAAAAAAATCGGAGGAGCCTGCCGAAGATGAGGCCATTATGGCTCGCCTTTAGGTGTCCTCCTCGGGATAGCGTCATTTAAACAACGAGGGTCAGCACGTAGCAAAAAAATTGGAGGAGCCTACCGAAGATGAGGCCATTACGGCTCGCCTTTAGGTGTCCTTCTCGGGATAGCGTCATTTAAAGAACGAGAGTCAGCACGACGTAAAAAAAAAACCGGAAAAAAAATGGAGGAGCCTGCCGAAGATGAGGCCATTACGGCTCGACTTTTGGTGTCCTCCTCGGTTTAGCGTCATTTAAAGAACGAAGGTAAGCACGACGTAAAAAAAATTGAAACAAAAAAAACAGGACGAGCCTGCCGAAGACAAGGCCATTACGTCTCGCCTTTAGGTGTCCTCCTCGGGATACCGTCATTTAAAGAACGAGAGTCATCACGACGTAAAAAAAACCGAAAAAAAAAATTGGAGGAGCCTGGCGAAGATGAGGCCATTACGGCTCGCCTTTAGGTGTCCTCCTCGGGATAGCGTCATCTAAAAAACGAGGGTCAGCATGTAGTAAAAAAAAAACCGGAGGAGCCTGCCGAAGATGAGGCCATTACGGCTCGCCTTTAGGTGTCCTCTTCGGGATAGCGTCACTTAAAGAACGATAGTCAGCACGATGTAAAAAAAACTGGAAAAAAAATGGAGGAGCCTGCCGAAGATGAGGCCATTACGGCTCGCCTTTTGGTGTCCTCCTCGGTTTAGCGTCATTTAAAGAACGAGGGTAAGCACGACGTAAAAAAAATCGAAACAAAAAAAACAGGACGAGCCTGCCGTAGATAAGGCCATTACGGCTCGCCTTTCGGTGTCCTCCTCGGGATAGCGTCATTTAAACAACGAGGGTCAGCACGTAGTAAGAAAAAACCGGAAAAAAATACAGGCGGAGCCTACCGAAGATGAGGCCATTATGGCTCGCCTTTAGGTGTCTTCATTGGCATAGCGTCATTTAAAGAACGAGGGTCAGCACGACGTAAAAAAAACCAAAAAAAAAAAATCGGAAGAGACTGCCAAAGATTAGGCCATTTCTCCTCGCCTTTAGGTGTCCTCCTCGGGATAGCGTCATTTAAACAACGAGGGTCAGCACGTAGTTAAAAAAAAAAACCGGAGGAGCCTGCCGAAGATGAGGCCATTACGGCTCGCGTTTAAGTGTCCTCCTCGGGATAGCGTCACTAAAAGAACGAGAGTCAGCACGACCTAAAATAAACTGGAAAAAAAATGGAGGAGCCTGCCGAAGATGAGGCCATTACGGCTCGCCGTTAGGTGTCCTCCTCGGGATAGCGTCATTTAAACAACGAGGGTCAGCACGTAGTAAAAAAAAAACCGGAGGAGCCTGCTGAAGATGAGACCATTACGGCTCGCCTTTAGGTGTCCTCCTCGGGATAGCGTCATTTAAAGAACGAGGGTCAGCACGTAGTAAAAAAAAATCGGAGGAGACTGCCGAAGATGAGGCCATTACGGCTCGCCTTTAGGTGTCCTCCTCGGGATAGCGTCATTTAAAGAACGAGAGTCATCACGACGTAAAAAAAACCGAAAAAAAAAATCGGAGGAGCCTGCCGAAGATGAGGCCATTACGGCTCGCCTTTAGGTGTCCTCCTCGGGATAGCGTCATTTAAAGAACGAGGGTCAGCACGTAGTAAAAAAAAATCGGAGGAGACTGCCGAAGATGAGGCCATTACGGCTCGCCTTTAGGTGTCCTCCTCGGGATAGCGTCATTTAAAGAACGAGAGTCATCACGACGTAAAAAAAACCGAAAAAAAAAATCGGAGGAGCCTGCCGAAGATGAGGCCATTACGGCTCGCCTTTAGGTGTCCTCCTCGGGATAGCGTCATTTAAACAACGAGGGTCAGCACGTAGTAAAAAAATCGGAGGAGCCTACCGAAGATGAGGCCATTACGGCTCGCCTTTAGGTGTCCTTCTCGGGATAGCGTCATTTAAAGAACGAGAGTCAGCACGACGTAAAAAAAAAAAACCGGAAAAAAAAATGGAGGAGCCTGCCGAAGATGAGGCCATTACGGCTCGACTTTTGGTGTCCTCCTCGGTTTAGCGTCATTTAAAGAACGAAGGTAAGCACGACGTAAAAAAAATTGAAACAAAAAAAACAGGACGAGCCTGTCGAAGATAAGGCCATTACGGCTCGCCTTTAGGTGTCCTCCTCGGGATAACGTCATTTAAATAACGAGAGTCATCACGACATGAAAAAAAACTGAAAAAAGAAATTGGAGGAGCCTTCCGAAGATGAGGCCATTACGGCTCGCCTTTAGGTGTCCTCCTCGGGATAGCGTCATTTAAACAACGAGGGTCAGCACGTAGTAAAAAAAAACCGGAGGAGCCTGCCGAAGATGAGGCCATTACGGCTCGCCTTTAGGTGTCCTCCTCGGTATAGCGTCACTAAAAGAACGAGAGTCAGCACGACCTAAAAAAAACTGGAAAAAAAATGGAGGATCCTGCCGAAGATGAGGCCATTACGGCTCGCCTTTTGGTGACCTCCTCGGTTTAGCGTCATTTAAAGAACGAAGGTCAGCTCGACGTAAAAAAAAACTGAAAAAAAAGAAGAGGAGCCTGCCGAAGATGAGGCCATTACGGCTCGCCTTTAGGTGTCCTCCTCGGTTTAGCGTTATTTAAAGAACGAGGGTAAGCACGACGTAAAAAAAAAAACGAAAAAAAAATAGGAAGAGCCTGCCGAAGATGAGGCCATTACGGCTCGCCTTTAGGTGTCCTCCTCGGGATAGCGTCATTTAAAAAACGAGGGTCAGTATGTAGTAAAAAAAATCCGGAGGAGCCTGCCGAAGATGAGGCCATTACGGCTCGCCTTTAGGTGTCCTCCTCGGGATAGCGTCACTTAAAGAACGAGAGTCAGCACGATGTAAAAGAAACTGGAAAAAAAATGGAGGAGCCTGCCGAAGATGAGGCCATTACGGCTCGCCTTTTGGTGTCCTCCTCGGTTTAGCGTCATTTAAAGAACGAGGGTAAGCACGACGTAAAAAAAATTGAAACAAAAAAAACAGGACGAGCCTGCCGTAGATAAGGCCATTACGGCTCGCCTTTAGGTGTCCTCCTCGGGATAGCGTCATTTAAACAACGAGGGTCAGCACGTAGTAAAAAAAAACCGGAAAAAAATACAGGCGGAGCCTACCGAAGATGAGGCCATTATGGCTCGCCTTTAGGTGTCTTCCTTGGCATAGTGTCATTTAAAGAACGAGGGTCAGCACGACGTAAAAAAAACCAAAAAAAAAAATAGGAAGAGCCTGCCAAAGATTAGGCCATTTCTGCTGGCCTTTAGGTTTCCTCCTCGGGATAGCGTCATTTAAACAACGAGGGTCAGCACGTAGTTAAAAAAAAAAACCGGAGGAGCCTGCCGAAGATGAGGCCATTACGGCTCACGTTTAGGTGTCCTCCTCGGGATAGGGTCACTTAAAGAACGAGAGTCAGCACGATGTAAAAAAAACTGGAAAAAAAATGGAGGAGCCTGCCGAAGATGAGGCCATTACGGCTCGACTTTTGGTGTCCTCCTCGGTTTAGCGTCATTTAAAGAACGAAGGTAAGCACGACGTAAAAAAAATTGAAACAAAAAAAACAGGACGAGCCTGCCGAAGATAAGGCCATTACGTCTCGCCTTTAGGTGTCCTCCTCGGGATACCGTCATTTAAAGAACGAGAGTCATCACGACGTAAAAAAAACTGAAAAAAAAATTTGGAGGAGCCTGGCGAAGATGATGCCATTACGGCTCGCCTTTAGGTGTCCTCCTCGGGATAGCGTCATTTAAAAAACGAGGGTCAGCATGTAGTAAAAAAAAAACCGGAGGAGCCTGCCGAAGATGAGGCCATTACGGCTCGCCTTTAGGTGTCCTCCTCGGGATAGCGTCACTTAAAGAACGAGAGTCAGCACGATGTAAAAAAAACTGGAAAAAAAATGGAGGAGCCTGCCGAAGATGAGGCCATTACGGCTCGCCTTTTGGTGTCCTCCTCGGTTTAGCGTCATTTAAAGAACGAGGGTAAGCACGATGTAAAAAAAATCGAAACAAAAAAAACAGGACGAGCCTGCCGTAGATAAGGCCATTACGGCTCGCCTTTAGGTGTCCTCCTCGGGATAGCGTGATTTAAACAACGAGGGTCAGCACATAGTAAAAAAAAAACCGGAAAAAAATACAGGCGGAGCCTACCGAAGATGAGGCCATTATGGCTCGCCTTTAGGTGTCTTCCTTGGCATAGCGTCATTTAAAGAACGAGGGTCAGCACGACGTAAAAAAAACCAAAAAAAAAAAATCGGAAGAGACTGCCAAAGATTAGGCCATTTCTGCTCGCCTTTAGGTGTCCTCCTCGGGATAGCGTCATTTAAACAACGAGGGTCAGCACGTAGTTAAAAAAAAAACCGGAGGAGCCTGCCGAAGATGAGGCCATTACGGCTCGCGTTTAAGTGTCCTCCTCGGGATAGCGTCACTAAAAGAACGAGAGTCAGCACGACCTAAAATAAACTGGAAAAAAAATGGAGGAGCCTGCCGAAGATGAGGCCATTACGGCTCGCCGTTAGGTGTCCTCCTCGGGATAGCGTCATTTAAACAACGAGGGTCAGCACGTAGTAAAAAAAAAACCGGAGGAGCCTGCTGAAGATGAGACCATTACGGCTCGCCTTTAGGTGTCCTCCTCGGGATAGCGTCATTTAAAGAACGAGCGTCACCACGTAGTAAAAAAAAATCGGAGGAGACTGCCGAAGATGAGGCCATTACGGCTCGCCTTTAGGTGTCCTCCTCGGGATAGCGTCATTTAAAGAACGAGAGTCATCACGACGTAAAAAAAACCGAAAAAAAAAATCGGAGGAGCCTGCCGAAGATGAGGCCATTACGGCTCGCCTTTAGGTGTCCTCCTCGGGATAGCGTTATTTAAAGAACGAGGGTCAGCACGTAGTAAAAAAAAATCGGAGGAGACTGCCGAAGATGAGGCCATTACGGCTCGCCTTTAGGTGTCCTCCTCGGGATAGCGTCATTTAAAGAACGAGAGTCATCACGACGTAAAAAAAACCGAAAAAAAAAATCGGAGGAGCCTGCCGAAGATGAGGCCATTACGGCTCGCCTTTAGGTGTCCTCCTCGGGATAGCGTCATTTAAACAACGAGGGTCAGCACGTAGTAAAAAAATCGGAGGAGCCTACCGAAGATGAGGCCATTACGGCTCGCCTTTAGGTGTCCTTCTCGGGATAGCGTCATTTAAAGAACGAGAGTCAGCACGACGTAAAAAAAAAAGCCGGAAAAAAAAATGGAGGAGCCTGCCGAAGATGAGGCCATTACGGCTCGACTTTTGGTGTCCTCCTCGGTTTAGCGTCATTTAAAGAACGAAGGTAAGCACGACGTAAAAAAAATTGAAACAAAAAAAACAGGACGAGCCTGTCGAAGATAAGGCCATTACGGCTCGCCTTTAGGTGTCCTCCTCGGGATAACGTCATTTAAATAACGAGAGTCATCACGACGTGAAAAAAAACTGAAAAAAGAAATTGGAGGAGCCTTCCGAAGATGAGGCCATTACGGCTCGCCTTTAGGTGTCCTCCTCGGGATAGCGTCATTTAAACAACGAGGGTCAGCACGTAGTAAAAAAAAACCGGAGGAGCCTGCCGAAGATGAGGCCATTACGGCTCGCCTTTAGGTGTCCTCCTCGGTATAGCGTCACTAAAAGAACGAGAGTCAGCACGACCTAAAAAAAACTGGAAAAAAAATGGAGGATCCTGCCGAAGATGAGGCCATTACGGCTCGCCTTTTGGTGACCTCCTCGGTTTAGCGTCATTTAAAGAACGAAGGTCAGCTCGACGTAAAAAAAAACTGAAAAAAAAGAAGAGGAGCCTGCCGAAGATGAGGCCATTACGGCTCGCCTTTAGGTGTCCTCCTCGGTTTAGCGTTATTTAAAGAACGAGGGTAAGCACGACGTAAAAAAAAAACCGAAAAAAAAATAGGAAGAGCCTGCCGAAGATGAGGCCATTACGGCTCGCCTTTAGGTGTCCTCCTCGGGATAGCGTCATTTAAAAAACGAGGGTCAGTATGTAGTAAAAAAAATCCGGAGGAGCCTGCCGAAGATGAGGCCATTACGGCTCGCCTTTAGGTGTCCTCCTCGGGATAGCGTCACTTAAAGAACGAGAGTCAGCACGATGTAAAAGAAACTGGAAAAAAAATGGAGGAGCCTGCCGAAGATGAGGCCATTACGGCTCGCCTTTTGGTGTCCTCCTCGGTTTAGCGTCATTTAAAGAACGAGGGTAAGCACGACGTAAAAAAAATTGAAACAAAAAAAACAGGACGAGCCTGCCGTAGATAAGGCCATTACGGCTCGCCTTTAGGTGTCCTCCTCGGGATAGCGTCATTTAAACAACGAGGGTCAGCACGTAGTAAAAAAAAACCAGAAAAAAATACAGGCGGAGCCTACCGAAGATGAGGCCATTATGGCTCGCCTTTAGGTGTCTTCCTTGGCATAGTGTCATTTAAAGAACGAGGGTCAGCACGACGTAAAAAAAACCAAAAAAAAAAATAGGAAGAGCCTGCCAAAGATTAGGCCATTTCTGCTGGCCTTTAGGTGTCCTCCTCGGGATAGCGTCATTTAAACAACGAGGGTCAGCACGTAGTTAAAAAAAAAAACCGGAGGAGCCTGCCGAAGATGAGGCCATTACGGCTCACGTTTAGGTGTCCTCCTCGGGATAGGGTCACTTAAAGAACGAGAGTCAGCACGATGTAAAAAAAACTGGAAAAAAAATGGAGGAGCCTGCCGAAGATGAGGCCATTACGGCTCGACTTTTGGTGTCCTCCTCGGTTTAGCGTCATTTAAAGAACGAAGGTAAGCACGACGTAAAAAAAATTGAAACAAAAAAAACAGGACGAGCCTGCCGAAGATAAGGCCATTACGTCTCGCCTTTAGGTGTCCTCCTCGGGATACCGTCATTTAAAGAACGAGAGTCATCACGACGTAAAAAAAACTGAAAAAAAAATTCGGAGGAGCCTGGCGAAGATGAGGCCATTACGGCTCGCCTTTAGGTGTCCTCCTCGGGATAGCGTCATTTAAAAAACGAGGGTCAGCATGTAGTAAAAAAAAAACCGGAGGAGCCTGCCGAAGATGAGGCCATTACGGCTCGCCTTTAGGTGTCCTCCTCGGGATAGCGTCACTTAAAGAACGAGAGTCAGCACGATGTAAAAAAAACTGGAAAAAAAATGGAGGAGCCTGCCGAAGATGAGGCCATTACGGCTCGCCTTTTGGTGTCCTCCTCGGTTTAGCGTCATTTAAAGAACGAGGGTAAGCACGACGTAAAAAAAATCGAAACAAAAAAAACAGGACGAGCCTGCCGTAGATAAGGCCATTACGGCTCGCCTTTAGGTGTCCTCCTCGGGATAGCGTGATTTAAACAACGAGGGTCAGCACGTAGTAAAAAAAAAACCGGAAAAAAATACAGGCGGAGCCTACCGAAGATGAGGCCATTATGGCTCGCCTTTAGGTGTCTTCCTTGGCATAGCGTCATTTAAAGAACGAGGGTCAGCACGACGTAAAAAAAACCAAAAAAAAAAAATCGGAAGAGCCTGCCAAAGATTAGGCCATTTCTGCTGGCCTTTAGGTGTCCTCCTCGGGATAGCGTCATTTAAACAACGAGGGTCAGCACGTAGTTAAAAAAAAAAACCGGAGGAGCCTGCCGAAGATTAGGCCATTACGGCTCGCGTTTAGGTGTCCTCCTCGGGATAGCGTCACTAAAAGAACGAGAGTCAGCACGACCTAAAATAAACTGGAAAAAAAATGGAGGAGCCTGCCGAAGATGAGGCCATTACGGCTCGCCTTTAGGTGTCCTCCTCGGGATAATGTCATTTAAACAACGAGGGTCAGCAGGTAGTAAAAAAAAAACCGGAGGAGCCTGCTGAAGATGAGACCATTACGGCTCGCCTTTAGGTGTCCTCCTCGAGATATCGTCACTTAAAGAACGAGAGTCAGCACGATGTAAAAAAAACTGGAAAAAAAATGGAGGAGCCTGCCGAAGATGAGGCCATTACGGCTCGACTTTTGGTGTCCTCCTCGGTTTAGCGTCATTTAAAGAACGAAGGTAAGCACGACTTAAAAAAAATTGAAACAAAAAAAACAGGACGAGCCTGCCGAAGATAAGGCCATTACGTCTCGCCTTTAGGTGTCCTCCTCGGGATACCGTCATTTAAAGAACGAGAGTCATCACGACGTAAAAAAAACCGAAAAAAAAAATTGGAGGAGCCTGGCGAAGATGAGGCCATTACGGCTCGCCTTTAGGTGTCCTCCTCGGGATAGCGTCATTTAAAAAACGAGGGTCAGCATGTAGTAAAAAAAAAACCGGAGGAGCCTGCCGAAGATGAGGCCATTACGGCTCGCCTTTAGGTGTCCTCCTCGGGATAGCGTCACTTAAAGAACGAGAGTCAGCACGATGTAAAAAAAACTGGAAAAAAAATGGAGGAGCCTGCCGAAGATGAGGCCATTACGGCTCGCCTTTTGGTGTCCTCCTCGGTTTAGCGTCATTTAAAGAACGAAGGTAAGCACGACGTAAAAAAAATTGAAACAAAAAAAACAGGACGAGCCTGCCGAAGATAAGGCCATTACGTCTCGCCTTTAGGTGTGCTCCTCGGGATACCGTCATTTAAAGAACGAGAGTCATCACGACGTAAAAAAAACCGGAAAAAAAAATTGGAGGAGCCTGGCGAAGATGAGGCCATTACGGCTCGCCTTTAGGTGTCCTCCTCGGGATAGCGTCATTTAAAAAACGAGGGTCAGCATGTAGTAAAAAAAAAACCGGAGGAGCCTGCCGAAGATGAGGCCATTACGGCTCGCCTTTAGGTGTCCTCCTCGGGATAGCGTCACTTAAAGAACGAGAGTCAGCACGATGTAAAAAAAACTGGAAAAAAAATGGAGGAGCCTGCCGAAGATGAGGCCATTACGGCTCGCCTTTTGGTGTCCTCCTCGGTTTAGCGTCATTTAAAGAACGAGGGTAAGCACGACGTAAAAAAAATCGAAACAAAAAAAACAGGACGAGCCTGCCGTAGATAAGGCCATTACGGCTCGCCTTTAGGTGTCCTCCTCGGGATAGCGTGATTTAAACAACGAGGGTCAGCACGTAGTAAAAAAAAACACCGGAAAAAAATACAGGCGGAGCCTACCGAAGATGAGGCCATTATGGCTCGCCTTTAGGTGTCTTCCTTGGCATAGCGTCATTTAAAGAACGAGGGTCAGCACGACGTAAAAAAAACCAAAAAAAAAAAATCGGAAGAGCCTGCCAAAGATTAGGCCATTTCTGCTGGCCTTTAGGTGTCCTCCTCGGGATAGCGTCATTTAAACAACGAGGGTCAGCACGTAGTTAAAAAAAAAACCGGAGGAGCCTGCCGAAGATTAGGCCATTACGGCTCGCGTTTAGGTGTCCTCCTCGGGATAGCGTCACTAAAAGAACGAGAGTCAGCACGACCTAAAATAAACTGGAAAAAAAATGGAGGAGCCTGCCGAAGATGAGGCCATTACGGCTCGCCTTTAGGTGTCCTCCTCGGGATAACGTCATTTAAACAACGAGGGTCAGCAGGTAGTAAAAAAAAAACCGGAGGAGCCTGCTGAAGATGAGACCATTACGGCTCGCCTTTAGGTGTCCTCCTCGAGATATCGTCACTTAAAGAACGAGAGTCAGCACGACGTAAAAAAAACCGGAAAAAAAAATCGGAAGAGCCTGCCAAAGATGAGGCCATTACGGCTCGCCTTTAGGTGTCCTCCTCGGGATAGCGTCATTTAAAGAACGAGGGTCAGCACGTAGTAAAAAAAAATCAGAGGAGACTGCCGAAGATGAGGCCATTACGGCTCGCCTTTAGGTGTCCTCCTCGGGATAACGTCATTTAAATAACGAGAGTCATCACGACGTAAAAAAAAACCGAAAAAAAAAATTGGAGGAGCCTACCGAAGATGAGGCCATTACGGCTCGCCTTTAGGTGTCCTCCTCGGGATAGCGTCATTTAAACAACGAGGGTCAGCACGTAGTAAAAAAAAACCGGAGGAGCCTGCCGAAGATGAGGCCATTACGGCTCGCCTTTAGGTGTCCTCCTCAGGATAGCGTCACTAAAAGAACGAGAGTCAGCACGACCTAAAAAAAACTGGAAAAAAAATGGAGGAGAATGCCGTAGATGAGGCCATTACGGCTCGCCTTTTGGTGACCTCCTCGGTTTAGCGTCATTTAAAGAACGAGGGTCAGCTCGACGTAAAAAAAACCGGAAAAAAAACAAGAGGAGCCTGCCGAAGATGAGGCCATTACAGCTCGCCTTTAGGTGTCCTCCTCGGTTTAGCGTTATTTAAAGAACGAGGGTAAGCACGACGTAAAAAAAAACCGAAAAAAAAAACAGGAGGAGCCTGCCGAAGATGAGGCCATTACGGCTCGCCTTTAGGTGTCTTCCTTGGGATGCGTCATTTAAAGAACGAGAGTCATCACGACGTAAAAAAAACCGGAAATAAAAATCGGAGGAGCCTGCCGAAGATGAGGCCATTACGGCTCGCCTTTAGGTGTCCTCCTCGAGATAGCGTCATTTAAACAACGAGGGTCAGCACGTAGTAAAAAAATCGGAAGAGCCTACCGAAGATGAGGCCATTACGGCTCGCCTTTAGGTGTCCTTCTCGGGATAGCGTCATTTAAAGAACGAGAGTCAGCACGACGTAAAAAAAAAACCGAAAAAAAAATGGAGGAGCCTGCCGAAGATGAGGCCATTACGGCTCGACTTTTGGTGTCCTCCTCGGTTTAGCGTCATTTAAAGAACGAAGGTAAGCACGACGTAAAAAAAATTGAAACAAAAAAAATAGGATGAGCCTGCCGAAGATAAGGCCATTACGGCTCGCCTTTAGGTGTCCTCCTCGGGATACCGTCATTTAAAGAACGAGAGTCATCACGACGTAAAAAAAACCGAAAAAAAAAATTTGAGGAGCCTGCCGAAGATGAGGCCATTACGGCTCGCCTTTAGGTGTACTCCTCGGGATAGCGTCATTTAAAAAACGAGGGTCAGCATGTAGTAAAAAAAACCGGAGGAGCCTGCCGAAGATGAGGCCGTTACGGCTCGCCTTTAGGTGTCCTCCTCGGGATAGCGTCACTTAAAGAACGAGAGTCAGCACGATGTAAAAAAAACTGGAAAAAAAATGGAGGAGCCTGCCGAAGATGAGGCCATTACGGCTCGCCTTTTGGTGTCCTCCTCGGTTTAGCGTCATTTAAAGAACGAAGGTAAGCACGACGTAAAAAAAATTGAAACAAAAAAAACAGGACGAGCCTGTCGAAGATAAGGCCATTACGGCTCGCCTTTAGGTGTCCTCCTCGGGATAACGTCATTTAAATAACGAGAGTCATCACGACGTGAAAAAAAACTGAAAAAAGAAATTGGAGGAGCCTTCCGAAGATGAGGCCATTACGGCTCGCCTTTAGGTGTCCTCCTCGGGATAGCGTCATTTAAACAACGAGGGTCAGCACGTAGTAAAAAAAAACCGGAGGAGCCTGCCGAAGATGAGGCCATTACGGCTCGCCTTTAGGTGTCCTCCTCGGTATAGCGTCACTAAAAGAACGAGAGTCAGCACGACCTAAAAAAAACTGGAAAAAAAATGGAGGATCCTGCCGAAGATGAGGCCATTACGGCTCGCCTTTTGGTGACCTCCTCGGTTTAGCGTCATTTAAAGAACGAAGGTCAGCTCGACGTAAAAAAAAACTGAAAAAAAAGAAGAGGAGCCTGCCGAAGATGAGGCCATTACGGCTCGCCTTTAGGTGTCCTCCTCGGTTTAGCGTTATTTAAAGAACGAGGGTAAGCACGACGTAAAAAAAAAACCGAAAAAAAAATAGGAAGAGCCTGCCGAAGATGAGGCCATTACGGCTCGCCTTTAGGTGTCCTCCTCGGGATAGCGTCATTTAAAAAACGAGGGTCAGTATGTAGTAAAAAAAATCCGGAGGAGCCTGCCGAAGATGAGGCCATTACGGCTCGCCTTTAGGTGTCCTCCTCGGGATAGCGTCACTTAAAGAACGAGAGTCAGCACGATGTAAAAGAAACTGGAAAAAAAATGGAGGAGCCTGCCGAAGATGAGGCCATTACGGCTCGCCTTTTGGTGTCCTCCTCGGTTTAGCGTCATTTAAAGAACGAGGGTAAGCACGACGTAAAAAAAATTGAAACAAAAAAAACAGGACGAGCCTGCCGTAGATAAGGCCATTACGGCTCGCCTTTAGGTGTCCTCCTCGGGATAGCGTCATTTAAACAACGAGGGTCAGCACGTAGTAAAAAAAAACCAGAAAAAAATACAGGCGGAGCCTACCGAAGATGAGGCCATTATGGCTCGCCTTTAGGTGTCTTCCTTGGCATAGTGTCATTTAAAGAACGAGGGTCAGCACGACGTAAAAAAAACCAAAAAAAAAAATAGGAAGAGCCTGCCAAAGATTAGGCCATTTCTGCTGGCCTTTAGGTGTCCTCCTCGGGATAGCGTCATTTAAACAACGAGGGTCAGCACGTAGTTAAAAAAAAAAACCGGAGGAGCCTGCCGAAGATGAGGCCATTACGGCTCACGTTTAGGTGTCCTCCTCGGGATAGGGTCACTTAAAGAACGAGAGTCAGCACGATGTAAAAAAAACTGGAAAAAAAATGGAGGAGCCTGCCGAAGATGAGGCCATTACGGCTCGACTTTTGGTGTCCTCCTCGGTTTAGCGTCATTTAAAGAACGAAGGTAAGCACGACGTAAAAAAAATTGAAACAAAAAAAACAGGACGAGCCTGCCGAAGATAAGGCCATTACGTCTCGCCTTTAGGTGTCCTCCTCGGGATACCGTCATTTAAAGAACGAGAGTCATCACGACGTAAAAAAAACTGAAAAAAAAATTCGGAGGAGCCTGGCGAAGATGAGGCCATTACGGCTCGCCTTTAGGTGTCCTCCTCGGGATAGCGTCATTTAAAAAACGAGGGTCAGCATGTAGTAAAAAAAAAACCGGAGGAGCCTGCCGAAGATGAGGCCATTACGGCTCGCCTTTAGGTGTCCTCCTCGGGATAGCGTCACTTAAAGAACGAGAGTCAGCACGATGTAAAAAAAACTGGAAAAAAAATGGAGGAGCCTGCCGAAGATGAGGCCATTACGGCTCGCCTTTTGGTGTCCTCCTCGGTTTAGCGTCATTTAAAGAACGAGGGTAAGCACGACGTAAAAAAAATCGAAACAAAAAAAACAGGACGAGCCTGCCGTAGATAAGGCCATTACGGCTCGCCTTTAGGTGTCCTCCTCGGGATAGCGTGATTTAAACAACGAGGGTCAGCACGTAGTAAAAAAAAAACCGGAAAAAAATACAGGCGGAGCCTACCGAAGATGAGGCCATTATGGCTCGCCTTTAGGTGTCTTCCTTGGCATAGCGTCATTTAAAGAACGAGGGTCAGCACGACGTAAAAAAAACCAAAAAAAAAAAATCGGAAGAGCCTGCCAAAGATTAGGCCATTTCTGCTGGCCTTTAGGTGTCCTCCTCGGGATAGCGTCATTTAAACAACGAGGGTCAGCACGTAGTTAAAAAAAAAAACCGGAGGAGCCTGCCGAAGATTAGGCCATTACGGCTCGCGTTTAGGTGTCCTCCTCGGGATAGCGTCACTAAAAGAACGAGAGTCAGCACGACCTAAAATAAACTGGAAAAAAAATGGAGGAGCCTGCCGAAGATGAGGCCATTACGGCTCGCCTTTAGGTGTCCTCCTCGGGATAATGTCATTTAAACAACGAGGGTCAGCAGGTAGTAAAAAAAAAACCGGAGGAGCCTGCTGAAGATGAGACCATTACGGCTCGCCTTTAGGTGTCCTCCTCGAGATATCGTCACTTAAAGAACGAGAGTCAGCACGATGTAAAAAAAACTGGAAAAAAAATGGAGGAGCCTGCCGAAGATGAGGCCATTACGGCTCGACTTTTGGTGTCCTCCTCGGTTTAGCGTCATTTAAAGAACGAAGGTAAGCACGACTTAAAAAAAATTGAAACAAAAAAAACAGGACGAGCCTGCCGAAGATAAGGCCATTACGTCTCGCCTTTAGGTGTCCTCCTCGGGATACCGTCATTTAAAGAACGAGAGTCATCACGACGTAAAAAAAACCGAAAAAAAAAATTGGAGGAGCCTGGCGAAGATGAGGCCATTACGGCTCGCCTTTAGGTGTCCTCCTCGGGATAGCGTCATTTAAAAAACGAGGGTCAGCATGTAGTAAAAAAAAAACCGGAGGAGCCTGCCGAAGATGAGGCCATTACGGCTCGCCTTTAGGTGTCCTCCTCGGGATAGCGTCACTTAAAGAACGAGAGTCAGCACGATGTAAAAAAAACTGGAAAAAAAATGGAGGAGCCTGCCGAAGATGAGGCCATTACGGCTCGCCTTTTGGTGTCCTCCTCGGTTTAGCGTCATTTAAAGAACGAAGGTAAGCACGACGTAAAAAAAATTGAAACAAAAAAAACAGGACGAGCCTGCCGAAGATAAGGCCATTACGTCTCGCCTTTAGGTGTGCTCCTCGGGATACCGTCATTTAAAGAACGAGAGTCATCACGACGTAAAAAAAACCGAAAAAAAAAATTGGAGGAGCCTGGCGAAGATGAGGCCATTACGGCTCGCCTTTAGGTGTCCTCCTCGGGATAGCGTCATTTAAAAAACGAGGGTCAGCATGTAGTAAAAAAAAAACCGGAGGAGCCTGCCGAAGATGAGGCCATTACGGCTCGCCTTTAGGTGTCCTCCTCGGGATAGCGTCACTTAAAGAACGAGAGTCAGCACGATGTAAAAAAAACTGGAAAAAAAATGGAGGAGCCTGCCGAAGATGAGGCCATTACGGCTCGCCTTTTGGTGTCCTCCTCGGTTTAGCGTCATTTAAAGAACGAGGGTAAGCACGACGTAAAAAAAATCGAAACAAAAAAAACAGGACGAGCCTGCCGTAGATAAGGCCATTACGGCTCGCCTTTAGGTGTCCTCCTCGGGATAGCGTGATTTAAACAACGAGGGTCAGCACGTAGTAAAAAAAAACACCGGAAAAAAATACAGGCGGAGCCTACCGAAGATGAGGCCATTATGGCTCGCCTTTAGGTGTCTTCCTTGGCATAGCGTCATTTAAAGAACGAGGGTCAGCACGACGTAAAAAAAACCAAAAAAAAAAAATCGGAAGAGCCTGCCAAAGATTAGGCCATTTCTGCTGGCCTTTAGGTGTCCTCCTCGGGATAGCGTCATTTAAACAACGAGGGTCAGCACGTAGTTAAAAAAAAAACCGGAGGAGCCTGCCGAAGATTAGGCCATTACGGCTCGCGTTTAGGTGTCCTCCTCGGGATAGCGTCACTAAAAGAACGAGAGTCAGCACGACCTAAAATAAACTGGAAAAAAAATGGAGGAGCCTGCCGAAGATGAGGCCATTACGGCTCGCCTTTAGGTGTCCTCCTCCGGATAACGTCATTTAAACAACGAGGGTCAGCAGGTAGTAAAAAAAAAACCGGAGGAGCCTGCTGAAGATGAGACCATTACGGCTCGCCTTTAGGTGTCCTCCTCGAGATATCGTCACTTAAAGAACGAGAGTCAGCACGACGTAAAAAAAACCGGAAAAAAAAATCGGAAGAGCCTGCCAAAGATGAGGCCATTACGGCTCGCCTTTAGGTGTCCTCCTCGGGATAGCGTCATTTAAAGAACGAGGGTCAGCACGTAGTAAAAAAAAATCAGAGGAGACTGCCGAAGATGAGGCCATTACGGCTCGCCTTTAGGTGTCCTCCTCGGGATAACGTCATTTAAATAACGAGAGTCATCACGACGTAAAAAAAAACCGAAAAAAAAAATTGGAGGAGCCTACCGAAGATGAGGCCATTACGGCTCGCCTTTAGGTGTCCTCCTCGGGATAGCGTCATTTAAACAACGAGGGTCAGCACGTAGTAAAAAAAAACCGGAGGAGCCTGCCGAAGATGAGGCCATTACGGCTCGCCTTTAGGTGTCCTCCTCAGGATAGCGTCACTAAAAGAACGAGAGTCAGCACGACCTAAAAAAAACTGGAAAAAAAATGGAGGAGAATGCCGTAGATGAGGCCATTACGGCTCGCCTTTTGGTGACCTCCTCGGTTTAGCGTCATTTAAAGAACGAGGGTCAGCTCGACGTAAAAAAAACCGGAAAAAAAACAAGAGGAGCCTGCCGAAGATGAGGCCATTACAGCTCGCCTTTAGGTGTCCTCCTCGGTTTAGCGTTATTTAAAGAACGAGGGTAAGCACGACGTAAAAAAAAACCGAAAAAAAAAACAGGAGGAGCCTGCCGAAGATGAGGCCATTACGGCTCGCCTTTAGGTGTCTTCCTTGGGATGCGTCATTTAAAGAACGAGAGTCATCACGACGTAAAAAAAACCGGAAATAAAAATCGGAGGAGCCTGCCGAAGATGAGGCCATTACGGCTCGCCTTTAGGTGTCCTCCTCGAGATAGCGTCATTTAAACAACGAGGGTCAGCACGTAGTAAAAAAATCGGAAGAGCCTACCGAAGATGAGGCCATTACGGCTCGCCTTTAGGTGTCCTTCTCGGGATAGCGTCATTTAAAGAACGAGAGTCAGCACGACGTAAAAAAAAAACCGAAAAAAAAATGGAGGAGCCTGCCGAAGATGAGGCCATTACGGCTCGACTTTTGGTGTCCTCCTCGGTTTAGCGTCATTTAAAGAACGAAGGTAAGCACGACGTAAAAAAAATTGAAACAAAAAAAATAGGATGAGCCTGCCGAAGATAAGGCCATTACGGCTCGCCTTTAGGTGTCCTCCTCGGGATACCGTCATTTAAAGAACGAGAGTCATCACGACGTAAAAAAAACCGAAAAAAAAAATTTGAGGAGCCTGCCGAAGATGAGGCCATTACGGCTCGCCTTTAGGTGTACTCCTCGGGATAGCGTCATTTAAAAAACGAGGGTCAGCATGTAGTAAAAAAAACCGGAGGAGCCTGCCGAAGATGAGGCCGTTACGGCTCGCCTTTAGGTGTCCTCCTCGGGATAGCGTCACTTAAAGAACGAGAGTCAGCACGATGTAAAAAAAACTGGAAAAAAAATGGAGGAGCCTGCCGAAGATGAGGCCATTACGGCTCGCCTTTTGGTGTCCTCCTCGGTTTAGTGTCATTTAAAGAACGAGGGTAAGCACGACGTAAAAAAAATCGAAACAAAAAAAACAGGACGAGCCTGCCGTAGATAAGGCCATTACGGCTCGCCTTTAGGTGTCCTCCTCGGGATAGCGTGATTTAAACAACGAGGGTCAGCACGTAGTAAAAAAAAAACCGGAAAAAAATACAGGCGGAGCCTACCGAAGATGAGGCCATTATGGCTCGCCTTTAGGTGTCCTCCTCGGGATAGCGTCACTTAAAGAACGAGAGTCAGCACGATGTAAAAAAAACTGGAAAAAAAATGGAGGAGCCTGCCGAAGATGAGGCCATTACGGCTCGCCTTTTGGTGTCCTCCTCGGTTTAGCGTCATTTAAAGAACGAAGGTAAGCACGACGTAAAAAAAATTGAAACAAAAAAAACAGGACGAGCCTGCCGAAGATAAGGCCATTACGTCTCGCCTTTAGGTGTGCTCCTCGGGATACCGTCATTTAAAGAACGAGAGTCATCACGACGTAAAAAAAACCGAAAAAAAAAATTGGAGGAGCCTGGCGAAGATGAGGCCATTACGGCTCGCCTTTAGGTGTCCTCCTCGGGATAGCGTCATTTAAAAAACGAGGGTCAGCATGTAGTAAAAAAAAAACCGGAGGAGCCTGCCGAAGATGAGGCCATTACGGCTCGCCTTTAGGTGTCCTCCTCGGGATAGCGTCACTTAAAGAACGAGAGTCAGCACGATGTAAAAAAAACTGGAAAAAAAATGGAGGAGCCTGCCGAAGATGAGGCCATTACGGCTCGCCTTTTGGTGTCCTCCTCGGTTTAGCGTCATTTAAAGAACGAGGGTAAGCACGACGTAAAAAAAATCGAAACAAAAAAAACAGGACGAGCCTGCCGTAGATAAGGCCATTACGGCTCGCCTTTAGGTGTCCTCCTCGGGATAGCGTGATTTAAACAACGAGGGTCAGCACGTAGTAAAAAAAAAAACCGGAAAAAAATACAGGCGGAGCCTACCGAAGATGAGGCCATTATGGCTCGCCTTTAGGTGTCTTCCTTGGCATAGCGTCATTTAAAGAACGAGGGTCAGCACGACGTAAAAAAAACCAAAAAAAAAAAATCGGAAGAGCCTGCCAAAGATTAGGCCATTTCTGCTGGCCTTTAGGTGTCCTCCTCGGGATAGCGTCATTTAAACAACGAGGGTCAGCACGTAGTTAAAAAAAAAACCGGAGGAGCCTGCCGAAGATTAGGCCATTACGGCTCGCGTTTAGGTGTCCTCCTCGGGATAGCGTCACTAAAAGAACGAGAGTCAGCACGACCTAAAATAAACTGGAAAAAAAATGGAGGAGCCTGCCGAAGATGAGGCCATTACGGCTCGCCTTTAGGTGTCCTCCTCGGGATAACGTCATTTAAACAACGAGGGTCAGCAGGTAGTAAAAAAAAAACCGGAGGAGCCTGCTGAAGATGAGACCATTACGGCTCGCCTTCAGGTGTCCTCCTCGAGATATCGTCACTTAAAGAACGAGAGTCAGCACGATGTAAAAAAAACCGGAAAAAAAAATCGGAAGAGCCTGCCAAAGATGAGGCCATTACGGCTCGCCTTTAGGTGTCCTCCTCGGGATAGCGTCATTTAAAGAACGAGGGTCAGCACGTAGTAAAAAAAAATCAGAGGAGACTGCCGAAGATGAGGCCATTACGGCTCGCCTTTAGGTGTCCTCCTCGGGATAACGTCATTTAAATAACGAGAGTCATCACGACGTAAAAAAAAACCGAAAAAAAAAATTGGAGGAGCCTACCGAAGATGAGGCCATTACGGCTCGCCTTTAGGTGTCCTCCTCGGGATAGCGTCATTTAAACAACGAGGGTCAGCACGTAGTAAAAAAAAACCGGAGGAGCCTGCCGAAGATGAGGCCATTACGGCTCGCCTTTAGGTGTCCTCCTCAGGATAGCGTCACTAAAAGAACGAGAGTCAGCACGACCTAAAAAAAACTGGAAAAAAAATGGAGGAGAATGCCGTAGATGAGGCCATTACGGCTCGCCTTTTGGTGACCTCCTCGGTTTAGCGTCATTTAAAGAACGAGGGTCAGCTCGACGTAAAAAAAACCGGAAAAAAAACAAGAGGAGCCTGCCGAAGATGAGGCCATTACAGCTCGCCTTTAGGTGTCCTCCTCGGTTTAGCGTTATTTAAAGAACGAGGGTAAGCACGACGTAAAAAAAAACCGAAAAAAAAAACAGGAGGAGCCTGCCGAAGATGAGGCCATTACGGCTCGCCTTTAGGTGTCTTCCTTGGGATGCGTCATTTAAAGAACGAGAGTCATCACGACGTAAAAAAAACCGGAAATAAAAATCGGAGGAGCCTGCCGAAGATGAGGCCATTACGGCTCGCCTTTAGGTGTCCTCCTCGGGATAGCGTCATTTAAACAACGAGGGTCAGCACGTAGTAAAAAAATCGGAAGAGCCTACCGAAGATGAGGCCATTACGGCTCGCCTTTAGGTGTCCTTCTCGGGATAGCGTCATTTAAAGAACGAGAGTCAGCACGACGTAAAAAAAAAACCGAAAAAAAAATGGAGGAGCCTGCCGAAGATGAGGCCATTACGGCTCGACTTTTGGTGTCCTCCTCGGTTTAGCGTCATTTAAAGAACGAAGGTAAGCACGACGTAAAAAAAATTGAAACAAAAAAAATAGGATGAGCCTGCCGAAGATAAGGCCATTACGGCTCGCCTTTAGGTGTCCTCCTCGGGATACCGTCATTTAAAGAACGAGAGTCATCACGACGTAAAAAAAACCGAAAAAAAAAATTTGAGGAGCCTGCCGAAGATGAGGCCATTACGGCTCGCCTTTAGGTGTACTCCTCGGGATAGCGTCATTTAAAAAACGAGGGTCAGCATGTAGTAAAAAAAACCGGAGGAGCCTGCCGAAGATGAGGCCGTTACGGCTCGCCTTTAGGTGTCCTCCTCGGGATAGCGTCACTTAAAGAACGAGAGTCAGCACGATGTAAAAAAAACTGGAAAAAAAATGGAGGAGCCTGCCGAAGATGAGGCCATTACGGCTCGCCTTTTGGTGTCCTCCTCGGTTTAGTGTCATTTAAAGAACGAGGGTAAGCACGACGTAAAAAAAATCGAAACAAAAAAAACAGGACGAGCCTGCCGTAGATAAGGCCATTACGGCTCGCCTTTAGGTGTCCTCCTCGGGATAGCGTGATTTAAACAACGAGGGTCAGCACGTAGTAAAAAAAAAACCGGAAAAAAATACAGGCGGAGCCTACCGAAGATGAGGCCATTATGGCTCGCCTTTAGGTGTCTTCCTTGGCATAGCGTCATTTAAAGAACGAGGGTCAGCACGACGTAAAAAAAACCAAAAAAAAAAAAAAATCGGAAGAGCCTGCCAAAGATTAGGCCATTTCTGCTGGCCTTTAGGTGTCCTCCTCGGGATAGCGTCATTTAAACAACGAGGGTCAGCACGTAGTTAAAAAAAAAAACCGGAGGAGCCTGCCGAAGATTAGGCCATTACGGCTCGCGTTTAGGTGTCCTCCTCGGGATAGCGTCACTAAAAGAACGAGAGTCAGCACGACCTAAAATAAACTGGAAAAAAAATGGAGGAGCCTGCCGAAGATGAGGCCATTACGGCTCGCCTTTAGGTGTCCTCCTCGGGATAACGTCATTTAAACAACGAGGGTCAGCACGTAGTAAAAAAAAAACCGGAGGAGCCTGCTGAAGATGAGACCATTACGGCTCGCCTTTAGGTGTCCTCCTCGAGATATCGTCACTTAAAGAACGAGAGTCAGCACGATGTAAAAAAAACCGGAAAAAAAAATCGGAAGAGCCTGCCAAAGATGAGGCCATTACGGCTCGCCTTTAGGTGTCCTCCTCGGGATAGCGTCATTTAAAGAACGAGGGTCAGCACGTAGTAAAAAAAAATCAGAGGAGACTGCCGAAGATGAGTTCATTACGGCTCGCCTTTAGGTGTCCTCCTCGGGATAACGTCATTTAAATAACGAGAGTCATCACGACGTAAAAAAAAACCGGAAAAAAAAATTGGAGGAGCCTACCGAAGATGAGGCCATTACGGCTCGCCTTTAGGTGTCCTCCTCGGGATAGCGTCATTTAAACAACGAGGGTCAGCATGTAGTAAAAAAAAACCGGAGGAGCCTGCCGAAGATGAGGCCATTACGGCTCGCCTTTAGGTGTCCTCCTCAGGATAGCGTCACTAAAAGAACGAGAGTCAGCACGACCTAAAAAAAACTGGAAAAAAAATGGAGGAGAATGCCGAAGATGAGGCCATTACGGCTCGCCTTTTGGTGTCCTCCTCGGTTTAGCGTCATTTAAAGAACGAGGGTCAGCTCGACGTAAAAAAACCCGGAAAAAAAACAAGAGGAGCCTGCCGAAGATGAGGCCATTACAGCTCGCCTTTAGGTGTCCTCCTCGGTTTAGCGTTATTTAAAGAACGAGGGTAAGCACGACGTAAAAAAAAACCGAAAAAAAAAACAGGAGGAGCCTGCCGAAGATGAGGCCATTACGGCTCGCCTTTAGGTGTCTTCCTTGGGATGCGTCATTTAAAGAACGAGAGTCATCACGACGTAAAAAAAACTGGAAATAAAAATCGGAGGAGCCTGCCGAAGATGAGGCCATTACGGCTCGCCTTTAGGTGTCCTCCTCGTGATAGCGTCATTTAAACAACGAGGGTCAGCACGTAGTAAAAAAATCGGAAGAGCCTACCGAAGATGATGCCATTACGGCTCGCCTTTAGGTGTCCTTCTCGGGATAGCGTCATTTAAAGAACGAGAGTCAGCACGACGTAAAAAAAAAACCGAAAAAAAAATGGAGGAGCCTGCCGAAGATGAGGCCATTACGGCTCGACTTTTGGTGTCCTCCTCGGTTTAGCGACATTTAAAGAACGAAGGTAAGCACGACGTAAAAAAAATTGAAACAAAAAAAATAGGATGAGCCTGCCGAAGATAAGGCCATTACGGCTCGCCTTTAGGTGTCCTCCTCGGGATACCGTCATTTAAAGAACGAGAGTCATCACGACGTAAAAAAAACCGAAAAAAAAAATTTGAGGAGCCTGCCGAAGATGAGGCCATTACGGCTCGCCTTTAGGTGTACTCCTCGGGATAGCGTCATTTAAAAAACGAGGGTCAGCATGTAGTAAAAAAAAACCGGAGGAGCCTGCCGAAGATGAGGCCTTTACGGCTCGCCTTTAGGTGTCCTCCTCGGGATAGCGTCACTTAAAGAACGAGAGTCAGCACGATGTAAAAAAAACTGGAAAAAAAATGGCGGAGCCTGCCGAAGATGAGGCCATTACGGCTCGCCTTTAGGTGTCCTCCTCCTGATAGCGTCATTTAAACAACGAGGGTCAGCACGTAGTAAAAATAAAACCGGAGGAGCCTGCCGAAGATGAGACCATTACGGCTCGCCTTTAGGTGTCCTCCTCGGGTTAGCGTCACTTAAAGAACGAGAGTCAGCACGATGTAAAAAAAACCGGAAAAAAAAATCGGAAGAGCCTGCCAAAGATGAGGCCATTACGGCTCGCCTTTAGGTGTCCTCCTCGGGATAGCGTCATTTAAAGAACGAGGGTCAGCACGTAGTAAAAAAAAATCGGAGGAGCCTGCCGAAGATGAGGCCATTACGGCTCGCCTTTAGGTGTCCTCCTCGGGATAGCGTCATTTAAAGAACGAGAGTCAGCACGACGTAAAAAAAAACCGGAAAAAAAATGGAGGAGCCTGCCGAAGATGAGGCCATTACGGCTCGACTTTTGGTGTCCTCCTCGGTTTAGCGTCATTTAAAGAACGAAGGTAAGCACGACGTAAAAAAAATTGAATAAAAAAAAACAGGACGAGCCTGCCGAAGATAAGGCCATTACGGCTCGCCTTTAGGTGTCCTCCTCGGGATACCGTCATTTAAAGAACGAGAGTCATCACGACGTAAAAAAAACCGAAAAAAAAAATTGGAGGAGCCTGCCGAAGATGAAGCCATTACGGCTCGCCTTTAGGTGTCCTCCTCGGGATAGCGTCATTTAAAAAACGAGGGTCCGCATGTAGTAAAAAAAAAACCGGAGGAGCCTGCCGAAGATGAGGCCATTACGGCTCGCCTTTAGGTGTCCTCCTCGGGATAGCGTCACTTAAAGAACGAGAGTCAGCACGATGTAAAAAAAACTGGAAAAAAAATGGAGGAGCCTGCCGAAGATGAGGCCATTACGACTCGCCTTTTGGTGTCCTCCTCGGTTTAGCATCATTTAAAGAACGAGGGTAAGCACGACGTAAAAAAAATCGAAACAAAAAAAACAGGATGAGCCTGCCGAAGATAAGGCCATTACGGCTCACCTTTAGGTGTCCTCCTCGGGATAGCGTCATTTAAAAAATGAGGGTCAGCATGTAGTAAAAAAAAAAACCGGAGGAGCCTGCCGAAGATGAGGCCATTACGGCTCGCCTTTAAGTGTCCTCCTCGGGATAGCGTCACTTAAAGAACGAGAGTCCGCACGATGTAAAAAAAACTGGAAAAAAAATGGAGGAGCCTGCCGAAGATGAGGCCATTACGGCTCGCCTTTTGGTGTCCTCCTCGGTTTAGCGTCATTTAAAGAACGAAGGTCAGCACGACGTAAAAAAAACCGAAAAAAAAAATTGGAGGAGCCTGCCAAAGATTAGGCCATTTTGGCTCGCCTTTTGGTGTCCTCCTCGGGATAACGTCATTTAAACAACGAGGGTCAGCACGTCGTTAAAAAAAAAAACGGAGGAGCCTGCCGAAGATGAGGCCATTACGGCTCGCGTTTAGGTGTCCTCCTCGGGATAGCGTCACTAAAAGAACGAGAGTCAGCACGACCTAAAATAAACTGGAAAAAAAATGGAGGAGCCTGCCGAAGATGAGGCCATTACGGCTCGCCTTTTGGTGTCCTCCTCCTGATAGCGTCATTTAAACAACGAGGGTCAGCACGTAGTAAAAAAAAAACCGGAGGAGCCTGCCGTAGATGAGACCATTACGGCTCGCCTTTAGGTGTCCTCCTCGGGTTAGCGTCACTTAAAGAACGAGAGTCAGCACGATGTAAAAAAAAACCGGAAAAAAAAATCGGAAGAGCCTGCCAAAGATGAGGCCATTACGGCTCGCCTTTAGGTGTCCTCCTGGGTTTAGCGTTATTTAAAGAACGAGGGTAAGCACGACGTAAAAAAAAACAGGAGCAGCTTGTCGAAGATGAGGCCATTACGGCTCGCCTTTAGGTGTCCTCCTTGGGATAGCGTCATTTAAAGAACGAGAGTCATCACGACGTAATAAAAACCGGAAAAAAAAATCGAAGGAGCATGCCGAAGATGAGGCCATTACGGCTCGCCTTTAGGTGTCCTCCTCGGGATAGCGTCATTTAAAGAACGAGAGTCAGCACGACGTAAAAAAAAACCGGAAAAAAAATGGAGGAGCCTGCCGAAGATGAGTCCATTACGGCTCGACTTTTGGTGTCCTCCTCGGTTTAGCGTCATTTAAAGAACGAAGGTAAGCACGACGTAAAAGAAAATCGAAACGAAAAAAACAGGACGAGCTTGCCGAAGATAAGGCCATTACGGCTCGCCTTTAGGTGTCCTCCTCGGGATACCGTCATTTAAAGAACGAGAGTCATCACGACGTAAAAAAAACCGAAAAAAAAAATCGGAGGAGCCTGCCGAAGATGAGGCCATTACGGCTCGCCTTTAGGTGTCCTCCTCGGGATAGCGTCATTTAAACAACGAGGGTCAGCACGTAGTAAAAAAAAATCGGAGGAGCCTGCCAAAGATGAGACCGTTACGGCTCGCCTTTAGGTGTCCTCCTCGGGATAACGTCACTTAAAGAACGAGAGTCAGCACGATGTAAAAAAAACCGGAAAAAAAAATCGGAGGAGCCTATCGAAGATGAGGCCATTACGGCTCGCCTTTAGGTGTCCTCCTCGGGATAGCGTCATTTAAACAACGAGGGTCAGCATGTAGTAAAAAAAAATCGGAGGAGCCTGCCGAAGATGAGGCCATCACGGCTCGCCTTTAGGTGCCCTCCTCGGGATAGCGTCATTTAAAGAATGAAGGTAAGCACGACGTAAAAAAAATCGAAACAAAAAAAACAGGACGAGCCTGCCAAAGATAAGGCCATTACGGCTCGCCTTTAGGTGTCCTCCTCGGGATACCGTCAATTAAAGAACGAGAGTCATCACGACATAAAAAAAACCGGAAAAAAAATTGGAGGAGCCTGTCGAAGATGAGGCCATTGCGGCTCGCCTTTAGGTGTCCTCCTCGGGATAGCGTCATTTAAACAACGAGGGTCAGCACGTAGTAAAAAAAAAACCGGAGGAGCCTGCCAAAGATGAGGCCATTATGGCTCGCCTTTAGGTGTCCTCCTCGGGATAGCGTCACTTAAAGAACGAGAGTCAGCACGATATAAAAAAAACTGGAAAAAAAATGGAGGAGCCTGCCGAAGATGAGGCCATTACGGCTCGCCTTTTGGTGTCCACCTCGGTTTAGCGTCATTTAAAAAACGAGGGTAAGCACAACGTAAAAAAAATCGAAACAAAAAAATAGGACGAGCCTGCCAAAGATAAGGCCATTACGGCTCGCCTTTAGGTGTCCTCCTCGGGATAGCGTCACTTAAAGAACGAGTGTCCGCATGATGTAAAAAAAACTGGAAAAAAAATGGAGGAGCCTGCCGAAGATGAGGCCATTACGGCTCGCCTTTTGGTGTCCTCCTTGGTTTAGCGTCATTTAAAGAATGAGGTTAAGCACGACGTAAAAAAAATCAAAACAAAAAAAACAGGACGAGCCTGCCGAAGATCAGGCCATTACGGTTCGCCTTTAGGTGTCCTCCTCGGGATAGCGTCATTTAAACAACGAGGGTCAGCACGTAGTAAAAAAAAACTGGAAAAAAAAATTGGAGGAGCCTGCCAAAGATTAGGCCATTTCGGCTCGCCTTTAGGTGTCCTCCTCGGGATAGCGTCATTTAAACAACGAGGGTCAGCACGTAGTTAAAAAAAAAACCGGAGGAGCCTGCCGAAGATGAGGCCATTACGGCTCGCGTTTAGGTGTCCTCCTCGGGATAGCGTCACTAAAAGAATGAGGGTCAGCACGACCTAAAATAAACTGGAAAAAAAAGGAGGAGCCTGCCGAAGATGAGGCCATTACGGCTCGCCTTTAGGTGTCCTCCTGGGTTTAGCGTTATTTAAAGAACGAGGGTAAGCACGACGTAAAAAAAAACAGGAGCAGCTTGTCGAAGATGAGGCCATTACGGCTCGCCTTTAGGTGTCCTCCTTGGGATAGCGTTATTTAAAGAACGAGAGTCATCACGACGTAATAAAAACCGGAAAAAAAAATCGAAGGAGCATGCCGAAGATGAGGCCATTACGGCTCGCCTTTAGGTGTCCTCCTCGGGATAGCGTCATTTAAAGAACGAGAGTCAGCACGACGTAAAAAAAACCAGAAAAAAAATGGAGGAGCCTGCCGAAGATGAGGCCATTACGGCTCGACTTTTGGTGTCCTCCTCGGTTTAGCGTCATTTAAAGAACGAAGGTAAGCACGACGTAAAAGAAAATTGAAACGAAAAAAACAGGACGAGCCTACCGAAGATAAGGCCATTACGGCTCGCCTTTAGGTGTCCTCCTCGGGATACCGTCATTTAAAGAACGAGAGTCATCACGACGTAAAAAAAACCGAAAAAAAAAATCGGAGGAGCCTGCCGAAGATGAGGCCATTACGGCTCGCCTTTAGGTGTCCTCCTCGGGATAGCGTCATTTAAACAACGAGGGTCAGCACGTAGTAAAAAAAAATCGGAGGAGCCTGCCAAAGATGAGACCGTTACGGCTCGCCTTTAGGTGTCCTCCTCGGGATAACGTCACTTAAAGAACGAGAGTCAGCACGATGTAAAAAAAACCGGAAAAAAAAATCGGAGGAGCCTATCGAAGATGAGGCCATTACGGCTCGCCTTTAGGTGTCCTCCTCGGGTTAGCGTCACTTAAAGAACGAGAGTCAGCACGATGTAAAAAAAAACCGGAAAAAAAAATCGGAAGAGCCTGCCAAAGATGAGGCCATTACGGCTCGCCTTTAGGTGTCCTCCTCGGGATAGCGTCATTTAAAGAACGAGGGTCAGCACGTAGTAAAAAAAATCGGAGGAGCCTGCCGAAGATGAGGCCATTACGGCTCGCCTTTAGGTGTCCTCCTCGGGATAGCGTCATTTAAAGAACGAGAGTCAGCACGACATAAAAAAAAGCCGGAAAAAAAATGGAGGAGCCTGCCGAAGATGAGGCCATTACGGCTCAACTTTTGGTGTCCTCCTCGGTTTAGCGTCATTTAAAGAACGAAGGTAAGCACGACGTAAAAAAAATTGAAACAAAAAAAAAAACAGGACGAGCCTGCCGAAGATAAGGCCATTACGGCTCGCCTTTAGGTGTCCTCCTCGGGATACCGTCATTTAAAGAACGAGAGTCATCACGACGTAAAAAAAACCGAAAAAAAAATTGGAGGAGCCTGCCGAAGATGAGGCCATTACGGCTCGCCTTTAGGTGTCCTCCTCGGGATAGCGTCATTTAAAAAACGAGGGTCAGCATGTAGTAAAAAAAAAACCGGAGGAGCCTGCCGAAGATGAGGCCATTACGGCTCGCCTTTAGATGTCCTCCTCGGGATAGCGTCACTTAAAGAACGAGAGTCAGCACGATGTAAAAAAAACTGGAAAAAAAATGGAGGAGCATGCCGAAGATGAGGCCATTACGGCTCGCCTTTTGGTATCCTCCTCGGTTTAGCGTCATTTAAAGAACGAGGGTAAGCACGACGTAAAAAAAATCGAAACAAAAAAAACAGGACGAGCCTGCCAAAGATAAGGCCATTACGGCTCACCTTTAGGTGTCCTCCTCGGGATAGCGTCATTTAAAAAACGAGGGTCAGAATGTAGTAAAAAAAAAACCGGAGGAGCCTGCTGAAGATGAGGCCATTACGGCTCGCCTTTAGGTGTCCTCCTCGGGATAGCGTCACTTAAAGAACGACAGTCAGCACGATGTAAAAAAAACTGGAAAAAAAATGGAGGAGCCTGCCGAAGATGAGGCCATTACGGCTCGCCTTTTGGTGTCCTCCTCGGTTTAGCGTCATTTAAAGAACGAGGGTCAGCATGACGTAAAAAAACCGAAAAAAAAAATCGGAGGAGCCTGCCAAAGATAAGGCCATTTCGGCTCGCCTTTAGGTGTCCTCCTCGGGATAGCGTCATTTAAACAACGAGGGTCAGCACGTAGTTAAAAAAAAAACCGGAGGAGCCTGCCGAAGATGAGGCCATTACGGCTCGCGTTTAGGTGTCCTCCTCGGGATAGCGTCACTAAAAGAACGAGAGTCAGCACGACCTAAAATAAACTGGAAAAAAAATGGAGGAGCCTTCCGAAGATGAGGCCATTACGGCTCGCCTTTAGGTGTCCTCCTCGGGATAGCGTCACTAAAAGAACGAGCGTCAGCACGACCTAAAAAAAACTGGAAAAAAAATGGAGGAGCCTGCTGAAGATGAGGCCATTACGGCTCGCCTTTTGGTGACCTCCTCGGTTTAGCGTCATTTAAAGAACGAGGGTCAGCTCGACGTAAAAAAAATCCGGAAAAAAACAAGAGGAGCCTGCCGAAGATGAGGCCATTACGGCTCGCCTTTAGGTGTCCTCCTCGGTTTAGCGTTATTTAAAGAACGAGGGTAAGCACGACGTAAAAAAAAAACCGAAAAAAAAAACTGGAGGAGCCTGCCGAAGATGAGGCCATTACGGCTCGCCTTTAGGTGTCCTCCTTGGTTTAGCGTCATTTAAAGAACGAAGGTAAGCACGACGTAAAAAAAATTGAAACAAAAAAAACAGGACGAGACTGCCGAAGATAAGGCCATTACGGCTCGCCTTTAGGTGTCCTCCTCGGGATACCGTCATTTAAAGAACGAGAGTCATCACGACGTAAAAAAAACCGAAAAAAAAATTGGAGGAGCCTGCCGAAGATGAGGCCATTACGGCTCGCCTTTAGGTGTCCTCCTCGGGATAGCGTCACTTAAAGAACGAGTGTCCGCACGATGTAAAAAAAACTGGAAAAAAAATGGAGGAGCCTGCCGAAGATGAGGCCATTACGGCTCGCCTTTTGGTGTCCTCCTTGGTTTAGCGTCATTTAAAGAACGAGGTTAAGCACGACGTAAAAAAAATCAAAACAAAAAAAACAGGACGAGCCTGCCGAAGATCAGGCCATTACGGTTCGCCTTTAGGTGTCCTCCTCGGGATAGCGTCATTTAAACAACGAGGGTCAGCACGTAGTAAAAAAAAACTGGAAAAAAAAATCGGAGGAGCCTGCCAAAGATTAGGCCATTTCGGCTCGCCTTTAGGTGTCCTCCTCGGGATAGCGTCATTTAAACAACGAGGGTCAGCACGTAGTTAAAAAAAAAAACCGGAGGAGCCTGCCGAAGATGAGGCCATTACGGCTCGCGTTTAGGTGTCCTCCTCGGGATAGCGTCACTAAAAGAATGAGGGTCAGCACGACCTAAAATAAACTGGAAAAAAAAGGAGGAGCCTGCCGAAGATGAGGCCATTACGGCTCGCCTTTAGGTGTCCTCCTGGGTTTAGCGTTATTTAAAGAACGAGGGTAAGCACGACGTAAAAAAAAACAGGAGCAGCTTGTCGAAGATGAGGCCATTACGGCTCGCCTTTAGGTGTCCTCCTTGGGATAGCGTCATTTAAAGAACGAGAGTCATCACGACGTAATAAAAACCGGAAAAAAAAATCGAAGGAGCATGCCGAAGATGAGGCCATTACGGCTCGCCTTTAGGTGTCCTCCTCGGGATAGCGTCATTTAAAGAACGAGAGTCAGCACGACGTAAAAAAAAACCGGAAAAAAAATGGAGGAGCCTGCCGAAGATGAGGCCATTACGGCTCGACTTTTGGTGTCCTCCTCGGTTTAGCGTCATTTAAAGAACGAGGTTAAGCACGACGTAAAAAAAATCAAAACAAAAAAAACAGGACGAGCCTGCCGAAGATCAGGCCATTACGGTTCGCCTTTAGGTGTCCTCCTCGGGATAGCGTCATTTAAACAACGAGGGTCAGCACGTAGTAAAAAAAAACTGGAAAAAAAAATCGGAGGAGCCTGCCAAAGATTAGGCCATTTCGGCTCGCCTTTAGGTGTCCTCCTCGGGATAGCGTCATTTAAACAACGAGGGTCAGCACGTAGTTAAAAAAAAAAACCGGAGGAGCCTGCCGAAGATGAGGCCATTACGGCTCGCGTTTAGGTGTCCTCCTCGGGATAGCGTCACTAAAAGAATGAGGGTCAGCACGACCTAAAATAAACTGGAAAAAAAAGGAGGAGCCTGCCGAAGATGAGGCCATTACGGCTCGCCTTTAGGTGTCCTCCTGGGTTTAGCGTTATTTAAAGAACGAGGGTAAGCACGACGTAAAAAAAAACAGGAGCAGCTTGTCGAAGATGAGGCCATTACGGCTCGCCTTTAGGTGTCCTCCTTGGGATAGCGTCATTTAAAGAACGAGAGTCATCACGACGTAATAAAAACCGGAAAAAAAAATCGAAGGAGCATGCCGAAGATGAGGCCATTACGGCTCGCCTTTAGGTGTCCTCCTCGGGATAGCGTCATTTAAAGAACGAGAGTCAGCACGACGTAAAAAAAAACCGGAAAAAAAATGGAGGAGCCTGCCGAAGATGAGGCCATTACGGCTCGACTTTTGGTGTCCTCCTCGGTTTAGCGTCATTTAAAGAACGAAGGTAAGCACGACGTAAAAGAAAATCGAAACGAAAAAAACAGGACGAGCCTGCCGAAGATAAGGCCATTACGGCTCGCCTTTAGGTGTCCTCCTCGGGATACCGTCATTTAAAGAACGAGAGTCATCACGACGTAAAAAAAACCGAAAAAAAAAATCGGAGGAGCCTGCCGAAGATGAGGCCATTACGGCTCGCCTTTAGGTGTCCTCCTCGGGATAGCGTCATTTAAACAACGAGGGTCAGCACGTAGTAAAAAAAAATCGGAGGAGCCTGCCAAAGATGAGACCGTTACGGCTCGCATTTAGGTGTCCTCCTCGGGATAACGTCACTTAAAGAACGAGAGTCAGCACGATGTAAAAAAAACCGGAAAAAAAAATCGGAGGAGCCTATCGAAGATGAGGCCATTACGGCTCGCCTTTAGGTGTCCTCCTCGGGATAGCGTCATTTAAACAACGAGGGTCAGCATGTAGTAAAAAAAAATCGGAGGAGCCTGCCGAAGATGAGGCCATCACGGCTCGCCTTTAGGTGCCCTCCTCGGGATAGCGTCATTTAAAGAATGAAGGTAAGCACGACGTAAAAAAAATCGAAACAAAAAAAACAGGACGAGCCTGCCAAAGATAAGGCCATTACGGCTCGCCTTTAGGTGTCCTCCTCGGGATACCGTCAATTAAAGAACGAGAGTCATCACGACATAAAAAAAACCGGAAAAAAAATTGGAGGAGCCTGTCGAAGATGAGGCCATTGCGGCTCGCCTTTAGGTGTCCTCCTCGGGATAGCGTCATTTAAACAACGAGGGTCAGCACGTAGTAAAAAAAAAACCGGAGGAGCCTGCCAAAGATGAGGCCATTATGGCTCGCCTTTAGGTGTCCTCCTCGGGATAGCGTCACTTAAAGAACGAGAGTCAGCACGATATAAAAAAAACTGGAAAAAAAATGGAGGAGCCTGCCGAAGATGAGGCCATTACGGCTCGCCTTTTGGTGTCCACCTCGGTTTAGCGTCATTTAAAGAACGAGGGTAAGCACAACGTAAAAAAAATCGAAACAAAAAAATAGGACGAGCCTGCCAAAGATAAGGCCATTACGGCTCGCCTTTAGGTGTCCTCCTCGGGATACCGTCATTTAAAGAACGAGAGTAATCACGACGTAAAAAAAACCGAAAAAAAAAATCGGAGGAGCCTGCCGAAGATGAGGCCATTACGGCTCGCCTTTGGGTGTCCTCCTCGGGATAGCGTCATTTAAATAACGAGAGTCAGCACGATGTAAAAAAAACAGGAAAAAAAAATCGGAGGAGCCTGCCGAAGATGAGGCCATTACGGCTCGACTTTTGGTGTCCTCCTCGGTTTAGCGTCATTTAAAGAAAGAGGGTAAGCACAACGTAAAAAAAATCGAAAAAAAAAAATAGGACGAGCCTGCCAAAGATAAGGCCATTACGGCTCGCCTTTAGGTGTCCTCCTCGGGATACCGTCATTTAAAGAACGAGAGTCATCACGACGTAAAAAAAACCAAAAAAAAAAATTAGAGGAGCCTGCCGAAGATGAGGCCATTACGGCTCGCCTTTAGGTGTCCTCCTCGGGATAGCGTCATTTAAACAACGAGGGTCAGCACGTGGTAAAAAAAAAACCGGAGGAGCCTGCCGAAGATGAGACCATTACGACTCGCCTTTAGGTGTCCTCCTCGGGATAGCGTCACTTAAAGAACGAGAGTCAGCACGATGTAAAAAAAACCGGAAAAAAAAATCGGAGGAGCCTGTCGAAGATGAGGCCATTATGGCTCGCCTTTTGGTGTCCTCCTCGGGATAGCGTCATTTAAACAACGAGGGTCAGCACGTAGTAAAAAAAAATCGGAGGAGCCTGCCGAAGATGAGGCCATTACGGCTCGCCTTTAGGTGTCCTCCTCGGGATAGCGTCATTTAAAGAACGAGAGTCAGCACGACATAGAAAAAAAACCGGAAAAAAAATGGAGGAGCCTGCCGAAGATGAGGCCATTACTGCTCGACTTTTGGTGTCCTCCTCGGTTTAGCGTCATTTAAAGAACGAAGGTAAGCACAACGTAAAAAAATCGAAACAAAAAAAACAGATCGAGCCTGTCGAAGATAAGGCCATTACGGCTCGCCTTTATGTGTCCTCCTCGGGATACCGTCATTTAAAGAATGAGAGTCATTACGACGTAAAAAAAATCGAAAAAAAAAATTGGAGGAGCCTGCCGAAGATGAGGCCATTACGGCTCGCCTTTAGGTGTCCTCCTCGGGATAGCGTCATTTCAACAACGAGGGTCAGCACGTAGTAAAAAAAATCGGAGGAGCCTGCCGGAGATGAGGCCATTACGGCTCGCCTTTAGGTGTCCTCCCCGGGATAGCGTCATTTAAAGAACGAGAGTCAGCACGACGTAAAAAAAAACCGGAAAAAAAATGCAGGAGTCTGCCGAAGATGAGGCCTCTACGGCTCGACTTTTGGTGTCCTCCTCGGTTTAGCGTCATTTAAATAACGAAGGTAAGCACGACGTAAAAAAAAATCGAAACAAAAAAAACAGGACGAGCCTGCCGAAGATAAGGCCATTACGGCTCGCCTTTAGGTGTCCTCCTCGGGATACCGTCATTTAAAGAACGAGAGTCATCACGACGTAAAAAAAATAAAAAAAAAAAAATCGGAGGAGCCTGCCGAAGATGAGGCCATTACGGCTCGCCTTTAGGTGTCCTCCTCGGGATACCGTCACTAAAAGAACGAGAGTCAGCACGACCTAAAAAAAACTGGAAAAAAAATGGAGGAGCCTGCCGAAGATGAGGCCATTACGGCTCGCCTTTTGTTGTCCTCCTCGGTTTAGCGTCATTTAAAGAACGAGGGTCAGCTTGACATAAAAAACCCGGAAAAAAAACAAGAGGAGCCTGCGGAAGATGAGGCCATTACGGCTCGCCTTTAGGTGTCCTCCTCGGTTTAGCTTTATTTAAAGAACGAGGGTAAGCACGACGTAAAAAAAAACCGAAAAAAAAAACAAGAGGAGCCTGCCGAAGATGAGGCCATTACGGCTCGCCTTTAGGTGTCCTCCTTGGGATGCGTCATTTAAAGAACGAGAGTCATAACGACGTAAAAAAAACCGGAAAAAAAAATCGGAGGAGCCTGCCGAAGATGAGGCCATTACGGCTCGCCTTTAGGTGTCCTCCTCGGGATAGCATCATTTAAACAACGAGGGTCTGCACGTAGTAAAAAAAAATCGGAGGAGCCTGCCGAAGATGAGGCCATTACGGCTCGCCTGTAGGTATCCTCCTCGGGACAGCGTCATTTAAAGAACGAGAGTCAGCACGACGTAAAAAAAAAACCGGAAAAAAAATGGAGGAGCCTGCCGAAGATGAGGCCATTACGGCTCGACTTTTGGTGTCCTCCTCGGTTTAGCGTCATTTAATGAACGAAGGTAAGCACGACGTAAAAAAAAACCGGAGGAGCCTGCCGAAGATGAGGCCATTAAGGCTCGCCTTTAGGTGTCCTCTTCGGTCTAGCGTCATTTAAAGAACGAGGGTAAGCACGACTTAAAAAAAAAACCGGAAAAAAATACAGGTGGAGCCTACCGAAGATGAGGCCATTACGGCTCGCCTTTAGGTGTCTTCCTTGGCATAGCGCCATTTAAAGAACGAGGGTCAGCACGACGTAAAAAAAACCGAAAAAAAAATCGGAGGAGTCTGCCAAAGATGAGGCCATTTCGGCTCGCCTTTAGGTGTCCTCCTCGGGATAGCGTCATTTAAACAACGAGGGTCAGCACGTAGTAAAAAAAAACCGGAGGAGCCTGCCGAAGATGAGGCAATTACGGCTCGCGTTTAGGTGTCCTCCTCGGGATAGCGTCACTAAAAGAACGAGAGTCAGCACGACCTAAAATAAACTGGAAAAAAAATGGAGGAGCCTGCCGAAGATGAGGCCATTATGGCTCGCCTTTTGGTGTCCTCCTCGGTTTAGCGTCATTTAAAGAACGAGGATCAGCACGACGTAAAAAAAACCGAAAAAAAAAACAAGAGGAGCCTGCCGAAGATGAGGCCATTACGCCTCGCCTTTAGGTGTCCTCCTCGGTTTAGCGTTATTTAAAGAACGAGGGTAAGCACGACGTAAAAAAAACCGAAAAAAAAATAGGAGGAGCCTGCCGAAGATAAGGCCAATACGGCTCGCCTTTAGGTGTCCTCCTTGGGATAGCGTCATTTAAAGAACGAGAGTCATCACGACGTAAAAAAAACTGGAAAAAAAATCGGAGGAGCCTGCCGAAGATGAGGCCATTACGGCTCGCCTTTAGTTGTCCTCCTCGGGATAGAGTCATTTCAACAACGAGGGTCAGCACGTGGTAAAAAAAATCGGAGGAGCCTGCTGAAGATGAGGCCATTACGGCTCGCCTTTAGGTGTCCTCCTCGGGATAGCGTCATTTAAAGAACGAGAGTCAGCACGACGTAAAAAAAAACCGGAAAAAAATGGAGGAGTCTGCCGAAGATGAGGCCATTACGGCTCGACTTTTGGTGTCCTCCTCGGTTTAGCATCATTTAAAGAACGAAGGTAAGCACGACGTAAAAAAATATCGAAACGAAAAAAACAGGACGAGCCTGCCGAAGATAAGGCCATTACGGCTCGCCTTTAGGTGTCCTCCTCGGGATACCGTCATTTAAAGAACGAGAGTTATCACGACGTAAAAAAAACCAAAAAAAAAAATCGGAGGAGCCTGCCGAAGATGAGGCCATTACGGCTCGCCTTTAGGTGTCCTCCTCGGGAGAGCGTCATTTAAACAACAAGGGTCAGCACGTAGTAAAAAAAAAAAAAAACCGGAGGAGCCTGCCGAAGATGAGACCATTACGGCTCGCCTTTAGGTGTCCTCCTCGGGATAGCGTCACTTAAAGAACGAGAGTCAGCACGATGTAAAAGAAACCGGAAAAAAAAATCGGAGGATCCTGCCGAAGATGAGGCCATTATGGCTCGCCTTTAGGTGTCCTCCTCGGGATAGCGTCATTTAAACAACGAGGGTCAGCACGTAGTAAAAAAAATCGGAGGAGCCTGCCGAAGATGAGGCCATTACGGCTCGCCTTTAGGTGTCCTCCTCGGGATAGCGTCATTTAAAGAACGAGAGTCAGCACGACCTAAAATAAACTGGAAAAAAAAGGAGGAGCCTGCCGAAGATGAGGCCATTACGGCTCGCCTTTTGGTGTCCTCCTCGGTTTAGCGTCATTTAAAGAATGAGGGTCAGCACGACTTAAAAAAAACCGGAAAAAAAAACAAGAGGAGCCTGCCGAAGATGAGGCCATTACGGCTCGCCTTTAGGTGTCCTCCTGGGTTTAGCGTTATTTAAAGAACGAGGGTAAGCACGACGTAAAAAAAAACAGGAGCAGCTTGTCGAAGATGAGGCCATTACGGCTCGCCTTTAGGTGTCTTCCTTGGGATAGCGTCATTTAAAGAACGAGAGTCATCACGACGTAATAAAAACCGGAAAAAAAAATCGGAGGAGCATGCCGAAGATGAGGCCATTACGGCTCGCCTTTAGGTGTCCTCCTCGGGATAGCGTCATTTAAAGAACGGGAGTCAGCACGACGTAAAAAAAATCCGGAAAAAAAATGGAGGAGCCTGCCGAAGATGAGGCCATTACGGCTCGACTTTTGGTGTCCTCCTCGGTTTAGCGTCATTTAAAGAACGAAGGTAAGCACGACGTAAAAGAAAATCGAAACGAAAAAAACAGGACGAGCCTGCCGAAGATAAGGCCATTACGGCTCGCCTTTAGGTGTCCTCCTCGGGATACCGTCATTTAAAGAACGAGAGTCATCACGACGTAAAAAAAACCTAAAAAAAAAAATCGGAGGAGCCTGCCGAAGATGAGGCCATTACGGCTCGCCTTTAGGTGTCCTCCTCGGGATAACGTCATTTAAACAACGAGGGTCAGCACGTAGTAAAAAAAAAATCGGAGGAGCCTGCCAAAGATGAGACCGTTACGGCTCGCCTTTAGGTGTCCTCCTCGGGATAACGTCACTTAAAGAACGAGAGTCAGCACGATGTAAAAAAAACCGGAAAAAAAAATCGGAGGAGCCTATCGAAGATGAGGCCATTACGGCTCGCCTTTAGGTGTCCTCCTCGGGATAGCGTCATTTAAACAACGAGGGTCAGCATGTTGTAAAAAAAAATCGGAGGAGCCTGCCGAAGATGAGGCCATCACGGCTCGCCTTTAGGTGTCCTCCTCGGGATAGCGTCATTTAAAGAACGAAGGTAAGCACGACGTAAAAAAAATCGAAACAAAAAAAACAGGACGAGCCTGCCAAAGATGAGGCCATTACGGCTCGCCTTTAGGTGTCCTCCTCGGGATACCGTCAATTAAAGAACGAGAGTCATCACGACGTAAAAAAAACCGGAAAAAAAATTGGAGGAGCCTGTCGAAGATGAGGCCATTACGGCTCGCCTTTAGGTGTCCTCCTTGGGATAGCGTCATTTAAACAACGAGGGTCAGCACGTAGTAAAAAAAAAACCGGTGGAGCCTGCCAAAGATGAGGCCATTATGGCTCGCCTTTAGGTGTCCTCCTCGGGATAGCGTCACTTAAAGAACGAGAGTCAGCACGATATAAAAAAAACTGGAAAAAAAATGGAGGAGCCTGCCGAAGATGAGGCCATTACGGCTCGCCTTTTGGTGTCCACCTCGGTTTAGCGTCATTTAAAGAACGAGGGTAAGCACAACGTAAAAAAAATCGAAACAAAAAAAATAGGACGAGCCTGCCAAAGATAAGGCCATTACGGCTCGCCTTTAGGTGTCCTCCTCGGGATACCGTCATTTAAAGAACGAGAGTCATCACGACGTAAAAAAAACCGAAAAAAAAAATCGGAGGAGCCTGCCGAAGATGAGGCCATTACGGCTCGCCTTTAGGTGTCCTCCTCGGGATAGCGTCATTTAAACAACGAGGGTCAGCACGTAGTAAAAAAAAACCGGAGGAGCCTGCCGAAGATGAGACCATTACGGCTCGCCTTTAGGTGTCCTCCTCGGGATAGCGTCACTTAAATAACGAGAGTCAGCACGATGTAAAAAAAACAGGAAAAAAAATCGGAGGAGCCTGCCGAAGATGAGGCCATTACGGCTCGACTTTTGGTGTCCTCCTCGGTTTAGCGTCATTTAAAGAACGAGGGTAAGCACAACGTAAAAAAAATCGAAACAAAAAAAATAGGATGAGCCTGCCAAAGATAAGGCCATTACGGCTCGCCTTTAGGTGTCCTCCTCGGGATACCGTCATTTAAAGAAACAGAGTCATCACGACGTAAAAAAAACCGAAAAAAAAAATCGGAGGAGCCTGCCGAAGATGAGGCCATTACGGCTCGCCTTTAGGTGTCCTCCTCGAGATAGCGTCATTTAAACAACGAGAATCAGCACGTAGTAAAAAAAATCGGAGGAGCCTGCCGAAGATGAGGCCATTACGGCTCGCCTTTAGGTGTCCTCCTCGAGATAGCGTCATTTAAAGAACGAGAGTCAGCACGACATAAAAAAAAACCGGAAAAAAAAATGGTGGAGCCTGCCGAAGATGAGGCCATTACGGCTCGACTTTTGGTGTCCTCCTCGGTTTAGCGTCATTTAAAGAACGAAGGTAAGCAGGACGTAAAAAAAAATCGAAACAAAAAAAACAGGACGAGCCTGTCAAAGATAAGGCCATTACGGCTCGCCTTTATGTGTCCTCCTCGGGATACCGTCATTTAAAGAACGAGAGTCATCACGACGTAAAAAAAATCGAAAAAAAATTGGAGGAGCCTGCCGAAGATGAGGCCATTACGGCTCGCCTTTAGGTGTCCTCCTCGGGATAGCGTCATTTCAACAACGAGGGTCAGCACGTGGTAAAAAAAATCGGAGGAGCCTGCCGAAGATGAGGCCAATACGGCTCGCCTTTAGGTGTCCTCCTCGGGATAGCGTCATTTAAAGAACGAGAGTCATCACAACGTAAAAAAATCTGGAAAAAAAATCGTAGGAGCCTGCCGAAGATGAGGCCATTACGGCTCGCCTTTAGTTGTCCTCCTCGGGATAGCGTCATTTCAACAACGAGGGTCAGCACGTAGTAAAAAAAATCGGAGGAGCCTACCGAAGATGAGGCCATTACGGCTCGCCTTTAGGTGTCCTCCTCGGGATAGCGTCATTTAAAGAATGAGAGTCAGCACGACGTAAAAAAAACAGGAAAAAAAATGGAGGAGTCTGCCGAAGATGAGGCCATTTCGGCTCGACTTTTGGTGTCCTCCTCGGTTTAGCGTCATTTAAAGAACGAAGGTAAGCACGACTTAAAAAAAAATCGAAACGAAAAAAACAGGACGAGCCTACCGAAGATAAGGCCATTACGGCTCGCCTTTAGGTGTCCTCCTCGGGATAGCGTCACTAAAAGAACGAGAGTCATCACGACCTAAAAAAAACTGGAAAAAAAATGGAGGAGCCTGCCGAAGATGAGGCCATTATGGCTCGCCTTTTGGTGTCCTCCTCGGTTTAGCGTCATTTAAAGAACGAGGATCAGCACGACGTAAAAAAAAACCGAAAAAAAAAACAAGAGGAACCTGCCGAAGATGAGGCCATTACGCCTCGCCTTTAGGTGTCCTCCTCGGTTTAGCGTTATTTAAAGAACGAGGGTAAGCACGACGTAAAAAAAACCGAAAAAAAAATAGGAGGAGCCTGCCGAAGATAAGGCCAATACGGCTCGCCTTTAGGTGTCCTTCTTGGGATAGCGTCATTTAAAGAACGAGAGTCATCACGACGTAAAAAAAACTGGAAAAAAAATCGGAGGAGCCTGCCGAAGATGAGGCCATTACGGCTCGCCTTTAGTTGTCCTCCTCGGGATAGAGTCATTTCAACAACGAGGGTCAGCACGTGGTAAGAAAAATCGGAGGAGCCTGCTGAAGATGAGGCCATTACGGCTCGCCTTTAGGTGTCCTCCTCGGGATAGCGTCATTTAAAGAACGAGAGTCAGCACGACGTAAAAAAAAACCGGAAAAAAATGGAGGAGTCTGCCGAAGATGAGGCCATTACGGCTCGACTTTTGGTGTCCTCCTCGGTTTAGCGTCATTTAAAGAACGAAGGTAAGCACGACGTAAAAAAAATCGAAACAAAAAAAACAGGACGAGCCTGCAGAAGATAAGGCCATTACGGCTCGCCTTTAGGTGTCCTCCTCGGGATACCGTCATTTAAAGAACGAGAGTTATCACGACGTAAAAAAAACCAAAAAAAAAAATCGGAGGAGCCTGCCGAAGGTGAGGCCATTACGGCTCGCCTTTAGGTGTCCTCCTTGGGAGAGCGTCATTTAAACAACAAGGGTCAGCACGTAGTAAAAAAAAAAAAACCGGAGGAGCCTGCCGAAGATGAGACCATTACGGCTCGCCTTTAGGTGTCCTCCTCGGGATAGCGTCACTTAAAGAACGAGAGTCAGCACGATGTAAAAGAAACCGGAAAAAAAAATCGGAGGATCCTGCCGAAGATGAGGCCATTATGGCTCGCCTTTAGGTGTCCTCCTCGGGATAGCGTCATTTAAACAACGAGGGTCAGCACGTAGTAAAAAAAATTTGGAGGAGCCTGCCGAAGATGAGGCCATTACGGCTCGCCTTTAGGTGTCCTCCTCGGGATAGCGTCATTTAAAGAACGAGAATCAGCACGACATAAAAAAAACCGGAAAAAAAATGGAGGAGCCTGCCGAAGATGAGGCCATTACGGCTCGACTTTTGGTGTCCTCCTCGGTTTAGCGTCATTTAAAGAACGTAGGTAAGCACGACGTAAAAAAAAATAGAGACAAAAAAAACAGGACGAGCCTACCGAAGATAAGGCCATTACGGCTCGCCTTTATGTGTCCTCCTCGGGATACCGTCATTTAAAGAACGAGAGTCATCACGACGTAAAAAAAATCGAAAAAAAAAATTGGAGGAGCCTGCCGAAGATGAGGCCATTACGGCTCGCCTTTAGGTGTCCTCCTCGGGATAGCGTCATTTCAACAACGAGGGTCAGCACGTAGTAAAAAAAAAACCGGAGGAGCCTGCCAAAGATGAGGCCATTACGGCTCGCCTTTAGGTGTCCTCCTCGGGATAGCGTCACTTAAAGAACGAGAGTCAGCACGATGTAAAAAAAACTGGAAAAAAATGGAGGAGCCTGCCGAAGATGAGGCCATTACGGCTCGCCCTTTGGTGTCCTCCTCGGTTTAGCGTCATTTAAAGAACGAGGGTAAGCATAACGTAAAAAAAATCGAGACAAAAAAAATAGGACGAGCCTGCCAAAGATAAGGCCATTACGGCTCGCCTTTAGCTGTCGTCCTTTGGATACCGTCATTTAAAGAACGAGAGTCATCACGACGTAAAAAAAACCGAAAAAAAAATCGGAGGAGCCTGCCGAAGATGAGGCCATTACAGCTCGCCTTTAGGTGTCCTCCTCGGGATAGCGTCATTTAAATAACGAGGGTCAGCACGTAGTAAAAAAAAACCGGAGGAGCCTGCCGAAGATGAGACCATTACGGCTCGCCTTTAGGTGTCCTCCTCGGGATAGCGTCACTTAAAAAACGAGAGTCACCACGATGTAAAAGAAACCGGAAAAAAAAATCGGAGGATCCTGCCGAAGATGAGGCCATTATGGCTCGCCTTTAGGTGTCCTCCTCGGGATAGCGTCATTTAAACAACGAGGGTCAGCACGTAGTAAAAAAAAATCGGAGGAGCCTGCCGAAGATGTGGCCATTACGGCTCGCCTTTAGGTGTCCTCCTCGGGATAGCGTCATTTAAAGAACGAGAATCAGCACGACATAAAAAAAACCGGAAAAAAAATGGAGGAGCCTGCCGAAGATGAGGCCATTACGGCTCGACTTTTGGTGTCCTCCTCGGTTTAGCGTCATTTAAAGAACGAAGGTAAGCACGACGTAAAAAAAAATCGAGACAAAAAAAATAGGACGAGCCTACCGAAGATAAGGCCATTACGGCTCGCCTTTATGTGTCCTCCTCGGGATAGCGTCATTTAAATAACGAGGGTCAGCACGTAGTAAAAAAAAAACCGGAGGAGCCTGCCGAAGATGAGACCATTACGGCTCGCCTTTAGGTGTCCTCCTCGGGATAGCGTCACTTAAAGAACGAGAGTCAGCACGATGTAAAAAAAACCGGAAAAAAAAATCGGAGGAGCCTGCCGAAGATGAGGCCATTATGGCTCGCCTTTAGATGTCCTCCTCGGGATAGCGTCATTTAAACAACGAGGGTCAGCACGTAGTAAAAAAAAATCGGAGGAGCCTGCCGAAGATGAGGCCATTACGGCTCGCCTTTAGGTGTCCTCCTCGGGAGAGCGTCATTTAAACAACAAGGGTCAGCACGTAGTAAAAAAAAAAACCGGAGGAGCCTGCCGAAGATGAGACCATTACGGCTCGCCTTTAGGTGTCCTCCTCGGGATAGCGTCACTTAAAGAACGAGAGTCAGCACGATGTAAAAAAAACCGGAAAAAAAAAATCGGAGGAGCCTGCCGAAGATGAGGCCATTATGGCTCGCCTTTAGGTGTCCTCCTCGGGAGAGCGTCATTTAAACCACAAGGGTCAGCACGTAGTAAAAAAAAAACCGGAGGAGCCTGCCGAAGATGAGACCATTACGGCTCGCCTTTAGGTGTCCTCCTCGGGATAGCGTCACTTAAAGAACGAGAGTAAGCACGATGTAAAAAAAACCGGAAAAAAAAATCGGAGGAACCTGCCGAAGATGAGGCCATTACGGCTCGCCTTTAGGTGTCCTCCTCGGGATAGCTTCATTTAAACAACGAGGGTCAGCACGTAGTAAAAAAAAAACGGAGGAGCCTGCCGAAGATGAGGCCATTACGGCTCGCCTATAGGTGTCCTCCTCGGGATAGCGTCATTTAAAGAACGAGAGTCAGCACGACGTAAAAAAAAACCGGAAAAAAATGGAGGAGTCTGCCGAAGATGAGGCCATTACGACTCGACTTTTGGTGTCCTCCTCGGTTTAGCGTCATTTAAAGAACGAAGGTAAGTACGACGTAAAAATAATCGAAACGAAAAAAACAGGACGAGCCTGCCGAAGATAAGGCCATTACGGCTCGCCTTTAGGTGTCCTCCTCAGGATACCGTCATTTAAAGAACGAGAGTCATCACGACGTAAAAAAAACCAAAAAAAAAAATCGGAGGAGCCTGCCGAAGATGAGGCCATTACGACTCGCCTTTAGGTGTCCTCCTCGAGATAGCGTCATTTAAACAACAAGGGTCAGCACGTAGTAAAAAAAAAAACGGAGGAGCCTGCCGAAGATGAGACCATTACGGCTCGCCTTTAGGTGTCCTCCTCGGGATAGCGTCACTTAAAGAACGAGAGTCAGCACGATGTAAAAAAAACCGGAAAAAAAAAATCGGAGGAGCCTGCCGAAGATGAGGCCATTATGGCTCGCCTTTAGGTGTCCTCCTCGGGAGAGCGTCATTTAAACAACAAGGGTCAACACGTAGTAAAAAAAAAACCGGAGGAGCCTGCCGAAGATGAGACCATTACGGCTCGCCTTTAGGTGTCCTCCTCGGGATAGCGTCACTTAAAGAACGAGAGTCAGCACGATGTAAAAAAAACCGGAAAAAAAAAATCGGAGGAGCCTGCCGAAGATGAGGCCATTACGGCTCGCCTTTAGGTGTCCTCCTCGGGATAGCGTCATTTAAAGAACGAGAGTCAGCACGACATAAAAAAAAACCGGAAAAAAAATGGAGGAGCCTGCCGAAGATAAGGCCATTACGGCTCGACTTTTGGTGTCCTCCTCGGTTTAGCGTCATTTAAAGAACGAAGGTAAGCACGACGTAAAAAAAAAATCGAAACAAAAAAAATAGGACGAGCCTGCCGAAGATAAGGCCATTACGGCTCGCCTTTATGTGTCCTCCTCGGGATACCGTCATTTAAAGAACGAGAGTCATCACAACGTTAAAAAAATCGAAAAAAAAATTGGAGGAGCCTGCCGAAGATGAGGCAATTACGGCTCGCCTTTAGGTGTCCTCCTCGGGATAGCGTCATTTCAACAATGAGGGTCAGCACGTAGTAAAAAAAAACCGGAGGAGCCTGCCAAAGATGAGGCCATTACGGCTCGCCTTTAGGTGTCTTCCTCGGGATAGCGTCACTTAAAGAACGAGAGTCAGCACGAAGTAAAAAAAACTGGAAAAAAATGGAGGAGCCTGCCGAAGATGAGGCCATTACGGCTCGCCTTTTGTGTCCTCCTCGGTTTAGCGTCATTTAAAGAACGAGGGTAAGCACAACGTAAAAAATATCGTGACAAAAAAAATAGGACGAGCCTGCCAAAGATAAGGCCATTACGGCTCGCCTTTAGGTGTCCTCCTTTGGATACCGTCATTTAAAGAATGAGAGTCATCACGACGTAAAAAAAACCGAAAAAAAAAATCGGAGGAGCCTGCCGAAGATGAGGCCATTACGGCTCGCCTTTAGGTGTCCTCCTCGGGATAGCGTCATTTAAATAACGAGGGTCAGCACGTAATAAAAAAAAACCGGAGGAGCCTGCCGAAGATGAGACCATTACGGCTCGCCTTTAGGTGTCCTCCTCGGGATAACGTCACTTAAAGAACGAGAGTCAGCACGATGTAAAAAAAACCGGAAAAAAAAATCGGAGGAACCTGCCGAAGATGAGGCCATTACGGCTCGCCTTTAGGTGTCCTCCTCGGGATAGCTTCATTTAAACAACGAGGGTCAGCACGTAGTAAAAAAAAACGGAGGAGCCTGCCGAAGATGAGGCCATTACGGCTCGCCTATAGGTGTCCTCCTCGGGATAGCGTCATTTAAAGAACGAGAGTCAGCACGACGTAAAAAAAAAAACCGGAAAAAAAATGGAGGAGTCTGCCGAAGATGAGGCCATTACGACTCGACTTTTGGTGTCCTCCTCGGTTTAGCGTCATTTAAAGAACGAAGGTAAGTACGACGTAAAAATAATCGAAACGAAAAAAACAGGACGAGCCTGCCGAAGATAAGGCCATTACGGCTCGCCTTTAGGTGTCCTCCTCGGGATACCGTCATTTAAAGAACGAGAGTCATCACGACGTAAAAAAAACCAAAAAAAATAATCGGAGGAGCCTGCCGAAGATGAGACCATTACGGCTCGCCTTTAGGTGTCCTCCTCGGGATAGCGTCACTTAAAGAACGAGAGTCAGCACGATGTAAAAAAAACCGGAAAAAAAAATCGGAGGAGCCTGCCGAAGATGAGGCCATTATGGCTCGCCTTTAGGTGTCCTCCTCGGGAGAGCGTCATTTAAACAACAAGGGTCAGCACGTAGTAAAAAAAAAAACCGGAGGAGCCTGCCGAAGATGAGACCATTACGGCTCGCCTTTAGGTGTCCTCCTCGGGATAGCGTCACTTAAAGAACGAGAGTCAGCACGATGTAAAAAAAACCGGAAAAAAAAAATCGGAGGAGCCTGCCGAAGATGAGGCCATTACGGCTCGCCTTTAGGTGTCCTCCTCGGGATAGCGTCATTTAAAGAACGAGAGTCAGCACGACATAAAAAAAAACCGGAAAAAAATGGAGGAGCCTGCCGAAGATGAGGCCATTACGGCTCGACTTTTGGTGTCCTCCTCGGTTTAGCGTCATTTAAAGAACGAAGGTAAGCACGACGTAAAAAAAAATCGAAACAAAAAAAATAGGACGAGCCTGCCGAAGATAAGGCCATTACGGCTCGCCTTTATGTGTCCTCCTCGGGATACCGTCATTTAAAGAACGAGAGTCATCACGACGTTAAAAAAATCGAAAAAAAAAAATTGGAGGAGCCTGCCGAAGATGAGGCAATTACGGCTCGCCTTTAGGTGTCCTCCTCGGGATAGCGTCATTTCAACAACGAGGGTCAGCACGTAGTAAAAAAAAAACCGGAGGAGCCTGCCAAAGATGAGGCCATTACGGCTCGCCTTTAGGTGTCCTCCTCGGGATAGCGTCACTTAAAGAACGAGAGTCAGCACGAAGTAAAAAAAACTGGAAAAAAATGGAGGAGCCTGCCGAAGATGAGGCCATTACGGCTCGCCTTTTGGTGTCCTCCTCGGTTTAGCGTCATTTAAAGAACGAGGGTAAGCACAACGTAAAAAAAATCGTGACAAAAAAAATAGGACGAGCCTGCCAAAGATAAGGCCATTACGGCTCGCCTTTAGGTGTCCTCCTTTGGATACCGTCATTTAAAGAATGAGAGTCATCACGACGTAAAAAAAACCGAAAAAAAAAATTGGAGGAGCCTGCCGAAGATGAGGCCATTACGGCTCGCCTTTAGGTGTCCTCCTCGGGATAGCGTCATTTAAAGAACGAGAGTCAGCACGACATAAAAAAAAACCGGAAAAAAATGGAGGAGCCTGCCGAAGATGAGGCCATTACGGCTCGACTTTTGGTGTCCTCCTCGGTTTAGCGTCATTTAAAGAACGAAGGTAAGCACGACGTAAAAAAAAATCGAAACAAAAAATATAGGACGAGCCTGCCGAAGATAAGGCCATTACGGCTCGCCTTTATGTGTCCTCCTCGGGATACCGTCATTTAAAGAACGAGAGTCATCACGACGTTAAAAAAATCGAAAAAAAAAATTGGAGGAGCCTGCCGAAGATGAGGCAATTACGGCTCGCCTTTAGGTGTCCTCCTCGGGATAGCGTCATTTCAACAACGAGGGTCAGCACGTAGTAAAAAAAAAACCGGAGGAGCCTGCCAAAGATGAGGCCATTACGGCTCGCCTTTAGGTGTCCTCCTCGGGATAGCGTCACTTAAAGAACGAGAGTCAGCACGAAGTAAAAAAAACTGGAAAAAAATGGAGGAGCCTGCCGAAGATGAGGCCATTACGGCTCGCCTTTTGGTGTCCTCCTCGGTTTAGCGTCATTTAAAGAACGAGGGTAAGCACAACGTAAAAAAAATCGTGACAAAAAAAAATAGGACGAGCCTGCCAAAGATAAGGCCATTACGGCTCGCCTTTAGGTGTCCTCCTTTGGATACCGTCATTTAAAGAATGAGAGTCATCACGACGTAAAAAAAACCGAAAAAAAAAATCGGAGGAGCCTGCCGAAGATGAGGCCATTACGGCTCGCCTTTAGGTGTCCTCCTCGGGATAGCGTCATTTAAACAACAAGGGTCAACACGTAGTAAAAAAAAAAACCGGAGGAGCCTGCCGAAGATGAGACCATTACGGCTCGCCTTTAGGTGTCCTCCTCGGGATGGCGTCACTTAAAGAACGAGAGTCAGCACGATGTAAAAAAAACCGGAAAAAAAAAAATCGGAGGAGCCTGCCGAAGATGAGGCCATTACGGCTCGCCTTTAGGTGTCCTCCTCGGGATAGCGTCATTTAAAGAACGAGAGTCAGCACGACATAAAAAAAAACCGGAAAAAAAATGGAGGAGCCTGCCGAAGATGAGGCCATTACGGCTCGACTTTTGGTGTCCTCCTCGGTTTAGCGTCATTTAAAGAACGAAGGTAAGCACGACGTAAAAAAAAATCGAAACAAAAAAATAGGACGAGCCTGCCGAAGATAAGGCCATTACGGCTCGCCTTTATGTGTCCTCCTCGGGATACCGTCATTTAAAGAACGAGAGTCATCACGACGTTAAAAAAATCGAAAAAAAAAAATTGGAGGAGCCTACCGAAGATGAGGCAATTACGGCTCGCCTTTAGGTGTCCTCCTCGGGATAGCGTCATTTCAACAACGAGGGTCAGCACGTAGTAAAAAAAAAACCGGAGGAGCCTGCCAAAGATGAGGCCATTACGGCTCGCCTTTAGGTGTCCTCCTCGGGATAGCGTCACTTAAAGAATGAGAGTCAGCACGAAGTAAAAAAAACTGGAAAAAAATGGAGGAGCCTGCCGAAGATGAGGCCATTACGGCTCGCCTTTTGGTGTCCTCCTCGGTTTAGCGTCATTTAAAGAACGAGGGTAAGCACAACGTAAAAAAAATCGTGACAAAAAAAATAGGACGAGCCTGCCAAAGATAAGGACATTACGGCTCGCCTTTAGGTGTCCTCCTTTGGACACCGTCATTTAAAGAATGAGAGTCATCACGACGTAAAAAAAACCGAAAAAAAAAATCGGAGGAGCCTGCCGAAGATGAGGCCATTACGGCTCGCCTTTAGGTGTCCTCCTCGGGATAGCGTCATTTAAATAACGAGGGTCAGCACGTAATAAAAAAAAACTGGAGGAGCCTGCCGAAGATGAGACCATTACGGCTCGCCTTTAGGTGTCCTCCTCGGGATAGCGTCACTTAAAGAACGAGAGTCAGCACGATGTAAAAAAAACCGGAAAAAAAAATCGGAGGAACCTGCCGAAGATGAGGCCATTATGGCTCGCCTTTAGGTGTCCTCCTCGGGATAGCTTCATTTAAACAACGAGGGTCAGCACGTAGTAAAAAAAAAACGGAGGAGCCTGCCGAAGATGAGGCCATTACGGCTCGCCTATAGGTGTCCTCCTCGGGATAGCGTCATTTAAAGAACGAGAGTCAGCACGACGTAAAAAAAAAACCGGAAAAAAAATGGAGGAGTCTGCCGAAGATGAGGCCATTACGACTCGACTTTTGGTGTCCTCCTCGGTTTAGCGTCATTTAAAGAACGAAGGTAAGTACGACGTAAAAATAATCGAAACGAAAAAAACAGGACGAGCCTGCCGAAGATAAGGCCATTACGGCTCGCCTTTAGGTCTCCTCCTCGGGATACCGTCATTTAAAGAACGAGAGTCATCACGACGTAAAAAAAACCAAAAAAAAAATCGGAGGAGCCTGCCGAAGATGAGGCCATTACGTCTCGCCTTTAGGTGTCCTCCTCGAGATAGCGTCATTTAAACAACAAGGGTCAGCACGTAGTAAAAAAAAACCGGAGGAGCCTGCCGAAGATGAGGCCATTACGGCTCGCCTTTTGGTGTCCTCCTCGGTTTAGCGTCATTTAAAGAACGAGGGTAAGCACAACGTAAAAAAAATCGTGACAAAAAAAAATAGGACGAGCCTGCCAAAGATAAGGCCATTACGGCTCGCCTTTAGGTGTCCTCCTTTGGATACCGTCATTTAAAGAATGAGAGTCATCACGACGTAAAAAAAACCGAAAAAAAAAAATCGGAGGAGCCTGCCGATGATGAGGCCATTACGGCTCGCCTTTAGGTGTCCTCCTCGGGATAGCGTCATTTAAACAACAAGGGTCAACACGTAGTAAAAAAAAAAACCGGAGGAGCCTGCCGAAGATGAGACCATTACGGCTCGCCTTTAGGTGTCCTCCTCGGGATGGCGTCACTTAAAGAACGAGAGTCAGCACGATGTAAAAAAAACCGGAAAAAAAAAAATCGGAGGAGCCTGCCGAAGATGAGGCCATTACGGCTCGCCTTTAGGTGTCCTCCTCGGGATAGCGTCATTTAAAGAACGAGAGTCAGCACGACATAAAAAAAAAACGGAAAAAAAATGGAGGAGCCTGCCGAAGATGAGGCCATTACGGCTCGACTTTTGGTGTCCTCCTCGGTTTAGCGTCATTTAAAGAACGAAGGTAAGCACGACGTAAAAAAAAATCGAAACAAAAAAATAGGACGAGCCTGCCGAAGATAAGGCCATTACGGCTCGCCTTTAGGTGTCCTCCTCGGTTTAGCGTCATTTAAAGAACGAAGGTAAGCACGACGTAAAAAAAAATCGAAACAAAAAAAACAGGACGAGCCTGCCGAAGATAAGGCCATTACGGCTCGCCTTTATGTGTCCTCCTCGGGATACCGTCATTTAAAGAACGAGAGTCATCACGACGTTAAAAAAATCGAAAAAAAAAAATTGGAGGAGCCTACCGAAGATGAGGCAATTACGGCTCGCCTTTAGGTGTCCTCCTCGGGATAGCGTCATTTCAACAACGAGGGTCAGCACGTAGTAAAAAAAAAACCGGAGGAGCCTGCCAAAGATGAGGCCATTACGGCTCGCCTTTAGGTGTCCTCCTCGGGATAGCGTCACTTAAAGAATGAGAGTCAGCACGAAGTAAAAAAAACTGGAAAAAAATGGAGGAGCCTGCCGAAGATGAGGCCATTACGGCTCGCCTTTTGGTGTCCTCCTCGGTTTAGCGTCATTTAAAGAACGAGGGTAAGCACAACGTAAAAAAAATCGTGACAAAAAAAATAGGACGAGCCTGCCAAAGATAAGGACATTACGGCTCGCCTTTAGGTGTCCTCCTTTGGACACCGTCATTTAAAGAATGAGAGTCATCACGACGTAAAAAAAACCGAAAAAAAAAATCGGAGGAGCCTGCCGAAGATGAGGCCATTACGGCTCGCCTTTAGGTGTCCTCCTCGGGATAGCGTCATTTAAATAACGAGGGTCAGCACGTAATAAAAAAAAACTGGAGGAGCCTGCCGAAGATGAGACCATTACGGCTCGCCTTTAGGTGTCCTCCTCGGGATAGCGTCACTTAAAGAACGAGAGTCAGCACGATGTAAAAAAAACCGGAAAAAAAAATCGGAGGAACCTGCCGAAGATGAGGCCATTATGGCTCGCCTTTAGGTGTCCTCCTCGGGATAGCTTCATTTAAACAACGAGGGTCAGCACGTAGTAAAAAAAAAACGGAGGAGCCTGCCGAAGATGAGGCCATTACGGCTCGCCTATAGGTGTCCTCCTCGGGATAGCGTCATTTAAAGAACGAGAGTCAGCACGACGTAAAAAAAAAACCGGAAAAAAAATGGAGGAGTCTGCCGAAGATGAGGCCATTACGACTCGACTTTTGGTGTCCTCCTCGGTTTAGCGTCATTTAAAGAACGAAGGTAAGTACGACGTAAAAATAATCGAAACGAAAAAAACAGGACGAGCCTGCCGAAGATAAGGCCATTACGGCTCGCCTTTAGGTCTCCTCCTCGGGATACCGTCATTTAAAGAACGAGAGTCATCACGACGTAAAAAAAACCAAAAAAAAAAATCGGAGGAGCCTGCCGAAGATGAGGCCATTACGACTCGCCTTTAGGTGTCCTCCTCGAGATAGCGTCATTTAAACAACAAGGGTCAGCACGTAGTAAAAAAAAACCGGAGGAGCCTGCCGAAGATGAGACCATTACGGCTCGCCTTTAGGTGTCCTCCTCGGGATAGCGTCACTTAAAGAACGAGAGTCAGCACGATGTAAAAAAAACCGGAAAAAAAAATCGGAGGAGCCTGCCGAAGATGAGGCCATTATGGCTCGCCTTTAGGTGACCTCCTCGGGATAGCGTCATTTAAACAACGAGGGTCAGCACGTAGTAAAAAAAAATCGGAGGAGCCTGCCGAAGATGAGGCCATTACGGCTCGCCTTTAGGTGTCCTCCTCGGGATAGCGTCATTTAAAGAACGAGAGTCAGCACGACATAAAAAAAAAACCGGAAAAAAAATGGAGGAGCCTGCCGAAGATGAGGCCATTACGGCTCGACTTTTGGTGTCCTCCTCGGGATAGCGTCATTTCAACAACGAGGGTCAGCACGTAGTAAAAAAAAACCGGAGGAGGCTACCAAAGATGAGGCCATTACGGCTCGCCTTTAGGTGTCCTCCTCGGGATAGCGTCATTTAAAGAACGAGAGTCAGCACGATGTAAAAAAAACTGGAAAAAAATGGAGGAGCCTGCCGAAGATCAGGCCATTACGGCTCGCCTTTAGGTGTCCTCCTCGGGATAGCGTCATTTAAAGAACGAAGGTAAGCACGACGTAAAAAAAATCGAAACAAAAAAAATAGGACGAGCCTGCCAAAGATAAGGCCATTACGGCTCGCCTTTAGGTGTCCTCCTCGGGATACCGTCATTTAAAGAATGAGAGTCATCACGAAGTAAAAAAAACCGAAAAAAAAAAATCGGAGGAGCCTGCCGAAGATGAGGCCATTACGGCTCGCCTTTAGGTGTCCTCCTCGGGATAGCGTCATTTAAACAACGAGGGTCAGCACGTAGTAAAAAAAAACCGGAGGAGCCTACCGAAGATGAGACCATTACGGCTCGCCTTTAGGTGTCCTCCTCGGGATAGCGTCACTTAAATAACGAGAGTCAGCACGATGTAAAAAAAACAGGAAAAAAAAATCGGAGGAGCCTGCCGAAGATGAGGCCATTACGGCTCGCCTTTAGGTGTCCTCCTCGGGATAGCGTCATTTAAACAACGAAGGTCAGCATGTAGTAAAAAAAAATCGGAGGAGCCTGCCGAAGATGAGGCCATCACGGCTCGCCTTTAGGTGTCCTCCTCGGGATAGCGTCATTTAAAGAACGAAGGTAAGCACGACGTAAAAAAAATCGAAACAAAAAAAACAGGACGAGCCTACCAAAGTTAAGGCCATTACGGCTCGCCTTTAGGTGTCCTCCTCGGGATACCGTCAATTAAAGAACGAGAGTCATCACGACGTAAAAAAAACCGGAAAAAAAATTGGAGGAGCCTGTCGAAGATGAGGCCATTACGGCTCGCCTTTAGGTGTCCTCCTCGGGATAGCATCATTTAAACAACGAGGGTCAGCACGTAGTTAAAAAAAAACCGGAGGTGTCTGCCAAAGATGAGGCCATTATGGCTCGCCTTTAGGTGTCCTCCTCGGGATAGCGTCACTTTAATAACGAGAGTCAGCACGATGTAAAAAAAACAGGAAAAAAAAATCGGAGGAGCCTGCCGAAGATGAGGCCATTACGGCTCGACTTTTGGTGTCCTCCTCGGTTTAGCGTCATTTAAAGAACGAGGGTAAGCACAACGTAAAAAAAATCGAAACAAAAAAAATAGGACGAGCCTGCCAAAGATAAGGCCATTACGGCTCGCCTTTAGGTGTCCTCCTCGGGATACTGTCATTTAAAGAACGAGAGTCATCACGACGTAAAAAAAACCGAAAAAAAAAATCGGAGGAGCCTGCCGAAGATGAGGCCATTACGGCTCGCCTTTAGGTGTCCTCCTCGGGATAGCGTCATTTAAACAACGAGGGTCAGCACGTAGTAAAAAAAAACCGGAGGAGCCTACCGAAGATGAGACCATTACGGCTCGCCTTTAGGTGTCCTCCTCGGGATAGCGTCACTTTAATAACGAGAGTCAGCACGATGTAAAAAAAATAGGAAAAAAAAATCGGAGGAGCCTGCCGAAGATGAGGCCATTACGGCTCGACTTTTGGTGTCCTCCTCGGTTTAGCGTCATTTAAAGAACGAGGGTAAGCACAACGTAAAAAAAATCGAAACAAAAAAAATAGGACGAGCCTGCCAAAGATAAGGCCATTACGGCTCGCCTTTAGGTGTCCTCCTCGGGATACCGTCATTTAAAGAAACAGAGTCATCACGACGTAAAAAAAACCGAAAAAAAAAAATCGGAGGAGCCTGCCGAAGATGAGGCCATTACGGCTCGCCTTTAGGTGTCCTCCTCGAGATAGCGTCATTTAAACAACGAGGATCAGCACGTAGTAAAAAAAATCGGAGGAGCCTGCCGAAGATGAGGCCATTACGGCTCGCCTTTAGGTGTCCTCCTCGGGATAGCGTCATTTAAAGAACGAGAGTCAGCACGACATAAAAAAAAACCGGAAAAAAAAATGGTGGAGCCTGCCGAAGATGAGGCCATTACGGCTCGCCTTTAGGTGTCCTCCTCGGGATAGCGTCATTTCAACAACGAGGGTCAGCACGTGGTAAAAAAAATCGGAGGAGACTGCCGAAGATGAGGCCAATACGGCTCGCCTTTAGGTGTCCTCCTCGGGATAGCGTCATTTAAAGAACGAGAGTCATCACGACGTAAAAAAATCTGGAAAAAAAATCGTAGGAGCCTGCCGAAGATGAGGCCATTACGGCTCGCCTTTAGTTGTCCTCCTCGGGATAGCGTCATTTCAACAACGAGGGTCAGCACGTAGTAAAAAAAATCGGAGGAGCCTGCCGAAGATGAGGCCATTATGGCTCGCCTTTAGGTGTCCTCCTCGGGATAGCGTCATTTAAAGAATGAGAGTCAGCACGACGTAAAAAAAACCGGAAAAAAAATGGAGGAGTCTGCCGAAGATGAGGCCATTTCGGCTCGACTTTTGGTGTCCTCCTCGGTTTAGCGTCATTTAAAGAACGAAGGTAAGCACGACTTAAAAAAAAATCGAAACGAAAAAAACAGGACGAGCCTGCCGAAGATAAGGCCATTACGGCTCGCCTTTAGGTGTCCTCCTCGGGATACCGTCATTTAAAGAACGAGAGTCATCACGACGTAAAAAAAACCAAAAAAAAAATTGGAGGAGCCTGCCGAAGATGAGGACATTACGGCTCGCCTTTAGGTGTCCTCCTCGGGATAGCGTCATTTAAACAACGAGGGTCAGCACGTAGTAAAAAAAAACCGGAGGAGCCTGCCGAAGATGAGACCATTACGGCTCGCCTTTAGGTGTCCTCCTCGGGATAGCGTCACTTAAAGAACGAGAGTCAGCACGATGTAAAAAAAACCGGAAAAAAAAATCGGAGGAGCCTGTCGAAGATGAGGCCATTATGGCTCGCCTTTTGGTGTCCTCCTCGGGATAGCGTCATTTAAACAACGAGGGTCAGCACGTAGTAAAAAAAAATCGGAGGAGCCTGCCGAAGATGAGGCCATTACGGCTCGCCTTTAGGTGTCCTCCTCGGGATAGCGTCATTTAAAGAACGAGAGTCAGCACGACATAAAAAAAAAACCGGAAAAAAAATGGAGGAGCCTGCCGAAGATGAGGCCATTACTGCTCGACTTTTGGTGTCCTCCTCGGTTTAGCGTCATTTAAAGAACGAAGGTAAGCACAACGTAAAAAAAATCGAAACAAAAAAAACAGATTGAGCCTGTCGAAGATAAGGCCATTACGGCTCGCCTTTATGTGTCCTCCTCGGGATACCGTCATTTAAAGAACGAGAGTCATCACGACGTAAAAAAAATCGAAAAAAAAAATTGGAGGAGCCTGCCGAAGATGAGGCCATTACGGCTCGCCTTTAGGTGTCCTCCTCGGGATAGCGTCATTTCAACAACGAGGGTCAGCACGTAGTAAAAAAAATCGGAGGAGCCTGCCGAAGATGAGGCCATTACGGCTCGCCTTTAGGTGTCCTCCCCGGGATAGCGTCATTTAAAGAACGAGAGTCAGCACGACGTAAAAAAAAACCGGAAAAAAAATGGAGGAGTCTGCCGAAGATGAGGCCTCTACGGCTCGACTTTTGGTGTCCTCCTCGGTTTAGCGTCATTTAAAGAACGAAGGTAAGCACGACGTAAAAAAAAATCGAAACGAAAAAAACAGGACGAGCCTGCCGAAGATAAGGCCATTACGGCTCGCCTTTAGGTGTCCTCCTCGGGATACCATCATTTAAAGAACGAGAGTCATCACGACGTAAAAAAAATAAAAAAAAAAAATCGGAGGAGCCTGCCGAAGATGAGGCCATTACGGCTCGCTTTTAGGTGTCCTCCTCGGGATAGCGTCATTTAAACAACGAGGGTCAGCACGTAGTAAAAAAAAAACCGGAGGAGCCTGCCGAAGATGTGACCATTACGGCTCGCCTTTAGGTGTCCTCCTCGGGATAGCGTCACTTAAAAAACGAGAGTCAGCACGATGTAAAAAAAAACGGAAAAAAAAATCGGAGGAGCCTGCCGAAGATGAGGCCATTATGGCTCGCCTTTAGGTGTCCTCCTCGGGATAGCGTCATTTAAACAACGAGGGTCAGCACGTAGTAAAAAAAAATCGGAGGAGCCTGCCGAAGATGAGGCCATTACGGCTCGCCTTTAGGTGTCCTCCTCGGGATAGCGTCATTTAAAGAACGAGAGTCAGCACGACATAAAAAAAAACCGGAAAAAAATGGAGGAGCATGCCGAAGATGAGGCCATTACGGCTCGCCTTTAGGTGTCCTCCTCGGGATAGCGTCATTTCAACAACGAGGGTCAGCACGTGGTAAAAAAAATCGGAGGAGCCTGCCAAAGATGAGGCCAATACGGCTCGCCTTTAGGTGTCCTCCTTGGGATAGCGTCATTTAAAGAACGAGAGTCATCACGACGTAAAAAAAACTGGAAAAAAAATCGTAGGAGCCTGCCGAAGATGAGGCCATTACGGCTGGCCTTTAGTTGTCCTCCTCGGGATAGCGTCATTTCAACAACGAGGGTCAGCACGTAGTAAAAAAAATCGGAGGAGCCTGCCGAAGATGAGGCCATTACGGCTCGCCTTTAGGTGTCCTCCTCGGGATAGCGTCATTTAAAGAACGAGAGTCAGCACGACATAAAAAAAACCGGAAAAAAATGGAGGAGCATGCCGAAGATGAGGCCATTACGGCTCGCCTTTAGGTGTCCTCCTCGGGATAGCGTCATTTAAAGAACGAGAGTCAGCACGACATAAAAAAAAACCGGAAAAAAAAATGGAGGAGCCTGCCGAAGATGAGGCCATTACGGCCCGACTTTTGGTGTCCTCCTCGGTTTAGCGTCATTTAAAGAACGAAGGTAAGCACGACGTAAAAAAAAATCGAAACAAAAAAAACAGGACCAGCTTGTCGAAGATAAGGCCATTACGGCTCGCCTTTATGTGTCCTCCTCGGGATACCGTCATTTAAAGAACGAGAGTCATCACGACGTAAAAAAAAGCGAAAAAAAAAATTGGAGGAGCCTGCCGAAGATGAGGCCATTACGGCTCGCCTTTAGGTGTCCTCCTCGGGATAGCGTCATTTAAACAACGAGGGTCAGCACGTAGTAAAAAAAAATCGGAGGAGCCTGCCGAAGATGAGACTATTACGGCTCGCCTTTAGGTGTCCTCCTCGGGATAGCGTCACTTAAAGAACGAGAGTCAGCACGATGTAAAAAAAAATCGGAAAAAAAATCAGAGGATCCTGCCGAAGATGAGGCCTTTACGGCTCGCCTTTAGGTGTCCTCCTCGGGATAGCGTCATTTAAACAACGAGGGTCAGCACGTAGTAAAAAAAATCGGAGGAGCCTGCCGAAGATGAGGCCATTACGGCTCGCCTTTAGGTGTCCTCCTCGGGATAGCGTCATTTAAAGAACGAGAGTCAGCACGACATAAAAAAAAAACCGGAAAAAAAATGGAGGAGCCTGCCGAAGATGAGGCCATTACGGCTCGACTTTTGGTGTCCTCCTCGGTTTAGCGTCATTTAAAGAACGAAGGTAAGCACGACGTAAAAAAAATCGAAACAAAAAAAACAGGACGAGCCTGCCGAAGATAAGGCCATTACGGCTCTTCATTAGGTGTCCTCCTCGGGATGCCGTCATTTAAAGAACGAGAGTCATCACGACGTAAAAAAAACCGAAAAAAAAAATTGGAGGAGCCTGCCGAAGATGAGGCTATTACGGCCGCCTTTAGGTGTCCTCCTCGGGATAGCGTCATTTAAACAACGAGGGTCAGCACGTAGTAAAAAAAAACCGGAGGAGCCTGCCGAAGATGAGGCCATTACGGCTCGCCTTTAGGTGTCCTCCTCGGGATACCGTCACTAAAAGAACGAGAGTCAGCACGACCTAAAAAAAACTGGAAAAAAAATGGAGGAGCCTGCCGAAGATGAGGCCATTACGGCTCGCCTTTTGTTGTCCTCCTCGGTTTAGCGTCATTTAAAGAACGAGGGTCAGCTTGACATAAAAAAACCGGAAAAAAAACAAGAGGAGCCTGCGGAAGATGAGGCCATTACGGCTCGCCTTTAGGTGTCCTCCTCGGTTTAGCGTTATTTAAAGAACGAGGGTAAGCACGACGTAAAAAAAAACCGAAAAAAAAAACAAGAGGAGCCTGCCGAAGATGAGGCCATTACGGCTCGCCTTTAGGTGTCCTCCTTGGGATGCGTCATTTAAAGAACGAGAGTCATAACGACGTAAAAAAAACCGGAAAAAAAAATCGGAGGAGCCTGCCGAAGATGAGGCCATTACGGCTCGCCTTTAGGTGTCCTCCTCGGGATAGCATCATTTAAACAACGAGGGTCTGCACGTAGTAAAAACAAATCGGAGGAGCCTGCCGAAGATGAGGCCATTACGGCTCGCCTTTAGGTATCCTCCTCGGGACAGCGTCATTTAAAGAACGAGAGTCAGCACGACGTAAAAAAAAAACCGGAAAAAAAATGGAGGAGCCTGCCGAAGATGAGGCCATTACGGCTCGACTTTTGGTGTCCTCCTCGGTTTAGCGTCATTTAATGAACGAAGGTAAGCACGACGTAAAAAAAAACCGGAGGAGCCTGCCGAAGATGAGGCCATTACGGCTCGCCTTTAGGTGTCCTCTTCGGTCTAGCGTCATTTAAAGAACGAGGGTAAGCACGACTTAAAAAAAAACCGGAAAAAAATACAGCTGGAGCCTACCGAAGATGAGGCCATTACGGCTCGCCTTTAGGTGTCTTCCTTGGCATAGCGCCATTTAAAGAACGAGGGTCAGCACGACGTAAAAAAAAACCAAAAAAAAAAATCGGAGGAGCCTGCCAAAGATGAGGCCATTTCGGCTCGGGATAGCGTCATTTAAACAACGAGGGTCAGCACGTAGTAAAAAAAAACCGGAGGAGCCTGCCGAAGATGAGGCAATTACGGCTCACGTTTAGGTGTCCTCCTCGGGATAGCGTCACTAAAAGAACGAGAGTCAGCACGACCTAAAATAAACTGGAAAAAAAATGGAGTAGCCTGCCGAAGATGAGGCCATTATGGCTCGCCTTTTGGGGTCCTCCTCGGTTTAGCGTCATTTAAAGAACGAGGGTAAGCACGACGTAAAAAAAAACCGAAAAAAAAAACAAGAGGAGCCTGCCGAAGATGAGGCCATTACGGCTCGCCTTTAGGTGTCCTCCTTGGGATGCGTCATTTAAAGAACGAGAGTCATAACGACGTAAAAAAAACCGGAAAAAAAAATCGGAGGAGCCTGCCGAAGATGAGGCCATTACGGCTCGCCTTTAGGTGTCCTCCTCGGGATAGCATCATTTAAACAACGAGGGTCTGCACGTAGTAAAAAAAATCGGAGGAGCCTGCCGAAGATGAGGCCATTACGGCTCGCCTTTAGGTATCCTCCTCGGGACAGCGTCATTTAAAGAACGAGAGTCAGCACGACGTAAAAAAAAAACCGGAAAAAAAATGGAGGAGCCTGCCGAAGATGAGGCCATTACGGCTCGACTTTTGGTGTCCTCCTCGGTTTAGCGTCATTTAATGAACGAAGGTTAGCACGACGTAAAAAAAAACCGGAGGAGCCTGCCGAAGATGAGGCCATTACGGCTCGCCTTTAGGTGTCCTCTTCGGTCTAGCGTCATTTAAAGAACGAGGGTAAGCACGACTTAAAAAAAAACCGGAAAAAAATACAGCTGGAGCCTACCGAAGATGAGGCCATTACGGCTCGCCTTTAGGTGTCTTCCTTGGCATAGCGCCATTTAAAGAACGAGGGTCAGCACGACGTAAAAAAAACCGAAAAAAAAAATCGGAGGAGCCTGCCAAAGATGAGGCCATTTCGGCTCGCCTTTAGGTGTCCTCCTCGGGATAGCGTCATTTAAACAACGAGGGTCAGCACGTAGTAAAAAAAAACCGGAGGAGCCTGCCGAAGATGAGGCAATTACGGCTCACGTTTAGGTGTCCTCCTCGGGATAGCGTCACTAAAAGAACGAGAGTCAGCACGACCTAAAATAAACTGGAAAAAAAATGGAGGAGCCTGCCGAAGATGAGGCCATTATGGCTCGCCTTTTGGGGTCCTCCTCGGTTTAGCGTCATTTAAAGAACGAGGATCAGCACGACGTAAAAAAAAACCGAAAAAAAAAACAAGAGGAGCTGCCGAAGATGAGGCCATTACGCCTCGCCTTTAGGTGTCCTCCTCGGTTTAGCGTTATTTAAAGAACGAGGGTAAGCACGACGTAAAAAAAACCGAAAAAAAAATAGGAGGAGCCTGCCGAAGATAAGGCCAATACGGCTCGCCTTTAGGTGTCCTCCTTGGGATAGCGTCATTTAAAGAACGAGAGTCATCACGACGTAAAAAAAACTGGAAAAAAAATCGGAGGAGCCTGCCGAAGATGAGGCCATTACGGCTCGCCTTTAGTTGTCCTCCTCGGGATAGAGTCATTTCAACAACGAGGGTCAGCACGTGGTAAAAAAAATCGGAGGAGCCTGCTGAAGATGAGGCCATTACGGCTCGCCTTTAGGTGTCCTCCTCGGGATAGCGTCATTTAAAGAACGAGAGTCAGCACGACGTAAAAAAAAACCGGAAAAAAATGGAGGAGTCTGCCGAAGATGAGGCCATTACGGCTCGACTTTTGGTGTCCTCCTCGGTTTAGCGTCATTTAAAGAACGAAGGTAAGCACGACGTAAAAAAAAATCGAAACAAAAAAAACAGGACGAGCCTGCCGAAGATAAGGCCATTACGGCTCGCCTTTAGGTGTCCTCCTCGGGATACCGTCATTTAAAGAAAGAGAGTTATCACGACGTAAAAAAAACCAAAAAAAAAAAATCGGAGGAGCCTGCCGAAGATGAGGCCATTACGGCTCACCTTTAGGTGTCCTCCTCGGGAGAGCGTCATTTAAACAACAAGGGTCAGCACGTAGTAAAAAAAAAAACCGGAGGAGCCTGCCGAAGATGAGACCATTACGGCTCGCCTTTAGGTGTCCTCCTCGGGATAGCGTCACTTAAAGAACGAGAGTTAGCACGATGTAAAAAAAACCGGAAAAAAAAATCGGAGGAGCCTGCCGAAGATGAGGCCATTATGGCTCGCCTTTAAGTGTCCTCCTCGGGATAGCGTCATTTAAACAACGAGGGTCAGCACGTAGTAAAAAAAATCGGAGGAGCCTGCCGAAGATGAGGCCATTACGGCTCGCCTTTAGGTGTCCTCCTCGGGATAGCGTCATTTAAACAACGAGGGTCAGCACGTAGTAAAAAAAAATCGGAGGAGCCTGCCGAAGATGAGGCCATTACGGCTCGCCTTTAGGTGTCCTCTTCGGGATAGCGTCATTTAAAGAACGAGAGTCAGCACAACATAAAAAAAAAACGAAAAAAAATGGAGGAGCCTGGCGAAGATTAGGCCATTACGGCTCGCCTTTAGGTGTCCTCCTCGGGAGAGCGTCATTTAAAGAACGAGAGTCAGCACGACATAAAAAAACCGGAAAAAAAACGAAGGAGCCTGCCGAAGATGAGGCCATTACGGCTCGACTTTTGGTGTCCTCCTCGGTTTAGCGTCATTTAAAGAACGAAGGTAAGCACGACGTAAAAAAAAATCGAAACGAAAAAAACAGGACGAGCCTGCTGAAGATAAGGCCATTACGGCTCGCCTTTAGCTGTCCTCCTCGGGATACCGTCATTTAAAGAACGAGAGTCATCACGACGTAAAAAAAACCAAAAAAAAAAAATCGGAGGAGCCTGCCGAAGATGAGGCCATTACGGCTCGCCTTTAGGTGTCCTCCTTGGGAGAGCGTCATTTAAACAACAAGGGTCAGCACGTAGTAAAAAAAAAAAAACCGGAGGAGCCTGCCGAAGATGAGACCATTACGGCTCGCCTTTAGGTGTCCTCCTCGGGATAGCGTCACTTAAAGAACGAGAGTCAGCACGATGTAAAAGAAACCGGAAAAAAAAATCGGAGGATCCTGCCGAAGATGAGGCCATTATGGCTCGCCTTTAGGTGTCCTCCTCGGGATAGCGTCATTTAAACAACGAGGGTCAGCACGTAGTAAAAAAAAATCGGAGGAGCCTGCCGAAGATGAGGCCATTACGGCTCGCCTTTAGGTGTCCTCCTCGGGATAGCGTCATTTAAAGAACGAGAGTCAGCACGACATAAAAAAAACCGGAAAAAAAATGGAGGAGCCTGCCGAAGATGAGGCCATTACGGCTCGACTTTTGGTGTCCTCCTCGGTTTAGCGTCATTTAAAGAACGAAGGTAAGCACGACGTAAAAAAAAATCGAAACAAAAAAAACAGGACGAGCCTGCCGAAGATAAGGCCATTACGGCTCGCCTTTAGGTGTCCTCCTCGGGATACCGTCATTTAAAGAAAGAGAGTTATCACGACGTAAAAAAAACCAAAAAAAAAAATCGGAGGAGCCTGCCGAAGATGAGGCCATTACGGCTCACCTTTAGGTGTCCTCCTCGGGAGAGCGTCATTTAAACAACAAGGGTCAGCACGTAGTAAAAAAAAAAACCGGAGGAGCCTGCCGAAGATGAGACCATTACGGCTCGCCTTTAGGTGTCCTCCTCGGGATAGCGTCACTTAAAGAACGAGAGTTAGCACGATGTAAAAAAAACCGGAAAAAAAAATCGGAGGAGCCTGCCGAAGATGAGGCCATTATGGCTCGCCTTTAAGTGTCCTCCTCGGGATAGCGTCATTTAAACAACGAGGGTCAGCACGTAGTAAAAAAAATCGGAGGAGCCTGCCGAAGATGAGGCCATTACGGCTCGCCTTTAGGTGTCCTCCTCGGGATAGCGTCATTTAAACAACGAGGGTCAGCACGTAGTAAAAAAAAATCGGAGGAGCCTGCCGAAGATGAGGCCATTACGGCTCGCCTTTAGGTGTCCTCTTCGGGATAGCGTCATTTAAAGAACGAGAGTCAGCACAACATAAAAAAAAAACGAAAAAAAATGGAGGAGCCTGGTGAAGATTAGGCCATTACGGCTCGCCTTTAGGTGTCCTCCTCGGGAGAGCGTCATTTAAAGAACGAGAGTCAGCACGACATAAAAAAACCGGAAAAAAAACGAAGGAGCCTGCCGAAGATGAGGCCATTACGGCTCGACTTTTGGTGTCCTCCTCGGTTTAGCGTCATTTAAAGAACGAAGGTAAGCACGACGTAAAAAAAAATCGAAACGAAAAAAACAGGACGAGCCTGCCGAAGATAAGGCCATTACGGCTCGCCTTTAGCTGTCCTCCTCGGGATACCGTCATTTAAAGAACGAGAGTCATCACGACGTAAAAAAAACCAAAAAAAAAAATCGGAGGAGCCTGCCGAAGATGAGGCCATTACGGCTCGCCTTTAGGTGTCCTCCTTGGGAGAGCGTCATTTAAACAACAAGGGTCAGCACGTAGTAAAAAAAAAAAAACCGGAGGAGCCTGCCGAAGATGAGACCATTACGGCTCGCCTTTAGGTGTCCTCCTCGGGATAGCGTCACTTAAAGAACGAGAGTCAGCACGATGTAAAAGAAACCGGAAAAAAAAATCGGAGGATCCTGCCGAAGATGAGGCCATTATGGCTCGCCTTTAGGTGTCCTCCTCGGGATAGCGTCATTTAAACAACGAGGGTCAGCACGTAGTAAAAAAAAATCGGAGGAGCCTGCCGAAGATGAGGCCATTACGGCTCGCCTTTAGGTGTCCTCCTCGGGATAGCGTCATTTAAAGAACGAGAGTCAGCACGACATAAAAAAAACCGGAAAAAAAATGGAGGAGCCTGCCGAAGATGAGGCCATTACGGCTCGACTTTTGGTGTCCTCCTCGGTTTAGCGTCATTTAAAGAACGAAGGTAAGCACGACGTAAAAAAAAACCGAGACAAAAAAAACAGGACGAGCCTACCGAAGATAAGGCCATTACGGCTCGCCTTTATGTGTCCTCCTCGGGATACCCTCATTTAAAGAACGAGAGTCATCACGACGTAAAAAAAATCGAAAAAAAAAATTGGAGGAGCCTGCCGAAGATGAGGCCATTACGGCTCGCCTTTAGGTGTCCTCCTCGGGATAGCATCATTTCAACAACGAGGGTCAGCACGTAGTAAAAAAAAAACCGGAGGAGCCTGCCAAAGATGAGGCCATTACGGCTCGCCTTTAGGTGTCCTCCTCGGGATAGCGTCACTTAAAGAACGAGAGTCAGCACGATGTAAAAAAAACTGGAAAAAAATGGAGGAGCCTGCCGAAGATGAGGCCATTACGGCTCGCCTTTTGGTTTCCTCCTCGGTTTAGCGTCATTTAAAGAACGAGGGTAAGCATAACGTAAAAAAAATCGAGACAAAAAAAATAGGACGAGCCTGCCAAAGATAAGGCCATTACGGCTCGCCTTTACGTGTCGTCCTTTGGATACTGTCATTTAAAGAACGAGAGCCATCACGACGTAAAAAAAACCGAAAAAAAAATCGGAGGAGCCTGCCGAAGATGAGGCCATTACAGCTCGCCTTAAGGTGTCCTCCTCGGGATAGCGTCATTTAAATAACGAGGGTCAGCACGTAGTAAAAAAAAAACCGGAGGAGCCTGCCGAAGATGAGACCATTACGGCTCGCCTTTAGGTGTCCTCCTCGGGATAGCGTCACTTAAAGAACGAGAGTCAGCACGATGTAAAAAAAACCGGAAAAAAAAATCGGAGGAGCCTGCCGAAGATGAGGCTATTTTGGCTCGCCTTTAGATGTCCTCCTCGGGATAGCGTCATTTAAACAACGAGGGTCAGCACGTAGTAAAAAAAAATCGGAGGAGCCTGCCGAAGATGAGGCCATTACGGCTCGCCTTTAGGTGTCCTCCTCGGGAGAGCGTCATTTAAACAACAAGGGTCAGCACGTAGTAAAAAAAAAAACCGGAGGAGCCTGCCGAAGATGAGACCATTACGGCTCACCTTTAGGTGTCCTCCTCGGGATAGCGTCACTTAAAGAACGAGAGTCAGCACGATGTAAAAAAAACCGGAAAAAAAAATCGGAGGAGCCTGCCGAAGATGAGGCCATTATGGCTCGCCTTTAGGTGTCCTCCTCGGGAGAGCGTCATTTAAACAACAAGGGTCAGCACGTAGTAAAAAAAAAAAAACCGGAGGAGCCTGCCGAAGATGAGACCATTACGGCTCGCCTTTAGGTGTCCTCCTCGGGATAGCGTCACTTAAAGAACGAGAGTCAGCACGATGTAAAAAAAACCGGAAAAAAAAATCAGAGGAGCCTGCCGAAGATGAGGCCATTACGGCTCGCCTCTAGGTGTCCTCCTCGGGATAGCGTCATTTAAAGAACGAGAGTCAGCACGACATAAAAAAAAACCAGAAAAAAAATGGAGGAGCATGCCGAAGATGAGGCCATTACGGCTCGCCTTTATGTGTCCTCCTCGGGATACCGTCATTTAAAGAACGAGAGTCATCACGACGTAAAAAAAATCGAAAAAAAAAATTGGAGGAGCCTGCCGAAGATGAGGCAATTACGGCTCGCCTTTAGGTGTCCTCCTCGGGATAGCGTCATTTCAACAACGAGGGTCAGCACGTAGTAAAAAAAAAACCGGAGGATCCTGCCAAAGATGAGGCCATTACGGCTCGCCTTTAGGTGTCCTCCTCGGGATAGCGTCACTTAAAGAACGAGAGTCAGCACGACGTAAAAAAAAACCGGAAAAAAAATGGAGGAGTCTGCCGAAGATGAGGCCATTACGACTCGACTTTTGGTGTCCTCCTCGGTTTAGCGTCATTTAAAGAAGGAAGGTAAGTACGACGTAAAAATAATCGAAACGAAAAAAACAGGACGAGCCTGCCGAAGATAAGGCCATTACGGCTCGCCTTTAGGTGTCCTCCTCGGGATACCGTCATTTAAAGAACGAGAGTCATCACGACGTAAAAAAAACCAAAAAAAAAAATCGGAGGAGCCTGCCGAAGATGAGGCCATTACGACTCGCCTTTAGGTGTCCTCCTCGAGATAGCGTCATTTAAACAACAAGGGTCAGCACCTAGTAAAAAAAAAACCGGAGGAGCCTGCCGAAGATGAGACCATTACGGCTCGCCTTTAGGTGTCCTCCTCGGGATAGCGTCACTTAAAGAACGAGAGTCAGCACGATGTAAAAAAAACCGGAAAAAAAAAATCGGAGGAGCCTGCCGAAGATGAGGCCATTATGGCTCGCCTTTAGGTGTCCTCCTCGGGAGAGCGTCATTTAAACAACAAGGGTCAGCACGTAGTAAAAAAAAAACCGGAGGAGCCTGCCGAAGATGAGACCATTACGGCTCGCCTTTAGGTGTCCTCCTCGGGATAGCGTCACTTAAAGAACGAGACTCAGCACGATGTAAAAAAAACCGGAAAAAAAAAAATCGGAGGAGCCTGCCGAAGATGAGGCCATTACGGCTCGCCTTTAGGTGTCCTCCTCGGGATAGCGTCATTTAAAGAACGAGAGTCAGCACGACATAAAAAAAAACCGGAAAAAAAATGGAGGAGCCTGCCGAAGATGAGGCCATTACGGCTCGACTTTTGGTGTCCTCCTCGGTTTAGCGTCATTTAAAGAACGAAGGTAAGCACGACGTAAAAAAAAATCGAAACAAAAAAAATAGGACGAGCCTGCCGAAGATAAGGCCATTACGGCTCGCCTTTATGTGTCCTCCTCGGGATACCGTCATTTAAAGAACGAGAGTCATCACGACGTAAAAAAAATCGAAAAAAAAATTGGAGGAGCCTGCCGAAGATGAGGCAATTACGGCTCGCCTTTAGGTGTCCTCCTCGGGATAGCGTCACTTAAAGAACGAGAGTCAGCACGATGTAAAAAAAACCGGAAAAAAAAATCGGAGGAGCCTGCCGAAGATGAGGCCATTATGGCTCGCCTTTAGATGTCCTCCTCGGGATAGCGTCATTTAAACAACGAGGGTCAGCACGTAGTAAAAAAAAATCGGAGGAGCCTGCCGAAGATGAGGCCATTACGGCTCGCCTTTAGGTGTCCTCCTCGGGAGAGCGTCATTTAAACAACAAGGGTCAGCACGTAGTAAAAAAAAAAACCGGAGGAGCCTGCCGAAGATGAGACCATTACGGCTCGCCTTTAGGTGTCCTCCTCGAGATAGCGTCACTTAAAGAACGAGAGTCAGCACGATGTAAAAAAAACTGGAAAAAAAAAATCGGAGGAGCCTGCCGAAGATGAGGCCATTATGGCTCGCCTTTAGGTGTCCTCCTCGGGAGAGCGTCATTTAAACAACAAGGGTCAGCACGTAGTAAAAAAAAAACCGGAGGAGCCTGCCGAAGATGAGACCATTACGGCTCGCCTTTAGGTGTCCTCCTCGGGATAGCGTCACTTAAAGAACGAGAGTCAGCACGATGTAAAAAAAACCGGAAAAAAAAAATCGGAGGAGCCTGCCGAAGATGAGGCCATTACGGCTCGCCTTTAGGTGGTCTCCTCGGGATAGCGTCATTTAAAGAACCAGATTCAGCACGACATAAAAAAAAAACCGGAAAAAAAATGGAGGAGCCTGCCGAAGATGAGGCCATTACGGCTCGACTTTTGGTGTCCTCCTCGGTTTAGCGTCATTTAAAGAACGAAGGTAAGCACGACGTAAAAAAAAATCGAAACAAAAAAAATAGGACGAGCCTGCCGAAGATAAGGCCATTACGGCTCGCCTTTATGTGTCCTCCTCGGGATACCGTCATTTAAAGAACGAGAGTCATCACGACGTAAAAAAAATCGAAAAAAAAAATTGGAGGAGCCTGCCGAAGATGAGGCAATTACGGCTCGCCTTTAGGTGTCCTCCTCGGGATAGCGTCATTTCAACAACGAGGGTCAGCACGTAGTAAAAAAAAAACCGGAGGAGCCTGCCAAAGATGAGGCCATTACGGCTCGCCTTTAGGTGTCCTCCTCGGGATAGCGTCACTTAAAGAACGAGAGTCAGCACGAAGTAAAAAGAACTGGAAAAAAATGGAGGAGCCTGCCGAAGATGAGGCCATTACGGCTCGCCTTTTGGTGTCCTCCTCGGTTTAGCGTCATTTAAAGAACGAGGGTAAGCACAACGTAAAAAAAATCGAGACAAAAAAAATAGGACGAGCCTGCCAAAGATAAGGCCATTACGGCTCGCCTTTAGGTGTCCTCCTTTGGATACCGTCATTTAAAGAATGAGAGTCATCACGACGTAAAAAAAACCGAAAAAAAAAATCGGAGGAGCCTGCCGAAGATGAGGCCATTACGGCTCGCCTTTTGGTGTCCTCCTCGGGATAGCGTCATTTAAATAACGAGGGTCAGCACGTAATAAAAAAAAACCGGAGGAGCCTGCCGAAGATGAGACCATTACGGCTCGCCTTTAGGTGTCCTCCTCGGGATAGCGTCACATAAAGAACGAGAGTCAGCACGATGTAAAAAAAACCGGAAAAAAAAATCGGAGGAACCTGCCGAAGATGAGGCCATTACGGCTCGCCTTTAGGTGTCCTCCTCGGGATAGCTTCATTTAAACAACGAGGGTCAGCACGTAGTAAAAAAAAAACGGAGGAGCCTGCCGAAGATGAGGCCATTACGGCTCGCCTATAGGTGTCCTCCTCGGGATAGCGTCATTTAAAGAACGAGAGTCAGCACGACGTAAAAAAAACCGGAAAAAAAATGGAGGAGTCTGCCGAAGATGAGGCCATTACGACTCGACTTTTGGTGTCCTCCTCGGTTTAGCGTAATTTAAAGAACGAAGGTAAGTACGACGTAAAAATAATCGAAACGAAAATAACAGGACGAGCCTGCCGAAGATAAGGCCATTACGGCTCGCCTTTAGGTGTCCTCCTCGGGATACCGTCATTTAAAGAACGAGAGTCATCACGACGTAAAAAAAACCAAAAAAAAAAAATCGGAGGAGCCTGCCGAAGATGAGGCCATTACGACTCGCCTTTAGGTGTCCTCCTCGAGATAGCGTCATTTAAACAACAAGGGTCAGCACGTAGTAAAAAAAAAAACCGGAGGAGCCTGCCGAAGATGAGACCATTACGGCTCGCCTTTAGGTGTCCTCCTCGGGATAGCGTCACTTAAAGAACGAGAGTCAGCACGATGTAAAAAAAACCGGAAAAAAAAATCGGAGGAGCCTGCCGAAGATGAGGCCATTATGGCTCGCCTTTAGGTGTCCTCCTCGGGAGAGCGTCATTTAAACAACAAGGGTCAGCACGTAGTAAAAAAAAAACCGGAGGAGCCTGCCGAAGATGAGACCATTACGGCTCGCCTTTAGGTGTCCTCCTCGGGATAGCGTCACTTAAAGAACGAGAGTCAGCACGATGTAAAAAAAACCGGAAAAAAAAAATCGGAGGAGCCTGCCGAAGATGAGGCCATTACGGCTCGCCTTTAGGTGGTCTCCTCGGGATAGCGTCATTTAAAGAACCAGATTCAGCACGACATAAAAAAAAACCGGAAAAAAAATGGAGGAGCCTGCCGAAGATGAGGCCATTACGGCTCGACTTTTGGTGTCCTCCTCGGTTTAGCGTCATTTAAAGAACGAAGGTAAGCACGACGTAAAAAAAAATCGAAACAAAAAAAATAGGACGAGCCTGCCGAAGATAAGGCCATTACGGCTCGCCTTTATGTGTCCTCCTCGGGATACCGTCATTTAAAGAACGAGAGTCATCACGACGTAAAAAAAATCGAAAAAAAAAATTGGAGGAGCCTGCCGAAGATGAGGCAATTACGGCTCGCCTTTAGGTGTCCTCCTCGGGATAGCGTCATTTCAACAACGAGGGTCAGCACGTAGTAAAAAAAAAACCGGAGGAGCCTGCCAAAGATGAGGCCATTACGGCTCGCCTTTAGGTGTCCTCCTCGGGATAGCGTCACTTAAAGAACGAGAGTCAGCACGAAGTAAAAAGAACTGGAAAAAAATGGAGGAGCCTGCCGAAGATGAGGCCATTACGGCTCGCCTTTTGGTGTCCTCCTCGGTTTAGCGTCATTTAAAGAACGAGGGTAAGCACAACGTAAAAAAAATCGAGACAAAAAAAATAGGACGAGCCTGCCAAAGATAAGGCCATTACGGCTCGCCTTTAGGTGTCCTCCTTTGGATACCGTCATTTAAAGAATGAGAGTCATCACGACGTAAAAAAAACCGAAAAAAAAAATCGGAGGAGCCTGCCGAGGATGAGGCCATTACGGCTCGCCTTTTGGTGTCCTCCTCGGGATAGCGTCATTTAAATAACGAGGGTCAGCACGTAATAAAAAAAAACCGGAGGAGCCTGCCGAAGATGAGACCATTACGGCTCGCCTTTAGGTGTCCTCCTCGGGATAGCGTCACATAAAGAACGAGAGTCAGCACGATGTAAAAAAAACCGGAAAAAAAAATCGGAGGAACCTGCCGAAGATGAGGCCATTACGGCTCGCCTTTAGGTGTCCTCCTCGGGATAGCTTCATTTAAACAACGAGGGTCAGCACGTAGTAAAAAAAAACGGAGGAGCCTGCCGAAGATGAGGCCATTACCGCTCGCCTATAGGTGTCCTCCTCGGGATAGCGTCATTTAAAGAACGAGAGTCAGCACGACGTAAAAAAAAACCGGAAAAAAAATGGAGGAGTCTGCCGAAGATGAGGCCATTACGACTCGACTTTTGGTGTCCTCCTCGGTTTAGCGTAATTTAAAGAACGAAGGTAAGTACGACGTAAAAATAATCGAAACGAAAAAAACAGGACGAGCCTGCCGAAGATAAGGCCATTACGGCTCGCCTTTAGGTGTCCTCCTCGGGATACCGTCATTTAAAGAACGAGAGTCATCACGACGTAAAAAAAACCAAAAAAAAAAATCGGAGGAGCCTGCCGAAGATGAGGCCATTACGACTCGCCTTTAGGTGTCCTCCTCGAGATAGCGTCATTTAAACAACAAGGGTCAGCACGTAGTAAAAAAAAAAACCGGAGGACCCTGCCGAAGATGAGACCATTACGGCTCGCCTTTAGGTGTCCTCCTCGGGATAGCGTCACTTAAAGAACGAGAGTCAGCACGATGTAAAAAAAACCGGAAAAAAAAATCGGAGGAGCCTGCCGAAGATGAGGCCATTATGGCTCGCCTTTAGGTGTCCTCCTCGGGAGAGCGTCATTTAAACAACAAGGGTCAGCACGTAGTAAAAAAAAAACCGGAGGAGCCTGCCGAAGATGAGACCATTACGGCTCGCCTTTAGGTGTCCTCCTCGGGATAGCGTCACTTAAAGAACAAGAGTCAGCACGATGTAAAAAAAACCGGAAAAAAAAAATCGGAGGAGCCTGCCGAAGATGAGGCCATTACGGCTCGCCTTTAGGTGTCCTCCTCGGGATAGCGTCATTTAAAGAACGAGAGTCAGCACGACATAAAAAAAAACCGGAAAAAAAATGGAGGAGCCTGCCGAAGATGAGGCCATTACGGCTCGACTTTTGGTGTCCTCCTCGGTTTAGTGTCATTTAAAGAACGAAGGTAAGCACGACGTAAAAAAAAATCGAAACAAAAAAAATAGGACGAGCCTGCCGAAGATAAGGCCATTACGGCTCGCCTTTATGTGTCCTCCTCGGGATACCGTCATTTAAAGAACGAGAGTCATCACGACGTAAAAAAAAATCGAAAAAAAAAATTGGAGGAGCCTGCCGAAGATGAGGCAATTACGGCTCGCCTTTAGGTGTCCTCCTCGGGATAGCGTCACTTAAAGAACGAGAGTCAGCACGATGTAAAAAAAACCGGAAAAAAAAATCGGAGGAGCCTGCCGAAGATGAGGCCATTATGGCTCGCCTTTAGATGTCCTCCTCGGGATAGCGTCATTTAAACAACGAGGGTCAGCACGTAGTAAAAAAAAATCGGAGGAGCCTGCCGAAGAGGAGGCCATTACGGCTCGCCTTTAGGTGTCCTCCTCGGGAGAGCGTCATTTAAACAACAAGGGTTAGCACGTAGTAAAAAAAAAAACCGGAGGAGCCTGCCGAAGATGAGACCATTACGGCTCGCCTTTAGGTTTCCTCCTCGGGATAGCGTCACTTAAAGAACGAGAGTTAGCACGATGTAAAAAAAACCGGAAAAAAAAAATCGGAGGAGCCTGCCGAAGATGAGGCCATTATGGCTCGCCTTTAGGTGTCCTCCTCGGGAGAGCGTCACTTAAAGAACGAGAGTCAGCACGATGTAAAAAAAACCGGAAAAAAAAAATCGGAGGAGCCTGCCGAAGATGAGGCCATTACGGCTCGCCTTTAGGTGGTCTCCTCGGGATAGCGTCATTTAAAGAACCAGATTCAGCACGACATAAAAAAAAACCGGAAAAAAAATGGAGGAGCCTGCCGAAGATGAGGCCATTACGGCTCGACTTTTGGTGTCCTCCTCGGTTTAGCGTCATTTAAAGAACGAAGGTAAGCACGACGTAAAAAAAAATCGAAACAAAAAAAATAGGACGAGCCTGCCGAAGATAAGGCCATTACGGCTCGCCTTTATGTGTCCTCCTCGGGATACCGTCATTTAAAGAACGAGAGTCATCACGACGTAAAAAAAATCGAAAAAAAAAATTGGAGGAGCCTGCCGAAGATGAGGCAATTACGGCTCGCCTTTAGGTGTCCTCCTCGGGATAGCGTCATTTCAACAACGAGGGTCAGCACGTAGTAAAAAAAAACCGGAGGAGCCTGCCAAAGATGAGGCCATTACGGCTCGCCTTTAGGTGTCCTCCTCGGGATAGCGTCACTTAAAGAACGAGAGTCAGCACGAAGTAAAAAGAACTGGAAAAAAATGGAGGAGCCTGCCGAAGATGAGGCCATTACGGCTCGCCTTTTGGTGTCCTCCTCGGTTTAGCGTCATTTAAAGAACGAGGGTAAGCACAACGTAAAAAAAATCGAGACAAAAAAAATAGGACGAGCCTGCCAAAGATAAGGCCATTACGGCTCGCCTTTAGGTGTCCTCCTTTGGATACCGTCATTTAAAGAATGAGAGTCATCACGACGTAAAAAAAACCGAAAAAAAAAATCGGAGGAGCCTGCCGAGGATGAGGCCATTACGGCTCGCCTTTTGGTGTCCTCCTCGGGATAGCGTCATTTAAATAACGAGGGTCAGCACGTAATAAAAAAAAACCGGAGGAGCCTGCCGAAGATGAGACCATTACGGCTCGCCTTTAGGTGTCCTCCTCGGGATAGCGTCACATAAAGAACGAGAGTCAGCACGATGTAAAAAAAACCGGAAAAAAAAATCGGAGGAACCTGCCGAAGATGAGGCCATTACGGCTCGCCTTTAGGTGTCCTCCTCGGGATAGCTTCATTTAAACAACGAGGGTCAGCACGTAGTAAAAAAAAAACGGAGGAGCCTGCCGAAGATGAGGCCATTACCGCTCGCCTATAGGTGTCCTCCTCGGGATAGCGTCATTTAAAGAACGAGAGTCAGCACGACGTAAAAAAAAACCGGAAAAAAAATGGAGGAGTCTGCCGAAGATGAGGCCATTACGACTCGACTTTTGGTGTCCTCCTCGGTTTAGCGTAATTTAAAGAACGAAGGTAAGTACGACGTAAAAATAATCGAAACGAAAAAAACAGGACGAGCCTGCCGAAGATAAGGCCATTACGGCTCGCCTTTAGGTGTCCTCCTCGGGATACCGTCATTTAAAGAACGAGAGTCATCACGACGTAAAAAAAACCAAAAAAAAAAATCGGAGGAGCCTGCCGAAGATGAGGCCATTACGACTCGCCTTTAGGTGTCCTCCTCGAGATAGCGTCATTTAAACAACAAGGGTCAGCACGTAGTAAAAAAAAAAACCGGAGGACCCTGCCGAAGATGAGACCATTACGGCTCGCCTTTAGGTGTCCTCCTCGGGATAGCGTCACTTAAAGAACGAGAGTCAGCACGATGTAAAAAAAACCGGAAAAAAAAATCGGAGGAGCCTGCCGAAGATGAGGCCATTATGGCTCGCCTTTAGGTGTCCTCCTCGGGAGAGCGTCATTTAAACAACAAGGGTCAGCACGTAGTAAAAAAAAAACCGGAGGAGCCTGCCGAAGATGAGACCATTACGGCTCGCCTTTAGGTGTCCTCCTCGGGATAGCGTCACTTAAAGAACAAGAGTCAGCACGATGTAAAAAAAACCGGAAAAAAAAAATCGGAGGAGCCTGCCGAAGATGAGGCCATTACGGCTCGCCTTTAGGTGTCCTCCTCGGGATAGCGTCATTTAAAGAACGAGAGTCAGCACGACATAAAAAAAAACCGGAAAAAAAATGGAGGAGCCTGCCGAAGATGAGGCCATTACGGCTCGACTTTTGGTGTCCTCCTCGGTTTAGTGTCATTTAAAGAACGAAGGTAAGCACGACGTAAAAAAAAATCGAAACAAAAAAAATAGGACGAGCCTGCCGAAGATAAGGCCATTACGGCTCGCCTTTATGTGTCCTCCTCGGGATACCGTCATTTAAAGAACGAGAGTCATCACGACGTAAAAAAAAATCGAAAAAAAAAATTGGAGGAGCCTGCCGAAGATGAGGCAATTACGGCTCGCCTTTAGGTGTCCTCCTCGGGATAGCGTCACTTAAAGAACGAGAGTCAGCACGATGTAAAAAAAACCGGAAAAAAAAATCGGAGGAGCCTGCCGAAGATGAGGCCATTATGGCTCGCCTTTAGATGTCCTCCTCGGGATAGCGTCATTTAAACAACGAGGGTCAGCACGTAGTAAAAAAAAATCGGAGGAGCCTGCCGAAGAGGAGGCCATTACGGCTCGCCTTTAGGTGTCCTCCTCGGGAGAGCGTCATTTAAACAACAAGGGTTAGCACGTAGTAAAAAAAAAAACCGGAGGAGCCTGCCGAAGATGAGACCATTACGGCTCGCCTTTAGGTTTCCTCCTCGGGATAGCGTCACTTAAAGAACGAGAGTTAGCACGATGTAAAAAAAACCGGAAAAAAAAAATCGGAGGAGCCTGCCGAAGATGAGGCCATTATGGCTCGCCTTTAGGTGTCCTCCTCGGGAGAGCGTCACTTAAAGAACGAGAGTCAGCACGATGTAAAAAAAACCGGAAAAAAAAAAATCGGAGGAGCCTGCCGAAGATGAGGCCATTACGGCTCGCCTTTAGGTGGTCTCCTCGGGATAGCGTCATTTAAAGAACCAGATTCAGCACGACATAAAAAAAAACCGGAAAAAAAATGGAGGAGCCTGCCGAAGATGAGGCCATTACGGCTCGACTTTTGGTGTCCTCCTCGGTTTAGCGTCATTTAAAGAACGAAGGTAAGCACGACGTAAAAAAAAATCGAAACAAAAAAAATAGGACGAGCCTGCCGAAGATAAGGCCATTACGGCTCGCCTTTATGTGTCCTCCTCGGGATACCGTCATTTAAAGAACGAGAGTCATCACGACGTAAAAAAAATCGAAAAAAAAAATTGGAGGAGCCTGCCGAAGATGAGGCAATTACGGCTCGCCTTTAGGTGTCCTCCTCGGGATAGCGTCATTTCAACAACGAGGGTCAGCACGTAGTAAAAAAAAAACCGGAGGAGCCTGCCAAAGATGAGGCCATTACGGCTCGCCTTTAGGTGTCCTCCTCGGGATAGCGTCACTTAAAGAACGAGAGTCAGCACGAAGTAAAAAAAACTGGAAAAAAATGGAGGAGCCTGCCGAAGATGAGGCCATTACGGCTCGCCTTTTGGTGTCCTCCTCGGTTTAGCGTCATTTAAAGAACGAGGGTAAGCACAACGTAAAAAAAATCGAGACAAAAAAAATAGGACGAGCCTGCCAAAGATAAGGCCATTACGGCTCGCCTTTAGGTGTCCTCCTTTGGATACCGTCATTTAAAGAATGAGAGTCATCACGACGTAAAAAAAACCGAAAAAAAAATCGGAGGAGCCTGCCGAAGATGAGGCCATTACGGCTCGTCTTTAGGTGTCCTCCTCGGGATAGCGTCATTTAAATAACGAGGGTCAGCACGTAATAAAAAAAAACCGGAGGAGCCTGCCGAAGATGAGACCATTACGGCTCGCCTTTAGGTGTCCTCCTCGGGATAGCGTCACTTAATGAACGAGAGTCAGCACGATGTAAAAAAAACCGGAAAAAAAATCGGAGGAACCTGCCGAAGATGAGGCCATTACGGCTCGCCTTTAGGTGTCCTCCTCGGGATAGCTTCATTTAAACAACGAGGGTCAGCACGTAGTAAAAAAAAAACGGAGGAGCCTGCCGAAGATGAGGCCATTACGACTCGACTTTTGGTGTCCTCCTCGGTTTAGCGTCATTTAAAGAACGAAGGTAAGTACGACGTAAAAATAATCGAAACGAAAAAAACAGGACGAGCCTGCCGAAGATATGGCCATTACGGCTCGCCTTTAGGTGTCCTCCTCGGGATACCGTCATTTAAAGAACGAGAGTCATCACGACGTAAAAAAAACCAAAAAAAAAAATCGGAGGAGCCTGCCGAAGATGAGGCCATTACGACTCGCCTTTAGGTGTCCTCCTCGAGATAGCGTCATTTAAACAACAAGGGTCAGCACGTAGTAAAAAAAAAAACCGGAGGAGCCTGCCGAAGATGAGACCATTACGGCTCGCCTTTAGGTGTCCTCCTCGGGATAGCGTCACTTAAAGAACGAGAGTCAGCACGATGTAAAAAAAACCGGAAAAAAAAAATCGGAGGAGCCTGCCGAAGATGAGGCCATTATGGCTCGCCTTTAGGTGTCCTCCTCGGGAGAGCGTCATTTAAACAACAAGGGTCAGCACGTAGTAAAAAAAAAACCGGAGGAGCCTACCGAAGATGAGACCATTACGGCTCGCCTTTAGGTGTCCTCCTCGGGATAGCGTCACTTAAAGAACGAGAGTCAGCACGATGTAAAAAAAACCGGAAAAAAAAAATCGGAGGAGCCTGCCGAAGATGAGGCCATTACGGCTCGCCTTTAGGTGTCCTCCTCGGGATAGCGTCATTTAAAGAACGAGAGTCAGCACGACATAAAAAAAAACCGGAAAAAAAATGGAGGAGCCTGCCGAAGATGAGGCCATTACGGCTCGACTTTTGGTGTCCTCCTCGGTTTAGCGTCATTTAAAGAACGAAGGTAAGCACGATGTAAAAAAAAATCGAAACAAAAAAAATAGGACGAGCCTGCCGAAGATAAGGCCATTACGGCTCGCCTTTATGTGTCCTCCTCGGGATACCGTCATTTAAAGAACGAGAGTCATCACGACGTAAAAAAAATCGAAAAAAAAATTGGAGGAGCCTGCCGAAGATGAGGCAATTACGGCTCGCCTTTAGGTGTCCTCCTCGGGATAGCGTCATTTCAACAACGAGGGTCAGCACGTAGTAAAAAAAAAACCGGAGGAGCCTGCCAAAGATGAGGCCATTACGGCTCGCCTTTAGGTGTCCTCCTCGGGATAGCGTCACTTAAAGAACGAGAGTCAGCACGAAGTAAAAAAAACTGGAAAAAAATGGAGGAGCCTGCCGAAGATGAGGCCATTACGGCTCGCCTTTTGGTGTCCTCCTCGGTTTAGCGTCATTTAAAGAACGAGGGTAAGCACAACGTAAAAAAAATCGTGACAAAAAAAATAGGACGAGCCTGCCAAAGATAAGGCCATTACGGCTCGCCTTTAGGTGTCCTCCTTTGGATACCGTCATTTAAAGAATGAGAGTCATCACGACGTAAAAAAAACCGAAAAAAAATCGGAGGAGCCTGCCGAAGATGAGGCCATTACGGCTCGCCTTTAGGTGTCCTCCTCGGGATAGCGTCATTTAAATAACGAGGGTCAGCACGTAATAAAAAAAAACCGGAGGAGCCTGCCGAAGATGAGACCATTACGGCTCGCCTTTAGGTGTCCTCCTCGGGATAGCGTCACTTAAAGAACGAGAGTCAGCACGATGTAAAAAAAACCGGAAAAAAAAATCGGAGGAACCTGCCGAAGATGAGGCCATTACGGCTCGCCTTTAGGTGTCCTCCTCGGGATAGCTTCATTTAAACAACGAGGGTCAGCACGTAGTAAAAAAAAACGGAGGAGCCTGCCGAAGATGAGGCCATTACGGCTCGCCTATAGGTGTCCTCCTCGGGATAGCGTCATTTAAAGAACGAGAGTCAGCACGACGTAAAAAAAAAACCGGAAAAAAAATGGAGGAGTCTGCCGAAGATGAGGCCATTACGACTCGACTTTTGGTGTCCTCCTCGGTTTAGCGTCATTTAAAGAACGAAGGTAAGTACGACGTAAAAATAATCGAAACGAAAAAAACAGAACGAGCCTGCCGAAGATAAGGCCATTACGGCTCGCCTTTAGGTCTCCTCCTCGGGATACCGTCATTTAAAGAACGAGAGTCATCACGACGTAAAAAAAAACAAAAAAAAAAAATCGGAGGAGCCTGCCGAAGATGAGGCCATTACGACTCGCCTTTAGGTGTCCTCCTCGAGATAGCGTCATTTAAACAACAAGGGTCAGCACGTAGTAAAAAAAAACCGGAGGAGCCTGCCGAAGATGAGACCATTACGGCTCGCCTTTAGGTGTCCTCCTCGGGATAGCGTCACTTAAAGAACGAGAGTCAGCACGAAGTAAAAAAAACTGGAAAAAAATGGAGGAGCCTGCCGAAGATGAGGCCATTACGGCTCGCCTTTTGGTGTCCTCCTCGGTTTAGCGTCATTTAAAGAACGAGGGTAAGCACAACGTAAAAAAAATCGAGACAAAAAAAATAGGATGAGCCTGCCAAAGATAAGGCCATTACGGCTCGCCTTTAGGTGTCCTCCTTTGGATACCGTCATTTAAAGAATGAGAGTCATCACGACGTAAAAAAAACCGAAAAAAAAATCGGAGGAGCCTGCCGAAGATGAGGCCATTACGGCTCGTCTTTAGGTGTCCTCCTCGGGATAGCGTCATTTAAATAACGAGGGTCAGCACGTAATAAAAAAAAACCGGAGGAGCCTGCCGAAGATGAGGCCATTACGGCTCGCCTTTAGGTGTCCTCCTCGGGAGAGCGTCATTTAAACAACAAGGGTCAGCACGTATTAAAAAATAAAACCGGAGGAGCCTGCCGAAGATGAGACCATTACGGCTCGCCTTTAGGTGTCCTCCTCGAGATAGCGTCACTTAAAGAACGAGAGTCAGCACGATGTAAAAAAAACTGGAAAAAAAAAATCGGAGGAGCCTGCCGAAGATGAGGCCATTATGGCTCGCCTTTAGGTGTCCTCCTCGGGAGAGCGTCATTTAAACAACAAGGGTCAGCACGTAGTAAAAAAAAAACCGGAGGAGCCTGCCGAAGATGAGACCATTACGGCTCGCCTTTAGGTGTCCTCCTCGGGATAGCGTCACTTAAAGAACGAGAGTCAGCACGATGTAAAAAAAACCGGAAAAAAAAAATCGGAGGAGCCTGCCGAAGATGAGGCCATTACGGCTCGCCTTTAGGTGGTCTCCTCGGGATAGCGTCATTTAAAGAACCAGATTCAGCACGACATAAAAAAAAACCGGAAAAAAAATGGAGGAGCCTGCCGAAGATGAGGCCATTACGGCTCGACTTTTGGTGTCCTCCTCGGTTTAGCGTCATTTAAAGAACGAAGGTAAGCACGACGTAAAAAAAAATCGAAACAAAAAAAATAGGACGAGCCTGCCGAAGATAAGGCCATTACGGCTCGCCTTTATGTGTCCTCCACGGGATACCGTCATTTAAAGAACGAGAGTCATCACGACGTAAAAAAAATCGAAAAAAAAAATTGGAGGAGCCTGCCGAAGATGAGGCAATTACGGCTCGCCTTTAGGTGTCCTCCTCGGGATAGCGTCATTTCAACAACGAGGGTCAGCACGTAGTAAAAAAAAAACCGGAGGAGCCTGCCAAAGATGAGGCCATTACGGCTCGCCTTTAGGTGTCCTCCTCGGGATAGCGTCACTTAAAGAACGAGAGTCAGCACGAAGTAAAAAGAACTGGAAAAAAATGGAGGAGCCTGCCGAAGATGAGGCCATTACGGCTCGCCTTTTGGTGTCCTCCTCGGTTTAGCGTCATTTAAAGAACGAGGGTAAGCACAACGTAAAAAAAATCGAGACAAAAAAAATAGGACGAGCCTGCCAAAGATAAGGCCATTACGGCTCGCCTTTAGGTGTCCTCCTTTGGATACCGTCATTTAAAGAATGAGAGTCATCACGACGTAAAAAAAACCGAAAAAAAAAATCGGAGGAGCCTGCTGAAGATGAGGCCATTACGGCTCGCCTTTTGGTGTCCTCCTCGGGATAGCGTCATTTAAATAACGAGGGTCAGCACGTAATAAAAAAAAACCGGAGGAGCCTGCCGAAGATGAGACCATTACGGCTCGCCTTTAGGTGTCCTCCTCGGGATAGCGTCACATAAAGAACGAGAGTCAGCACGATGTAAAAAAAACCGGAAAAAAAAATCGGAGGAACCTGCCGAAGATGAGGCCATTACGGCTCGCCTTTAGGTGTCCTCCTCGGGATAGCTTCATTTAAACAACGAGGGTCAGCACGTAGTAAAAAAAAAACGGAGGAGCCTGCCGAAGATGAGGCCATTACGGCTCGCCTATAGGTGTCCTCCTCGGGATAGCGTCATTTAAAGAACGAGAGTCAGCACGACGTAAAAAAAAACCGGAAAAAAAATGGAGGAGTCTGCCGAAGATGAGGCCATTACGACTCGACTTTTGGTGTCCTCCTCGGTTTAGCGTAATTTAAAGAACGAAGGTAAGTACGACGTAAAAATAATCGAAACGAAAAAAACAGGACGAGCCTGCCGAAGATAAGGCCATTACGGCTCGCCTTTAGGTGTCCTCCTCGGGATACCGTCATTTAAAGAACGAGAGTCATCACGACGTAAAAAAAACCAAAAAAAAAAATCGGAGGAGCCTGCCGAAGATGAGGCCATTACGACTCGCCTTTAGGTGTCCTCCTCGAGATAGCGTCATTTAAACAACAAGGGTCAGCACGTAGTAAAAAAAAAAACCGGAGGAGCCTGCCGAAGATGAGACCATTACGGCTCGCCTTTAGGTGTCCTCCTCGGGATAGCGTCACTTAAAGAACGAGAGTCAGCACGATGTAAAAAAAACCGGAAAAAAAAATCGGAGGAGCCTGCCGAAGATGAGGCCATTATGGCTCGCCTTTAGGTGTCCTCCTCGGGAGAGCGTCATTTAAACAACAAGGGTCAGCACGTAGTAAAAAAAAAACCGGAGGAGCCTGCCGAAGATGAGACCATTACGGCTCGCCTTTAGGTGTCCTCCTCGGGATAGCGTCACTTAAAGAACAAGAGTCAGCACGATGTAAAAAAAACCGGAAAAAAAAAATCGGAGGAGCCTGCCGAAGATGAGGCCATTACGGCTCGCCTTTAGGTGTCCTCCTCGGGATAGCGTCATTTAAAGAACGAGAGTCAGCACGACATAAAAAAAAACCGGAAAAAAAATGGAGGAGCCTGCCGAAGATGAGGCCATTACGGCTCGACTTTTGGTGTCCTCCTCGGTTTAGTGTCATTTAAAGAACGAAGGTAAGCACGACGTAAAAAAAAATCGAAACAAAAAAAATAGGACGAGCCTGCCGAAGATAAGGCCATTACGGCTCGCCTTTATGTGTCCTCCTCGGGATACCGTCATTTAAAGAACGAGAGTCATCACGACGTAAAAAAAATCGAAAAAAAAAATTGGAGGAGCCTGCCGAAGATGAGGCAATTACGGCTCGCCTTTAGGTGTCCTCCTCGGGATAGCGTCACTTAAAGAACGAGAGTCAGCACGATGTAAAAAAAACCGGAAAAAAAAATCGGAGGAGCTTGCCGAAGATGAGGCCATTATGGCTCGCCTTTAGATGTCCTCCTCGGGATAGCGTCATTTAAACAACGAGGGTCAGCACGTAGTAAAATAAAATCGGAGGAGCCTGCCGAAGATGAGGCCATTACGGCTCGCCTTTAGGTGTCCTCCTCGGGAGAGCGTCATTTAAACAACAAGGGTTAGCACGTAGTAAAAAAAAAAACCGGAGGAGCCTGCCGAAGATGAGACCATTACGGCTCGCCTTTAGGTTTCCTCCTCGGGATAGCGTCACTTAAAGAACGAGAGTTAGCACGATGTAAAAAAAACCGGAAAAAAAAAATCGGAGGAGCCTGCCGAAGATGAGGCCATTATGGCTCGCCTTTAGGTGTCCTCCTCGGGAGAGCGTCACTTAAAGAACCAGATTCAGCACGACATAAAAAAAAAACCGGAAAAAAAATGGAGGAGCCTGCCGAAGATGAGGCCATTACGGCTCGACTTTTGGTGTCCTCCTCGGTTTAGCGTCATTTAAAGAACGAAGGTAAGCACGACGTAAAAAAAAATCGAAACAAAAAAAATAGGACGAGCCTGCCGAAGATAAGGCCATTACGGCTCGCCTTTATGTGTCCTCCTCGGGATACCGTCATTTAAAGAACGAGAGTCATCACGACGTAAAAAAAATCGAAAAAAAAAATTGGAGGAGCCTGCCGAAGATGAGGCAATTACGGCTCGCCTTTAGGTGTCCTCCTCGGGATAGCGTCATTTCAACAACGAGGGTCAGCACGTAGTAAAATAAAAACCGGAGGAGCCTGCCAAAGATGAGGCCATTACGGCTCGCCTTTAGGTGTCCTCCTCGGGATAGCGTCACTTAAAGAACGAGAGTCAGCACGAAGTAAAAAAAACTGGAAAAAAATGGAGGAGCCTGCCGAAGATGAGGCCATTACGGCTCGCCTTTTGGTGTCCTCCTCGGTTTAGCGTCATTTAAAGAACGAGGGTAAGCACAACGTAAAAAAAATCGAGACAAAAAAAATAGGACGAGCCTGCCAAAGATAAGGCCATTACGGCTCGCCTTTAGGTGTCCTCCTTTGGATACCGTCATTTAAAGAATGAGAGTCATCACGACGTAAAAAAAACCGAAAAAAAAATCGGAGGAGCCTGCCGAAGATGAGGCCATTACGGCTCGTCTTTAGGTGTCCTCCTCGGGATAGCGTCATTTAAATAACGAGGGTCAGCACGTAATAAAAAAAAACCGGAGGAGCCTGCCGAAGATGAGACCATTACGGCTCGCCTTTAGGTGTCCTCCTCGGGATAGCGTCACTTAAAGAACGAGAGTCAGCACGACGTAAAAAAAAATCGGAAAAAAAATGGAGGAGTCTGCCGAAGATGAGGCCATTACGACTCGACTTTTGGTGTCCTCCTCGGTTTAGCGTCATTTAAAGAACGAAGGTAAGTACGACGTAAAAATAATCGAAACGAAAAAAACAGGACGAGCCTGCCGAAGATAAGGCCATTACGGCTCGCCTTTAGGTGTCCTCCTCGGGATACCGTCATTTAAAGAACGAGAGTCATCACGACGTAAAAAAAACCAAAAAAAAAAATCGGAGGAGCCTGCCGAAGATGAGGCCATTACGACTCGCCTTTAGGTGTCCTCCTCGAGATAGCGTCATTTAAACAACAAGGGTCAGCACGTAGTAAAAAAAAAAACCGGAGGAGCCTGCCGAAGATGAGACCATTACGGCTCGCCTTTAGGTGTCCTCCTCGGGATAGCGTCACTTAAAGAACGAGAGTCAGCACGATGTAAAAAAAACCGGAAAAAAAAAATCGGAGGAGCCTGCCGAAGATGAGGCCATTATGGCTCGCCTTTAGGTGTCCTCCTCGGGAGAGCGTCATTTAAACAACAAGGGTCAGCACGTAGTAAAAAAAAAACCGGAGGAGCCTGCCGAAGATGAGACCATTACGGCTCGCCTTTAGGTGTCCTCCTCGGGATAGCGTCACTTAAAGAATGAGAGTCAGCACGATGTAAAAAAAACCGGAAAAAAAAAATCGGAGGAGCCTGCCGAAGATGAGGCCATTACGGCTCGCCTTTAGGTGTCCTCCTCGGGATAGCGTCATTTAAAGAACGAGAGTCAGCACGACATAAAAAAAAACCGGAAAAAAAATGGAGGAGCCTGCCGAAGATGAGGCCATTACGGCTCGACTTTTGGTGTCCTCCTCGGTTTAGCGTCATTTAAAGAACGAAGGTAAGCACGATGTAAAAAAAAATCGAAACAAAAAAAATAGGACGAGCCTGCCGAAGATAAGGCCATTACGGCTCGCCTTTATGTGTCCTCCTCTGGATACCGTCATTTAAAGAACGAGAGTCATCACGACGTAAAAAAAATCGAAAAAAAAATTGGAGGAGCCTGCCGAAGATGAGGCAATTACGGCTCGCCTTTAGGTGTCCTCCTCGGGATAGCGTCATTTCAACAACGAGGGTCAGCACGTAGTAAAAAAAAAACCGGAGGAGCCTGCCAAAGATGAGGCCATTACGGCTCGCCTTTAGGTGTCCTCCTCGGGATAGCGTCACTTAAAGAACGAGAGTCAGCACGAAGTAAAAAAAACTGGAAAAAAATGGAGGAGCCTGCCGAAGATGAGGCCATTACGGCTCGCCTTTTGGTGTCCTCCTCGGTTTAGCGTCATTTAAAGAACGAGGGTAAGCACAACGTAAAAAAAATCGTGACAAAAAAAATAGGACGAGCCTGCCAAAGATAAGGCCATTACGGCTCGCCTTTAGGTGTCCTCCTTTGGATACCGTCATTTAAAGAATGAGAGTCATCACGACGTAAAAAAAACCGAAAAAAAAATCGGAGGAGCCTGCCGAAGATGAGGCCATTACGGCTCGCCTTTAGGTGTCCTCCTCGGGATAGCGTCATTTAAATAACGAGGGTCAGCACGTAATAAAAAAAAACCGGAGGAGCCTGCCGAAGATGAGACCATTACGGCTCGCCTTTAGGTGTCCTCCTCGGGATAGCGTCACTTAAAGAACGAGAGTCAGCACGATGTAAAAAAAACCGGAAAAAAAATCGGAGGAACCTGCCGAAGATGAGGCCATTACGGCTCGCCTTTAGGTGTCCTCCTCGGGATAGCTTCATTTAAACAACGAGGGTCAGCACGTAGTAAAAAAAAACGGAGGAGCCTGCCGAGGATGAGGCCATTACGGCTCGCCTATAGGTGTCCTCCTCGGGATAGCGTCATTTAAAGAACGAGAGTCAGCACGACGTAAAAAAAAAACCGGAAAAAAAATGGAGGAGTCTGCCGAAGATGAGGCCATTACGACTCGACTTTTGGTGTCCTCCTCGGTTTAGCGTCATTTAAAGAACGAAGGTAAGTACGACGTAAAAATAATCGAAACGAAAAAAACAGGACGAGCCTGCCGAAGATATGGCCATTACGGCTCGCCTTTAGGTGTCCTCCTCGGGATACCGTCATTTAAAGAACGAGAGTCATCACGACGTAAAAAAAACCAAAAAAAAAAATCGGAGGAGCCTGCCGAAGATGAGGCCATTACGACTCGCCTTTAGGTGTCCTCCTCGAGATAGCGTCATTTAAACAACAAGGGTCAGCACGTAGTAAAAAAAAAAACCGGAGGAGCCTGCCGAAGATGAGACCATTACGGCTCGCCTTTAGGTGTCCTCCTCGGGATAGCGTCACTTAAAGAACGAGAGTCAGCACGATGTAAAAAAAACCGGAAAAAAAAAATCGGAGGAGCCTGCCGAAGATGAGGCCATTATGGCTCGCCTTTAGGTGTCCTCCTCGGGAGAGCGTCATTTAAACAACAAGGGTCAGCACGTAGTAAAAAAAAAACCGGAGGAGCCTGCCGAAGATGAGACCATTACGGCTCGCCTTTAGGTGTCCTCCTCGGGATAGCGTCACTTAAAGAACGAGAGTCAGCACGATGTAAAAAAAACCGGAAAAAAAAAATCGGAGGAGCCTGCCGAAGATGAGGCCATTACGGCTCGCCTTTAGGTGTCCTCCTCGGGATAGCGTCATTTAAAGAACGAGAGTCAGCACGACATAAAAAAAAACCGGAAAAAAAATGGAGGAGCCTGCCGAAGATGAGGCCATTACGGCTCGACTTTTGGTGTCCTCCTCGGTTTAGCGTCATTTAAAGAACGAAGGTAAGCACGATGTAAAAAAAAATCGAAACAAAAAAAATAGGACGAGCCTGCCGAAGATAAGGCCATTACGGCTCGCCTTTATGTGTCCTCCTCGGGATACCGTCATTTAAAGAACGAGAGTCATCACGACGTAAAAAAAATCGAAAAAAAAATTGGAGGAGCCTGCCGAAGATGAGGCAATTACGGCTCGCCTTTAGGTGTCCTCCTCGGGATAGCGTCATTTCAACAACGAGGGTCAGCACGTAGTAAAAAAAAAACCGGAGGAGCCTGCCAAAGATGAGGCCATTACGGCTCGCCTTTAGGTGTCCTCCTCGGGATAGCGTCACTTAAAGAACGAGAGTCAGCACGAAGTAAAAAAAACTGGAAAAAAATGGAGGAGCCTGCCGAAGATGAGGCCATTACGGCTCGCCTTTTGGTGTCCTCCTCGGTTTAGCGTCATTTAAAGAACGAGGGTAAGCACAACGTAAAAAAAATCGTGACAAAAAAAATAGGACGAGCCTGCCAAAGATAAGGCCATTACGGCTCGCCTTTAGGTGTCCTCCTTTGGATACCGTCATTTAAAGAATGAGAGTCATCGCGACGTAAAAAAAACCGAAAAAAAAATCGGAGGAGCCTGCCGAAGATGAGGCCATTACGGCTCGCCTTTAGGTGTCCTCCTCGGGATAGCGTCATTTAAATAACGAGGGTCAGCACGTAATAAAAAAAAACCGGAGGAGCCTGCCGAAGATGAGACCATTACGGCTCGCCTTTAGGTGTCCTCCTCGGGATAGCGTCACTTAAAGAACGAGAGTCAGCACGATGTAAAAAAAACCGGAAAAAAAAATCGGAGGAACCTGCCGAAGATGAGGCCATTACGGCTCGCCTTTAGGTGTCCTCCTCGGGATAGCTTCATTTAAACAACGAGGGTCAGCACGTAGTAAAAAAAAACGGAGGAGCCTGCCGAAGATGAGGCCATTACGGCTCGCCTATAGGTGTCCTCCTCGGGATAGCGTCATTTAAAGAACGAGAGTCAGCACGACGTAAAAAAAAAAACCGGAAAAAAAATGGAGGAGTCTGCCGAAGATGAGGCCATTACGACTCGACTTTTGGTGTCCTCCTCGGTTTAGCGTCATTTAAAGAACGAAGGTAAGTACGACGTAAAAATAATCGAAACGAAAAAAACAGAACGAGCCTGCCGAAGATAAGGCCATTACGGCTCGCCTTTAGGTCTCCTCCTCGGGATACCGTCATTTAAAGAACGAGAGTCATCACGACGTAAAAAAAAACCAAAAAAAAAAAATCGGAGGAGCCTGCCGAAGATGAGGCCATTACGACTCGCCTTTAGGTGTCCTCCTCGAGATAGCGTCATTTAAACAACAAGGGTCAGCACGTAGTAAAAAAAAACCGGAGGAGCCTGCGGAAGATGAGACCATTACGGCTCGCCTTTAGGTGTCCTCCTCGGGATAGCGTCACTTAAAGAACGAGAGTCAGCACGAAGTAAAAAAAACTGGAAAAAAATGGAGGAGCCTGCCGAAGATGAGGCCATTACGGCTCGCCTTTTGGTGTCCTCCTCGGTTTAGCGTCATTTAAAGAACGAGGGTAAGCACAACGTAAAAAAAATCGAGACAAAAAAAATAGGACGAGCCTGCCAAAGATAAGGCCATTACGGCTCGCCTTTAGGTGTCCTCCTTTGGATACCGTCATTTAAAGAATGAGAGTCATCACGACGTAAAAAAAACCGAAAAAAAAATCGGAGGAGCCTGCCGAAGATGAGGCCATTACGGCTCGTCTTTAGGTGTCCTCCTCGGGATAGCGTCATTTAAATAACGAGGGTCAGCACGTAATAAAAAAAAACCGGAGGAGCCTGCCGAAGATGAGACCATTACGGCTCGCCTTTAGGTGTCCTCCTCGGGATAGCGTCACTTAAAGAACGAGAGTCAGCACGACGTAAAAAAAAATCGGAAAAAAAATGGAGGAGTCTGCCGAAGATGAGGCCATTACGACTCGACTTTTGGTGTCCTCCTCGGTTTAGCGTCATTTAAAGAACGAAGGTAAGTACGACGTAAAAATAATCGAAACGAAAAAAACAGGACGAGCCTGCCGAAGATAAGGCCATTACGGCTCGCCTTTAGGTGTCCTCCTCGGGATACCGTCATTTAAAGAACGAGAGTCATCACGACGTAAAAAAAACCAAAAAAAAAAATCGGAGGAGCCTGCCGAAGATGAGGCCATTACGACTCGCCTTTAGGTGTCCTCCTCGAGATAGCGTCATTTAAACAACAAGGGTCAGCACGTAGTAAAAAAAAAAACCGGAGGAGCCTGCCGAAGATGAGACCATTACGGCTCGCCTTTAGGTGTCCTCCTCGGGATAGCGTCACTTAAAGAACGAGAGTCAGCACGATGTAAAAAAAACCGGAAAAAAAATCGGAGGAACCTGCCGAAGATGAGGCCATTACGGCTCGCCTTTAGGTGTCCTCCTCGGGATAGCTTCATTTAAACAACGAGGGTCAGCACGTAGTAAAAAAAAACGGAGGAGCCTGCCGAGGATGAGGCCATTACGGCTCGCCTATAGGTGTCCTCCTCGGGATAGCGTCATTTAAAGAACGAGAGTCAGCACGACGTAAAAAAAAAACCGGAAAAAAAATGGAGGAGTCTGCCGAAGATGAGGCCATTACGACTCGACTTTTGGTGTCCTCCTCGGTTTAGCGTCATTTAAAGAACGAAGGTAAGTACGACGTAAAAATAATCGAAACGAAAAAAACAGAACGAGCCTGCCGAAGATAAGGCCATTACGGCTCGCCTTTAGGTCTCCTCCTCGGGATACCGTCATTTAAAGAACGAGAGTCATCACGACGTAAAAAAAAACCAAAAAAAAAAAATCGGAGGAGCCTGCCGAAGATGAGGCCATTACGACTCGCCTTTAGGTGTCCTCCTCGAGATAGCGTCATTTAAACAACAAGGGTCAGCACGTAGTAAAAAAAAACCGGAGGAGCCTGCCGAAGATGAGACCATTACGGCTCGCCTTTAGGTGTCCTCCTCGGGATAGCGTTACTTAAAGAACGAGAGTCAGCACGATGTAAAAAAAACCGGAAAAAAAGATCGGAGGAGCCTGCCGAAGATGAGGCCATTATGGCTCGCCTTTAGGTGACCTCCTCGGGATAGCGTCATTTAAACAACGAGGGTCAGCACGTAGTAAAAAAAAATCGGAGGAGCCTGCCGAAGATGAGGCCATTACGGCTCGCCTTTAGGTGTCCTCCTCGGGATAGCGTCATTTAAAGAACGAGAGTCAGCACGACATAAAAAAAAACCGGAAAAAAAATGGAGGAGCCTGCCGAAGATGAGGCCATTACGGCTCGACTTTTGGTGTCCTCCTCGGGATAGCGTCATTTCAACAACGAGGGTCAGCACGTAGTAAAAAAAAACCGGAGGAGCCTACCAAAGATGAGGCCATTACGGCTCGCCTTTAGGTGTCCTCCTCGGGATAGCGTCATTTAAAGAACGAGAGTCAGCACGATGTAAAAAAAACTGGAAAAAAATGGAGGAGCCTGCCGAAGATGAGGCCATTACGGCTCGCCTTTAGGTGTCCTCCTCGGGATAGCGTCATTTAAAGAACGAAGGTAAGCACGACGTAAAAAAAATCGAAACAAAAAAATTAGGACGAGCCTGCCAAAGATAAGGCCATTACGGCTCCCCTTTAGGTGTCCTCCTCGGGATACCGTCATTTAAAGAATGAGAGTCATCATGAAGTAAAAAAAACCGAAAAAAAAAATCGAAGGAGCCTGCCGAAGATGAGGCCATTACGGCTCGCCTTTAGGTGTCCTCCTCGGGATAGCGTCATTTAAACAATGAGGGTCAGCACGTAGTAAAAAAAAACCGGAGGAGCCTGCCGAAGATGAGACCATTACGGCTCGCCTTTAGGTGTCCTCCTCGGGATAGCGTCACTTAAATAACGAGAGTCAGCACGATGTAAAAAAAACAGGAAAAAAAAATCGGAGGAGTCTGCCGAAGATGAGGCCATTACGGCTCGACTTTTGGTGTCCTCCTCGGTTTAGCGTCATTTAAAGAACGAGGGTAAGCACAACGTAAAAAAAATCGAAACAAAAAAAATAGGACGAGCCTGCCAAAGATAAGGCCATTACGGCTCGCCTTTAGGTGTCCTCCTCGGGATACCGTCACTTAAAGAAACAGAGTCATCACGACGTAAAAAAAACCGAAAAAAAAAATCGGAGGAGCCTGCCGAAGATGAGGCCATTACGGCTCGCCTTTAGGTGTCCTCCTCGAGATAGCGTCATTTAAACAACGAGGATCAGCACGTAGTAAAAAAAATCGGAGGAGCCTGCCGAAGATGAGGCCATTACGGCTCGCCTTTAGGTGTCCTCCTCGGGATAGCGTCATTTAAAGAACGAGAGTCAGCACGACATAAAAAAAAACCGGAAAAAAAAATGGAGGAGCCTGCCGAAGATGAGGCCATTACGGCTCAACTTTTGGTGTCCTCCTCGGTTTAGCGTCATTTAAAGAACGAAGGTAAGCACGACGTAAAAAAAAATCGAAACAAAAAAAACAGGACGAGCCTGTCAAAGATAAGGCCATTACGGCTCGCCTTTATGTGTCCTCCTCGGGATACCGTCATTTAAAGAACGAGAGTCATCACGACGTAAAAAAAATCGAAAAAAAAATTGGAGGAGCCTGCCGAAGATGAGGCCATTACGGCTCGCCTTTAGGTGTCCTCCTCGGGATAGCGTCATTTAAACAACGAGGGTCAGCACGTAGTAAAAAAAAAACCGGAGGAGCCTGCCGAAGATGAGACCATTACGGCTCGCCTTTAGGTGTCCTCCTCGGGATAGCGTCACTTAAAGAACGAGAGTCAGTACGATGTAAAAAAAACCGGAAAAAAAAATCGGAGGAGCCTGTCGAAGATGAGGCCATTATGGCTCGCATTTTGGTGTCCTCCTCGGGATAGCGTCATTTAAACAACGAGGGTCAGCACGTAGTAAAAAAAAATCGGAGGAGCCTGCCGAAGATGAGGCCATTACGGCTCGCCTTTAGGTGTCCTCCTCGGGATAGCGTCATTTAAAGAACGAGAGTCAACACGACATAAAAAAAAACCGGAAAAAAAATGGAGGAGCCTACCGAAGATGAGGCCATTACTGCTCGACTTTTGGTGTCCTCCTCGGTTTAGCGTCATTTAAAGAACGAAGGTAAGCACGACGTAAAAAAAAATTGAAACAAAAAAAACAGGACGAGCCTGTCGAAGATAAGGCCATTACGGCTCGCCTTTATGTGTCCTCCTCGGGATACCGTCATTTAAAGAACGAGAGTCATCACGACGTAAAAAAAATCGAAAAAAAAAATTGGAGGAGCCTGCCGAAGATGAGGCCATTACGGCTCGCCTTTAGGTGTCCTCCTCGGGATAGCGTCATTTCAACAACGAGGGTCAGCACGTAGTAAAAAAAATCGGAGGAGCCTGCCGAAGATGAGGCCATTACGGCTCGCCTTTAGGTGTCCTCCCCGGGATAGCGTCATTTAAAGAACGAGAGTCAGCACGACATAAAAAAAAACCGGAAAAAAAATGGAGGAGTCTGCCGAAGATGAGGCCACTACGGCTCGACTTTTGCTGTCCTCCTCGGTTTAGCGTCATTTAAAGAACGAAGGTAAGCACGACGTAAAAAAAAATCGAAACGAAAAAAACAGGACGAGCCTGCCGAAGATAAGGCCATTACGGCTCGCCTTTAGGTGTCCTCCTCGGGATACCGTCATTTAAAGAACGAGAGTCATCACGACGTAAAAAAAACCAAAAAAAAAAAAAATCGGAGGAGCCTGCCGAAGATGAGGCCATTACGGCTCGCTTTTAGGTGTCCTCCTCGGGATAGCGTCATTTAAACAACGAGGGTCAGCACGTAGTAAAAAAAAAACCGGAGGAGCCTGCCGAAGATGAGACCATTACGGCTCGCCTTTAGGTGTCCTCCTCGGGATAGCGTCACTTAAAAAACGAGAGTCAGCACGATGTAAAAAAAAACGGAAAAAAAAATCGGAGGAGCCTGCCGAAGATGAGGCCATTATGGCTCGCCTTTAGGTGTCCTCCTCGGGATAGCGTCATTTAAAGAACGAGAGTCAGCACGACATAAAAAAAACCGGAAAAAAATGGAGGAGCATGCCGAAGATGAGGCCATTACGGCTCGACTTTTGGTGTCCTCCTCGGATTAGCGTCATTTAAAGAACGAAGGTAAGCACGACGTAAAAAAAAATCGAAACAAAAAAAACAGGACGAGCCTGTCGAAGATAAGGCCATTACGGCTCGCCTTTATGTGTCCTCCTCGGGATACCGTCATTTAAAGAACGAGAGTCATCACGACGTAAAAAAAATCGAATAAAAAATTGGAGGAGCCTGCCGAAGATGAGGCCATTACGGCTCGCCTTTAGGTGTCCTCCTCGGGATAGCGTCATTTCAACAACGAGGGTCAGCACGTAGTAAAAAAAAAACCGGAGGAGCCTGCCGAAGATGAGACCATTACGGCTCGCCTTTAGGTGTCCTCCTCGGGATAGCGTCACTTAAAGAACGAGAGTCAGTACGATGTAAAAAAAACCGGAAAAAAAAATCGGAGGAGCCTGTCGAAGATGAGGCCATTATGGCTCGCATTTTGGTGTCCTCCTCGGGATAGCGTCATTTAAACAACGAGGGTCAGCACGTAGTAAAAAAAAATCGGAGGAGCCTGCCGAAGATGAGGCCATTACGGCTCGCCTTTTGGTGTCCTCCTCGGGATAGCGTCATTTAAAGAACGAGAGTCAGCACGACATAAAAAAAAAACCGGAAAAAAAATAGAGGAGCCTGCCGAAGATGAGGCCATTACTGCTCGACTTTTGGTGTCCTCCTCGGTTTAGCGTCATTTAAAGAACGAAGGTAAGCACGACGTAAAAAAAAATTGAAACAAAAAAAACAGGACGAGCCTGTCGAAGATAAGGCCATTACGGCTCGCCTTTATGTGTCCTCCTCGGGATACCGTCATTTAAAGAACGAGAGTCATCACGACGTAAAAAAAATCGAAAAAAAAAATTGGAGGAGCCTGCCGAAGATGAGGCCATTACGGCTCGCCTTTAGGTGTCCTCCTCGGGATAGCGTCATTTCAACAACGAGGGTCAGCACGTAGTAAAAAAAATCGGAGGAGCCTGCCGAAGATGAGGCCATTACCCCTCGCCTTTAGGTGTCCTCCCCGGGATAGCGTCATTTAAAGAACGAGAGTCAGCACGACATAAAAAAAAACCGGAAAAAAAATGGAGGAGTCTGCCGAAGATGAGGCCACTACGGCTCGACTTTTGGTGTCCTCCTCGGTTTAGCGTCATTTAAAGAACGAAGGTAAGCACGACGTAAAAAAAAATCGAAACGAAAAAAACAGGACGAGCCTGCCGAAGATAAGGCCATTACGGCTCGCCTTTAGGTGTCCTCCTCGGGATACCGTCATTTAAAGAACGAGAGTCATCACGACGTAAAAAAAACCAAAAAAAAAAAATCGGAGGAGCCTTCCGAAGATGAGGCCATTACGGCTCGCTTTTAGGTGTCCTCGTCGGGATAGCGTCATTTAAACAACGAGGGTCAGCACGTAGTAAAAAAAAAACCGGAGGAGCCTGCCGAAGATGAGACCATTACGGCTCGCCTTTAGGTGTCCTCCTCGGGATAGCGTCACTTAAAAAACGAGAGTCAGCACGATGTAAAAAAAAACGGAAAAAAAAATCGGAGGAGCCTGCCGAAGATGAGGCCATTATGGCTCGCCTTTAGGTGTCCTCCTCGGGATAGCGTCATTTAAAGAACGAGAGTCAGCACGACATAAAAAAAACCGGAAAAAAATGGAGGAGCATGCCGAAGATGAGGCCATTACGGCTCGACTTTTTGTGTCCTCCTCGGATTAGCGTCATTTAAAGAACGAAGGTAAGCACGACGTAAAAAAAAATCGAAACAAAAAAAACAGGACGAGCCTGTCGAAGATAAGGCCATTACGGCTCGCCTTTATGTGTCCTCCTCGGGATACCGTCATTTAAAGAACGAGAGTCATCACGACGTAAAAAAAATCGAATAAAAAATTGGAGGAGCCTGCCGAAGATGAGGCCATTACGGCTCGCCTTTAGGTGTCCTCCTCGGGATAGCGTCATTTCAACAACGAGGGTCAGCACGTAGTAAAAAAAAAACCGGAGGAGCCTGCCGAAGATGAGACCATTACGGCTCACCTTTAGGTGTCCTCCTCGGGATAGCGTCACTTAAAGAACGAGAGTCAGTACGATGTAAAAAAAACCGGAAAAAAAAATCGGAGGAGCCTGTCGAAGATGAGGCCATTATGGCTCGCATTTTGGTGTCCTCCTCGGGATAGCGTCATTTAAACAACGAGGGTCAGCACGTAGTAAAAAAAAATCGGAGGAGCCTGCCGAAGATGAGGCCATTACGGCTCGCTTTTAGGTGTCCTCCTCGGGATAGCGTCATTTAAAGAACGATAGTCAGCACGACATAAAAAAAAAACCGGAAAAAAAATGGAGGAGCCTGCCGAAGATGAGGCCATTACTGCTCGACTTTTGGTGTCCTCCTCGGTTTAGCGTCATTTAAAGAACGAAGGTAAGCACGACGTAAACAAAAATTGAAACAAAAAAAATAGGACGAGCCTGTCGAAGATAAGGCCATTACGGCTCGCCTTTATGTGTCCTCCTCGGGATACCATCATTTAAAGAACGAGAGTCATCACGACGTAAAAAAAATCGAAAAAAAAAATTGGAGGAGCCTGCCGAAGATGAGGCCATTACGGCTCGCCTTTAGGTGTCCTCGTCGGGATAGCGTCATTTCAACAACGAGGGTCAGCACGTAGTAAAAAAAATCGAAGGAGCCTGCCGAAGATGAGGCCATTACGGCTCGCCTTTAGGTGTCCTCCCCGGGATAGCGTCATTTAAAGAACGAGAGTCAGCACGACATAAAAAAAAACCGGAAAAAAAATGGAGGAGTCTGCCGAAGATGAGGCCACTACGGCTCGACTTTTGGTGTCCTCCTCGGTTTAGCGTCATTTAAAGAACGAAGGTAAGCACGACGTAAAAAAAAATCGAAACGAAAAAAACAGGACGAGCCTGCCGAAGATAAGGCCATTACGGCTCGCCTTTAGGTGTCCTCCTCGGGATACCGTCATTTAAAGAACGAGAGTCATCACGACGTAAAAAAAACCAAAAAAAAAAAAAATCGGAGGAGCCTGCCGAAGATGAGGCCATTACGGCTCGCTTTTAGGTGTCCTCCTCGGGATAGCGTCATTTAAACAACGAGGGTCAGCACGTAGTAAAAAAAAAACCGGAGGAGCCTGCCGAAGATGAGACCATTACGGCTCGCCTTTAGGTGTCCTCCTCGGGATAGCGTCACTTAAAAAACGAGAGTCAGCACGATGTAAAAAAAAACGGAAAAAAAAATCGGAGGAGCCTGCCGAAGATGAGGCCATTATGGCTCGCCTTTAGGTGTCCTCCTCGTGATAGCGTCATTTAAAGAACGAGAGTCAGCACGACATAAAAAAAACTGGAAAAAAATGGAGGAGCATGCCGAAGTTGAGGCCATTACGGCTCGACTTTTGGTGTCCTCCTCGGATTAGCGTCATTTAAAGAACGAAGGTAAGCACGACGTAAAAAAAAATCGAAACAAAAAAAACAGGACGAGCCTGTCGAAGATAAGGCCATTACGGCTCGCCTTTATGTGTCCTCCTCAGGATACCGTCATTTAAAGAACGAGAGTCATCACGACGTAAAAAAAATCGAATAAAAAATTGGAGGAGCCTGCCGAAGATGAGGCCATTACGGCTCGCCTTTAGGTGTCCTCCTCGGGATAGCGTCATTTAAAGAACGAGAGTCATCACGACGTAAAAAAAACTGGAAAAAAAAAATCGTAGGAGCCTGCCGAAGATGAGGCCATTACGGCTCGCCTTTAGTTGTCCTCCTTGGGATAGCGTCATTTAAAGAACGAGAGTCATCACGACGTAAAAAAAACTGGAAAAAAAAATCGTGGGAGCCTGCCGAAGATGAGGCCATTACGGCTCGCCTTTAGTTGTCCTCCTCGGGATAGCGTCATTTCAACAACGAGGGTCAGCACGTAGTAAAAAAAAATCGGAGGAGCCTGCCGAAGATGAGGCCATTACGGCTCGCCTTTAGGTGTCCTCCTCGGGATAGCGTCATTTAAAGAACGAGAGTCAGCACGACATAAAAAAAACCGGAAAAAAATGGAGGAGCATGCCGAAGATGAGGCCATTACGGCTCGCCTTTAGGTGTCCTCCTCGGGATAGCGTCATTTAAAGAACGAGAGTCAGCACGACATAAAAAAAAACCGGAAAAAAAAATGGAGGAGCCTGCCGAAGATGAGGCCATTACGGCTCGACTTTTGGTGTCCTCCTCGGTTTAGCGTCATTTAAAGAACGAAGGTAAGCACGACGTAAAAAAAAATCGAAACAAAAAAAACAGGACGAGCTTGTCGAAGATAAGGCCATTACGGCTCGCCTTTATGTGTCCTCCTCGGGATACCGTCATTTAAAGAACGAGAGTCATCACGACGTAAAAAAAAGCGAAAAAAAAAATTGGAGGAGCCTGCCGAAGATGAGGCCATTACGGCTCGCCTTTAGGTGTCCTCCTCGGGATAGCGTCATTTAAACAACGAGGGTCAGCACGTAGTAAAAAAAAATCGGAGGAGCCTGCCGAAGATGAGACTATTACGGCTCGCCTTTAGGTGTCCTCCTCGGGATAGCGTCACTTAAAGAACGAGAGTCAGCACGATGTAAAAAAAAATCGGAAAAAAAATCAGAGGAGCCTGCCGAAGATGAGGCCTTTACGGCTTGCCTTTAGGTGTCCTCCTCGGGATAGCGTCATTTAAACAACGAGGGTCAGCACGTAGTAAAAAAAATCGGAGGAGCCTGCCGAAGATGAGGCCATTACGGCTCGCCTTTAGGTGTCCTCCTCGGGATAGCGTCATTTAAAGAACGAGAGTCAGCACGACATAAAAAAAAAAACCGGAAAAAAAATGGAGGAGCCTGCCGAAGATGAGGACATTACGGCTCGACTTTTGGTGTCCTCCTCGGTTTAGCGTCATTTAAAGAACGAAGGTAAGCACGACGTAAAAAAAATCGAAACAAAAAAAACAGGACGAGCCTACCGAAGATAAGGCCATTACGGCTCTCCTTTAGGTGTCCTCCTCGGGATGCCGTCATATAAAGAACGAGAGTCATCACGACGTAAAAAAAACCGAAAAAAAATTGGAGGAGCCTGCCGAAGATGAGGCTATTACGGCCGCCTTTAGGTGTCCTCCTCGGGATAACGTCATTTAAACAATGAAGGTCAGCACGTAGTAAAAAAAACCGGAGGAGCCTGCCGAAGATGAGGCCATTACGGCTCGCCTTTAGGTGTCCTCCTCGGGATACCGTCACTAAAAGAACGAGAGTCAGCCCGACCTAAAAGAAACTGGAAAAAAAATGGAGGAGCCTGCCGAAGATGAGGCCATTACGGCTCGCCTTTTGTTGTCCTCCTCGGTTTAGCGTCATTTAAAGAACGAGGGTCAGCTTGACATAAAAAAACCGGAAAAAAAACAAGAGGAGCCTGCAGAAGATGAGGCCATTACGGCTCGCCTTTAGGTGTCCTCCTCGGTTTAGCGTTATTTAAAGAACGAGGGTAAGCACGACGTAAAAAAAAACCGAAAAAAAAAACAGGAGGAGCCTGCCGAAGATGAGGCCATTACGGCTCGCCTTTAGGTGTCCTCCTTGGGATGCGTCATTTAAAGAACGAGTGTCATAACGACGTAAAAAAAACCGGAAAAAAAAATCGGAGGAGCCTGCCGAAGATGAGGCCATTACGGCTCGCCTTTAGGTGTCCTCCTCGGGATAGCATCATTTAAACAACGAGGGTCTGCACGTAGTAAAAAAAAATCGGAGGAGCCTGCCGAAGATGAGGCCATTACGGCTCGCCTTTAGGTATCCTCCTCGGGATAGCGTCATTTAAAGAACGAGAGTCAGCACGACGTAAAAAAAAACCGGAAGAAAAATGAAGGAGCCTGCCGAAGATGAGGCCATTACGGCTCGACTTTTGGTGTCCTCCTCGGTTTAGCGTCATTTAATGAACGAAGGTAAGCACGACGTAAAAAAAAACTGGAGGAGCCTGCCGAAGATGAGGCCATTACGGCTCGCCTTTAGGTGTCCTCTTCGGTCTAGCGTCATTTAAAGTACGAGGGTAAGCACGACTTAAAAAAAAACCGGAAAAAAATACAAGTGGAGCCTACCGAAGATGAGGCCATTACGGCTCGCCTTTTGTTGTCCTCCTCGGTTTAGCGTCATTTAAAGAACGAGGGTCAGCTTGACATAAAAAAACCGGAAAAAAAACAAGAGGAGCCTGCGGAAGATGAGGCCATTACGGCTCGCCTTTAGGTGTCCTCCTCGGTTTAGCGTTATTTAAAGAACGAGGGTAAGCACGACGTAAAAAAAAACTGAAAAAAAAATAGTAGGAGCCTACCGAAGATGAGGCCATTACGGCTCGCCTTTAGGTGTCCTCCTTGGGATGCGTCATTTAAAGAACGAGAGTCATAACGACATAAAAAAAACTGGAAAAAAAAATCGGAGGAGCCTGCCGAAGATGAGGCCATTACGGCTCGCCTTTAGTTGTCCTCCTCGGGATAGAGTCATTTCAACAACGAGGGTCAGCATGTGGTAAAAAAAATCGGAGGAGCCTGCGGAAGATGAGGCCATTACGGCTCGGCTTTAGGTGTCCTCCTCGGGATAGCGTCATTTAAAGAACGAGAGTCAGCACGACGTAAAAAAAAACCGGAAAAAAAATGGAGGAGTCTGCCGAAGATGAGGCCATTACGGCTCGACTTTTGGTGTCCTCCTCGGGATAGCGTCATTTAAAGAACGAAGGTAAGCATGACGTAAAAAAAAATCGAAACGAAAAAAACAGGACGAGCCTGCCGAAGATAAGGCCATTACGGCTCGCCTTTAGGTGTCCTCCTCGGGATACCGTCATTTAAAGAACGAGAGTTATCACGACGTAAAAAAAAACAAAAAAAAAATCGGAGTAGCCTGCCGATGATGAGGCCATTACGGCTCGCCTTTAGGTGTCCTCCTCGGGAGAGCGTCATTTAAACAACAAGGGTCAGCATGTAGTAAAAAAAAAACCGGAGGAGCCTGCCGAAGATGAGACCATTACGGCTCGCCTTTAGGTGTCCTCCTCGGGATAGCGTCACTTAAAGAACGAGAGTCAGCACGATGTAAAAAAAACCGGAAAAAAAAATCGGAGGAGCCTGCCGAAGATGAGGCCATTATGGCTCGCCTTTAAGTGTCCTCCTCGGGATAGCGTCATTTAAACAACGAGGGTCAGCACGTAGTAAAAAAAAATCGGAGGAGCCTGCCGAAGATGAGGCCATTACGGCTCGCCTTTAGGTGTCCTCCTCGGGATAGCGTCATTTAAAGAACGAGAGTCAGCACGACATAAAAAAAAACCGAAAAAAAAAATGGAGGAGCCTGCCGAAGATTAGGCCATTACGGCTCGCCTTTAGGTGTCCTCCTCGGGAGAGCGTCATTTAAAGAACGAGAGTCAGCACGACATAAAAAAAACCGGAAAAAAAACGAAGGAGCCTGCCGAAGATGAGGCCATTACGGCTCGACTTTTGGTGTCCTCCTCGGTTTAGCGTCATTTAAAGAACGAAGGTAAGCACGACGTAAAAAAAAATCGAAACGAAAAAAACAGGACGAGCCTGCCGAGGATAAGGCCATTACGGCTCGCCTTTAGCTGTCCTCCTCGGGATACCGTCATTTAAAGAACGAGAGTCATCACGACGTAAAAAAAACCAAAAAAAAAAATCGGAGGAGCCTGCCGAAGATGAGGCCATTACGGCTCGCCTTTAGGTGTCCTCCTCGGGAGAGCGTCATTTAAACAACAAGGGTCAGCACGTAGTAAAAAAAAAAACCGGAGGAGCCTGCCGAAGATGAGACCATTACGGCTCGCCTTTAGGTGTCCTCCTCGGGATAGCGTCACTTAAAGAACGAGAGTCAGCACGATGTAAAAAAAACCGGAAAAAAAAATTGGAGGAGCCTGCCGAAGTTGAGGCCATTATGCCTCGCCTTTAGGTGTCCTCCTCGGGATAGCGTCATTTAAACAACGAGGGTCAGCACGTAGTAAAAAAAAATCGAAGGAGCCTGCCGAAGATGAGGCCATTACGGCTCGCCTTTAGGTGTCCTCCTCGGGATAGCGTCATTTAAAGAACGAGAGTCAGCACGACATAAAAAAAAATCGGAAAAAAAATGGAGGAGCCTGCCGAAGATGAGGCCATTACGGCTCGACTTTTGGTGTCCTCCTCGGTTTAGTGTCATTTAAAGAACGAAGGTAAGCACGACGTAAAAAAAAATCGAGACAAAAAAAACAGGACAAGCCTACCGAAGATAAGGCCATTACGGCTTGCCTTTATGTGTCCTCCTCGGGATACCGTCATTTAAAGAACGAGAGTCATCACGACGTAAAAAAAATCGAAAAAAAAAATTGGAGGAGCCTGCCGAAGATGAGGCCATTACGGCTCGCCTTTAGGTGTCCTCCTCGGGATAGCGTCATTTCAACAACGAGGGTCAGCACGTAGTAAAAAAAAAACCGGAGGAGCCTGCCAAAGATGAGGCCATTACGGCTCGCCTTTAGGTGTCCTCCTCGGGATAGCGTCACTTAAAGAACGAGAGTCAGCACGATGTAAAAAAAAATGGAAAAAAATGGAGTAGCCTGCTGAAGATGAGGCCATTAAGGCTCGCCTTTTGGTGTCCTCCTCGGTTTAGCGTCATTTAAAGAACGAGGGTAAGCACAACGTAAAAAAAATCGAGACAAAAAAAATAGGACGAGCCTGCCAAAGATAAGGGCATTACGGCTCGCCTTTAGGTGTCCTCCTTTGGATACCGTCATTTAAAGAACGAGAGTCATTACGACGTAAAAAAAACCGAAAAAAAAAATCGGAGGAGCCTGCCGAAGATGAGGCCATTACGGCTCGCCTTTATGTGTCCTCCTTGGGATAGCGTCATTTAAATAACGAGGGTCAGCACGTAGTAAAAAAAACCGGAAAAAAAAATCGGAGGAACCTGCCGAAGATGAGGCCATTACGGCTCGCCTTTAGGTGTCCTCCTCGGGATAGCTTCATTTAAACAACGAGGATCAGCACGTAGTAAAAAAAAATCGGAGGAGCCTGCCGAAGATGAGGCCATTACGGCTCGCCTATAGGTGTCCTCCTCGGGATAGTGTCATTTAAAGAACGAGAGTCAGCACGATGTAAAAAAAACCGGAAAAAAAAATCGGAGGAACCTGCCGAAGATGAGGCCATTACGGCTCGCCTTTAGGTGTCCTCCTCGGGATAGCTTCATTTAAACAACGAGGATCAGCACGTAGTAAAAAAAAATCGGAGGAGCCTGCCGAAGATGAGGCCATTACGGCTCGCCTATAGGTGTCCTCCTCGGGATAGTGTCATTTAAAGAACGAGAGTCAGCACGACGTAAAAAAAAACCGGAAAAAAAATGGAGGAGTTTGCCGAAGATGAGGCCATTACGGCTCGACTTTTGGTGTCCTCCTCGGTTTAGCGTCATTTAAAGAACGAAGGTAAGCACGACGTAAAAAAAATCGAAACGAAAAAAACAGGACGAGCCTGCCGAAGATAAGCCCATTACGGCTCGCCTTTAGGTGTCCTCCTCGGGATACCGTCATTTAAAGAACGAGAGTCATCACGACGTAAAAAAAACCAAAAAAAAAAATCGGAGGAGCCTGCCGAAGATGAGGCCATTACGGCTCGCCTTTAGGTGTCCTCCTCGAGATAGCGTCATTTAAACAACAAGGGTCAGCACGTAGTAAAAAAAAACCGGAGGAGCCTGCCGAAGATGAGACCATTACGGCTCGCCTTTAGGTGTCCTCCTCGGGATAGCGTCACTTAAACAACGAGAGTCAGCACGATGTAAAAAAAACCGGAAAAAAAAAATCGGAGGTGCCTGCCGAAGATGAGGCCATTATGGCTCGCCTTTAGGTGTCCTCCTCGGGATAGCGTCATTTAAACAACGAGGGTCAGCACGTAGTAAAAAAAAATCGGAGGAGCCTGCCGAATATGAGGCCATTACGGCTCGCCTATAGGTGTCCTCCTCGGGATAGCGTCATTTAAAGAACGAGAGTCAGCACGATGTAAAAAAAAAACGGAAAAAAAATGGAGGAGTCTGCCGAAGATGAGGCCATTACGGCTCGCCTTTTGGTGTCCTCCTCGGTTTAGCGTCATTTAAAAAACGAGGGTCAGCTTGACATAAAAAAACCGGAAAAAAAACAAGAGGAGCCTGCCGAAGATGAGGCCATTACGGCTCGCCTTTAGGTGTCCTCCTCGGTTTAGCGTTATTTAAAGAACGAGGGTAAGCACGACGTAAAAAAAAAACCAAAAAAAAAACAGGAGGAGCCTGCCGAAGATGAGGCCATTACGGCTCGCCTTTAGGTGTCCTCCTTGGGATGCGTCATTCAAAGAATGAGAGTCATCACGACGTAAAAAAAATCGGAAAAAAAAATCGGAGGAGCCTGCCGAAGATGAGGCCATTACGGCTCGCCTTTAGGTGTCCTCCTCGGGATAGCGTCATTTAAACAACGAGGGTCTGCACGTAGTAAAAAAAAATCGGAGGAGCCTGCCGAAGATGAGGCCATTACGGCTCGCCTTTAGGTATCCTCCTCGGGATAGCGTCATTTAAAGAACGAGAGTCAGCACGACGTAAAAAAAAATAGGAAAAAAAATGGAGGAGCCTGCCGAAGATGAGGCCGTTACGGCTCGACTTTTGGTGTCCTCCTCGGTTTAGCATTATTTAAAGAACGAAGGTAAGGACGACGTAAAAAAAAATCGGAGGAGCCTGCCGAAGATGAGGCCATTAGGGCTCTCCTTTAGGTGTCCTCTTCGGTCTAGCGTCATTTAAAGAACGAGGGTAAGCACAACTTAAAAAAAAACCGGAAAAAAATACAGGTGGAGCCTACCGAAGATGAGGCCATTACGGCTCGCCTTTAGGTGTCTTCCTTGGCATAGCGTCATTTAAAGAACGAGGGTCAGCACGACGTAAAAAAAACCGAAAAAAAAATCGGAGGAGCCTGCCAAAGATGAGGCCATTTCGGCTCGCCTTTAGGTGTCCTCCTCGGGATAGCGTCATTTAAACAACGAGGGTCAGCACGTAGTAAAAAAAAACCGCAGGAGCCTGCCGAAGATGAGGCCATTACGGCTCGCGTTTAGGTGTCCTCCTCGGGATAGCGTCACTAAAAGAACGAGAGTCAGCACGACCTAAAATAAACTGGAAAAAAAATGGAGGAGCCTGCCGAAGATGAGGCCATTACGGCTCGCCTTTTGGTGTCCTCCTCGGTTTAGCGTCATTTAAAGAACGAGGGTCAGCACGACGTAAAAAAAACCGAAAAAAAAACAAGAGGAGCCTGCCGAAGATGAGGCCATTACGGCTCGCCTTTATGTGTCCTCCTCGGTTTAGCGTTATTTAAAGAACAAGGGTAAGCACGACGTAAAAAAAACCGAAAAAAAAAATAGGAGGAGCCTGCCGAAGATGAGGCCAATACGGCTCGCCTTTAGGTGTCCTCCTTGGGATAGCGTCATTTAAAGAACGAGAGTCATCACGACGTAAAAAAAACTGGAAAAAAAATCGTAGGAGCCTGCCGAAGATGAGGCCATTACGGCTCGCCTTTAGTTGTCGTCCTCGGGATAACGTCATTTCAACAACGAGGGTCAGCACGTAGTAAAAAAAATCGGAGGAGCCTGCCGAAGATGAGGCCATTACGGATCGGCTTTAGGTGTCCTCCTCGGGATAGCGTCATTTAAAGAACGAGAGTCAGCACGACGTAAAAAAAAACCGGAAAAAAAATGGAGGAGTCTGCCGAAGATGAGGCCATTACGGCTCGACTTTTGGTGTCCTCCTCGGGATACCGTCATTTAAAGAACGAGAGTCATCACGACGTAAAAAAAACCAAAAAACAAAATCGGAGGAGCTTGCCGAAGATGAGGCCATTACGGCTCGCCTTTAGGTGTCCTCCTCGTGATAGCGTCATTTAAACAACGAGGTTCAGCACGTAGTAAAAAAAAAACCGGAGGAGCCTGCCGAAGATGAGACCATTACGGCTCGCCTTTAGGTGTCCTCCTCGGGATAGCGTCACTTAAAGAACGAGAGTCAGCACGATGTAAAAAAAACCGGAAAAAAAAATCGGAGGAGCCTGCCGAAGATGAGGCCATTATGGCTCGCCTTTAGGTGTCCTCCTCGGGATAGCGTCATTTCAACAACGAGGGTCAGCACGTAGTAAAAAAAATCGGAGGAGCCTGCCGAAGATGAGGCCATTATGGCTCGCCTTTAGGTGTCCTCCTCGGGATAGCGTCATTTCAACAACGAGGGTCAGCACGTAGTAAAAAAAATCGGAGGAGCCTGCCGAAGATGAGGCCATTACGGCTCGGCTTTAGGTGTCCTCCTCGGGATAGCGTCATTTAAAGAACGAGAGTCAGCACGACGTAAAAAAAAACCGGAAAAAAAATGGAGGAGTCTGCCGAAGATGAGGCCATTACGGCTCGACTTTTGGTGTCCTCCTCGGTTTAGCGTCATTTAAAGAACGAAGGTAAGCACGACGTAAAAAAAAATCGAAACGAAAAAAACAGGACGAGCCTGCCGAAGATAAGGCCATTACGGCTCGCCTTTAGGTGTCCTCCTCGGGATACCGTCATTTAAAGAACGAGAGTCATCACGACGTAAAAAAAACCAAAAAAAAAAATCGGAGGAGCCTGCCGAAGATGAGGCCATTACGGCTCGCCTTTAGGTGTCCTCCTCGGGATAGCGTCATTTAAACAACGAGGGTCAGCACGTAGTAAAAAAAAAACCGGAGGAGCCTGCCAAAGATGAGACCATTACGGCTCGCCTTTAGGTGTCCTCCTCGGGATAGCGTCACTTAAAGAACGAGAGTCAGCACGATGTAAAAAAAACCAAAAAAAAAAATCGGAGGAGCCTGCCGAAGATGAGGCCATTATGGCTCGCCTTTAGGTGTCCTCCTCGGGATAGCGTCATTTAAATAACGAGGGTCAGCACGTAGTAAAAAAAAATCGGAGGAGCCTGCCGAAGATGAGGCCATTACGGCTCGCCTTTAGGTGTCCTCCTCGGGATAGCGTCATTTAAAGAACGAGAGTCAGCACGACATAAAAAAAAAATCGGAAAAAAAATGGAGGAGCCTGCCGAAGATGAGGCCATTACGGCTCGACTTTTGGTGTCCTCCTTGGTTTAGCATCATTTAAAGAACGAAGCTAAGCACGACATAAAAAAAAAATCGAAACAAAAAAAACAAGACGAGCCTGCCGAAGATAAGGCCATTACGGCTCACCTTTATGTGTCCTCCTCGGGATACCGTCATTTAAAGAACGAGAGTCATCACGACGTAAAAAAAATCGAAAAAAAAAATTGGAGGAGCCTGCCGAAGATGAGGCCATTACGGCTCGCCTTTAGGTGTCCTCCTCGGGATAGCGTCATTTCAACAACGAGGGTCAGCACGTAGTAAAAAAAAACCGGGGGAGCCTGCCAAAGATGAGGCCATTACGGCTCGCCTTTAGGTGTCCTCCTCGGGATAGCGTCACTTTAAGAACGAGAGTCAGCACGATGTAAAAAAAACCGGAAAAAAAAAATCGGAGGAGCCTGCCGAAGATGAGGCCATTATGGCTCGACTTTTGGTGTCCTCCTCGGGATAGTGTCATTTAAACAACGAGGGTCAGCACGTAGTAAAAAAAAATCGGAGGAGCCTGCCGAAGATGAGGCCATTACGACTCGCCTTTAGGTGTCCTCCTCGGGATAGCGTCATTTAAAGAACGAGAGTCAGCACGACATAAAAAAAAACCGGAAAAAAATGGAGGAGCCTGCCGAAGATGAGGCCATTACGGCTCGACTTTTGGTGTCCTCCTCGGTTTAGCGTCATTTAAAGAACGAAGCTAAGCACGACGTAAAAAAAATCGAAACAAAAAAAAACAGGACGAGCCTGCCGAAGATAAGGCCATTACGGCTCGCCTTTATGTGTCCTCCTCGGGATACCGTCATTTAAAGAACGAGAGTCATCACGACGTAAAAAAAATCGAAAAAAAAAATTAGAGGTGCCTACCGACGATGAGGCCATTACGGCTCGCCCTTAGGTGTCCTCCTCGGGATAGCGTCATTTCAACAACGAGGGTCAGCACGTAGTAAAAAAAAACCGGAGGAGCCTGCCAAAGATGAGGCCATTATGGCTCGCCTTTAGGTGTCCTCCTCGGGATAGCGTCACTTAAAGAACGAGAGTCAGCACGATGTAAAAAAACTGGAAAAAAAATGGAGGAGCCTGCCGAAGATGAGGCCATTACGGCTCGCCTTTAGGTGTCCTCCTCGGGATAGCGTCATTTAAATAACGAGGGTCAGCACGTAGTAAAAAAAACCGGAGGAGCCTGCCGAAGATGAGACCATTACGGCTCGCCTTTAGGTGTCCTCCTCGGGATAGCGTCACTTAAAGAACGAGAGTCAGCACGATGTAAAAAAAACCGGAAAAAAAAATCGGAGGAGCCTGCCGAAGATGAGGCCATTACGGCTCGCCTTTAGGTGTCCTCCTCGGGATAGCTTCATTTAAACAACGAGGGTCAGCACGTAGTAAAAAGAAATCGGAGGAGCCTGCCGAAGATGAGGCCATTACGGCTCGCCTATAGGTGTCCTCCTCGGGATAGCGTCATTTAAAGAAAGAGAGTCAGCACGACATAAAAAAAAACCGGAAAAAAATCGGAGGAGCCTGCCGAAGATGAGGCCATTACGGCTCGCCTTTAGGTGTCCTCCTCGGGATAGCTTCATTTAAACAACGAGGGTCAGCACGTAGTAAAAAAAAAATCGGAGGAGCCTGCCGAAGATGAGGCCATTACGGCTCGCCTATAGGTGTCCTCCTCGGGATAGCGTCATTTAAAGAACGAGAGTCAGCACGACATAAAAAAAACCGGAAAAAAAATGGAGAAACCTGCCGAAGATGAGGCCATTAGGGCTCGCCTTTAGGTGTTGATGACAAGTCATCTTAGCCCATTTTAGCTAGTCTTTTTCTTTTGTTTTCATTAGAATTATGCACTTTCTTAAGCTACAAGCAAGCTAATTGAGTAGATTTTCATGTTTCCCTTGATTGAACCAACCATATGTGAATTCATGCCATTTCATGAGGTTTTGAACTATATTTGTTGCATATTGTGGAAGATTGAATACCTCATGATTTTGAGCAAAACTTTGATTAGTTTGGTTGATCAATGATAGGTGAAGAAGGCTTGGAGAAAGGTTGAAGCAAAGAGGAATGGCTAGGAGTGAAGAGAGGACAATGGAATAAGTGAAAATTGAACCGGGTTGCATGAAGTTAGCCCCAACGTTAGCCCCCTAACTTGGAGGCTAACGTTGGGCATATGAATCACTCTTTGGAAGTAGCCAACGTTAGCTCCAACGTTAGCCCCCTAACTTGGAGGCTAACGTTGGAACTTGAGAGTTTCTCCCTGGGCTACCAACGTTTGCGCCAACGTTAGCCCCCTAACTTGGAGGCTAACGTTGGCACTTAAATCACAATGGGGGAGTAGGCAACGTTTGCGCCAACGTTAGCCCCCTAACGTGGAGGCTAACGTTGGCACCAATCATACCAAGCAAGGCCAACGTTAGGGTCAAAGTTAGACCCCTAACGTTGGCGCCAACGTCTAAACCAGAAGAATGTGGTTTGCTGATATGAAAAGTTAGGGTCAAAGTTAGACCCCTAACTTTGACCCTAACGTTGAAGACCAACGTTGGCTAACTCCATTTCCGGTTCAATTGGTTCACTTCGGTTCTTCTTCAATCTTCAAGAGCAATCAACCAAGGCCTCTTTCAACCCAATTCCACCAAGAACAAAGGCCCAACTCAAGGCTTGAAGATCATTTTGGAAAGTGTATAAATAGGATAGAATTCAATTTGTTCAGGGAGCTTTTGCTGGAGAGTTTTCTTTTAGAGCTTTCCTTTTAGAATTTTCATAATAGTTTTCGAAGAGCTTTTGAACTTGAGTGAACTTTAATTTCTTGCTTTCATTGCTTTCAATTTCATTTGACTTTTGTCTTGGATCTTGGATTGGAGAATTGAAGAAATTCTGTTTCAATCTCAATCTTGGATCTCTCTGTTTCCTTTACTGTTAATTGAATTAGCATTTCTGTTTCTGTTACTTGATCTTCATCTCTTTTCTTTGCAATTTACAATTTCCTTGCTATTGTTCTTGTGGGATCTAGGAAGGCATTGAGATCTAGACTTGGTTTTCTAGTCTCTGGGTCCTGAGATCTAAATTCTCATTTCAATTCTCTGTTTAATGCTTTCATTGTTCATTTACTTTGCTGTTATAAGATCCGGTTCAATCCCAACTCCCTTTTCCTCTTCTGTTTGATGCAATTTAGTTTTCCCTTGTTTAAATTCTGCAAATCCTCATCCCAATCCCCTTTACTTTTCAAGCAATTTACATTTCTTGCACTTTAAGATTCTGCAATTTACATTTCTTGCACTTTAAGTTTCTGTCATTTAATTTCTTGTCCTTTAAGTTTCAGCAATTTACTTTCCCGCTCTCTTTAATTCCATGCAATTTACATTCTGCAAATCACAAATCACCCAACCAACACTTGATTCGCTTGACTAAATCAACCACTAAACTAAAATTGCTCAATCCTTCAATCCCTGTGGGATCGACCTCACTTCCGTGAGTTTTTATTACTTGATACGACCCGGTACACTTGCCGGTTAGTTTTGGGTGTTTTGGTAGAAATTCGTTTCTCATCAAAATATCTCATCAAGTTTTTGGCGCCGTTGCCGGGGATTGATTAGATTGACAATGATTAAGTGAGGTGGTAATCTAGATCAAGCACTTTTTCTTTATTTTTCTTTAACCTTTGATTAACCCACTAACTGTTTGAATTTTTGCTTAAGCTAACTAAAACTTCATTCTAGCAGTAGATTGAAGTATCACTGGTTTGTGTGCTCTTATGTTCTGCTTGTATGTCAGGTACACAAAGAGCCATACCCAATTTTCATGAACAAGACGAAAGAACTCTCAGGAGGTTAAGAAGAGCCGAAAGAGGGAAAAGTATTGTTGGAGAAGAAGAATCTGAGGAAGAATACCACGAGATGGAAGGAGATACATCTAATCCAGGAGAAGGAGTTAATAATCCACCACAACAGAGGAGAGTATTGGCTTCCTATACTTTTGCAAATGCTAGACATTGTGGAAGCAGCATTCTCACCCCTAATGTCAATGCAAATAACTTTGAACTGAAGCCACAACTCATCACATTGGTCCAGAATAACTGCTCATTTGGAGGAGGACCATTGGAGGATCCAAATCAACATCTATCTACCTTCTTGAGGATCTGTGACACTGTCAAATCCAATGGTGTGAATCCTGAGACTTACAAGCTTCTGCTGTTCCCGTTCTCATTAAGGGATAAGGCTGCACAATGGCTTGAAACTTTTCCCCAAGCAAGTATCACTAGTTGGGATGACTTGGTGGCTAAATTTCTAGCCAAATTCTATCCACCCCAGAGAGTCATCAGGCTGAAAACTGAGGTGCAGACATTCACACAATTAGATGCTGAATCCTTGTATGAAGCATGGGAGAGGTACAAAGCCTTAATCAGAAAGTGCCCTCCAGAGATGTTCAATGAATGGGATGTGCTGCAAAATTTCTATGAAGGCCTGACATTGAAATCTCAGGAGGCATTAGATCATTCTGCTGGAGGTTCACTACAACTAATGAAAACTGCTGAGGAAGCTCAGAATCTTGTGGACATGGTGGCCAACAATCAATATTTCTTTGCTCATCAAAGAAGCCGCCAACCATCACAAAGAAGAGGAGTAATGGAACTAGACGGAGTGGATTCAATCCTAGCTCAAAACAAGATGATGCAGCAGCAATTTCAACAACAATTTGAGCAAATGGCTAAGAGGATTGACAGTCTCCAAGTTGCAGCAGTCAACACTAGCCAGCCATCAACCACATGGGGTCAGAGTGAAGAGACTCAAGAGGAGCAACAACAAGAACAAGTCCAGTACATGCACAACCAAAATTCTGGGCCAAATGAAGTATATGGTGACACTTACAACCCTTCTTGGAAGAACCACCCAAACCTTAGGTGGGGAGACAATCACAACCAAAATCAACAACCATGGCAGAGAAACTCAAACCAAAACACTTTAAGAAACAACCAAAACCACAACCAGCAGCAAACCAACCAAAACCCCTACAGAAAACCTCAAAACAACTACTCCAACCCCAACCATTACCAATCTAATAACCAACCCACCAACCAAAATGCCTACCATCCACCATCCACATTTCACAACCCACCACAAGCATCACCTGAATCTCAAAGACTCACCAACTTGGAAACCTTGATAGACAAAATGTGGAAACACCAAGAAATGACAACCAAGAACCATGAAGCCTCCATGAAGATCCTAGAGAGGCAAATTGGGCAAATCTCCAAACAGATTTCTGTTGAGAAATTTTCAAGCTCACTGCCAAGTGACACAATCCCAAATCCTAAGGAAGAATGCAAGGCAATACAATTGAGGAGTGGAAAAGTCTTGGTGAAAAATGAAGAAGCAACCAAGAAGCCAAAGGAAAGTGACAAGAAACAAGCTGAAGAAGAGAAAGTCAATGACAAGAAGGAGGCAGCAAGCAAGCCAACTCAGAATCAAGTTCAAGAAAAAGAAGATCAGCCACAAAAATCAAGAAAGGGAAAGGAAGTAATTGAAGGACCAACTAAGGACCAAAGGCAGGGAAATAACTTCACTCCTCCCTTGCCATACCCTCAGAGGTTCAACAAAGAGATTAATGACAAGCATTTTCACAAATTCCTTGAGATTTTTAAGAAGCTGGAAATCAACATTCCCTTGGCCGAAGCACTTGAGCAAATGCCTCTATATTCCAAGTTTCTGAAGGATCTTATCAACAAGAAAAGAAGTTGGCTTGAAAGGGAAACCATATTACTCACAGAGGAATGCAGTGCTGTAATCCAACGGGGTATTCCACCAAAACTTAAGGATCCGGGAAGCTTTGTAGTCTCATGCACTATTGGCAAGATAATTCTCAACAAGGCCCTCTGTGACCTGGGTGCCAGCATCAACTTAATGCCTCTCTCAATGATGAGAAAACTTGCCATAGAAGAACTTAAACCCACCAGGATGTCGCTAGTCATGGCTGACAGATCAATCAAGACACCTAATGGAATTGTGGAGAATCTGTTAGTAAAGATTGGGGAGTTTATCTTCCCAGCAGATTTTGTAATTTTGGATACCGAAGAAGAAGGAAACGACTCAATCATTCTGGGAAGGCCATTTCTACACACAGCAAGGGCCATCATTGATGTTGAAAAAGGAGAAATGACCTTCAGGGTCCATAATGAACAAATGATTATAAATGTGTTCAAATCAATGCAAAACGCTCCTGAGCAAGAAGATTATGTGAGAGTGGATATGATAGATAGTTTGGTGGAAGAAACTTTGGAAGAAAAGTTTCAAGAGCAAGAAGGAAATCAAGAAACAACAGAGGAACAAGTGGCTGAGACCTTTACTGAGCAATATGAAAGGCAAGATAAGAAAGAAGATGTACGAAGACAAAAATTGAAACCTTTACCCACCCATCTCAAATATGCATTCCTTGGCACATCGGAGAGCCTCCCAGTAATCATTAATTCATCCCTGTCAAAGAAGGAAGAAGGAGAACTTCTTGATGTACTCAAAGCTCACAAAGATGCTTTAGGATGGACCATTGATGATCTGAAGGGAATCAGCCCTGCAGTATGTATGCATAAGATCCTCTTGGAAGATAATTCCAAACCAGTGGTTCAACCACAAAGAAGGCTAAATCCTACAATGAAGGAAGTTGTCCAGAAGGAAGTAATGAAGTTGTGGAATGCAGGGATAATATTCCCAATATCTGACAGCCCATGGGTAAGCCCAGTTCAAGTTGTACCAAAGAAGGGAGGAATGACAGTCATCACTAATGAGAAGAATGAGTTGATCCCTACTAGAACAGTGACTGGGTGGAGAATGTGCATAGACTATAGAAGATTGAATGATGCCACCAGGAAGGATCATTTCCCTCTCCCATTCATTGATCAGATGCTGGAAAGGTTAGCCGGCCATGCCTATTACTGTTTCTTGGACGGATATTCTGGGTATAATCAAATCGTGGTAGACCCCAAGGACCAAGAGAAAACTGCCTTCACATGTCCATTTGGAGTTTTTGCGTATAGGCGGATGCCTTTTGGGCTCTGCAACGCCCCTGCCACATTTCAAAGGTGTATGCTCTCCATTTTTTCTGATATGGTCGAAAAATTTTTAGAAGTCTTCATGGATGACTTCTCTGTTTTTGGTGATAATTTCAATGCTTGCCTAAACCATTTAACTCTTGTCTTGAAACGGTGCCAAGAAACTAATTTGGTTTTAAACTGGGAGAAATGCCATTTTATGGTACCCGAAGGAATTGTTCTTGGCCATAAAGTCTCAAGAAAAGGGATAGAGGTTGATAAGGCAAAAGTTGAGATTATAGAAAAACTCCCTCCACCAATTAATGTGAAATCTGTTAGAAGTTTCTTGGGGCATGCCGGATTTTACAGAAGGTTTATCAAGGACTTTTCAAAAATAGCCAAACCTTTAAGTAATCTGTTAATGCTTGATAACCCTTTTGTTTTTGATGAAAACTGTCAGCATGCATTTGAAACTTTAAAAAATAAACTCACAACAGCACCAATAATCACACCCCCAGATTGGGAATTACCTTTTGAACTCATGTGTGATGCAAGTGACATTGCAATTGGTGCTGTACTTGGGCAAAAGAAGGGGAATTTGCATCATGTCATATATTACGCAAGTAAAGTGTTGAATGAGGCCCAAAGAAATTACACTACAACAGAAAAAGAGTTGCTAGCTGTAGTTTATGCATTTGATAAGTTTAGATCATATCTGATAGGATCGAAGGTTGTAGTTTATACTGATCATGCTGCACTTAAGTATTTGATGTCAAAACAGGATGCTAAACCAAGACTCATCAGGTGGATACTGCTTCTACAAGAATTTGACATTGAAATAAGAGATAGGAAGGGCACTGAAAACCAGGTCGCTGATCATCTGTCAAGACTACCACATGAAACAAATCAAAAAGCATCCCAGCCAATAAATGAAAGCTTCCCAGATGAGCACCTTCTGCAGATCCATCAAGCACCTTGGTTTGCTGACATAGCAAATTACAAAGTGGGAAGGAAGATACCGCAAGAATTCTCTAAGCAACAAGTGAAGAAGTTGATTAAAGAAGCAAGGAAATTTTTATGGGATGAACCCTTCTTATTCAAGAGATGCTCTGATGGAGTGATCAGGAGGTGTATTCCTGAAAGTGAAGTGAGGGACATCTTGTGGCATTGTCATGGTTCAGCTTATGGTGGACACTTTGGCCCAGAAAAAACAGCCGCAAAAATACTACAGAGTGGCTTCTATTGGCCAACTATTTTCAAGGATGCCAGAAGATATGTACACCAATGTAATGAATGCCAGAAAGCAGGAGGATTAACAAGAAGGAATGAGATGCCTCAAAATTTTATCTTGGAATTAGAATTGTTCGATCTGTGGGGAATTGATTTCATGGGGCCTTTTCCCCCTTCCTATTCTTTTAGATACATCCTGGTAGCAGTGGAATATGTCTCAAAATGGGTAGAAGCTATAGCCACAACCACCTGTGATGCACAGATCGTCCTCCAATTCCTCAAAAAGCACATCTTCACTAGGTTTGGAGTGCCCAAAAGTCTTATTAGTGATGGTGGTAGTCACTTTTGCAACAAACAAATGGAGAAACTCCTTCACAAATATGGAGTAATTCACAAAGTAGCCACACCCTACCACCCTCAGACTAACGGCCAAGCTGAACTTGCAAATAGAGAATTAAAGAAGATCCTAGAGAAAACAGTGGGAATCACAAGAAAGGATTGGGCTAGAAAGCTAGAGGATGCACTGTGGGCATATAGGACAGCTTTTAAAACTCCTATTGGCAAGTCACCCTTTCAGCTATTGTATGGCAAATCCTGCCACCTCCCTGTAGAGCTTGAACATAGAGCTTTTTGGGCCACTAAACTCCTCAACCTTGACCCCCAAGCTGCAGGAGAAAAAAGGTTGTTACAACTAAATGAACTGGATGAATTCAGACTGGAAGCTTATGAAAATGCGAAGATATACAAGGAGAAAGCTAAAAAGTGGCATGACAAGAAGATCACAAAGAAGGAATTCAAGCCTGGACAACAAGTACTCCTGTATAATTCAAGGCTTAAAATCTTCCCTGGCAAACTGAAGTCTAAGTGGACTGGCCCATACTTGGTGACAAAGATTTTTCCCTATGGGAATATTGAACTGCTAGATGAGGCAACAAAGAATCAATTCACTGTGAATGGGCACAGAGCAAAGTTGTACTTAGGAGGACAATGGGTTAAGGAAAAAGAGGTTCAACACCTACAGCCCTCTTAAAAAGAATTGAAAGATGTCAAGCTAGTGACAATAAAAGAGCGCTTGTTGGGAGGCAACCCAACCGGAGGTACTTTTCTTTCATAGTTAGTTCAATAAAAAGGTTAAATGAGTAGTATGTATTGCAAGGAGCTAAGTTTGGTGTTTCACACCAAAACATATTAAGGGAGAATGAAGGATTCTAAGTTTGGTGTTCCACCAAAATCTTACTTAAAAGCACATTCTCACTTTCTATATAAAGAGCTACCAGCTCCAAGCAATCTGACAAATCATTTAAGCATTGTCTGTTTCTAGTTTTCAATTTTATTACCTTTAGCGAAGATTTAAGCTTTCACATATGGTTATGGATAAGAAACATGGCAAGAGACTGAGTTTGGTGTTCACACACCAAAGTAAGTTCAAACGCCTACAAGAAAGTCTTGCACACTAACAAATCACATAAGGGCTTGAGAAACAAGCAACTTCCATTAACACTGCAGAAAATCAATCACTCTTATGGGAGGACTACTCACCATTAGCTGAGATGAAAGAAGAAGGAGCCACCAAGAGGTTGTATTGTCATTTAACTCCATCAGTATTGAATTGCTCAAATTTGGAAGTATGAATATGCCCATTTTAACAGAAACTGTTAGTGTAGTATGCATCAATTATGTTTTTGTAGGCTGGTTTTTTATGTGTTGGCTTGTGTGTTCATTTTCACTTAACAAGAAGTATGTGTTGTCCCCTGCATCTTTAAATTTAATAAAAGAACAGTTTGAATGTGAAGTGAAATGGTCTCTGTTAGTTAGAAGTGGAATAAAAGTAAGTGGTGGTGTGTGTGATTGCATTATAACTCACTTTAGTGAATAAAGAGCTAAGATATCTCCTTCTAAGTAGAGAGTGGCCTATTGTCTATGAATCTCAATTGAATAGAATTCCTTGGTTAGAAAGAAAAACAAAAAAAAGAAAGAAAGAACAAAGAAAGCTAAAAGGTGGCAAAACAAAAGAAAAACAAAAAGAAATAAAGCTGGACACCAATAGCTTGAACTCTGAAATATATGCCTGTGATGTTTTTGTACTAGGATCTGCTTGGATTAGTAAGCTCTTAGGAGTGCCTCAACACTTGGTGACTTGGGTTAACTAACCCGGGATCATCAGCTGAAAATCCACTATCAAGAGCAACCTAACTACAAAGCATTTAGTAGCCCAAAGAGGTGCTGGGCATCAATGTTTTAAGAAGGAATGTGAGCCAAGTGTCTATGGTGAATAATGTGTCAAGTATAAAAAGAAAATGAACTTGCTACACATGACACTCAAATAAAGCTTTTGAATAAAGTAATAGCCAAGGATAAAGGAATAATGAGAGGTCATAGCAGTATGTCACTTGAAACTTGAAGGAAACTTTCTAGGCCTAGGAGTCAATAAGAAGTGAGCATTTGCATATCCACATAAAACCCCATGAACTATCAATAACACTTTGCTAGCATGAACTTCCTCTTCCATTTCATTCTTTCTTCTTAATAAATTCATTTCTTGCTTGGGGACAAGCAAGCTTTAAGTTTGGTGTTGTGATGACAAGTCATCTTAGCCCATTTTAGCTAGTCTTTTTCTTTTGTTTTCATTAGAATTATGCACTTTCTTAAGCTACAAGCAAGCTAATTGAGTAGATTTTCATGTTTCCCTTGATTGAACCAACCATATGTGAATTCATGCCATTTCATGAGGTTTTGAACTATATTTGTTGCATATTGTGGAAGATTGAATACCTCATGATTTTGAGCAAAACTTTGATTAGTTTGGTTGATCAATGATAGGTGAAGAAGGCTTGGAGAAAGGTTGAAGCAAAGAGGAATGGCTAGGAGTGAAGAGAGGACAATGGAATAAGTGAAAATTGAACCGGGTTGCATGAAGTTAGCCCCAACGTTAGCCCCCTAACTTGGAGGCTAACGTTGGGCATATGAATCACTCTTTGGAAGTAGCCAACGTTAGCTCCAACGTTAGCCCCCTAACTTGGAGGCTAACGTTGGAACTTGAGAGTTTCTCCCTGGGCTACCAACGTTTGCGCCAACGTTAGCCCCCTAACTTGGAGGCTAACGTTGGCACTTAAATCACAATGGGGGAGTAGGCAACGTTTGCGCCAACGTTAGCCCCCTAACGTGGAGGCTAACGTTGGCACCAATCATACCAAGCAAGGCCAACGTTAGGGTCAAAGTTAGACCCCTAACGTTGGCGCCAACGTCTAAACCAGAAGAATGTGGTTTGCTGATATGAAAAGTTAGGGTCAAAGTTAGACCCCTAACTTTGACCCTAACGTTGAAGACCAACGTTGGCTAACTCCATTTCCGGTTCAATTGGTTCACTTCGGTTCTTCTTCAATCTTCAAGAGCAATCAACCAAGGCCTCTTTCAACCCAATTCCACCAAGAACAAAGGCCCAACTCAAGGCTTGAAGATCATTTTGGAAAGTGTATAAATAGGATAGAATTCAATTTGTTCAGGGAGCTTTTGCTGGAGAGTTTTCTTTTAGAGCTTTCCTTTTAGAATTTTCATAATAGTTTTCGAAGAGCTTTTGAACTTGAGTGAACTTTAATTTCTTGCTTTCATTGCTTTCAATTTCATTTGACTTTTGTCTTGGATCTTGGATTGGAGAATTGAAGAAATTCTGTTTCAATCTCAATCTTGGATCTCTCTGTTTCCTTTACTGTTAATTGAATTAGCATTTCTGTTTCTGTTACTTGATCTTCATCTCTTTTCTTTGCAATTTACAATTTCCTTGCTATTGTTCTTGTGGGATCTAGGAAGGCATTGAGATCTAGACTTGGTTTTCTAGTCTCTGGGTCCTGAGATCTAAATTCTCATTTCAATTCTCTGTTTAATGCTTTCATTGTTCATTTACTTTGCTGTTATAAGATCCGGTTCAATCCCAACTCCCTTTTCCTCTTCTGTTTGATGCAATTTAGTTTTCCCTTGTTTAAATTCTGCAAATCCTCATCCCAATCCCCTTTACTTTTCAAGCAATTTACATTTCTTGCACTTTAAGATTCTGCAATTTACATTTCTTGCACTTTAAGTTTCTGTCATTTAATTTCTTGTCCTTTAAGTTTCAGCAATTTACTTTCCCGCTCTCTTTAATTCCATGCAATTTACATTCTGCAAATCACAAATCACCCAACCAACACTTGATTCGCTTGACTAAATCAACCACTAAACTAAAATTGCTCAATCCTTCAATCCCTGTGGGATCGACCTCACTTCCGTGAGTTTTTATTACTTGATACGACCCGGTACACTTGCCGGTTAGTTTTGGGTGTTTTGGTAGAAATTCGTTTCTCATCAAAATATCTCATCAGGTGTCCTCTTCGGTCTAGCGTCATTTAAAGAACGAGGGTAAGCACGACTTAAAAAAAACCGAAAAAAAAATACAGGTGGAGCCTACCGAAGATGAGGCCATTACGGCTCGCCTTTAGGTGTCTTCCTTGGCATAGCGTCATTTAAAGAACGAGGGTCAGCACGACGTAAAAAAAATCGAAAAAAAAATCGGAGGAGCCTGCCAAAGATGAGGCCATTTCGGCTCGCCTTTAGGAGTCCTCCTCGGGATAGCGTCATTTAAACAACGAGGGTCAGCACGTAGTAAAAAAAAAACCGGAGGAGCCTGCCGAAGATGAGGCCATTACGGCTCGCGTTTAGGTGTCCTCCTCGGGATAGCGTCACTAAAAGAACGAGAGTCAGCACGACCTAAAATAAACTGGAAAAAAAATGGAGGAGCCTGCCGAAGATGAGGCCATTACGGCTCGCCTTTTGGTGTCCTCCTCGGTTTAGCGTCATTTAAAGAACCAGGGTCAGCACGACGTAAAAAAAACCGAAAAAAAAAACAAGAGGAGCCTGCCGAAGATGAGGCCATTACGGCTCGCCTTTAGGTGTCCTCCTCGGTTTAGCGTTATTTAAAGAACGAGGGTAAGCACGACGTAAAAAAAACCGAAAAAAAAATAGGAGGAGCCTGCCGAAAATGAGGCCAATACGGCTCGCCTTTAGGTGTCCTCCTTGGGATAGCGTCAATTAAAGAACGAGAGTCATCACGACGTAAAAAAAACTGGAAAAAAAATCGGAGGAGCCTGCCGAAGATGAGGCCATTACGGCTCGCCTTTAGTTGTCCTCCTCGGGATAGCGTCATTTCAACAACGAGGGTCAGCACGTAGTAAAAAAAATCGGAGGAGCCTGCCGAAGATGAGGCCATTACGGCTCGGCTTTAGGTGTCCTCCTTGGGATAGCGTCATTTAAAGAACGAGAGTCAGCACGACGTAAAAAAAAACCGGAAAAAAAAATGGAGGAGTCTGCCGAAGATGAGGCCATTACGGCTCGACTTTTGGTGTCCTCCTCAGGATACAGTCATTTAAAGAACGAGAGTCATCACGACGTAAAAAAAACCAAAAAAAAAAAATCGGAGGAGCTTGCCGAAGATGAGGCCATTACGGCTCGCCTTTAGGTGTCCTCCTCGTGATAGCGTCATTTAAACAACGAGGGTCAGCACGTAGTAAAAAAAAAACCGGAGGAGCCTGCCGAAGATGAGACCATTACGGCTCGCCTTTAGGTGTCCTCCTCGGGATAGCGTCACTTAAAGAACGAGAGTCAGCACGATGTAAAAAAAACCGGAAAAAAAAATCGGAGGAGCCTGCCGAAGATGAGGCCATTATGGCTCGCCTTTAGGTGTCCTCCTCGGGATAGCGTCATTTCAACAACGAGGGTCAGCACGTAGTAAAAAAAATCGGAGGAGCCTGCCGAAGATGAGGCCATTACGGCTCGGCTTTAGGTGTCCTCCTCGGGATAGCGTCATTTAAAGAACGAGAGTCAGCACGACGTAAAAAAAAACCGAAAAAAAAATGGAGGAGTCTGCCGAAGATGAGGCCATTACGGCTCGACTTTTGGTGTCCTCCTCGGTTTAGCGTCATTTAAAGAACGAAGGTAAGCACGACGTAAAAAAAAATCGAAACGAAAAAAACAGGACGAGCCTGCCGAAGATAAGGCCATTACGGCTCGCCTTTAGGTGTCCTCCTCGGGATACCGTCATTTAAAGAACGAGAGTCATCACGACGTAAAAAAAAACCAAAAAAAAAAAATCGGAGGAGCCTGCCGAAGATGAGGCCATTACGGCTCGCCTTTAGGTGTCCTCGTCGGGATAGCGTCATTTAAACAACGAGGGTCAGCACGTAGTAAAAAAAAACCGGAGGAGCCTGCCGAAGATGAGACCATTACGGCTCGCCTTTAGGTGTCCTCCTCGGGATAGCGTCACTTAAAGAACGAGAGTCAGCACGATGTAAAAAAAACCGGAAAAAAAAATCGGAGGAGCCTGCCGAAGATGAGGCCATTATGGCTCGCCTTTAGGTGTCCTCCTCGGGATAGCGTCATTTAAACAACGAGGGTCAGCACGTGGTAAAAAATAATCGGAGGAGCCTGCCGAAGATGAGGCCATTACGGCTCGCCTTTAGGTGTCCTCCTCGGGATAGCGTCATTTAAAGAACGAGAGTCAGCACGACATAAAAAAAAACCGGAAAAAAAATGGAGGAGCCTGCCGAAGATGAGGCCATTACGGCTCGACTTTTGGTGTCCTACTCGGTTTAGCATCATTTAAAGAACGAAGCTAAGCACGACATAAAAAAAAATCGAAACAAAAAAAACAGGACGAGCCTGCCGAAGATAAGGCCATTATGGCTCGCCTTTATGTGTCCTCCTCGGGATACCGTCATTTAAAGAACGAGAGTCATCACGACGTAAAAAAAATCGAAAAAAAAAATTGGAGGAGCCTGCCGAAGATGAGGCCATTACGGCTCGCCTTTAGGTGTCCTCCTCGGGATAGCGTCATTTCAACAACGAGGGTCAGCACGTAGTAAAAAAAAAACCGGGGGAGCCTGCCAAAGATGAGGCCATTACGGCTCGCCTTTAGGTGTCCTCCTCGGGATAGCGTCACTTAAAGAACGAGAGTCAGCACGATGTAAAAAAAACCGGAAAAAAAAATCGGAGGAGCCTGCCGAAGATGAGGCCATTATGGCTCGACTTTTGGTGTCCTTCTCGGGATAGCGTCATTTAAACAACGAGGGTCAGCACGTAGTAAAAAAAAATCGGAGGAGCCTGCCGAAGATGAGGCCATTACGGCTCGCCTTTAGGTGTCCTCCTCGGGATAGCGTCATTTAAAGAACGAGAGTCAGCACGACATAAAAAAAAAACCGGAAAAAAAATGGAGGAGCCTGCCGAAGATGAGGCCATTACGGCTCGACTTTTGGTGTCCTCCTCGGTTTAGCGTCATTTAAAGAACGAAGCTAAGCACGACGTAAAAAAAAATCGAAACAAAAAAAATAGGACGAGCCTGCCGAAGATAAGGCCATTACGGCTCGCCTTTATGTGTCCTCCTCGGGATACCGTCATTTAAAGAACGAGAGTCATCACGACGTAAAAAAAATCAAAAAAAAAATTGGAGGAGCCTGCCGAAGATGAGGCCATTACGGCTCGCCTTTAGGTGTCCTCCTCGGGATAGCGTCATTTCAACAACAAGGGTCAGCACGTAGTAAAAAAAAAAACCGGAGGAGCCTGCCAAAGATGAGGCCATTACGGCTCGCCTTAAGTTGTCCTCCTCGGGATAGCGTCACTTAAAGAACGAGAGTCAGCACAATGTAAAAAAACTGGAAAAAAAATGGAGGAGCCTGCCGAAGATGAGGCCATTACGGCTCGCCTTTTGGTGTCCTCCTCGGTTTAGCGTCATTTAAAGAACGAGAATAAGCACAACGTAAAAAAAATCAGGACAAAAAAAATAGGACGATCCTGCCAAAGATAAGGCCATTACGGCTCGCCTTTAGTTGTTCTCCTCTGGATACCGTCATTTAAAGAACGAGAGTCATCACGACGTAAAAAAAACCGAAAAAAAAAATCGGAGGAGCCTGCCGAAGATGAGGCCATTACGGCTCGCCTTTAGGTGTCCTCCTCGGGATAGCGTCATTTAAATAAGGAGGGTCAGCACGTAGTAAAAAAAACCGGAGGAGCCTGCCAAAGATGAGACCATTACGGCTCGCCTTTAGGTGTCCTCCTCGGGATAGCGTCACTTAAAGAACGAGAGTCAGCACGATGTAAAAAAAACCAGAAAAAAAAATCGGAGGAGCCTGCCGAAGATGAGGCCATTACGGCTCGCCTTTAGGTGTCCTCCTCGGGATAGCTTCATTTAAACAACGAGGGACAGCACGTAGTAAAAAAAAATCGGAGGAGCCTGCCGAAGATGAGGCCATTACGGCTCGCCTATAGGTGTCCTCCTCGGGATAGCGTCATTTAAAGAACGAGAGTCAGCACGACATAAAAAAAAACAGGAAAAAAAATGGAGAAACCTGCCGAAGATGAGGCCATTACGGCTCGACTTTTGGTGTCCTCCTCGGTTTAGCGTCATTTAAAGAACGAAGGTAACCACGACGTAAAAAAAAATCGAAACAAAAAAAAACAGGACGAGCCTGCCGAAGATAAGGCAATTACGGCTCGCCTTTAGGTGTCTTCCTCGGGATACCGTCATTTAAAGAATGAGTCATCACGACGTAAAAAAAACGAAAAAAAAATTGGAAGAGCCTGCCGAAGATGAGGCCATTACGGCTCACCTTTAGGTGTCCTCCTCGGGATAGCGTCATTTAAACAACGAGGGTCAGCACGTAGTAAAAAAAACCGGAGGAGCCTGCCGAAGATGAGACCATTACGGCTCGCCTTTAGGTGTCCTCCTCGGGATAGCGTCACTTAAAGAACGAGAGTCAGCACGATGTAAAAAAAACCGGAAAAAAAAATCGGAGGAGCCTGCCGAAGATGAGTCCATTATGGCTCGCCTTTAGGTGTCCTCCTCGGGATACCGTCATTTAAACAACGAGGGTCAGCACGTAGTAAAAAAAAATCGGAGGAGCCTGCCGAAGATGAGGCCATTACGGCTCGCCTATAGGTGTCCTCCTCGGGATAGCGTCATTTAAAGAACGAGAGTCAGCACGACATAAAAAAAAACAGGAAAAAAAATGGAGAAACCTGCCGAAGATGAGGCCATTACGGCTCGACTTTTGGTGTCCTCCTCGGTTTAGCGTCATTTAAAGAACGAAGGTAACCACGACGTAAAAAAAAATCGAAACAAAAAAAAACAGGACGAGCCTGCCGAAGATAAGGCAATTACGGCTCGCCTTTAGGTGTCTTCCTCGGGATACCGTCATTTAAAGAATGAGTCATCACGACGTAAAAAAAACGAAAAAAAAATTGGAGGAGCCTGCCGAAGATGAGGCCATTACGGCTCACCTTTAGGTGTCCTCCTCGGGATAGCGTCATTTAAACAACGAGGGTCATCACGTAGTAAAAAAAACCGGAGGAGCCTGCCGAAGATGAGACCATTACGGCTCGCCTTTAGGTGTCCTCCTCGGGATAGCGTCATTTAAAGAACGAGAGTCAGCACGACATAAAAAAAAAACGGAAAAAAAAATCGGAGGAGCCTGCCGAAGATGAGGCCATTACGGCTCGCCTTTAGGTGTCCTCCTCGGGATAGCTTCATTTAAACAACGAGGGTCAGCACGTAGTAAAAAAAAATCGGAGGAGCCTGCCGAAGATGAGGCCATTACGGCTCGCCTATAGGTGTCCTCCTCGGGATAGCGTCATTTAAAGAACGAGAGTCAGCACGACATAAAAAAAAACAGGAAAAAAAATGGAGAAACCTGCCGAAGATGAGGCCATTACGGCTCGACTTTTGGTGTCCTCCTCGGTTTAGCGTCATTTAAAGAACGAAGGTAACCACGACGTAAAAAAAAATCGAAACAAAAAAAAACAGGACGAGCCTGCCGAAGATAAGGCAATTACGGCTCGCCTTTAGGTGTCTTCCTCGGGATACCGTCATTTAAAGAATGAGTCATCACGACGTAAAAAAAACGAAAAAAAAATTGGAGGAGCCTGCCGAAGATGAGGCCATTACGGCTCACCTTTAGGTGTCCTCCTCGGGATAGCGTCATTTAAACAACGAGGGTCAGCACGTAGTAAAAAAAACCGGAGGAGCCTGCCGAAGATGAGACCATTACGGCTCGCCTTTAGGTGTCCTCCTCGGGATAGCGTCACTTAAAGAACGAGAGTCAGCACGATGTAAAAAAAACCGGAAAAAAAAATCGGAGGAGCCTGCCGAAGATGAGTCCATTATGGCTCGCCTTTAGGTGTCCTCCTCGGGATAGCGTCATTTAAACAACGAGGGTCAGCACGTAGTAAAAAAAAATCGGAGGAGCCTGCCGAAGATGAGGCCATTACGGCTCGCCTTTAGGTGTCCTCCTCGGGATAGCGTCATTTAAAGAACGAAGGTAAGCACGACGTAAAAAAAAATCGAAACAAAAAAAACAGGACGAGCCTGCCGAAGATAAGGCCATTACGGCTCGCCTTTATGTGTCCTCCTCGGGATACCGTCATTTAAAGAACGAGAGTCATCACGACGTAAAAAAAATCAAAAAAATAAATTGGAGGAGCCTGCCGAAGATGAGGCCATTACAGCTCGCCTTTAGGTGTCCTCCTCGGGATAGCGTCATTTCAACAACGAGGGTCAGCACGTAGTAAAAAAAAAAACCGGAGGAGCCTACCAAAGATGAGGCCATTACGGCTCGCCTTTAGGTGTCCTCCTCGGGATAGCGTCACTTAAAGAACGAGAGTCAGCACGATGTAAAAAAAACTGGAAAAAAAATGGAGGAGCCTGCCGAAGATGAGGCCATTACGGCTCGCCTTTTGGTGTCCTCCTCGGTTTAGCGTCATTTAAAGAACGAGAGTCATCACGACGTAAAAAAAACCGAAAAAAAAAATCGGAGGAGCCTGTCGAAGATGAGGCCATTACGGCTCGCCTTTAGATGTCCTCCTCGGGATAGCGTCATTTAAATAACGAGGGTCAGCACGTAGTAAAAAAAAACCGGAGGAGCCGGCCGAAGATGAGACCATTACGGCTCGCCTTTAGGTGTCCTCCTCGGGATAGCGTAACTTAAAGAACGAGAGTCAGCACGATGTAAAAAAAACCGGAAAAAAAAATCGGAGGAGCCTGCCGAAGATGAGGCCATTACGGCTCGCCTTTAGGTGTCCTCCTCGGGAATGCTTCATTTAAACAACGAGGGTCAGCACGTAGTAAAAAAAAATCGGAGGAGCCTGCCGAAGATGAGGCCATTACGGCTCGCCTATAGGTGTCCTCCTCGGGATAGCGTCATTTAAAGAACGAGAGTCAGCACGACATAAAAAAAAACCGGAAAAAAAATGGAGAAGCCTGCCGAAGATGAGGCCATTACGGCTCGACTTTTGGTTTCCTCCTCGGTTTAGCGTCATTTATAGAACGAAGGTAAGCACGACGTAAAAAAAATGGAAACAAAAAAAACAGGACGAGTCTGTCGAAGATAAGGCAATTACGGCTCGCCTTTAGGTGTCCTCCTCGGGATACCGTCATTTAAAGAATGAGAGTCATCACGACGTAAAAAAACGAAAAAAAAAATGGAGGAGCCTGCCGAAGATGAGGCCATTACGGCTCGCCTTTAGGTGTCCTCCTCGGGATAGCGTCATTTAAACAACGAGGGTCAGCACGTAGTAAAAAAAAACTGGAGGAGCCTGCCGAAGATGAGACCATTACGACTCGCCTTTAGGTGTCCTCCTCGGGATAGCGTCACTTAAAGAACGAGAGTCAGCACGATGTAAAAAAAACCGGAAAAAAAAATCGGAGAAAAAAATGGAGAAACCTGCCGAAGATGAGGCCATTACGGCTCGACTTTTGGTGTCCTCCTCGGTTTAGCGTCATTTAAAGAACGAAGGTAACCACGACGTAAAAAAAAATCGAAACAAAAAAAACAGGACGAGCCTGCCGAAGATAAGGCAATTACGGCTCGCCTTTAGGTGTCTTCCTCGGGATACCGTCATTTAAAGAATGAGTCATCACGACGTAAAAAAAACGAAAAAAAAATTGGAGGAGCCTGCCGAAGATGAGGCCATTACGGCTCACCTTTAGGTGTCCTCCTCGGGATAGCGTCATTTAAACAACGAGGGTCAGCACGTAGTAAAAAAAAACCGGAGGAGCCTGCCGAAGATGAGACCATTACGGCTCGCCTTTAGGTGTCCTCCTCGGGATAGCGTCATTTAAACAACGAGGGTCAGCACGTAGTAAAAAAATCGGGGGAGCCTGCCGAAGATGAGGCCATTACGGCTCGCCTTTAGGTGTCCTCCTCGGGAATGCTTCATTTAAACAACGAGGGTCAGCACGTAGTAAAAAAAAATCGGAGGAGCCTGCCGAAGATGAGGCCATTACGGCTCGCCTATAGGTGTCCTCCTCGGGATAGCGTCATTTAAAGAACGAGAGTCAGCACGACATAAAAAAAACCGGAAAAAAAATGGAGAAGCCTGCCGAAGATGAGGCCATTACGGCTCGACTTTTGGTGTCCTCCTCGGTTTAGCGTCATTTAAAGAACGAAGGTAACCACGACGTAAAAAAAAATCGAAACAAAAAAAACAGGACGAGCCTGCCGAAGATAAGGCAATTACGGCTAGCCTTTAGGTGTCTTCCTCGGGATACCGTCATTTAAAGAATGAGTCATCACGACGTAAAAAAAACGAAAAAAAAATTGGAGGAGCCTGCCGAAGATGAGGCCATTACGGCTCACCTTTAGGTGTCCTCCTCGGGATAGCGTCATTTAAACAACGAGGGTCAGCACGTAGTAAAAAAAAACCGGAGGAGCCTGCCGAAGATGAGACCATTACGGCTCGCCTTTAGGTGTCCTCCTCGGGATAGCGTCATTTAAACAACGAGGGTCAGCACGTAGTAAAAAAATCGGGGGAGCCTGCCGAAGATGAGGCCATTACGGCTCGCCTTTAGGTGTCCTCCTCGGGATAGCGTCATTTAAAGAACGAGAGTCAGCACGACATAAAAAAAAACCGGAAAAAAATGGAGGAGCCTGCCGAAGATGAGGCCATTACGGCTCGACTTTTGGTGTCCTACTCGGTTTAGCGTCATTTAAAGAACGAGGGTAAGCACAACGTAAAAAAAATCGAAACAAAAAAAATAGGACGAGCCTGCCAAAGATAAGGCCATTACGGCTCGCCTTTAGGTGTCCTCCTCGGGATACCGTCATTTAAAGAACGAGAGACATCACGACGTAAAAAAAACCGAAAAAAAAAATCGGAGGAGCCTTTCGAAGATGAGGCCATTACGGCTCGCCTTTAGGTGTCCTCCTCGGGATAGCGTCATTTAAACAACGAGGGTCAGCACGTAGTAAAAAAAAACCGGAGGAGCCTGCCGAAGATGAGACCATTACGGCTCGCCTTTAGGTGTCCTCCTCGGGATAGCGTCACTTAAAGAACGAGAGTCAGCACGACATAAAAAAAACCGGAAAAAAAACGGAGGAGCCTGCCGAAGATGAGGCCATTACGGCTCGACTTTTGGTGTCCTCCTCGGTTTAGCGTCATTTAAAGAACGAAGGTAAGCACGACGTAAAAAAAATCGAAACAAGAAAAACAAGACGAGCCTGCCGAAGATAAGGCCATTACGGCTCGCCTTTAGGTGTCCTCCTCGGGATACCGTCATTTAAAGAACGAGAGTCATCACGACGTAAAAAAACTGAAAAAAAAATTGGAGGAGCCTGCCGAAGATGAGGCCATTACGGCTCGCCTTTAGGTGTCCTCCTCGGGATAGCGTCATTTAAACAACGAGGGTCAGCACGTACTAAAAAAAAACCGGAGGAGCCTGCCAAAGATGAGGCCATTACGGCTCGCCTTTTGGTGTCCTCCTCGATTTAGCGTCATTTAAAGAACGAGGGTCAACACGACGTAAAAAAAATCGGAAAAAAAATAGGAGGAGCCTGCCGAAGATGAGGCCATTAAGGCTCGCCTTTAGGTGTCCTCCTTGGGATAGCGTCGTATAAAGAACGAGAGTCATCACGACATAAAAAAAAAACGGAAAAAAAAATCGGAGGAGCCTGCCGATGATGAGGCCATTACGGCTCGCCTTTAGGTGTCCTCCTCGGGATAGCATCATTTACACAACGAGGGTCAGCACGTAGTAAAAAAAAAACCGGCGGAGCCTGCCGAAGATGAGGCAATTACGGCTCGCCTTTAGGTGTCCTCCTCGGGATAGCGTCATTTAAAGAACGAGAGTCAGCACAACGTAAAAAAAAACTAGAAAAAAATGGAGGAGCCTGCCGAAGATGAGGCCATTACGGCTCGCCTTTTGGTGTCCTCCTCGGTTTACCGTCATTTAAGGAAAGATGGTCAGCACGATGTAAAAAAAACCAGAAAAAATCGGAGCAGCCTGCTGAAGATGAGGCCATTACGGCTCGCCTTTAGGTGTCCTCCTCGGCATAGTGTCATTTAAAAAACGAGGGTCAGCACGATGTAAAAAAAAGAAACCGGAAAAAAAAATCAGAGGAGCCTGCCGAAGATGAGGCCATTGCGGCTCACCTTTAGGTGTCCTCCTCGGGATAGCGTCATTTAAAGAACGAGGGTTAGCACGACGTAAAAAAAACGGGAAAAAACCGGAGGAGCCTGTCGAAGATGAGGCCATTACGGCTCGCCTTTAGGTGTCCTCCTTGGGATAATGTCATTTAAAGTACGATGGTAAGCACGACGTAAACAAAAAACCGAAAAAAAAATCGGAGGAGCCTGCCGAATATGAGGCCATTATGGCTCGCCTTTAGGTGTCCTCCTGGGGATAGCGTCATTTAAAGAAGGAGGGTCAGCACGTAGTAAAAAAAACCGGAGGAGCATGCCGAACATGAGGCCATTACGGCTCGCCTTTAGGTGTCCTCCTCGAGATAGCATCATTTAAAAAATGATTGTCAGCACGACGTAAAGAAAAATCTGAGGAGCATGCCGAAGATGAGGCCATTACGGCTCGCCTTTAGGTGTCCTCCTCGGGTTAGCGTCATTTAAAGAACGAGGGATAGCACGACGTTAAAAAAACAGGAAAAAAAAAAACAGTAGATGCCTGCCGAAGATGAGGCCATTACGGCTCGGCTTTAGGTGTCATCTTCGGTTTAGCTTCATTTAAAGAACGAGGGTAAGCACGACGTAAAAAAAAAACCAGAAAAAAATAGGAGGAGCCTGCCAAAGATGAGGCCATTACGGCTCGCCTTTAGGTGTCCTCCTCGGCATAGTGTCATTTAAAGAACGAGTGTCAGCACGACGTAAAAAAAAATTGGAAAAAAAAATCGGTGGAGCCTGCCGAAGATGAGGCCATTACGGCTCGCCATTAGGTGTCCTCCTCGGGATAACGTCATTTAAACAACGAGGGTCAGCACGTAGTAAAAAAAAAAGCCGGAGGAGCCTGCCGAATATGAGGCCATTACGGCTCGCCTTTAGGTGACTTACTCGGGATAGCGTCACTAAAAGTACGAGAGTCAGCACAACGTAAAAAAAACTGGAAAAAAAATGGAGGAGCTTGCCGAAGATGAGGCCATTACGGCTCGCCTTTTGGTGTCCTCCTCGTTTAGCGTCATTTAAAGAACGAGGGTCAGCACGACGTAAAAAAAACTGGAAAAAAAAATAGGAAGAGCCTCCCGAAGATGAGGCCATTATGGCTCACCTTTAGGTGTCCTCCTCGGTTTAGCGTTATTTAAAGAACGAGGGTAAGCACGACGTAAAAAAAAAACTGGAAAAAAAAAACAGGAGGAGCCGGCCGAAGATGAGGCCATTACAGCTCGCCTTTAGGTGTCCTCCTCGGGATAGCGTCATTTAAATAACGAGGGTCAGCACTTAGTAAAAAAAACCGGAGGAGCCTGCCGAAGATGAGGCCATTACGGCTCGCCTATAGGTGTCCTCCTCGGGATAGCGTCATTTAAAGAACGAGAGTCAGCACGACATAAAAAAAAACCGGAAAAATAAATCGGAGGAGCCTGCCGAAGATGAGGCCATTACGGCTCGCCTTTAGGTGTCCTCCTCGGGATAGCTTCATTTAAACAACGAGGGTCAGCACATAGTAAAAAAAAATCGGAGGAGCCTGCCGAAGATGAGGCCATTACGGCTCGCCATTAGGTGTCCTCCTCGGGATAGCGTCATTTAAAGAATGAGAGTCAGCACGACATAAAAAAAACCGGAAAAAAAATGGAGAAGCCTACCGAAGATGAGACCATTACGGCTCGACTTTTGGTGTCCTCCTCGGTTTAGCGTCATTTAAAGAACGAAGGTAAGCACGACGTAAAAAAAATCGAATAAAAAAAAACAGGACGAGCCTGCCGAAGATAAGGCAATTACGGCTCGCCTTTAGGTGTCCTCCTCGGGATACCGTCATTTAAAGAATGAGAGTTATCACGACGTAAAAAAAACGAAAAAAAAATTGGAGGAGCCTGCCGAAGATGAGGCAATTACGGCTCGCCTTTAGGTGTCCTCCTCGGGATAGCGTCATTTAAACAACGAGGGTCAGCACGTCGTAAAAAAAAACCGGAGGAGCCTGCCGAAGATGAGACCATTACGGCTCGCCTTTAGGTGTCCTCCTCGGGATAGCGTCACTTAAAGAACGAGAGTCAGCACGATGTAAAAAAAACCGGAAAAAAAAATCGGAGGAGCCTCCCGAGGATGAGGCCATTATGGCTAGCCTTTAGGTGTCCTCCTCGGGATAGCGTCATTTAAACAACGAGGGTCAGCACGTAGTAAAAAAAAATCGGAGGAGCCTGCCGAAGATGAGGCCATTACGGCTCGCCTTTAGGTGTCCTCCTCGGTATAGCGTCATTTAAAGAACGAGAGTCAGCACGACATAAAAAAAAACCGGAAAAAAAATGGAGGAGCCTGCCGAAGATGAGGCCATTACGACTCGACTTTTGGTGTCCTCCTCGGTTTAGCGTCATTTAAAGAACGAAGGTTAGCACGACATAAAAAAAAATCGAAACAAAAAAAAACAGGACGAGCCTGCCGAAGATAAGGCCATTACGGCTCGCCTTTATGTGTCCTCCTCGGGATACCATCATTTAAAGAACGAGAGTCATCACGACGTAAAAAAAATCGAAAAAAAAAATTGGAGGAGCCTGCCGAAGATGAGGCCATTACGGCTCGCCTTTAGGTGTCCTCCTCGGGATAGCGTCATTTCAACAACGAGGGTCAGCACGTAGTAAAAAAAAAACCGGAGGAGCCTGCCAAAGATGAGGCCATTACGGCTCGCCTTTAGGTGTCCTCCTCGGGATAGCGTCACTTAAAGAACGAGAGTCAGCACGATGTAAAAAAAACTGGAAAAAAAATGGAGGAGCCTACCGAAGATGAGGCCATTACGGCTCGCCTTTTGGTGTCCTCCTCAGTTTAGCGTCATTTAAAGAACGAGGGTAAGCACAACGTAAAAAAAATCGAGACAAAAAAAACAGGACGAGCCTGCCAAAGATAAGGCCATTACGGCTCGCCTTTAGGTGTCCTCCTCTGGATACCGTCATTTAAAGAACGAGAGTCATCACGACGTAAAAAAAAACCGAAAACAAAAATCGGAGGAGCCTGCCGAAGATGAGGCCATTACGGCTCGCCTTTAGGTGTCCTCCTCGGGATAGCGTCATTTAAATAACGAGGGTCAGCACGTAGTAAAAAAAACCGGAGGAGCCTGCCGAAGATGAGACCATTACGGCTCGCCTTTAGGTGTCCTCCTCGGGATAGCGTCACTTAAAGAACGAGAGTCAGCACGATGTAAAAAAAAACCGGAAAAAAAAATCGGAGGAGCCTGCCGAAGATGAGGCCAATACGGCTCGCCTTTAGGTGTCCTCCTCGGGATAGCTTCATTTAAACAACGAGGGACAGCACGTAGTAAAAAAAAATCGGAGGAGCCTGCCGAAGATGAGGCCATTACGGCTCGCCTATAGGTGTCCTCCTCGGGATAGCGTCATTTAAAGAACGAGAGTCAGCACGACATAAAAAAAAAACGGAAAAAAAAATCGGAGGAGCCTGCCGAAGATGAGGCCATTACGGCTCGCCTTTAGGTGTCCTCCTCGGGATAGCTTCATTTAAACAACGAGGGTCAGCACGTAGTAAAAAAAACCGGAGGAGCCTGCCGAAGATGAGACCATTACGGCTCGCCTTTAGGTGTCCTCCTCGGGATAGCGTCACTTAAAGAACGAGAGTCAGCACGATGTAAAAAAAAAACCGGAAAAAAAAATCGGAGGAGCCTGCCGAAGATGAGGCCATTACGGCTCGCCTTTAGGTGTCCTCCTCGGGATAGTTTCATTTAAACAACGAGGGACAGCACGTAGTAAAAAAAAATCGGAGGAGCCTGCCGAAGATGAGGCCATTACGGCTCGCCTATAGGTGTCCTCCTCGGGATAGCGTCATTTAAAGAACGAGAGTCAGCACGACATAAAAAAAAAAACGGAAAAAAAATCGGAGGAGCCTGCCGAAGATGAGGCCATTACGGCTCGCCTTTAGGTGTCCTCCTCGGGATAGCTTCATTTAAACAACGAGGGTCAGCACGTAGTAAAAAAAAATCGGAGGAGCCTGCCGAAGATGAGGCCATTACGGCTCGCCTATAGGTGTCCTCCTCGGGATAGCGTCATTTAAAGAACGAGAGTCAGCACGACATAAAAAAAAACCGGAAAAAAAATGGAGAAACCTGCCGAAGATGAGGCCATTACGGCTCGACTTTTGGTGTCCTCCTCGGTTTAGCGTCATTTAAAGAACGAAGGTAACCACGACGTAAAAAAAAATCGAAACAAAAAAAACAGGACGAGCCTGCCGAAGATAAGGCCATTACGGCTCGCCTTTATGTGTCCTCCTCGGGATACCGTCATTTAAAGAATGAGTCATCACGACGTAAAAAAACGAAAAAAAAATTGGAGGAGCCTGCCGAAGATGAGGCCATTACGGCTCACCTTTAGGTGTCCTCCTCGGGATAGCGTCATTTAAACAACGAGGGTCAGCACGTAGTAAAAAAAAACCGGAGGAGCCTGCCGAAGATGAGACCATTACGGCTCGCCTTTAGGTGTCCTCCTCGGGATAGCGTCACTTAAAGAACGAGAGTCAGCACGATGTAAAAAAAACAGGAAAAAAAAATCGGAGGAGCCTGCCGAAGATGAGTCCATTATGGCTCGCCTTTAGGTGTCCTCCTCGGGATAGCGTCATTTAAACAACGAGGGTCAGCACGTAGTAAAAAAAAATCGGAGGAGCCTGCCGAAGATGAGGCCATTACGGCTCGCCTTTAGGTGTCCTCCTCGGGATAGCGTCATTTAAAGAACGAGAGTCAGCACGACATAAAAAAAAACCGGAAAAAAAATGGAGGAGCCTGCCGAAGATGAGGCCATTACGACTCGACTTTTGGTGTCCTCCTCGGTTTAGCGTCATTTAAAGAACGAAGGTTAGCACGACATAAAAAAAAATCGAAACAAAAAAAAACAGGACGAGCCTGCCGAAGATAAGGCCATTACGGCTCGCCTTTATGTGTCCTCCTCGGGATACCATCATTTAAAGAACGAGAGTCATCACGACGTAAAAAAAATCGAAAAAAAAAATTGGAGGAGCCTGCCGAAGATGAGGCCATTACGGCTCGCCTTTAGGTGTCCTCCTCGGGATAGCGTCATTTCAACAACGAGGGTCAGCACGTAGTAAAAAAAAAACCGGAGGAGCCTGCCAAAGATGAGGCCATTACGGCTCGCCTTTAGGTGTCCTCCTCGGGATAGCGTCACTTAAAGAACGAGAGTCAGCACGATGTAAAAAAAACTGGAAAAAAAATGGAGGAGCCTACCGAAGATGAGGCCATTACGGCTCGCCTTTTGGTGTCCTCCTCAGTTTAGCGTCATTTAAAGAACGAGGGTAAGCACAACGTAAAAAAAATCGAGACAAAAAAAACAGGACGAGCCTGCCAAAGATAAGGCCATTACGGCTCGCCTTTAGGTGTCCTCCTCTGGATACCGTCATTTAAAGAACGAGAGTCATCACGACGTAAAAAAAAACCGAAAAAAAAATCGGAGGAGCCTGCCGAAGATGAGGCCATTACGGCTCGCCTTTAGGTGTCCTCCTCGGGATAGCGTCATTTAAATAACGAGGGTCAGCACGTAGTAAAAAAAACCGGAGGAGCCTGCCGAAGATGAGACCATTACGGCTCGCCTTTAGGTGTCCTCCTCGGGATAGCGTCACTTAAAGAACGAGAGTCAGCACGATGTAAAAAAAAACCGGAAAAAAAAATCGGAGGAGCCTGCCGAAGATGAGGCCAATACGGCTCGCCTTTAGGTGTCCTCCTCGGGATAGCTTCATTTAAACAACGAGGGACAGCACGTAGTAAAAAAAAATCGGAGGAGCCTGCCGAAGATGAGGCCATTACGGCTCGCCTATAGGTGTCCTCCTCGGGATAGCGTCATTTAAAGAACGAGAGTCAGCACGACATAAAAAAAAACGGAAAAAAAAATCGGAGGAGCCTGCCGAAGATGAGGCCATTACGGCTCGCCTTTAGGTGTCCTCCTCGGGATAGCTTCATTTAAACAACGAGGGTCAGCACGTAGTAAAAAAAAATCGGAGGAGCCTGCCGAAGATGAGGCCATTACGGCTCGCCTATAGGTGTCCTCCTCGGGATAGCGTCATTTAAAGAACGAGAGTCAGCACGACATAAAAAAAAACCGGAAAAAAAATGGAGAAACCTGCCGAAGATGAGGCCATTACGGCTCGACTTTTGGTGTCCTCCTCGGTTTAGCGTCATTTAAAGAACGAAGGTAACCACGACGTAAAAAAAAATCGAAACAAAAAAAACAGGACGAGCCTGCCGAAGATAAGGCCATTACGGCTCGCCTTTATGTGTCCTCCTCGGGATACCGTCATTTAAAGAATGAGTCATCACGACGTAAAAAAACGAAAAAAAAATAGGAGGAGCCTGCCGAAGATGAGGCCATTACGGCTCACCTTTAGGTGTCCTCCTCGGGATAGCGTCATTTAAACAACGAGGGTCAGCACGATGTAAAAAAAAACCGGAGGAGCCTGCCGAAGATGAGGCCATTACGGCTCGCCTATAGGTGTCCTCCTCGGGATAGCGTCATTTAAAGAACGAGAGTCAGCACGACATAAAAAAAAACGGAAAAAAAAATCGGAGGAGCCTGCCGAAGATGAGGCCATTACGGCTCGCCTTTAGGTGTCCTCCTCGGGATAGCTTCATTTAAACAACGAGGGTCAGCACGTAGTAAAAAAAACCGGAGGAGCCTGCCGAAGATGAGACCATTACGGCTCGCCTTTAGGTGTCCTCCTCGGGATAGCGTCACTTAAAGAACGAGAGTCAGCACGATGTAAAAAAAAACCGGAAAAAAAAATCGGAGGAGCCTGCCGAAGATGAGGCCAATACGGCTCGCCTTTAGGTGTCCTCCTCGGGATAGCTTCATTTAAACAACGAGGGACAGCACGTAGTAAAAAAAAATCGGAGGAGCCTGCCGAAGATGAGGCCATTACGGCTCGCCTATAGGTGTCCTCCTCGGGATAGCGTCATTTAAAGAACGAGAGTCAGCACGACATAAAAAAAAACGGAAAAAAAAATCGGAGGAGCCTGCCGAAGATGAGGCCATTACGGCTCGCCTTTAGGTGTCCTCCTCGGGATAGCTTCATTTAAACAACGAGGGTCAGCACGTAGTAAAAAAAACCGGAGGAGCCTGCCGAAGATGAGACCATTACGGCTCGCCTTTAGGTGTCCTCCTCGGGATAGCGTCACTTAAAGAACGAGAGTCAGCACGATGTAAAAAAAAAACCGGAAAAAAAAATCGGAGGAGCCTGCCGGAGATGAGGCCATTACGGCTCGCCTTTAGATGTCCTCCTCGGGATAGCTTCATTTAAACAACGAGGGACAGCACGTAGTAAAAAAAAATCGGAGGAGCCTGCCGAAGATGAGGCCATTACGGCTCGCCTATAGGTGTCCTCCTCGGGATAGCGTCATTTAAAGAACGAGAGTCAGCACGACATAAAAAAAAAAACGGAAAAAAAAATCGGAGGAGCCTGCCGAAGATGAGGCCATTACGGCTCGCCTTTAGGTGTCCTCCTCGGGATAGCTTCATTTAAACAACGAGGGTCAGCACGTAGTAAAAAAAAATCGGAGGAGCCTGCCGAAGATGAGGCCATTACGGCTCGCCTATAGGTGTCCTCCTCGGGATAGCGTCATTTAAAGAACGAGAGTCAGCACGACATAAAAAAAAACCGGAAAAAAAATGGAGAAACCTGCCGAAGATGAGGCCATTACGGCTCGACTTTTGGTGTCCTCCTCGGTTTAGCGTCATTTAAAGAACGAAGGTAACCACGACGTAAAAAAAAATCGAAACAAAAAAAACAGGACGAGCCTGCCGAAGATAAGGCCATTACGGCTCGCCTTTATGTGTCCTCCTCGGGATACCGTCATTTAAAGAATGAGTCATCACGACGTAAAAAAACGAAAAAAAAATTGGAGGAGCCTGCCGAAGATGAGGCCATTACGGCTCACCTTTAGGTGTCCTCCTCGGGATAGCGTCATTTAAACAACGAGGGTCAGCACGTAGTAAAAAAAAACCGGAGGAGCCTGCCGAAGATGAGACCATTACGGCTCGCCTTTAGGTGTCCTCCTCGGGATAGCGTCACTTAAAGAACGAGAGTCAGCACGATGTAAAAAAAACAGGAAAAAAAAATCGGAGGAGCCTGCCGAAGATGAGTCCATTATGGCTCGCCTTTAGGTGTCCTCCTCGGGATAGCGTCATTTAAACAACGAGGTTCAGCACGTAGTAAAAAAAAATCGGAGGAGCCTGCCGAAGATGAGGCCATTACGGCTCGCCTTTAGGTGTCCTCCTCGGGATAGCGTCATTTAAAGAACGAGAGTCAGCACGACATAAAAAAAAAAACCGAAAAAAAATGGAGGAGCCTGCCGAAGATGAGGCCATTACGGCTCGACTTTTGGTGTCCTCCTCGGTTTAGCGTCATTTAAAGAACGAAGGTAAGCACGACGTAAAAAAAAATCGAAACAAAAAAAACAGGACGAGCCTGCCGAAGATAAGGCCATTACGGCTCGCCTTTAGGTGTCCTCCTCGGGATACCGTCATTTAAAGAACGAGAGTCATCACGACGTAAAAAAATCCAAAAAAAAAAAAATCGGAGGAGCCTGCCGAAGATGAGGCCATTACGGCTCGCTTTTAGGTGTCCTCGTCGGGATAGCGTCACTTAAAGAACGAGAGTCAGCACGATGTAAAAAAAACCGGAAAAAAAAATCGGAGGAGCCTGCCGAAGATGAGGCCATTATGGCTCGCCTTTAGGTGTCCTCCTCGGGATAGCGTCATTTAAACAACGAGGGTCAGCACGTAGTAAAAAAAAATCGGAGGAGCCTGCCGAAGATGAGGCCATTACGGCTCGCCTTTAGGTGTCCTCCTCGGTATAGCGTCATTTAAAGAACGAGAGTCAGCACGACATAAAAAAAAAACCGGAAAAAAAATGGAGGAGCCTGCCGAAGATGAGGCCATTACGACTCGACTTTTGGTGTCCTCCTCGGTTTAGCATCATTTAAAGAACGAAGGTAAGCACGACATAAAAAAAAATCGAAACAAAAAAAAAACAGGACGAGCCTGCCGAAGATAAGGCCATTACGGCTCGCCTTTATGTGTCCTCCTCGGGATACCATCATTTAAAGAACGAGAGTCATCACGACGTAAAAAAAAATCGAAAAAAAAAATTGGAGGAGCCTGCCGAAGATGAGGCCATTACGGCTCGCCTTTAGGTGTCCTCCTCGGGATAGCGTCATTTCAACAACGAGGGTCACCACGTAGTAAAAAAAAAACCGGAGGAGCCTGCCAAAGATGAGGCCATTACGGCTCGCCTTTCGGTGTCCTCCTCGGGATAGCGTCACTTAAAGAACGAGAGTCAGCACGATGTAAAAAAAACTGGAAAAAAAATGGAGGAGCCTACCGAAGATGAGGCCATTACGGCTCGCCTTTTGGTGTCCTCCTCAGTTTAGCGTCATTTAAAGAACGAGGGTAAGCACAACGTAAAAAAAAATCGAAACAAAAAAAACAGGACGAGCCTGCCGAAGATAAGGCAATTACGGCTCGCCTTTAGGTGTCTTCCTCGGGATACCGTCATTTAAAGAATGAGTCATCACGACGTAAAAAAAAGGAAAAAAAATTGGAGGAGCCTGCCGAAGATGAGGCCATTACGACTCGACTTTTGGTGTCCTCCTCGGTTTAGCGTCATTTAAAGAACGAAGGTAAGCACGACATAAAAAAAAATCGAAACAAAAAAAAAACAGGACGAGCCTGCCGAAGATAAGGCCATTACGGCTCGCCTTTATGTGTCCTCCTCGGGATACCATCATTTAAAGAACGAGAGTCATCACGACGTAAAAAAAAATCGAAAAAAAAAATTGGAGGAGCCTGCCGAAGATGAGGCCATTACGGCTCGCCTTTAGGTGTCCTCCTCGGGATAGCTTCATTTAAACAACGAGGGACAGCACGTAGTAAAAAAAAATCGGAGGAGCCTGCCGAAGATGAGGCCATTACGGCTCGCCTATAGGTGTCCTCCTCGGGATAGCGTCATTTAAAGAACGAGAGTCAGCACGACATAAAAAAAAACGGAAAAAAAAATCGGAGGAGCCTGCCGAAGATGAGGCCATTACGGCTCGCCTTTAGGTGTCCTCCTCGGGATAGCTTCATTTAAACAACGAGGGTCAGCACGTAGTAAAAAAAAATCGGAGGAGCCTGCCGAAGATGAGGCCATTACGGCTCGCCTATAGGTGTCCTCCTCGGGATAGCGTCATTTAAAGAACGAGAGTCAGCACGACATAAAAAAAAACCGGAAAAAAAATGGAGAAACCTGCCGAAGATGAGGCCATTACGGCTCGACTTTTGGTATCCTCCTCGGTTTAGCGTCATTTAAAGAACGAAGGTAACCACGACGTAAAAAAAAATCGAAACAAAAAAAACAGGACGAGCCTGCCGAAGATAAGGCAATTACGGCTCGCCTTTAGGTGTCTTCCTCGGGATACCGTCATTTAAAGAATGAGTCATCACGACGTAAAAAAAAGGAAAAAAAAATTGGAGGAGCCTGCCGAAGATGAGGCCATTACGGCTCACCTTTAGGTGTCCTCCTCGGGATAGCGTCATTTAAACAACGAGGGTCAGCACGTAGTAAAAAAAAACCGGAGGAGCCTGCCGAAGATGAGACCATTACGGCTCGCCTTTAGGTGTCCTCCTCGGGATAGCGTCACTTAAAGAACGAGAGTCAGCACGATGTAAAAAAAACAGGAAAAAAAAATCGGAGGAGCCTACCGAAGATGAGTCCATTATGGCTCGCCTTTAGGTGTCCTCCTCGGGATAGCGTCATTTAAACAACGAGGGTCAGCACGTAGTAAAAAAAAATCGGAGGAGCCTGCCGAAGATGAGGCCATTACGGCTCGCCTTTAGGTGTCCTCCTCGGGATAGCTTCATTTAAAGAACGAGAGTCAGCACGACATAAAAAAAAAACCGAAAAAAAAATGGAGGAGCCTGCCGAAGATGAGGCCATTACGGCTCGACTTTTGGTGTCTTCCTCGGTTTAGCGTCATTTAAAGAACGAAGGTAAGCACGACGTAAAAAAAAATCGAAACAAAAAAAACAGGACGAGCCTGCCGAAGATAAGGCCATTACGGCTCGCCTTTATGTGTCCTCCTCGGGATACCGTCATTTAAAGAACGAGAGTCATCACGACGTAAAAAAAATCGAAAAAATAAATTGGAGGAGCCTGCCGAAGATGAGGCCATTACAGCTCGCCTTTAGGTGTCCTCCTCGGGATAGCGTCATTTCAACAACGAGGGTCAGCATGTAGTAAAAAAAAAAACCGGAGGAGCCTACCAAAGATGAGGCCATTACGGCTCGCCTTTAGGTGTCCTCCTCGGGATAGCGTCACTTAAAGAACGAGAGTCAGCACGATGTAAAAAAAACTGGAAAAAAAATGGAGGAGCCTGCCGAAGATGAGGCCATTACGGCTCGCCTTTTGGTGTCCTCCTCGGTTTAGCGTCATTTAAAGAACGAGAGTCATCACGACGTAAAAAAAACCGAAAAAAAAAATCGGAGGAGCCTGTCGAAGATGAGGCCATTACGGCTCGCCTTTAGATGTCCTCCTCGGGATAGCGTCATTTAAATAACGAGGGTCAGCACGTAGTAAAAAAAAACCGGAGGAGCCTGCCGAAGATGAGACCATTACGGCTCGCCTTTAGGTGTCCTCCTCGGGATAGCGTCACTTAAAGAACGAGAGTCAGCACGATGTAAAAAAAACCGGAAAAAAAATCGGAGGAGCCTGCCGAAGATGAGGCCATTACGGCTCGCCTTTAGGTGTCCTCCTCGGGAATGCTTCATTTAAACAACGAGGGTCAGCACGTAGTAAAAAAAAATCGGAGGAGCCTGCCGAAGATGAGGCCATTACGGCTCGCCTATAGGTGTCCTCCTCGGGATAGCGTCATTTAAAGAACGAGAGTCAGCACGACATAAAAAAAAACCGAAAAAAAAATGGAGAAGCCTGCCGAAGATGAGGCCATTACGGCTCGACTTTTGGTGTCCTCCTCGGTTTAGCGTCATTTATAGAACGAAGGTAAGCACGACGTAAAAAAAATGGAAACAAAAAAAACAGGACGAGCCTGTCGAAGATAAGGCAATTACGGCTCGCCTTTAGGTGTCCTCCTCGGGATACCGTCATTTAAAGAATGAGAGTCATCACGACGTAAAAAAACGAAAAAAAAAATGGGGGAGCCTGCCGAAGATGAGGCCATTACGGCTCGCCTTTAGGTGTCCTCCTCGGGATAGCGTCATTTAAACAACGAGGGTCAGCACGTAGTAAAAAAAAACTGGAGGAGCCTGCCGAAGATGAGACCATTACGACTCGCCTTTAGGTGTCCTCCTCGGGATAGTGTCACTTAAAGAACGAGAGTCAGCACGATGTAAAAAAAACCGGAAAAAAAATCGGAGAAAAAAATGGAGAAACCTGCCGAAGATGAGGCCATTACGGCTCGACTTTCGGTGTCCTCCTCGGTTTAGCGTCATTTAAAGAACGAAGGTAACCACGACGTAAAAAAAAAATGGAACAAAAAAAACAGGACGAGCCTGCCGAAGATAAGGCAATTACGGCTCGCCTTTAGGTGTCTTCCTCGGGATACCGTCATTTAAAGAATGAGTCATCACGACGTAAAAAAAACGAAAAAAAAATTGGAGGAGCCTGCCGAAGATGAGGCCATTTTGGCTCACCTTTAGGTGTCCTCCTCGGGATAGCGTCATTTAAACAACGAGGGTCAGCACGTAGTAAAAAAAAACCGGAGGAGCCTGCCGAAGATGAGACCATTACGGCTCGCCTTTAGGTGTCCTCCTCGGGATAGCGTCATTTAAACAACGAGGGTCAGCACGTAGTAAAAAAATCGGGGGAGCCTGCCGAAGATGAGGCCATTACGGCTCGCCTTTAGGTGTCCTCCTCGGGATAGCGTCATTTAAAGAACGAGAGTCAGCACGACATAAAAAAAAACCGGAAAAAAATGGAGGAGCCTGCCGAAGATGAGGCCATTACGGCTCGACTTTTGGTGTCCTACTCGGTTTAGCGTCATTTAAAGAACGAGGGTAAGCACAACGTAAAAAAAATTGAAACAAAAAAAATAGGACGAGCCTGCCAAAGATAAGGCCATTACGGCTCGCCTTTAGGTGTCCTCCTCGGGATACCGTCATTTAAAGAACGAGAGACATCACGACGTAAAAAAAACCGAAAAAAAAAATCGGAGGAGCCTTTCGAAGATGAGGCCTTTACGGCTCGCCTTTAGGTGTCCTCCTCGGGATAGCGTCATTTAAACAACGAGGGTCAGCACGTAGTAAAAAAAAATCGGAGGAGCCTGCCGAAGATGAGACCATTACGGCTCGCCTTTAGGTGTCCTCCTCGGGATAGCGTCACTTAAAGAACGAGAGTCAGCACGACATAAAAAAAACCGGAAAAAAAACGGAGGAGCCTGCCAAAGATGAGGCCATTACGGCTCGACTTTTGGTGTCCTCCTCAGTTTAGCGTCATTTAAAGAACGAAGGTAAGCACGACGTAAAAAAAAATCGAAACAAAAAAAACAAGACGAGCCTGCCGAAGATAAGGCCATTACGGCTCGCCTTTAGGTGTCCTCCTCGGGATACCGTCATTTAAAGAACGAGAGTCATCACGACGTAAAAAAACTGAAAAAAAAATTTAGGAGCCTGCCGAAGATGAGGCCATTACGGCTCGCCTTTAGGTGTCCTCCTCGGGATAGCGTCATTTAAACAACGAGGGTCAGCTCGTAGTAAAAAAAAAACCGGAGGAGCCTGCCAAAGATGAGGCCATTACGGCTCGCCTTTTGGTGTCCTCCTCGATTTAGCGTCATTTAAAGAACGAGGGTCAACACGACGTAAAAAAAATCGGAAAAAAAATAGGAGGAGCCTGCCGAAGATGAGGCCATTAAGGCTCGCCTTTAGGTGTCCTCCTTGGGATAGCGTCATTTAAAGAACGAGAGTCATCACAACATAAAAAAAAAAAACGGAAAAAAAAATCGGAGGAGCCTGCCGATGATGAGGCCATTACGGCTCGCCTTTAGGTGTCCTCCTCGGGATAGCATCATTTACACAACGAGGGTCAGCACGTAGTAAAAAAAAAAACCGGCGGAGCCTGCCGAAGATGAGGCAATTACGGCTCGCCTTTAGGTGTCCTCCTCGGGATAGCGTCATTTAAAGAACGAGAGTCAGCACAACGTAAAAAAAAATGGAGGAGCCTGCCGAAGATGAGGCCATTACGGCTCGCCTTTTGGTGTCCTCCTCGGTTTACCGTCATTTAAGGAAAGAGGGTCAGCACGATGTAAAAAAAACCAGAAAAAATCGGAGCAGCCTGCCGAAGATGAGGCCATTACGGCTCGCCTTTAGGTGTCCTCCTCGGCATAGTGTCATTTAAAAAACGAGGGTCAGCACGATGTAAAAAAAGAAACCGGAAAAAAAAATCACAGGAGCCTGCCGAAGATGAGGCCATTGCGGCTCACCTTTAGGTGTCCTCCTCGGGATAGCGTCATTTAAAGAACGAGGGTTAGCACGACGTAAAAAAAACGGGAAAAAACCGGAGGAGCCTGTCGAAGATGAGGCCATTACGGCTCGCCTTTAGGTCTCCTCCTTGGGATAATGTCATTTAAAGAACGATGGTAAGCACGACGTAAACAAAAAACCGAAAAAAAAATCGGAGGAGCCTGCCGAATGTGAGGCCATTACGGCTCGCCTTTAGGTGTCCTCCTGGGGATAGCGTCATTTAAAGAAGGAGGGTCAGCACGTAGTAAAAAAAAACCGGAGGAGCATGCCGAACATGAGGCCATTACGGCTCGCCTTTAGGTGTCCTCCTCGAGATAGCATCATTTAAAAAACGATTGTCAGCACGACGTAAAGAAAAATCTGAGGAGCATGCCGAAGATGAGGCCATTACGGCTCGCCTTTAGGTGTCCTCCTCGGGTTAGCGTCATTTAAAGAACGAGGGATAGCACGACGTTAAAAAAACAGGAAAAAAAAAACAGGAGATGCCTGCCGAAGATGAGGCCATTACGGCTCGGCTTTAGGTGTCATCTTCGGTTTAGCTTCATTTAAAGAACGAGGGTAAGCACGACGTAAAAAAAAAACCAGAAAAAAATAGGAGGAGCCTGCCAAAGATGAGGCCATTACGGCTCGCCTTTAGGTGTCCTCCTCGGCATAGTGTCATTTAAAGAACGAGGGTCAGCACGACGTAAAAAAAAATTGGAAAAAAAAATCGGTGGAGCCTGCCGAAGATGAGGCCATTACGGCTCGCCATTAGGTGTCCTCCTCGGGATAGCGTCATTTAAACAACGAGGGTCAGCACGTAGTAAAAAAAAAAAGCCGGAGGAGCCTGCCGAATATGTGGCCATTACGGCTCGCCTTTAGGTGACTTACTCGGGATAGCATCACTAAAAGTACGAGAGTCAGCACAACGTAAAAAAAACTGGAAAAAAAATGGAGGAGCTTGCCGATGATGAGGCCATTACGGCTCGCGTTTTGGTGTCCTCCTCGTTTAGCGTCATTTAAAGAACGAGGGTCAGCACGACGTAAAAAAAACTAGAAAAAAAAATAGGAAGAGCCTCCCGAAGATGAGGCCATTATGGCTCACCTTTAGGTGTCCTCCTCGGTTTAGCGTTATTTAAAGAACGAGGGTAAGCACGACGTAAAAAAAAAACTGGAAAAAAAAAAATAGGAGGAGCCGGCCGAAGATGAGGCCATTACGGCTCGCCTTTAGGTGTCCTCCTCGGGATAGCGTCATTTAAATAACGAGGGTCAGCACGTAGTAAAAAAAACCGGAGGAGCCTGCCGAAGATGAGACCATTACGGCTCGCCTTTAGGTGTCCTCCTCGGGATAGCGTCACTTAAAGAATGAGAGTCAGCACGATGTAAAAAAAACCGGAAAAAAAAATCGGAGGAGCCTGCCGAAGATGAGGCCATTACGGCTCGCCTTTAGGTGTCGTCCTCGGGATAGCTTCATTTAAACAACGAGGGTCAGCACGTAGTAAAAAAAAATCGGAGGAGCCTGCCAAAGATGAGGCCATTACGGCTCGCCTATAGGTGTCCTCCTCGGGATAGCGTCATTTAAAGAACGAGAGTCAGCACGACATAAAAAAAACCGGAAAAAAAAATCGGAGGAGCCTGCCGAAGATGAGGCCATTACGGCTCGCCTTTAGGTGTCCTCCTCGGGATAGCTTCATTTAAACAACGAGGGTCAGCACGTAGTAAAAAAAAATCGGAGGGGCCTGCCGAAGATGAGGCCATTACGGCTCGCCTATAGGTGTCCTCCTCGGGATAGCGTCATTTAAAGAACGAGAGTCAGCACGACATAAAAAAAACCGGAAAAAAAATGGAGAAGCCTGCCGAAGATGAGGCCATTACGGCTCGACTTTTGGTGTCCTCCTCGGTTTAGCGTCATTTAAAGAACGAAGGAAAGCACGACGTAAAAAAAAATCGAAACAAAAAAAACAGGACGAGCCTGCCGAAGATAAGGCAATTACGGCTCGCCTTTAGGTGTCCTCCTCGGGATACCGTCATTTAAAGAATGAGAGTTATCACGACGTAAAAAAAACGAAAAAAAAATTGGAGGAGCCTGCCGAAGATGACGCAATTACGGCTCGCCTTTAGGTGTCCTCCTCGGGATAGCGTCATTTAAACAACGAGGGTCAGCACGTAGTAAAAAAAAACCGGAGGAGCCTGCCGAAGATGAGACCATTACGGCTCGCCTTTAGGTGTCCTCCTCGGGATAGCGTCACTTAAAGAACGAGAGTCAGCACGATGTAAAAAAAACCGGAAAAAAAAATCGGAGGAGCCTGCCGAAGATGAGGCCATTATGGCTCGCCTTTAGGTGTCCTCCTCGGGATAGCGTCATTTAAACAACGAGGGTCAGCACGTAGTAAAAAAAAATCGGAGGAGTCTGCCGAAGATGAGGCCATTACGGCTCGCCTTTAGGTGTCCTCCTCGGGATAGCGTCATTTAAAGAACGAGAGTCAGCACGACATAAAAAAAAAACCGGAAAAAAAATGGAGGAGCCTGTCGAAGATGAGGCCATTACGACTCGACTTTTGGTGTCCTCCTCGGTTTAGCGTCATTTAAAGAACGAAGGTAAGCACGACATAAAAAAAAAATCGAAACAAAAAAAAACAGGACGAGCCCTCCGAAGATAAGGCAATTACGGCTCGCCTTTATGTGTCCTCCTCGGGATACCATCATTTAAAGAACGAGAGTCATCACGACGTAAAAAAAATCGAAAAAAAAAATTGGAGGAGCCTGCCGAAGATGAGGCCATTACGGCTCGCCTTTAGGTGTCCTCCTCGGGATAGCGTCATTTCAACAACGAGGGTCAGCACGTAGTAAAAAAAAAACCGGAGGAGCCTGCCAAAGATGAGGCCATTACGGCTCGCCTTTAGGTGTCCTCCTCGGGATAGCGTCACTTAAAGAACGAGAGTCAGCACGATGTAAAAAAAACTGGAAAAAAAATGGAGGAGCCTACCGAAGATGAGGCCATTACGGCTCGCCTTTTGGTGTCCTCCTCAGTTTAGCGTCATTTAAAGAACGAGGGTAAGCACAACGTAAAAAAAATCGAGACAAAAAAAACAGGACGAGCCTGCCAAAGATAAGGCCATTACGGCTTGCCTTTAGGTGTCCTCCTCTGGATACCGTCATTTAAAGAACGAGAGTCATCACGACGTAAAAAAAAACCGAAAAAAAAAATCGGAGGAGCCTGCCGAAGATGAGGCCATTACGGCTCGCCTTTAGGTGTCCTCCTCGGGATACCGTCATTTAAAGAATGAGAGTCATCACGACGTAAAAAAAACGAAAAAAAAATTGGAGGGGCCTGCCGAAGATGAGGCCATTACGGCTCGCCTTTAGGTGTCCTCCTCGGGATAGCGTCATTTAAACAACGAGGGTCAGCACCTAGTAAAAAAAAAACCGGAGGAGCCTGCCGAAGATGAGACCATTACGGCTCGCCTTTAGGTGTCCTCCTCGGGATAGCGTCACTTAAAGAACGAGAGGCAGCACGATGTAAAAAAAATCGGAAAAAAAAATCGGAGGAGCCTGCCGAAGATGAGGCCATTACGGCTCGCCTTTAGGTGTCCTCCTCGGGATAGCGTCATTTAAAGAACGAGAGTCAGCACGACATAAAAAAAAACCGGAAAAAAATGGAGGAGCCTGCCGAAGATGAGGCCATTACGGCTCGACTTTTGGTGTCCTCCTCGGTTTAGCGTCATTTAAAGAACGAGGGTAAGCACAACGTAAAAAAAATCAAAACAAAAAAAATAGGACGAGCCTGCCAAAGATAAGGCCATTACGGCTCGCCTTTAGGTGTCCTCCTCGGGATACCGTCATTTAAAGAACGAGAGTCATCACGACGTAAAAAAAACCGAAAAAAAAAATTGGAGGAGCCTTTCGAAGATGAGGCCATTACGGCTCGCCTTTAGGTGTCCTCCTCGGGATAGCGTCATTTAAACAACGAGGGTCAGCACGTAGTAAAAAAAAACCGGAGGAGCCTGCCGAAGATGAGACCATTACGGCTCGCCTTTAGGTGTCCTCCTCGGGATAGCGTCACTTAAAGAACGAGAGTCAGCACGATGTAAAAAAAACCGGAAAAAAGAAATCGGAGGAGCCTGCCGAAGATGAGGCCATTACGGCTCGCCTTTAGGTGTCCTCCTCGGGATAGCGTCATTTAAACAACGAGGGTCAGCACGTAGTAAAAAAAAATCGGAGGAGCCTGCCGAAGATTAGGCCATTACGGCTCGCCTTTCGGTGTCCTCCTCGGGAGAGCGTCATTTAAAGAACGAGAGTCAGCACGACATAAAAAAAACCGGAAAAAAAACGGAGGAGCCTGCCGAAGATGAGGCCATTACGGCTCGACTTTTGGTGTCCTCCTCGGTTTAGCGTCATTTAAAGAACGAAGGTAAGCACGACGTAAAAGAAAATCGAAACAAAAAAAACAGGACGAGCCTGCCGAAGATAAGGCCATTACGGCTCGCCTTTAGGTGTCCTCCTCGGGATACCGTCATTTAAAGGACGAGAGTCATCACGACGTAAAAAAACCGAAAAAAAAATTGGAGGAGCCTGCCGAAGATGAGGCCATTAGGGCTCGCCTTTAGGTGTCCTCCTCGGGATAGCGTCATTTAAACAACGAGGGTCAGCACGTAGTAAAAAAAAAACCGGAGGAGCCTGCCAAAGATGAGGCCATTACGGCTCGCCTTTAGGTGTCCTCCTCGAAATAGCATCACTTAAAGAACGAGAGTCAGCACGACGTAAAAAAAACAGGAAAAAAAATGGAGGAGCCTGCCGAAGATGAGGCCATTACGGCTCGCCTATTGGTGTCCTCCTCGGTTCAGCGTCATTTAAAGAACGAGGGTAAGCACAACGTAAAAAAAATCGAAACAAAAAAAATAGGACGAGCCTGCCAAAGATAAGGCCATTACAGCTCGCCTTTAGGTGTCCTCCTCGGGATACCGTCATTTAAAGAACGAGAGTCATCACGACGTAAAAAAAACTGAAAAAAAAAAAATCGGAGGAGCCTGCCGAAGATGAGGCCATTACGGCTCGCCTTTAGGTGTCCTCCTCGGGATACCGTCATTTAAAGAACGAGAGTCATCACGACGTAAAAAAACCGAAAAAAAAATTGGAGGAGCCTGCCGAAGATGAGGCCATTACGGCTCGCCTTTAGGTGTCCTCCTCGGGATAGCGTCATTTAAACAACGAGGGTCAGCACGTAGTAAAAAAAAACCGGAGGAGCTTGCCGAAGATGAGACCATTACGGCTCGCCTTTAGGTGTCCTCCTCGGGATAACGTCACTTAAAGAACGAGAGTCAGCACGATGTAAAAAAAACCGGAAAAAAAAATCGGAGGAGCCTGCCGAAGATGAGGCCATTACGGCTCGCCATTAGGTGTCCTCCTCGGGATAGCGTCATTTAAACAACGAGGGTCAGCACGTAGTAAAAAACAAAAAACGGAGGACCCTGCCGAATATGAGGCCATTACGGCTCGCCTTTAGGTGTCCTACTCGGGATAGCGTCACTAAAAGAACGAGAGTCAGCACAACGTAAAAAAAACTGGAAAAAAAATGGAGGAGCCTGCCGAAGATGAGGCCATTACGGCTCGCCTTTTGGTGTCCTCCTCGTTTAGCGTCATTTAAAGAACGAGGGTCAGCACGATGTAAAAAAAACCGGAAAAAAAATAGGAAGAGCCTCCCGAAGATGAGGCCATTATGGCTCGCCTTTAGGTGTCCTCCTCGGTTTAGCGTTATTTAAAGAACGAGGGTAAGCACGACGTAAAAAAAAAAACAGGAAAAAAAAAACTGGAGGAGCCTGCCGAAGATGAGGGCATTACGGCTCGCCTTTAGGTGTCCTCATCGGGATAGCGTCATTTAAAGAATGAGGGTTAGCACGACGTAAAAAAAAAGAAAAAACCAGAGGAGCCTGTCGAAGATGAGGCCATTACGGCTCACCTTTAGGTGTCCTCCTTGGGATAGTGTCATTTAAAGAACGATGGTAAGCACGACGTAAACTAAAAACCGAAAAAAAAAAAAAATCGGAGTTGCCTGCCGAATATGAGGCCATTACGGCTCGCCTTTAGGTGTCCTCCAAGGGATAGCGTCACTAAAACAAAGAGAGTTAGCACGACGTAAAAAAAAATTGGAAAAAAAATCGAGGAGCATGGCAAAGATGAGGCCATTACGGCTCGCCTTTTGGTGTCCTCCTCGATTTAGCGTCATTTAAAGAACGAGGGTCAACACGACGTAAAAAAAATCGGAAAAAAAATAGGAGGAGCCTGCCGAAGATGAGGCCATTAAGGCTCGCCTTTAGGTGTCCTCCTTGGGATAGCGTCATTTACACAACGAGGGTCAGCACGTAGTAAAAAAAAAACCGGCGGAGCCTGCCGAAGATGAGGCCATTACGGCTCGCCTTTAGGTGTCCTCCTCGGGATAGCGTCACTAAAAGAACGAGAGTCAGCACAACGTAAAAAAAAAACCAGATAAAAATGGAGGAGCCTGCCGAAGATGAGGCCATTACGGCTCGCCTTTTGGTGTCCTCCTCGGTTTACCGTCATTTAAGGACAGAGGGTCAGCACGATGTAAAAAAAACCAGAAAAAAATCGGAGCAGCCTGCCGAAGATGAGGCCATTACGGCTCGCCTTTAGGTGTCCTCCTCGGTATAGTGTCATTTAAAAAACGAGGGTCAGCACGATGTAAAAAAAGAAACCGGAAAAAAAAATCAGAGGAGCCTGCCGAAGATGAGGCCATTGCGGCTCACCTTTAGGTGTCCTCCTCGGGATAGCGTCATTTAAAGAACGAGGGTTAGCACGACGTAAAAAAAACGGGAAAAAACCGGAGGAGCCTGTCGAAGATGAGGCCATTACGGCTCGCCTTTAGGTCTCCTCCTTGGGATAATGTCATTTAAAGAACGATGGTAACCACGACGTAAACAAAAAACCGAAAAAAAATCGGAGGAGCCTGCCGAATATGAGGCCATTACGGCTCGCCTTTAGGTGTCCTCCTGGGGATAGCGTCATTTAAAGAAGGAGGGTCAGCACGTAGTAAAAAAAACCGGAGGAGCATGCCGAACTTGAGGCCATTACGACTCGCCTTTAGGTGTCCTCCTCGAGATAGCATCATTTAAAAAATGATTGTCAGCACGTTGTAAAGAAAAATCTGAGGAGCATGCCGAAGATGAGGCCGTTACGGCTCGCCTTTAGGTGTCCTCCTCGGGTTAGCGTCATTTAAAGAACGAGGGAAAGCACGACGTAAAAAAAACAGGAAAAAAAAACAGGAGATGCCTGCCGAAGATGAGGCCATTACGGCTCGGCTTTAGGTGTCATCTTCGGTTTAGCGTCATTTAAAGAACGAGGGTAAGCACGACGTAAAAAAAAACCGGAAAAAAATAGGAGGAGCCTGCCAAAGATGAGGCCATTACGGCTCGCCTTTAGGTGTCCTCCATGGCATAGTGTCATTTAAAGAACGAGGGTCAGCACGACGTAAAAAAAAACTGGAAAAAAAAATCGGAGGAACCTGCCGAAGATGAGGCCATTACGGCTCGCCATTAGGTGTCCTCCTCGGGATAGCGTCATTTAAACAACGATGGTCAGCACGTAGTAAAAAAAAAGCCAGAGGAGCCTGTCGAATATGAGGCCATTACGGCTCGCCTTTAGGTGACTTACTCGGGATAGCGTCACTAAAAGTACGAGAGTCAGCACAACGTAAAAAAAACTGGAAAAAAAATGGAGGAGCTTGCCGAAGATGAGGCCATTACGGCTCGCCTTTTGGTGTCCTCCTCGTTTAGCGTCATTTAAAGAACGAGGGTCAGCACGACGTAAAAAAAACTGGAAAAAAATAGGAAGAGCCTCCTGAAGATGAGGCCATTATGGCTCGCCTTTACGTGTCCTCCTCGGTTTAGCGTTATTTAAAGAACGAGGGTAAGCACGACGTAAAAAAAAAACTGGAAAAAAAAAACAGGAGGAGCCTGCCGAAGATGAGGGCATTACGGCTCGCCTTTAGGTGTCCTCCTCGGGATAGCGTCATTTAAAGAATGAGGGTTAGCACGACGTAAAAAAAAAAGAAAAAAACCGGAGGAGCCTGTCGAAGATGAGGCCATTACGGCTCACCTTTAGGTGTCCTCCTCGGGATAGTGTCATTTAAAGAACGATGGTAAGCACGACGTAAACAAAAAACCAAAAAAAAAAAATCGGAGTAGCCTGCTGAATATGAGGCCATTACAGCTCGCCTTTAGGTGTCCTCCAAGGGATAGCGTCACTAAAACAAAGAGAGTCAGCACGACGTAAAAAAAAATTGGAAAAAAAATGGAGGAGCCTGCCAAAGATGAGGCCATTACGGCTCGCCTTTTGGTGTCCTCCTCGGTTTAGCGTCATTTAAAGAACGAGGGTCAACACGACGTAAAAAAAATCGGAAAAAAAACAGGAGGAGCCTGCCAAAGATGAGGCCATTAAGGCTCGCCTTTAGGTGTCCTCCTTGGGATAGCGTCATTTAAAGAACGAGAGTCATCACGACATAAAAAAAACGGAAAAAAAAATCGGAGGAGCCTGCCGATGATGAGGCCATTACGGCTCGCCATCAGGTGTCCTCCAAGGGATAGCGTCACTAAAACAAAGAGAGTCAGCACGACGTAAAAAAAAATTGGAAAAAAAATGGAGGAGCCTGCCAAAGATGAGGCCATTACGGCTCGCCTTTTGGTGTCCTCCTCGGTTTAGCGTCATTTAAAGAACGAGGGTCAACGCGACGTAAAAAAACCGAAAAAAAAATTGGAGGAGCCTGCCGAAGATGAGGCCATTAGGGCTCGCCTTTAGGTGTCCTCCTCGGGATAGCGTCATTTAAACAACGAGGGTCAGCACGTAGTAAAAAAAAAACCGGAGGAGCCTGCCAAAGATGAGGCCATTACGGCTCGCCTTTAGGTGTCCTCCTCGAAATAGCGTCACTTAAAGAACGAGAGTCAGCACGACGTAAAAAAAACAGGAAAAAAAATGGAGGAGTCTGCCGAAAATGAGGCCATTACGGCTCGCCTATTGGTGTCCTCCTCGGTTCAGCGTCATTTAAAGAACGAGGGTAAGCACAACGTAAAAAAAATCGAAACAAAAAAAATAGGACGAGCCTGCCAAAGATAAGGCCATTACAGCTCGCCTTTAGGTGTCCTCCTCGGGATACCGTCATTTAAAGAACGAGAGTCATCACGACGTAAAAAAAACCGAAAAAAAAAAAATCGGAGGAGCCTGCCGAAGATGAGGCCATTACGGGTCGCCTTTAGGTGTCCTCCTCGGGATACCGTCATTTAAAGAACGAGAGTCATCACGACGTAAAAAAACCGAAAAAAAAATTGGAGGAGCCTGCCGAAGATGAGGCCATTACGGCTCGCCTTTAGGTGTCCTCCTCGGGATAGCGTCATTTAAACAACGAGGGTCAGCACGTAGTAAAAAAAAACCGGAGGAGCTTGCCGAAGATGAGACCATTACGGCTCGCCTTTAGGTGTCCTCCTCGGGATAACGTCACTTAAAGAACGAGAGTCAGCACGATGTAAAAAAAACCGGAAAAAAAAATCGGAGGAGCCTGCCGAGGATGAGGCCATTACGGCTCGCCATTAGGTGTCCTCCTCGGGATAGCGTCATTTAAACAACGAGGGTCAGCACGTAGTAAAAAACAAAAAACGGAGGACCCTGCCGAATATGAGGCCATTACGGCTCGCCTTTAGGTGTCCTACTCGGGATAGCGTCACTAAAAGAACGAGAGTCAGCACAACGTAAAAAAAACTGGAAAAAAAATGGAGGAGCCTGCCGAAGATGAGGCCATTACGGCTCGCCTTTTGGTGTCCTCCTCGTTTAGCGTCATTTAAAGAACGAGGGTCAGCACGATGTAAAAAAAACCGGAAAAAAAATAGGAAGAGCCTCCCGAAGATGAGGCCATTATGGCTCGCCTTTAGGTGTCCTCCTCGGTTTAGCGTTATTTAAAGAACGAGGGTAAGCACGACGTAAAAAAAAAACAGGAAAAAAAAACTGGAGGAGCCTGCCGAAGATGAGGGCATTACGGCTCGCCTTTAGGTGTCCTCATCGGGATAGCGTCATTTAAAGAATGAGGGTTAGCACGACGTAAAAAAAAAGAAAAAACCAGAGGAGCCTGTCGAAGATGAGGCCATTACGGCTCACCTTTAGGTGTCCTCCTTGGGATAGTGTCATTTAAAGAACGATGGTAAGCACGACGTAAACTAAAAACCGAAAAAAAAAAATCGGAGTTGCCTGCCGAATATGAGGCCATTACGGCTCGCCTTTAGGTGTCCTCCAAGGGATAGCGTCACTAAAACAAAGAGAGTTAGCACGACGTAAAAAAAAATTGGAAAAAAAATCGAGGAGCATGGCAAAGATGAGGCCATTACGGCTCGCCTTTTGGTGTCCTCCTCGATTTAGCGTCATTTAAAGAACGAGGGTCAACACGACGTAAAAAAAATCGGAAAAAAAATAGGAGGAGCCTGCCGAAGATGAGGCCATTAAGGCTCGCCTTTAGGTGTCCTCCTTGGGATAGCGTCATTTAAAGAACGAGAGTCATCACGACATAAAAAAAAACGGAAAAAAAAATCGGAGGAGCCTGCCGATGATGAGGCCATTACGGCTCGCCTTTAGGTGTCCTCCTCGGGATAGCATCATTTACACAACGAGGGTCAGCACGTAGTAAAGAAAAAACCGGCGGAGCCTGCCGAAGATGAGGCCATTACGGCTCGCCTTTAGGTGTCCTCCTCGGGATAGCGTCATTTAAAGAACGAGAGTCAGCACAACGTAAAAAAAAAACCAGATAAAAATGGAGGAGCCTGCCGAAGATGAGGCCATTACGGCTCGCCTTTTGGTGTCCTCCTCGGTTTACCGTCATTTAAGGACAGAGGGTCAGCACGATGTAAAAAAAACCAGAAAAAAATCGGAGCAGCCTGCCGAAGATGAGGCCATTACGGCTCGCCTTTAGGTGTCCTCCTCGGCATAGTGTCATTTAAAAAACGAGGGTCAGCACGATGTAAAAAAAGAAACCGGAAAAAAAAATCAGAGGAGCCTACCGAAGATGAGGCCATTGCGGCTCAACTTTAGGTGTCCTCCTCGGGATAGCGTCATTTAAAGAACGAGGGTTAGCACGACGTAAAAAAAACGGGAAAAAACCGGAGGAGCCTGTCGAAGATGAGGCCATTACGGCTCGCCTTTAGGTCTCCTCCTTGGGATAATGTCATTTAAAGAACGATGGTAAGCACGACGTAAACAAAAAACCGAAAAAAAATCGGAGGAGCCTGCCGAATATGAGGCCATTACGGCTCGCCTTTAGGTGTCCTCCTGGGGATAGCGTCATTTAAAGAAGGAGGGTCAGCACGTAGTAAAAAAAACCGGAGGAGCATGCCGAACTTGAGGCCATTACGACTCGCCTTTAGGTGTCCTCCTCGAGATAGCATCATTTAAAAAATGATTGTCAGCACGTTGTAAAGAAAAATCTGAGGAGCATGCCGAAGATGAGGCCGTTACGGCTCGCCTTTAGGTGTCCTCCTCGGGTTAGCGTCATTTAAAGAACGAGGGATCGCACGACGTAAAAAAAATAGGAAAAAAAAACAGGAGATGCCTGCCGAAGATGAGGCCATTACGGCTCGGCTTTAGGTGTCATCTTCGGTTTAGCGTCATTTAAAGAACGAGGGTAAGCACAACGTAAAAAAAACCGGAAAAAAATAGGAGGAGCCTGCCAAAGATGAGGCCATTACGGCTCGCCTTTAGGTGTCCTCCATGGCATAGTGTCATTTAAAGAACGAGGGTCAGCACGACGTAAAAAAAAATGGAAAAAAAAATCGGAGGAACCTGCCGAAGATGAGGCCATTACGGCTCGCCATTAGGTGTCCTCCTCGGGATAGCGTCATTTAAACAACGATGGTCAGCACGTAGTAAAAAAAAAGCCGGAGGAGCCTGTCGAATATGAGGCCATTACGGCTCGCCTTTAGGTGACTTACTCGGGATAGCGTCACTAAAAGTACGAGAGTCAGCACAACGTAAAAAAAACTGGAAAAAAAATGGAGGAGCTTGCCGAAGATGAGGCCATTACGGCTCGCCTTTTGGTGTCCTCCTCGTTTAGCGTCATTTAAAGAACGAGGGTCAGCACGACGTAAAAAAAACTGGAAAAAAATAGGAAGAGCCTCCTGAAGATGAGGCCATTATGGCTCGCCTTTACGTGTCCTCCTCGGTTTAGCGTTATTTAAAGAACGAGGGTAAGCACGACGTAAAAAAAAAACTGGAAAAAAAAAACAGGAGGAGCCTGCCGAAGATGAGGGCATTACGGCTCGCCTTTAGGTGTCCTCCTCGGGATAGCGTCATTTAAAGAATGAGGGTTAGCACGACGTAAAAAAAAAAGAAAAAAACCGGAGGAGCCTGTCGAAGATGAGGCCATTACGGCTCACCTTTAGGTGTCCTCCTCGGGATAGTGTCATTTAAAGAACGATGGTAAGCACGACGTAAACAAAAAACCAAAAAAAAAAAATCGGAGTAGCCTGCTGAATATGAGGCCATTACAGCTCGCCTTTAGGTGTCCTCCAAGGGATAGCGTCACTAAAACAAAGAGAGTCAGCACGACGTAAAAAAAAATTGGAAAAAAAATGGAGGAGCCTGCCAAAGATGAGGCCATTACGGCTCGCCTTTTGGTGTCCTCTTCGGTTTAGCGTCATTTAAAGAACGAGGGTCAACACGACGTAAAAAAAATCGGAAAAAAAACAGGAGGAGCCTGCCAAAGATGAGGCCATTAAGGCTCGCCTTTAGGTGTCCTCCTTGGGATAGCGTCATTTAAAGAACGAGAGTCATCACGACATAAAAAAAACGGAAAAAAAAAATCGGAGGAGCCTGTCGATGATGAGGCCATTACGGCTCGCCTTCAGGTGTCCTCCAAGGGATAGCGTCACTAAAACAAAGAGAGTCAGCACGACGTAAAAAAAAATTGGAAAAAAAATGGAGGAGCCTGCCAAAGATGAGGCCATTACGGCTCGCCTTTTGGTGTCCTCCTCGGTTTAGCGTCATTTAAAGAACGAGGGTCAACACGACGTAAAAAAAATCGGAAAAAAAACAGGAGGAGCCTGCCAAAGATGAGGCCATTAAGGCTCGCCTTTAGGTGTTCTCCTTGGGATAGCGTCATTTAAAGAACGAGAGTCATCACGACATAAAAAAAACGGAAAAAAAAAATCAGAGGAGCCTGCCGATGATGAGGCCATTACGGCTCGCCTTCAGGTGTCCTCTAAGGGATAGCGTCACTAAAACAAAGAAAGTCAGCACGACGTAAAAAAAAATTGGAAAAAAAATGGAGGAGCCTGCCAAAGATGAGGCCATTACGGCTCGCCTTTTGGTGTCCTCCTCGGTTTAGCGTCATTTAAAGAACGAGGGTCAACACGACGTAAAAAAAATCGGAAAAAAAACAGGAGGAGCCTGCCGAAGATGAGGCCATTAAGGCTTGCCTTTAGGTGTCCTCCTTGGGATAGCGTCATTTAAAGAACGAGAGTCATCACGACATAAAAAAAACGGAAAAAAAAATCGGAGGAGCCTGCCGATGATGAGGCCATTACGGCTCGCCTTTAGGTGTCCTCCTCGGGATAGCGTCATTTAAAGAACGAGAGTCAGCACAACGTAAAAAAAAAACCAGAAAAAAATGGAGGAGCCTGCCGAAGATGAGGCCATTACGGCTCGCCTTTTGGTGTCCTCCTCAGTTTAGCGTCATTTAAAGAACGAGGGTCAGCACGATGTAAAAAAAACCAGAAAAAAAATCGGAGCAGCCTGCCGAAGATGAGGCCATTACGGCTCGCCTTTAGGTGTCCTCCTCGGCATAGTGTTATTTAAAAAACGAGGGTCAGCACGATGTAAAAAAAGAAACCGGAAAAAAATCAGAGGAGCCTGCCGAAGATGAGGCCATTGCGGCTCACCTTTAGGTGTCCTCCTCGGGATAGCGTCATTTAAAGAACGAGGGTTAGCACGACGTAAAAAAAACGGGAAAATACCGGAGGAGCCTGTCGAAGATGAGGCCATTACGGCTCGCCTTTAGGTGTCCCCCTTGGGATAGTGTCATTTAAAGAACGATGGTAAGCACGACGTAAACAAAAAACCGAAAAAAAAAATCGGAGGAGCCTACCGAATATGAGGCCATTACGGCTCGCCATTAGGTGTCCTCCTCGGGATAGCGTCATTTAAACAACGAGGGTCAGCACGTCGTAAAAAAAAAACTGGAAAAAAAAATCGGAGGAACCTGCCGAAGATGAGGCCATTACGGCTCGCCATTAGGTGTCCTCCTCGGGATAGCGTCATTTAAACAACGATGGTCAGCACGTAGTAAAAAAAAAGCCGGAGGAGCCTGTCGAATATGAGGCCATTACGGCTCGCCTTTAGGTGACTTACTCGGGATAGCGTCACTAAAAGTACGAGAGTCAGCACAACGTAAAAAAAACTGGAAAAAAAATGGAGGAGCTTGCCGAAGATGAGGCCATTACGGCTCGCCTTTTGGTGTCCTCCTCGTTTAGCGTCATTTAAAGAACGAGGGTCAGCACGACGTAAAAAAAACTGGAAAAAAATAGGAAGAGCCTCCTGAAGATGAGGCCATTATGGCTCGCCTTTACGTGTCCTCCTCGGTTTAGCGTTATTTAAAGAACGAGGGTAAGCACGACGTAAAAAAAAAACTGGAAAAAAAAAACAGGAGGAGCCTGCCGAAGATGAGGGCATTACGGCTCGCCTTTAGGTGTCCTCCTCGGGATAGCGTCATTTAAAGAATGAGGGTTAGCACGACGTAAAAAAAAAGAAAAAAACCGGAGGAGCCTGTCGAAGATGAGGCCATTACGGCTCACCTTTAGGTGTCCTCCTCGGGATAGTGTCATTTAAAGAACGATGGTAAGCACGACGTAAACAAAAAACCAAAAAAAAAAAATCGGAGTAGCCTGCTGAATATGAGGCCATTACAGCTCGCCTTTAGGTGTCCTCCAAAGGATAGCGTCACTAAAACAAAGAGAGTCAGCACGACGTAAAAAAAAATTGGAAAAAAAATGGAGGAGCCTGCCAAAGATGAGGCCATTACGGCTCGCCTTTTGGTGTCCTCCTCGGTTTAGCGTCATTTAAAGAACGAGGGTCAACACGACGTAAAAAAAATCGGAAAAAAAACAGGAGGAGCCTGCCAAAGATGAGGCCATTAAGGCTCGCCTTTAGGTGTCCTCCTTGGGATAGCGTCATTTAAAGAACGAGAGTCATCACGACATAAAAAAAACGGAAAAAAAAAATCGGAGGAGCCTGCCGATGATGAGGCCATTACGGCTCGCCTTCAGGTGTCCTCCAAGGGATAGCGTCACTAAAACAAAGAGAGTCAGCACGACGTAAAAAAAAATTGGAAAAAAAATGGAGGAGCCTGCCAAAGATGAGGCCATTACGGCTCGCCTTTTGGTGTCCTCCTCGGTTTAGCGTCATTTAAAGAACGAGGGTCAACACGACGTAAAAAAAATCGGAAAAAAAACAGGAGGAGCCTGCCAAAGATGAGGCCATTAAGGCTCGCCTTTAGGTGTTCTCCTTGGGATAGCGTCATTTAAAGAACGAGAGTCATCACGACATAAAAAAAACGGAAAAAAAAAATCAGAGGAGCCTGCCGATGATGAGGCCATTACGGCTCGCCTTCAGGTGTCCTCCAAGGGATAGCGTCACTAAAACAAAGAAAGTCAGCACGACGTAAAAAAAAATTGGAAAAAAAATGGAGGAGCCTGCCAAAGATGAGGCCATTACGGCTCGCCTTTTGGTGTCCTCCTCGGTTTAGCGTCATTTAAAGAACGAGGGTCAACACGACGTAAAAAAAATCGGAAAAAAAACAGGAGGAGCCTGCCGAAGATGAGGCCATTAAGGCTTGCCTTTAGGTGTCCTCCTTGGGATAGCGTCATTTAAAGAACGAGAGTCATCACGACATAAAAAAAACGGAAAAAAAAAATCGGAGGAGCCTGCCGATGATGAGGCCATTACGGCTCGCCTTTAGGTGTCCTCCTCGGGATAGCGTCATTTAAAGAACGAGAGTCAGCACAACGTAAAAAAAAAACCAGAAAAAAATGGAGGAGCCTGCCGAAGATGAGGCCATTACGGCTCGCCTTTTGGTGTCCTCCTCAGTTTAGCGTCATTTAAAGAACGAGGGTCAGCACGATGTAAAAAAAACCAGAAAAAAAATCGGAGCAGCCTGCCGAAGATGAGGCCATTACGGCTCGCCTTTAGGTGTCCTCCTCGGCATAGTGTTATTTAAAAAACGAGGGTCAGCACGATGTAAAAAAAGAAACCGGAAAAAAATCAGAGGAGCCTGCCGAAGATGAGGCCATTGTGGCTCACCTTTAGGTGTCCTCCTCGGGATAGCGTCATTTAAAGAACGAGGGTTAGCACGACGTAAAAAAAACGGGAAAAAACCGGAGGAGCCTGTCGAAGATGAGGCCATTACGGCTCGCCTTTAGGTGTCCCCTTTGGGATAGTGTCATTTAAAGAACGATGGTAAGCACGACGTAAACAAAAAACCGAAAAAAAAAATCGGAGGAGCCTACCGAATATGAGGCCATTACGGCTCGCCTTTAGGTGTCCTCCTCGAGATAGCATCATTTAAAAAATGATTGTTAGCACGACGTAATGAAAAATCTGAGGAGCATGCCGAGGATGAGGCCATTACGGCTCGCCTTTAGGTGTCCTCCTCGGGTTAGCGTCATTTAAAGAACGAGGGATAGCACGACGTAAAAAAACCGGGAAAAAAAAACAGGAGATGCCTGCCGAAGATGAGGCCATTACGGCTCGGCTTTAGGTGTCATCTTCGGTTTAGCGTCATTTAAAGAACGAGGGTAAGCACGACGTAAAAAAAAACCGAAAAAAAAATAGGAGGAGCCTGCCAAAGATGAGGCCATTACGGCTCGCCTTTAGGTGTCCTCCATGGCATAGTGTCATTTAAAGAACGAGGGTCAGCAGGACGTAAAAAAAAACTGGAAAAAAAATCGGAGGAGCCTGCCGAAGATGAAGCCATTACGGCTCGCCATTAGGTGTCCTCCTCGGGATAGCGTCATTTAAACAACGAGGGTCAGCACGTCGTAAAAAAAAAAAAACCGGAGGAGCCTGCCGAATATGAGGCCATTACGGCTCGCCTTTAGGTGTCCTACTCGGGATAGCGTCACTAAAAGAACGAGAGTCAGAACAACGTAAAAAAAACTGGAAAAAAAATGGAGGAGCTTGCCGAAGATGAGGCCATTACGGCTCGCCTTTTGGTGTCCTCCTCGTTTAGCTTCATTTAAAGAACGAGGGTCAGCACGACGTAAAAAAAACTGGAAAAAAAAATAGGAAGAGCCTCCCGAAGATGAGGTCATTATGGCTCGTCTTTAGGTGTCCTCCTCGGTTTAGCGTTATTTAAAGAACGAGGGTAAGCACGACGTAAAAAAAAAAAACTGGGAAAAAAAACAGGAGGAGCATGCCGAAGATGAGGGCATTACGGCTCGCCTTTAGGTGTCCTCCTCGGGATAGTGTCATTTAAACAACGAGTGTCAGCACGTAGTAAAAAAAAAAACCAGAGGAGCCTGCCGAAGATGAGGCCATTACAGCTCGCCTTTAGGTGTCCTCCTCGGGATAGCGTCACTAAAAGAACGAGAGTCAGCACGACGTAAAAAAAAAAACTGGAAAAAAAATGGAGGAGCCTGTCGAAGATTAGGCCATTACGGCTCGCCTTTTGGTGTCCTCCTCGGTTTAGCGTCATTTAAAGAACGAGGGTCAGCACGACGTAAAAAAAATCGGAAAAAATCGGAGGAGCCTGCCGAAGATGAGGCCATTACGACTCGCCATTAGGTGTCCTCTTCTTGATAGCGTCATTTAAAGAACGAGAGTCATCACGACGTAAAAAAAAACCGGAAAAAAAATCGGAGGAGACTGCCGAAGTTGAGGCCATTACGGCTCGCCTTTAGGTGTCCTCCTCGTGATAGCGTCATTTAAACAATGAGGGTCAGCACGTAGTAAAAAAAACCGGAGTAGCCTGCCAAAGATGATGCCATTACGGCTCGCCTTTAGGTGTCCTCCTCGGGATAGCGTCATTTAAAGAACGAGAGTCAGCACAACATAAAAAAAACGGAAAAAAATGGAGGAGCCTGCCAAAGATGAGGCCATTACGGCTCGCCTTTTGGTGTCCTCCTCGGTTTAGTATCATTTTAAGAACGAGGATCAGCACGACGTAAAAAAAACCAGAAAAAAAATCGGGGCAGCCTGCCGAAGATGAGGCCATTACGGCTCGCCTTTAGGTGTCCTCCTCGGCATAGCGTCATTTAAAAAACGAGGGTCAGCACGATGTAAAAAAAGAAACCGGAAAAATAAAATCAGAGAAGCCAGCCGAAGATGAGGCCATTACGGCTCACCTTTAGGTGTCCTCCTCGGGATAGCGTCATTTAAAGAACGAGGGTTAGCACCTCGTAAAAAAAACGGGAAAAACCGGAGGAGCCTGTCGAAGATGAGGCCATTACGGCTCGCCTTTAGGTGTCCTCCTTGCGATAGTGTCATTTAAAGAACGATAGTAAGCACGACGTAAAAAGAAAAACCGAAAAAAAAATCGGAGGAGCCTACCGAATATGAGGACATTACGGCTCGCCTTTAGGTGTCCTCCTCGGGATAGCGTCACTTAAAGAAGGAGGGTCAGCACGTAGTAAAAAAAAAATCGGAGGAGCATGCGGAACTTGAGGCCATTACGGCTCGCCTTTAGGTGTCCTCCTCGAGATAGCATCATTTAAAAAACGATTGTCAGCACGACGAAAAGAAAAATCTGAGGAGCATGCCGAAGATGAGGCCATTACAGCTCGCCTTTAGGTGTCCTCCTCGGGTTAGCGTCATTTAAAGAACGAGGGAGAGCAGGACGTAAAAAAAACCGGAAAAAAAACAGGAGGAGCCTGCCAAAGATGAGGCCATTACGGCTCGTCTTTAGGTGTCCTCTTCGGTTTAGCGCCATTTCAAGAAAGAGGGCAAGCACGACGTAAAAAAAATCGGAAAAAAAACAGGAGGAGCCTGGTGAAGATGAGGCCATTACGGCTCGCCTTTAGGTGTCCTCCTTGGCATAGCGTCATTTAAAGAACGAGGGTCAGCACGACGTAAAAAAAACCGGAAAAAAAATCGGAGGAGCCTGCCGAAGATGAGGCCATTACCGCTCGCCTTTAGGTGTCCTCCTTGGGATAGCGTCATTTAAACAACGAGGGTCAGCACGTAGTAAAAAAAACCGGAGGAGCCTGCCGAAGATGAGGCCATTACGGCTCGCCTTTAGGTGTCCTCCTCGGGATAGCGTCACTAAAAGAACGAGAGTCAGCACGACGTAAAAAAAACTGGAAAAATAATGGGGGAGCCTGCCGAAGATGAGGCCATTACGGCTTGCCATTAGTTGTCCTCTTCGTGATAGCGTCATTTAAAGAATGAGAGTCATCACGACGTAAAAAAAAAACCGGAAAAAAATCAGAGGAGCCTGCCGAAGTTGAGGCCATTACGGCTTGCCTTTAGGTGTCCTCCTCGGGATGGCGTCATTTAAACAATGAGAGTCAGCACGTAGTAAAAAAAAACCGGAGTAGCCTGCCGAAGATGAGGCCATTACGGCTCGCATTTAGGTGTCCTCCTCGGGATAGGGTCACTAAAAGAACGAGAGTCAGCACGATGTAAAAAACAACCGGAAAAAAAAAATCGGAGGAGCCTGCCGAAGATGAGGCCATTACGGCTCGCCTTTAGGTGTCCTCCTCGAGATAGAATCATTTAAAAAACGATTGTCAGCACGACGTAAAGAAAAATCTGAGGAGCATGCCGAAGATGAGGCCATTACGGCTCGCCTTTAGGTGTCCTCCTCGGGTTAGCGTCATTTAAAGAACGAGGGACAGCACGACGTAAAAAAAAATCGGAAAAAAACAGGAGGAGCCTACCGAAGATGAGGCCATTACGGCTCGCCTTTAGGTGTCCTCCTCGGGATAGTGTCATTTAAACAACGAGTGTCAGCACGTAGTAAAAAAAAAAACCGGAGGAGCCTGCCGATGATGAGGCCATTACAGGCCTTTAGGTGTCCTCCTCGAGATAGCGTCACTAAAAGAACGAGAGTCAGCACGACGTAAAAAAAACTGGAAAAAAAATGGAGGAGCCTGTCCAAGATCAGGCCATTACGGCTTGCCTTTTGGTGTCCTCCTCGGTTTAGCGTCATTTAAAGAACGAGGGTCAGCACGACATAAAAAAATCGGAAAAAATAGGAGGAGCCTGCCGAAGATGAGGCCATTACGGCTTGCCATTAGGTGTCCTCTTCGTGATAGCGTCATTTAAAGAACGAGAGTCATCACGACGTAAAAAAAAAACCGGAAAAAAATCGGAGGAGCCTGCCGAAGTTGAGACCATTACGGCTTGCCTTTAGGTGTCCTCCTCGAGATGGCGTCATTTAAACAATGAGGGTCAGCACGTAGTAAAAAAAAACCGGAGTAGCCTGCCGAAGATGAGGCCATTACGGCTCGCCTTTAGGTGTCCTCCTCGGGATAGCGTCATTTAAAGAACGAGAGTCAGCACAACATAAAAAAAAAACGGAAAAAAATGGAGGATCCTGCCGAAGATGAGGCCACTACGGCTCGCCATTTGGTGTCCTCCTCGGTTTAGTGTCATTTTAAGAACAAGGGTCAGCACGACGTAAAAAAAACAAAAAAAAAAAATCGGAGTAGCCTGCCGAAGATGAGGCCATTACGGCTCGCCTTTAGGTGTCCTCCTCGGCATAGCGTCATTTAAAAAACGAGGGTCAGCACGATGTAAAAAACGAAACCGGAAAAAAAAATCAGAGGAGCCTGCCGAAGATGAGGCCATTACGGCTCACCTTTAAGTGTCCTCCTCGGGATAGCGTCATTTAAAGAACGAGGGTTAGCACGACGTAAAAAAAAACAGGAAAAAACCGGAGGAGCCTGTCGAAGATGAGGCCATTACGGCTCGCCTTTAGATGTCCTCCTTGGGATAGTGTCATTTAAAGAACGATGGTAAGCACGACGTAAAAAGAAAAACCGAAAAAAAAATCGGAGGAGCCTACCGAATATGAGGCCATTACGGCTCGCCTTTAGGTGTCCTCCTCGGGATAGCGTCACTTAAAGAAGGAGGGTCAGCACGTAGTAAAAAAAAAAACCGGAGGAGCATGCCGAACTTGAGGCCATTACGGCTCGCCTTTAGGTGTCCTCCTCGAGATAGCATCATTTAAAAAACGATTGTCAGCACGACGAAAAGAAAAATCTGAGGAGCATGCTGAAGATGAGGCCATTACAGCTCGCTTTTAGGTGTCCTCCTCGGGTTAGCGTCATTTAAAGAACGAGGGAGAGCACGACGTAAAAAAAACTGGAAAAAAAAAAGGAGGGGCCTGCCAAAGATGAGGCCATTACGGCTCGTCTTTAGGTGTCCTCTTCGGTTTAGCGCCATTTAAAGAAAGAGGGCAAGCACGACGTAAAAAAAACCGGAAAAAAAAACAGGAGGAGCTTGGTGAAGATGAGGCCATTACGGCTCGCCTTTAGGTGTCCTCCTTGGCATAGCGTCATTTAAAGAACGAGGGTCAGCACGACGTAAAAAAAACCGGAAAAAAAATCGGAGGAGCCTGCCGAAGATGAGGCCATTACGGCTCGCCTTTAGGTGTCCTCCTTGGGATAGCGTCATTTAAACAACGAGGGTCAGCACGTAGTAAAAAAAACCGGAGGAGCCTGCCGAAGATGAGGCCATTACGGCTCGCCTTTAGGTGTCCTCCTCGGGATAGCGTCACTAAAAGAACGAGAGTCAGCACGACGTAAAAAAAACTGGAAAAATAATGGAGGAGCCTGCCGAAGATGAGGCCATTACGGCTTGCCATTAGGTGTCCTCTTCGTGATAGCGTCATTTAAAGAACGAGAGTCATCACGACGTAAAAAAAAACCGGAAAACAATCAGAGGAGCCTGCCGAAGTTGAGGCCATTACGGCTTGCCTTTAGGTGTCCTCCTCGGGATGGCGTCATTTAAACAATGAGGGTCAGCACGTAGTAAAAAAAAACCGGAGTAGCCTGCCGAAGATGAGGCCATTACGGCTCGCATTTAGGTGTCCTCCTCGGGATAGCGTCACTAAAAGAACGAAAGTCAGCACGATGTAAAAAACAACCGGAAAAAAAAATCGGAGGAGCCTGCCGAAGATGAGGCCATTACGGCTCGCCTTTAGGTGTCCTCCTCGAGATAGAATCATTTAAAAAATAATTGTCAGCACGACGTAAAGAAAAATCTGAGGAGCATGCCGAAGATGAGGCCATTACGGCTCGCCTTTAGGTGTCCTCCTCGGGTTAGCGTCATTTAAAGAACGAGGGACAGCACGACGTAAAAAAAAACCGGAAAAAAACAGGAGGAGCCTGCCGAAGATGAGGCCATTACGGCTCGCCTTTAGGTGTCCTCCTCGGGATAGTGTCATTTAAACAACGAGTGTCAGCACGTAGTAAAAAAAAAAACCGGAGGAGCCTGACGATGATGAGGCCATTACAGGCCTTTAGGTGTCCTCCTCGAGATAGCGTCAATAAAAGAACGAGAGTCAGCACGACGTAAAAAAAACTGGAAAAAAAATGGAGGTGCCTGTCCAAGATCAGGCCATTACGGCTTGCCTTTTGGTGTCCTCCTCGGTTTAGCGTCATTTAAAGAACGAGGGTCAGCACGACATAAAAAAATCGGAAAAAATAGGAGGAGCCTGCCGAAGATGAGGCCATTACGGCTTGCCATTAGGTGTCCTCTTCGTGATAGCGTCATTTAAAGAACGAGAGTCATCACGACGTAAAAAAAAAACCGGAAAAAAATCGGAGGATCCTGCCGAAGTTGAGACCATTACGGCTTGCCTTTAGGTGTCCTCCTCGGGATGGCGTCATTTAAACAATGAGGGTCAGCACGTAGTAAAAAAAAACCGGAGTAGCCTGCCGAAGATGAGGCCATTACGGCTCGCCTTTAGGTGTCCTCCTCGGGATAGCGTCATTTAAAGAACGAGAGTCAGCACAACATAAAAAAAAACGGAAAAAAATGGAGGATCCTGCCGAAGATGAGGCCACTACGGCTCGCCATTTGGTGTCCTCCTCGGTTTAGTGTCATTTTAAGAACGAGGGTCAGCACGACGTAAAAAAAACCAAAAAAAAAAATCGGAGCAGCCTGCCGAAGATGAGGCCATTACGGCTCGCCTTTAGGTGTCCTCCTCGGCATAGCGTCATTTAAAAAACGAGGGTCAGCACGATGTAAAAAACGAAACCGGAAAAAAAAAATCAGAGGAGCCTGCCGAAGATGAGGCCATTACGGCTCACCTTTAAGTGTCCTCCTCGGGATAGTGTCATTTAAAGAACGAGGGTTAGCACGACGTAAAAAAAAACGGGAAAAAACCGGAGGAGCCTGTCGAAGATGAGGCCATTACGGCTCGCCTTTAGATGTCCTCCTTGGGATAGTGTCATTTAAAGAACGATGGTAAGCACGACGTAAAAAGAAAAACCGAAAAAAAAATCGGAGGAGCCTACCGAATATGAGGCCATTACGGCTCGCCTTTAGGTGTCCTCCTCGGGATAGCGTCACTTAAAGAAGGAGGGTCAGCACGTAGTAAAAAAAAAAACCGGAGGAGCATGCCGAACTTGAGGCCATTACGGCTCGCCTTTAGGTGTCCTCCTCGGCATAGCGTCATTTAAAAAACGAGGGTCAGCACGATGTAAAAAACGAAACCGGAAAAAAAAATCAGAGGAGCCTGCCGAAGATGAGGCCATTACGGCTCACCTTTAAGTGTCCTCCTCGGGATAGCGTCATTTAAAGAACGAGGGTTAGCACAACGTAAAAAAAAACGGGAAAAAACCGGAGGAGCCTGTCGAAGATGAGGCCATTACGGCTCGCCTTTAGATGTCCTCCTTGGGATAGTGTCATTTAAAGAACGATGGTAAGCACGACGTACAAAGAAAAACCGAAAAAAAAAATCGGAGGAGCCTACCGAATATGAGGCCATTACGGCTCGCCTTTAGGTGTCCTCCTCGGGATAGCGTCACTTAAAGAAGGAGGGTCAGCACGTAGTAAAAAAAAAACCGGAGGAGCATGCCGAACTTGAGGCCATTACGGCTCGCCTTTAGGTGTCCTCCTCGAGATAGCATCATTTAAAAAACTATTGTCAGCACGACGAAAAGAAAAATCTGAGGAGCATGCTGAAGATGAGGCCATTAAAGCTCGCTTTTAGGTGTCCTCCTCGGGTTAGCGTCATTTAAAGAACGAGGGAGAGCACGACGTAAAAAAAAATGGAAAAAAAACAGGAGGAGCCTGCCAAAGATGAGGCCATTACGGCTCGTCTTTAGGTGTCCTCTTCGGTTTAGCGCCATTTAAAGAAAGAGAGCAAGCACGACGTAAAAAAAACCGGAAAAAAAAACAGGAGGAGCTTGGTGAAGATGAGGCCATTACGGCTCGCCTTTAGGTGTCCTCCTTGGCATAGCGTCATTTAAAGAACGAGGGTCAGCACGACGTAAAAAAAACCGGAAAAAAAATCGGAGGAGCCTGCCGAAGATGAGGCCATTACGGCTCGCCTTTAGGTGTCCTCCTTGGGATAGCGTCATTTAAACAACGAGGGTCAGCACGTAGTAAAAAAAACCGGAGGAGCCTGCCGAAGATGAGGCCATTACGGCTCGCCTTTAGGTGTCCTCCTCGGGATAGCGTTACTAAAAGAACGAGAGTCAGCACGACGTAAAAAAAACTGGAAAAATAATGGAGGAGCCTGCCGAAGATGAGGCCATTACGGCTTGCCATTAGGTGTCCTCTTCGTGATAGCGTCATTTAAAGAACGAGAGTCATCACGACGTAAAAAAAAAACCGGAAAAAAATCAGAGGAGCCTGCCGAAGTTGAGGCCATTACGGCTTGCCTTTAGGTGTCCTCCTCGGGATGGCGTCATTTAAACAATGAGGGTCAGCACGTAGTAAAAAAAAACCGGAGTAGCCTGCCGAAGATGAGGCCATTACGGCTCGCATTTAGGTGTCCTCCTCGGGATAGCGTCACTAAAAGAACGAGAGTCAGCACGATGTAAAAAACAACCGGAAAAAAAAAATCGGAGGAGCCTGCCGAAGATGAGGCCATTACGGCTCGCCTTTAGGTGTCCTCCTCGAGATAGAATCATTTAAAAAATAATTGTCAGCACGACGTAAAGAAAAATCTGAGGAGCATGCCGAAGATGAGGCCATTAAGGCTCGCCTTTAGGTGTCCTCCTCGGGTTAGCGTCATTTAAAGAACGAGGGACATCACGACGTAAAAAAACACCGGAAAAAAATAGGAGGAGCCTGCCGAAGATGAGGCCATTACGGCTCGCCTTTAGGTGTCCTCCTCGGGATAGTGTCATTTAAACAACGAGTGTCAGCACGTAGTAAAAAAAAAAACCGGAGGAGCCTGACGATGATGAGGCCATTACAGGCCTTTAGGTGTCCTCCTCGAGATAGCGTCACTAAAAGAACGAGAGTCAGCACGACGTAAAAAAAACTGGAAAAAAAATGGAGGAGCCTGTCCAAGATCAGGCCATTACGGCTTGCCTTTTGGTGTCCTCCTCGGTTTAGCGTCATTTAAAGAACGAGGGTCAGCACGACATAAAAAAATCGGAAAAAATAGGAGGAGCCTGCCGAAGATGAGGCCATTACGGCTTGCCATTAGGTGTCCTCTTCGTGATAGCGTCATTTAAAGAACGAGAGTCATCACGACATAAAAAAAAACCGGAAAAAAATCGGAGGAGCCTGCCGAAGTTGAGACCATTACGGCTTGCCTTTAGGTGTCCTCCTCGGGATGGCGTCATTTAAACAATGAGGGTCAGCACGTAGTAAAAAAAAACCGGAGTAGCCTGCCGAAGATGAGGCCATTACGGCTCGCCTTTAGGTGTCCTCCTCGGGATAGCGTCATTTAAAGAACGAGAGTCAGCACAACATAAAAAAAAAAAACAGAAAAAAATGGAGGATCCTGCCGAAGATGAGGCCACTACGGCTCGCCATTTGGTGTCCTCCTCGGTTTAGTGTCATTTTAAGAACGAGGGTCAGCACGACGTAAAAAAAACCAGAAAAAAAAATCGGAGCAGCCTGCCGAAGATGAGGCCATTACGGCTCGCCTTTAGGTGTCCTCCTCGGCATAGCGTCATTTAAAAAACGAGGGTCAGCACGATGTAAAAAACGAAACCGGAAAAAAAAATCAGAGGAGCCTGCCGAAGATGAGGCCATTACGGCTCACCTTTAAGTGTCCTCCTCGGGATAGCGTCATTTAAAGAACGAGGGTTAGCACGACGTAAAAAAAAACGGGAAAAAACCGGAGGAGCCTGTCGAAGATGAGGCCATTACGGCTCGCCTTTAGATGTCCTCCTTGGGATAGTGTCATTTAAAGAACGATGGTAAGCACGACGTAAAAAGAAAAACCGAAAAAAAAATCGGAGGAGCCTACCGAATATGAGGCCATTACGGCTCGCCTTTAGGTGTCCTCCTCGGGATAGCGTCACTTAAAGAAGGAGGGTCAGCACGTAGTAAAAAAAAAAACCGGAGGAGCATGCCGAACTTGAGGCCATTACGGCTCGCCTTTAGGTGTCCTCCTCGAGATAACATCATTTAAAAAACTATTGTCAGCACGACGAAAAGAAAAATCTGAGGAGCATGCTGAAGATGAGGCCATTACAGGTCGATTTTAGGTGTCCTCCTCGGGTTAGCGTCATTTAAAGAACGAGGGAGAGCACGACGTAAAAAAAACCGGAAAAAAAACAAGAGGAGCCTGCCAAAGATGAGGCCATTACGGCTCGTCTTTAGGTGTCCTCTTCGGTTTAGCGCCATTTAAAGAAAGACGGCAAGCACGACGTAAAAAAAACCGGAAAAAAAAACAGGAGGAGCCTGGTGAAGATGAGGCCATTACGGCTCGCCTTTAGGTGTCCTCCTTGGCATAGTGTCATTTAAAGAACGAGGGTCAGCACGACGTAAAAAAAACCGGAAAAAAAATCGGAGGAGCCTGCCAAAGATGAGGCCATTACGGCTCGCCTTTAGGTGTCCTCCTTGGGATAGCGTCATTTAAACAACGAGGGTCAGCACGTAGTAAAAAAAACCGGAGGAGCCTGCCGAAGATGAGGCCATTACGGCTCGCCTTTAGGTGTCCTCCTCGGGATAGCGTCACTAAAAGAACGAGAGTCAGCACGACGTAAAAAAAACTGGAAAAATAATGGAGGAGCCTGCCGAAGATGAGGCCATTACAGCTTGCCTTTTGGTGTCCTCCTCGGTTTAGCGTCATTTAAAGAACGAGGGTCAGCACGACGTAAAAAAAACTGGAAAAAAAAACAGGAGGAGCCTGCCGAAGATGAGGCCATTACGGCTCGCCTTTAGGTGTCCTTCTCTGGATAGCGTCATTTAAAGAACGAGAGTCATCACGACGTAAAAAACAACCGGAAAAAAAAATCGGAGGAGCCTGCCGAAGATGAGGCCATTACGGCTCGCCTTTAGGTGTCCTCCTCGAGATAGCATCATTTAAAAAATGATTGTCAGCACGACGTAAAGAAAAATCTGAGGAGCATGCCGAAGATGAGGCCATTACGCTCGCCTTTAGGTGTCCTCCTCGGGTTAGCGTCATTTAAAGAACGAGGGACAGCACGACGTAAAAAAAACCGGAAAAAAAACAGGAGGAGCCTGCCGAATATGAGGCCATTACGGCTCGCCTTTACGTGTCCTCTTTGGTTTAGCGTCATTTAAAGAACGAGGTTAAGCACGACGTAAAAAAAACCGAAAAAAAACGGGAGGAGCCTGCCGAAGATGAGGCCATTACGACTAGCCTTTAGGTGTCCTCCTCGGGATAGCGTCATTTAAACAATGAGGGTCAGCACGTAGTAAAAAAAAACCGGAGGAGCCTGCCGAAGATGAGGCCATTACGGCTCGCCTTTAGGTGTCCTCCTCGGGATAGCGTCATTTAAAGAACGAAAGTCAGCACGTCGTAAAAAAAATCGGAAAAAATGGAGGAGCCTGCCGAAGATGAGGCCATTACGGCTCGCCTTTTGGTGTCCTCCTCGGTTTAGCGTCATTTAAAGAACGAGGGTCAGCATGACGTAAAAAAAACCAGAAAAAAATCGGAGCAGCCTGCCGAAGATGAGGCCATTACGGCTCTCTTTTAGGTGTCCTCCTCGGCATAGCGTCCTTTAAAAAACGAGGGTCAGCACAAAGTAAAAAAAGAAACCGAAAAAAAATCAGAGGAGCCTGCCGAAGATGAGGCCATTATGGCTCACCTTTAGGTGTCCTCCTCGGGATAGCGTCATTTAAAGAACGAGGATTAGCACGACTTAAAAAAAAACAGGAAAAAACCGGAGGAGCCTGTCAAAGATGATGCCATTACGGCTCGCCTTTAGGTTTCCTCCTTGGGATAGTGTCATTTAAAGAACGATGGTAAGCACGACGTAAAAAAAAACCAAAAAAAAATCGGAGGAGCCTGCCGAATATGAGGCCATTACGGCTCGCCTTTAGGTGTCCTCCTCGGGATAGCGTCATTTAAAGAAGGAGGGTCAGCACGTAGTAAAAAAAAAACCGGAGGAGCATGCCGAATTTGAGGCCATTACGGCTCGCCTTTAGGTGTCCTCCTCGAGATAGCATCATTTAAAAAATGATTGTCAGCACGACGTAAAGAAAAATCTGAGGAGCATGGCGAAGATGAGGCCATTACGGCTCGCTTTTAGGTGTCCTCCTCGGGTTAGCGTCATTTAAAGAACGAGGGACAGCACGACGTAAAAAAAAACCGGAAAAAAAAAACAGGAGATACCTGCCGAAGATGAGGCCGTTACGGCTCGCCTTTAGGTGTCCTCTTCGGTTTAGCGTCATTTAAAGGACGAGGGTAAGCACGACGTAAAAAAAACTGGAAAAAAAATTAGGAGGCGCCTGCCGAAGATGAGGCCATTACGGCTCGCCTTTAGGTGTCCTCCTTGGCATAGCGTCATTTAAAGAACGAGGGTCAGCACGACGTAAAAAAAAACCGGAAAAAAAAATCAGAGGAGCCGGCCGAAGATGAGGCCATTACGGCTCGCCATTAGGTGTCCTCCTCGGGATAGCGTCATTTAAACAGCGAGGGTCAGCACGTAGTAAAAATAACGGAGGAGCCTGCCGAAGATGAGGCCATTACGGCTCACCTTTAGGTGTCCTCCTCGGGATAGCATCACTAAAAGAACGAGAGTTAGCACGACGTAAAAAACAACCGGAAAAAAAATCGGAGGAGCCTGCCGAAGATGAGGCCATTACGGCTCGCCTTTAGGTGTCCTCCTCGAGATAGCATCATTTAAAAAATGATTGTCAGCACGACGTAAAGAAAAATCTGAGGAGCATGCCGAAGATGAGGCCATTACGGCTCGCCTTTAGGTGTCCTCCTCGGGTTAGCGTCATTTAAAGAACGAGGGACAGCACGACGTAAAAAAAAACCGGAAAAAAAATAGGAGGAGCCTGCCGTAGATGAGGCCATTACGGCTCGCCTTTAGGTGTCCTCTTCGGTTTAGCGTCATTTAAAGAACGAGGTTAAGCACGACATAAAAAAACCGGAAAAAAAATGGGAGGACCCTGCCGAAGATGAGGCCATTACGGCTCGCCTTTAGGTGTCCTCCTCGGGATAGCGTCATTTAAAGAACGAGGGTTAGCACGACGTAAAAAAAACGGGAAAAAACCGGAGGATCCTGTCGAAGATGAGGCTATTACGGCTCGCCTTTAGGTGTCCTTCTTGGGATAGTGTCTTTTAAAGAACGTGGTAAGCACGACGTAAAAAAAAAAAACCGAAAAAAAAATCGGACGAGCCTGCCGAATATGAGGCCATTACGGCTCGCCTTTAGGTGTCCTCCTCGGGATAGCGTCATTTAAAGAAGGAGGGTCAGCACGTAGTAAAAAAAACCGGAGGAGCATGCCGAACTTGAGGCCATTACGGCTCGCCTTTAGGTGTCCTCCTCGGGATAGCGTCATTTAAACAACGAGGGTTAGCACGTAGTAAAAACAAAAATCGGAGGAGCCTGCCAAAGATGAGGCCATTACGGCTCGCCTTTAGGTGTCCTCCTCGGGATAGCGTCACTTAAAGAACGAGAGTCAGCACGATGTAAAAAAAACTGGAAAAAAATGGAGGAGCCTGCCGAAGATGAGGCCATTACGGCTCGCCTTTTGGTGTCCTCCTCGGTTTAGCATCATTTAACGAACGAGGGTCAGCACGACGTAAAAAAAATCGGAAAAAAAATAGGAGGAGCCTGCCGAAGATGAGGCCATTACGGCTCGCCTTTAGGTGTCCTCCTCGGTTTAGCGTTATTTAAAGAATGAGGGTAAGCACGACGTAAAAAAAACCGAAAAAAAAAACAGGAGGAGCCTGCCGAAGATGAGGCCATTACGGCTCGCCTTTAGGTGTCCTCCTCGGGATAGCGTCATTTAAAGAACGAGAGTTAGCACGACGTAAAAAAAAATCGGAAAAAAATGGAGGAGCCTGCCGAAGATGAGGCCATTACGGCTCGCCTTTTGGTGTCCTCCTCGGTTTAGCGTCATTTAAAGAACGAGGGTAAGCACGACGTAAAAAAAATCGGAAAAAAAAATAGGACGAGCCTGCCGAAGATAAGGCCATTACGGCTCGCCTTTTGGTGTCCTCCTCGGGATACCGTCATTTAAAGAACGAGAGTCATCACGACGTAAAAAAAAAACCGGAAAAAAAAAATCAGAGGAGCCTGCCGAAGATGAGGCCATTACGGCGCGCCTTTAGGTGTCTTCCTTGGGATAGCGTCATTCAAACAACGAGGGTCAGCACGTATGATGGGATATTTTTGTGGAAAAACGAATTTCTCCAAAACACCCAAATGTAACCGGCAAGTGCACCGGGTCGCATCAAGTAATAATAACTCACGGGAGTGAGGTCGATCCCACAGGGATTGAAGGATTGAGCAATTTTAGTTTAGTGGTTGATTTAGTCAAGCGAATCATGATTTGGTTGAGAGATTTGTGATTTGCAGAATTTAAATTGCATAGAAAGTAAAGGAAATGGGTGAATTGCATGAAATTAAAGAGAACTGGAATTTAAAGTGCTGAATCTTAAAGAGCAAGAAATTAAATGGCAGAAACTTAGAACGCAAGAAATGTAAATTGCAGAATCTTAAAGTGCAAGAAATGTAAATGGCTTGAATTGTAAAGGGAATTGGGAGTTGGATTTGCAGAAATTAAACAAGGAAAAGTAAATTGCAACAAACAGAGAAGTAAAGGATGTCTTAAATCGAACCGGATCTTAAAACAGAAATATAAATGAGCATGAAAACAGTAAACAGGGAATGGGAAATGGGAAATCCGGATCTCAGGACCCAAGAGACTAGAAAACCAAGTCTAGATCTCAATGCCTTCCTAGATCCAACAAGAACAATTGCAAAGGAAATGTAGATTGCAAAGAAAGTAGATGAAAAGCAATTAACCGAAACTGAAATTCAATTAAGCAGAAAATTAAACAAGATCCCAAGGTGAGATTGAAACAGAAGTTCTTCAATTCTCCACCCAAGATCCAAGACAATTCTTATTGAAATTGAAAGCAAGAAAACTAAGAGGAAGGGAATTCAATTCTCCTTCCCCAAGACTTAGAAATTTAAAATTCACTCAACACCAAAACTCTCCGAAAACTCTCTCTGAAAACTCCAAGGAAAAGCTCCTTGAAAAACTTAAATCCTATGCTATTTATACACTTTCTTCAAATGGTCTTCAAGCCTTCAATTGGGCCTTTGCTCTTGATGGAATTGGGTTGATAGAGGCCTTGGTTATTGCTCTTGGAGTTTGGAGAAGAACCGAATTGAACCGGGTTGGAATCATGAAAGCTTGAGTAAAAGTTGGAGTAAAAGATTGAGGCTAACTTTTACTCCAACTTTTCACATCAGCCACCCTCTTTTGCTGATACCAACGTTGGGGCAAAAGTTAGGGGTCTAACTTTTGCTCCAACGTTGGCCTCCCCTTGCACACTCATGGCGCCAACGTTAGCCAAAAGTTAGAGGCTAACGTTGGCGCAAACTTTTGCTCTCCAGGGTGTGTTTTTCATGCGCCAACGTTAGCCAAAAAGTTAGGGGCTAACGTTGGCGCAAACTTTTGCTCTCCAGGGTGTTGATTTGTGATGCCAAAAGTTAGCCAAAAAGTTTGAGGCTAACTTTTGCTCCAACTTTTTGCTCTCTGGTTCATTTTCAATTAATCCAAAAGTTTGAGCTAAAGTTTGAGGCAAACTTTCTCCAAGCTTTCTTCACCTATCATTAATCAACCAAACACATCAAAGCTATGCTCAAAATCATGAGATATTCATTCTTTCATAATATGTGACAATTATAGCATAAAACCTCATGAAATTGCATTAATTCATACATGGTTGATTAAATCAAAGGAAACATGAAAATCTACCCAATTGGCTTGCTTATGGCTCAAGAAAGTGCATAATTCAGTTGAAAACAAAAGAAAAAGGCTAGTGAAACTAGGCTAAGATGACTTGTCATCACAACACCAAACTTAAAGCTTGCTTGTCCCCAAGCAAGGAATGAATTTTGCTCAATGGTTCTTTCATTTAAGATGGATTGAAGAACAACTTGTAAAGTCCTGTGAGTGAAGTGATTAAGTAACAGTGGGGTGAACTCTAAATTATATGCTCATACAAGGGCTTCAGTGCTTACTAGTCCTCACATATTGGGAGTCTTAGGTCTTAGGATTTTCATCCAAATGGTATCATGGAGATCTCTTTATATGTAGTCACCTTGAAGCAGCTTTTAGTTTCTGTGCTTTGGCCTTGACTCTAAGTGTCATGTCTCAAAGCGGCTCTTTAGATAAGCTTTCAATCAATACTCCTAAACCAGTTGGTTTTAAGGTATTAGGTGTTAAAGCACCCCTAAAGATTTACTTGCTCAAGCCTCTTTCTTTGACACAACTCAACCACAAGCATTTTACTAGGCTAACAACTCTTTGAGTCATTGTTTCTTCTTTCTTTTCTGCCTAATAATTGATGCTCAGAGCCTTAGGTCATATTCTTTTTGTCTTTGTATTTTCTTTTCTTTCTTTTGTTTTGTTTGCTGCTTCTTGGATCAATAGATTTTTGAGAATCTCCACAATACTTCTTTGAACTTCATGTCCTGCCTATGAGCTCCCATGCAAGTTTTCACAAGCATGCAGCCTCAATACATAATCATACAACCAGAACCGCCACTTCTCCTAATCTTTTGCTTGCCTCAAAATTGTTTTAATTCCTCAATCCTTCTTTTCAAAGAACTTTCATGTGATGCATTTTTGAAGTATTGAGTGCAAACAAGTTTTGAAGAGAAAAATGTTGTGAATGATCAAGCATCTTGCTTATTGAATTATAAAGAACTATATTATGCAGACAGGCAGGGGTATTATATCACTTTCAATCATAGTAGTGTTTGATGTAAAACAATCACTTAACAATACAACCTTTTGGAATCCGCTTGCTTTCCTTCTTCTCATCATCATCATTGCCGGCCTTCACATTCATCTTTCATCTCTTTGGTTGATGATGCCTAATCTCTCCAAAAGTTTGTATGGTACTCTGCAGTGATATTGAAAGTTGCTTGTTCCCCAAGCACTTGAAAGAAGAAATGGTTAGCTTGCATGATTTATTTGTGGGCCCTTGAACTTACTTTGGTGTGGGAACACCAAACTTAGTACCTTGCCAATGGTTCTCATGCATCAGATTAACCATGTGTGAAACTCTTTTTCTTTTTTTCAAAAGTAATAAAACTGAAAACTAGAAAACGGCAGAATAGTTAACTAGTTTATCTAAATGCTTGAAGCTAGCATTATGCAGAGAGTGAGAATGTGTTTTATGATGGAATTTTGGTGGAACACCAAACTTAGAATCCTTCATTCTCCCTTAGATTGTTTTGGTGTGCAACACCAAACTTAGCTTCTTGCAATATAGATAAAACTAATTAACCTTTTTATTGAAATAGATATGAAAAGAAAACTACCTCAGGTTGGGCTGCCTCCCAACAAGCGCTCTTTTATTGTCACTAGCTTGACATCCTTCATTCTGTGCTCATGGAAGTTGAGGCTTCTGTTGCCTTAGGTTTCCTTCTCTTGCTATGGGCTTCCTTCTCTCTGTTTCTCTTTCCATAGCCTTCTTACTTTCCTCCATGACTCCCTTCTCTTTCAATCCAGCATCCTTTTCATGGCTCTTTGGGTTCAAAATCCCCTTCTTCTCACCCAATTCAGCAAGGTTTTGAACCAGTTGTTCCATCTGCCTTTCAAGTCTTCTGAGTGAAGCCTCTTGGTTCTTGCTTATCATCTCTTGATGTTTCTTTATTTCTTCCTGCTCTATTGCCATCATTTCTTGAATTTTTATGGACCTCTCCATCAGCATTTCTAGAATATAGATTCTTTGAAAAGTTGGAAGTGGTTGTGGCTGTGTCAATTGTGGTGGTCGATGAAGGTCATTTTGGGCGAATGGTGAGGTAGGACGGGGTTGGAAGTGCGTGTGATTGTTGTTGTGGGGGTGTGTTTTAAGTTGATTTTTGAAGCTGGGATTGTTGCAGTTGAAGTCCCTTGGTCTTTGGTTTTGGTTCTCAACCCCCCTCCCATTAGAATGAGTTCTCCAAGGTGGATTGTACACATCATTCTGAGGCCTGTGTTGGAGCATGCTAGAGTGATTGCTTGGAGATTGTAGTTGCTCATAACTTTGTTGCTCATGGTTAATGGCCCCAAAACTGTGTTCAGCTTGATTACACCCATATGAGCTTTGAGTCAGGTTGTATGTATGTACTACAGCATGTCTCAACTCAGTGATTTTTCTAGCCATCATGTCTAGTTGTTGTAGAGTCTGCTGATGCATCTGCTTGTTTTGGCTTATGACTGCACGAGTACCTTCAATTTCTTTCTCTTGTGTGAATGGATGCACTTCTGCCTCTGGCTTAACAACTCTCTGTGATGGGTTTAACTTGACTAGGAGTCCACTCATCAGTTCTTCCCATCCGATAATGCTTCATTGTGGAAAAGCTTCAAACCATTGGGCAACATCATTCATGGCTATGGATAGTTGTTTCGAACTATGGGTTACATTATCATCCAAGGTAGGGATATTACTCTCATGATTGCAAGAATTTGTTGAGTTCCCCTCCATGATCTGCACAGTCACAAACAATTCAAGTGATGTTTGAATATTTTCAAGCTCAGAATGTGATTCAGAAGGTTAGCTGGCACAAAGTATCAAACAGTTGATGGACTTGGGAGATTAGTGGCAGAAATTGCTTCTCTTGTGTAAGCAAGAGCATTGCATAGAGCCAGAAATTTCCAGGAAAATTTCACTTTGTTGCTAGAGCGAAGTTTCAGTTATCTCAGGCAAAATTTCAAACAGTTAGCATGTTAGTCAAAAATTAGAGAAACAGGAAATAAAAATGCTAGATCTAGATCACCACCTCACTTAATCATTGTCAATCTAATCAATCCCCGGCAACGGCGCCAAAAACTTGATGGGATATTTTTGTGGAAAAACGAATTTCTCCAAAACACCCAAATGTAACCGGCAAGTGCACCGGGTCGCATCAAGTAATAATAACTCACGGGAGTGAGGTCGATCCCACAGGGATTGAAGGATTGAGCAATTTTAGTTTAGTGGTTGATTTAGTCAAGCGAATCAAGATTTGGTTGAGAGATTTGTGATTTGCAGAATTTAAATTGCATAGAAATTAAAGGAAATGGGTGAATTGCATGAAATTAAAGAGAACTGGAATTTAAAGTGCTGAATCTTAAAGAGCAAGAAATTAAATGGCAGAAACTTAGAATGCAAGAAATGTAAATTGCAGAATCTTAAAGTGCAAGAAATGTAAATGGCTTGAATTGTAAAGGGAATTGGGAGTTGGATTTGCAGAAATTAAACAAGGAAAAGTAAATTGCAACAAACAGAGAAGTAAAGGATGTCTTGAATCGAACTGGATCTTAAAACAGAAATGTAAATGAGCATGAAAACAGTAAACAGGGAATGGGAAATGGGAAATCCGGATCTCAGGACCCAAGAGACTAGAAAACCAAGTCTAGATCTCAATGCCTTCCTAGATCCAACAAGAACAATTGCAAAGGAAATGTAGATTCCAAAGAAAGTAGATGAAAAGCAATTAACCGAAACTGAAATTCAATTAAGCAGAAAATTAAACAAGATCCCAAGGTGAGATTGAAACAGAAGTTCTTCAATTCTCCACCCAAGATCCAAGACAATTGTAATTGAAATTGAAAGCAAGAAAACTAAGAGGAAGGGAATTCAATTCTCCTTCCCCAAGACTTAGAAATTTAAAATTCACTCAACACCAAAACTCTCCGAAAACTCTCTCTGAAAACTCCAAGGAAAAGCTCCTTGAAAAACTTAAATCCTATGCTATTTATACACTTTCTTCAAATGGTCTTCAAGCCTTCAATTGGGCCTTTGCTCTTGATGGAATTGGGTTGATAGAGGCCTTGGTTATTGCTCTTGGAGTTTGGAGAAGAACCGAATTGAACCGGGTTGGAATCATGAAAGCTTGAGTAAAAGTTGGAGAAAAAGTTTGAGGCTAACTTTTACTCCAACTTTTCACATCAGCCACCCTCTTTTGCTGATACCAACGTTGGGGCAAAAGTTAGGGGTCTAACTTTTGCTCCAACGTTGGCCTCCCCTTGCACACTCATGGCGCCAACGTTAGCCAAAAGTTAGAGGCTAACGTTGGCGCAAACTTTTGCTCTCCAGGGTGTGTTTTTCATGCGCCAACGTTAGCCAAAAAGTTAGGGGCTAACGTTGGCGCAAACTTTTGCTCTCCAGGGTGTTGATTTGTGATGCCAAAAGTTAGCCAAAAAGTTTGAGGCTAACTTTTGCTCCAGCTTTTTGCTCCCTGGTTCATTTTCAATTAATCCAAAAGTTTGAGCTAAAGTTTGAGGCAAACTTTTGCTCAAACTTTTTGTCCTCTCTTCCTCCTAGCCATTCCTTCTTGCTTCAACCTTTCTCCAAGCTTTCTTCACCTATCATTAATCAACCAAACACATCAAAGCTATGCTCAAAATCATGAGATATTCATTCTTTCATAATATGTGACAATTATAGCATAAAACCTCATGAAATTGCATTAATTCATACATGGTTGATTAAATCAAAGGAAACATGAAAATCTACCCAATTGGCTTGCCTATGGCTCAAGAAAGTGCATAATTCAGTTGAAAACAAAAGAAAAAGGCTAGTGAAACTAGGCTAAGATGACTTGTCATCAACGTAGTAAAAACAAAAACCGGAGGAGATTGCCGAAGATGAGGCCATTACGGCTCGCCTTAGGGTGACCTCCTCGGGATAGCGTCACTTAAAGAATGAGAGTTAGCACGATGTAAAAAAAACTGGAAAAAAAAATGGAGGAGCCTGCTGAAGATGAGGCCATTACGGCTCGCCTTTTGGTGTCTTCCTCGGTTTAGCGTCATTTAAAGAACGAGGGTCAGCACGACGTAAAAAAAACCGGAAAAAAAAATCAGAGGAGCCGGCCGAAGATGAGGCCATTACGGCTCGCCATTAGGTGTCCTCCTCGGGATAGCGTCATTTAAACAGCGAGGGTCAGCACGTAGTAAAAAAAACGGAGGAGCCTGCCGAAGATGAGGCCATTACGGCTCACCTTTAGGTGTCCTCCTCGGGATAGCATCACTAAAAGAACGAGAGTTAGCACGACGTAAAAAACAACCGGAAAAAAAATCGGAGGAGCCTGCCGAAGATGAGGCCATTACGGCTCGCCTTTAGGTGTCCTCCTCGAGATAGCATCATTTAAAAAATGATTGTCAGCACGACGTAAAGAAAAATCTGAGGAGCATGCCGAAGATGAGGCCATTACGGCTCGCCTTTAGGTGTCCTCCTCGGGTTAGCGTCATTTAAAGAACGAGGGACAGCACGACGTAAAAAAAAACCGGAAAAAAAATAGGAGGAGCCTGCCGTAGATGAGGCCATTACGGCTCGCCTTTAGGTGTCCTCTTCGGTTTAGCGTCATTTAAAGAACGAGGTTAAGCACGACATAAAAAAAACCGGAAAAAAAATGGGAGGACCCTGCCGAAGATGAGGCCATTACGGCTCGCCTTTAGGTGTCCTCCTCGGGATAGCGTCATTTAAAGAACGAGGGTTAGCACGACGTAAAAAAAACGGGAAAAAACCGGAGGATCCTGTCGAAGATGAGGCTATTACGGCTCGCCTTTAGGTGTCCTTCTTGGGATAGTGTCTTTTAAAGAACGTGGTAAGCACGACGTAAAAAAAAAAAACCGAAAAAAAAATCGGACGAGCCTGCCGAATATGAGGCCATTACGGCTCGCCTTTAGGTGTCCTCCTCGGGATAGCGTCATTTAAAGAAGGAGGGTCAGCACGTAGTAAAAAAAACCGGAGGAGCATGCCGAACTTGAGGCCAATACGGCTCGCCTTTAGGTGTCCTCCTCGGGATAGCGTCATTTAAACAACGAGGGTTAGCACGTAGTAAAAACAAAAATCGGAGGAGCCTGCCGAAGATGAGGCCATTACGGCTCGCCTTTAGGTGTCCTCCTCGGGATAGCGTCACTTAAAGAACGAGAGTCAGCACGATGTAAAAAAAACTGGAAAAAAATGGAGGAGCCTGCCGAAGATGAGGCCATTACGGCTCGCCTTTTGGTGTCCTCCTCGGTTTAGCATCATTTAACGAACGAGGGTCAGCACGACGTAAAAAAAATCGGAAAAAAAATAGGAGGAGCCTGCCGAAGATGAGGCCATTACGGCTCGCCTTTAGGTGTCCTCCTCGGTTTAGCGTTATTTAAAGAATGAGGGTAAGCACGACGTAAAAAAAACCGAAAAAAAAAACAGGAGGAGCCTGCCGAAGATGAGGCCATTACGGCTCGCCTTTAGGTGTCCTCCTCGGGATAGCGTCATTTAAAGAACGAGAGTCAGCACGACGTAATAAAAAATCGGAAAAAAAATGGAGGAGCCTGCCGAAGATGAGGCCATTACGGCTCGCCTTTTGGTGTCCTCCTCGGTTTAGCGTCATTTAAAGAACGAGGGTAAGCACGCCGTAAAAAAAATCGGAAAAAAAAATAGGACGAGCCTGCCGAAGATAAGGCCATTACGGCTCGCCTTTAGGTGTCCTCCTCGGGATACCGTCATTTAAAGAACGAGAGTCATCACGACGTAAAAAAAAAACCGGAAAAAAAAATCAGAGGAGCCTGCCGAAGATGAGGCCATTACGGCGCGCCTTTAGGTGTCTTCCTTGGGATAGCGTCATTCAAACAACGAGGGTCAGCACGTATGATGGGATATTTTTGTGGAAAAACGAATTTCTCCAAAACACCCAAATGTAACCGGCAAGTGCACCGGGTCGCATCAAGTAATAATAACTCATGGGAGTGAGGTCGATCCCACATGGATTGAAGGATTGAGCAATTTTAGTTTAGTGGTTGATTTAGTCAAGCGAATCATGATTTGGTTGAGAGATTTGTGATTTGCAGAATTTAAATTGCATAGAAAGTAAAGGAAATGGGTGAATTGCATGAAATTAAAGAGAACTGGAATTTAAAGTGCTGAATCTTAAAGAGCAAGAAATTAAATGGCAGAAACTTAGAACGCAAGAAATGTAAATTGCAGAATCTTAAAGTGCAAGAAATGTAAATGGCTTGAATTGTAAAGGGAATTGGGAGTTGGATTTGCAGAAATTAAACAAGGAAAAGTAAATTGCAACAAACAGAGAAGTAAAGGATGTCTTAAATCGAACCGGATCTTAAAACAGAAATATAAATGAGCATGAAAACAGTAAACAGGGAATGGGAAATGGGAAATCCGGATCTCAGGACCCAAGAGACTAGAAAACCAAGTCTAGATCTCAATGCCTTCCTAGATCCAACAAGAACAATTGCAAAGGAAATGTAGATTGCAAAGAAAGTAGATGAAAAGCAATTAACCGAAACTGAAATTCAATTAAGCAGAAAATTAAACAAGATCCCAAGGTGAGATTGAAACAGAAGTTCTTCAATTCTCCACCCAAGATCCAAGACAATTCTTATTGAAATTGAAAGCAAGAAAACTAAGAGGAAGGGAATTCAATTCTCCTTCCCCAAGACTTAGAAATTTAAAATTCACTCAACACCAAAACTCTCCGAAAACTCTCTCTGAAAACTCCAAGGAAAAGCTCCTTGAAAAACTTAAATCCTATGCTATTTATACACTTTCTTCAAATGGTCTTCAAGCCTTCAATTGGGCCTTTGCTCTTGATGGAATTGGGTTGATAGAGGCCTTGGTTGATTGCTCTTGGAGTTTGGAAAAGAACCGAATTGAACCGGGTTGGAATCATGAAAGCTTGAGTAAAAGTTGGAGTAAAAGTTTGAGGCTAACTTTTACTCCAACTTTTCACATCAGCCACCCTCTTTTGCTGATACCAACGTTGGGGCAAAAGTTAGGGGTCTAACTTTTGCTCCAACGTTGGCCTCCCCTTGCACACTCATGGCGCCAACGTTAGCCAAAAAGTTAGAGGCTAACATTGGCACAAACTTTTGCTCTCCAGGGTGTGTTTTTCATGCGCCCACGTTAGCCAAAAAGTTAGGGGCTAACGTTGGCGCAAACTTTTGCTCTCCAGGGTGTTGATTTGTGATGCCAAAAGTTAGCCAAAAAGTTTGAGGCTAACTTTTGCTCCAGCTTTTTGCTCCCTGGTTCATTTTCAATTAATCCAAAAGTTTGAGCTAAAGTTTGAGGCAAACTTTTGCTCAAACTTTTTGTCCTCTCTTCCTCCTAGCCATTCCTTCTTGCTTCAACCTTTCTCCAAGCTTTCTTCACCTATCATTAATCAACCAAACACATCAAAGCTATGCTCAAAATCATGAGATATTCATTCTTTCATAATATGTGACAATTATAGCATAAAACCTCATGAAATTGCATTAATTCATACATGGTTGATTAAATCAAAGGAAACATGAAAATCTACCCAATTGGCTTCCTTATGGCTCAAGAAAGTGCATAATTCAGTTGAAAATAAAAGAAAAAGGCTAGTGAAACTAGGCTAAGATGACTTGTCATCAACGTAGTAAAAACAAAAACCGGAGGAGATTGCCGAAGATGAGGCCATTACGGCTCGCCTTAGGGTGACCTCCTCGGGATAGCGTCACTTAAAGAATGAGAGTTAGCACGATGTAAAAAAAACTGGAAAAAAAAATGGAGGAGCCTGCTGAAGATGAGGCCATTACGGCTCGCCTTTTGGTGTCTTCCTCGGTTTAGCGTCATTTAAAGAACGAGGGTCAGCACGACGTAAAAAAAACCGGAAAAAAAACAAGAAGAGCCTGCCGAAGATGAGGCCATTACGGCTCGACTTTAGGTGTCCTCCTCGGGATAGCGTCATTTAAAGAACGAGAGTCATCACGACGTAAAAAACAACCGGAAAAAAAATCGGAGGAGCCTGCCGAAGATGACGCCCTTACGGCTCGCCTTTAGGTGTCCTCCTAGGGATAGCGTAATTTAAACAACAAGGGTCATCACTTAGTAAAAAAAAAACCAGAAAAAAATGGAGGAGCCTGCCGAAGATGAGGCCATTACGGCTCACCTTTTGGTGTCCTCCTCGGTTTAGCGTCATTTAAAGAACGAGGGTAAGTACGACGTAAAAAAAATCGGAAAAAAAACAGGACGAGCCTGCCGAAGATAAGGCCATTACGGCTCGCCTTTAGGTGTCCACCTCGGGATACCGTCATTTAAAGAACGAGAGATATCACGACGTAAAAAAAACCGAAAAAAAAATCGGAGGAGACTGCCGAAGATGAGGCCATTACGGCTAACCTTTAGGTGTTCTCCTCGGGATAGCGTCATTTAAACAACGAGGGTCTGCACGTAGTAAAAACAAAAACAGGAGGAGCCTGGCGAAGATGAGGCCATTACGGCTCGCCTTTAGGTGTCCTCCTCGGTTTAGCGTTATTTAAAGAATGAGGGTAAGCACGACGTAAAAAAAACCGAAAAAAAAAACAGGAGGAACCTGCCGAAGATGAGGCCATTACGGCTCGCCTTTAGGTGTCCTCCTCGGGATAGCATCATTTAAAGAACGAGAGTCAGCACGACGTAAAAAAAAAACTGGAAAAAAATGGAGGAGCCTGCCGAAGATGAGGCCATTACGGCTCGCCTTTTGGTGTCCTCCTCGGTTTAGCGTCATTTAAAGAACGAGGGTAAGCACGACGTAAAAAAAATTGGAAAAAAAAAAACAAGACGAGCCTGCCGAAGATAAGGCCATTACGGCTCGCCTTTAGGTGTCCTCCTCGGGATACCGTCATTTTAAGAACGAGAGTCATCACGACGTAAAAAAAACCGGAAAAAATATCAGAGGAGCCTGCCAAAGATGAAGCCATTACGGCGCGCCTTTAGGTGTCTTCCTTGGGATAGCGTCATTCAAACAACGAGGGTCAGCACGTAGTAAAAACAAAAACCAGAGGAGATTGCCGAAGATGAGGCCATTACGGCTCGCCTTTAGGTGACCTTCTCGGGATAGCGTCACTTAAAGAACGAGAGTTAGCACGATGTAAAAAAAACTGGAAAAAAAAATGGAGGAGCCTGCCGAAGATGAGGCCATTACGGCTCGCCTTTTGGTGTCTTCCTCGGTTTAGCGTCATTTAAAGTACGAGGGTCAGCACGACATAAAAAAAATCGGAAAAAAAAAACAGGAGGAGCCTGCCGAAGATGAGGCCATTACCGCTCACCTTTAAGTGTCCTCCTCGGGATAGCGTCATTTAAACAACGAGGGTCAGCACGTAGTAAAAAAAAAACCGGAGGAGCCTGCCGAAGATAAGGCCATTACGGCTCGCCTTTAGGTGTCCTCCTCGGGATAGCGTCATTTAAAGAACGAGAGTCAGCACGACGTAAAAAAAATCAAAAAAAAGGAGGAGCCTGCCGAAGATGAGGCCATTACGGCTTGCCTTTAGATGTCCTCCTCGGGATAGCGTCATTTAAACAACGAGGGTCAGCACGTAGTAAAAAAAAACCGGAGGAGCCTGCCGAAGATGAGGCCATTACGGCTCGCCTTTAGGTGCCCTCCTCGGGATAGCGTCATTTAAAAAACGATAGTCAGCACGACGTAAAAAAAGAACCGAAAAAAAATGGAGGAGCCTGCAGAAGATGAGGCCACTACGGCCAGCCTTTTGGTGTCCTCCTCGGTTTAGCGTCATTTAAAGAACGAGGGTAAGTACGACGTAAAAAAAAAATCGGCAAAAAAAAACAGGAGGAGCCTGCCAATGATGAGGCCATTACGCCTCACCTTTAGGTGTCCTCCTCGGGATAGCATCATTTAAAGAACGAGAGTCAGCACGACGTAAAAAAAACAGGAAAAAAAACGGAGGAGCCTGCCGAAGATGAGGCCATTACGGCTTGCCTTTTGGTGTCCTCCTCGGGATAGCGCCATTTAAAGAACGAGAGTCAGCACGACGTAAAAAAAACCGAAAAAAAAAGGAGGATCCTGCCGAAGATGAGGCCATTACGGCTCGCCTTTAGGTGTCCTCCTCGGGATAGCGTAATTTAAACAACGAGGGTCAGCACGTAGTAAAAAAAAACCGGAGGAGCCTACCGAAGATGAGTCCATTATGGCTCGCCATTAGGTGTCCTCCTCGGGATAGCGTCATTTAAAAAACGAGAGTCAGCACGACGTAAAAAAAAACCGAAAAAAAAAATGGAGGAGCCTGCCGAAGATGAGGCCATTACGGCTCACCTTTAGGTGTCCTCCTCGGTCTAGCGTCATTTAAAGAACGAGGGTCCGCACGACTTAAAAAAAACCAGAAAAAATAGGAGGAGCCCGCCGAAGATGAGGCCATTACAGCTCGCCTTTAAGTGTCATCCTCGGAATAGCGTCATTTAAAGAACGAGAGTCATCACGACATAAAAAAAACCGGAAAAAAATCGGAGGATCCTGCCGAAGATGAGGCCATTATGGCTCGCCTTTAGGTGTCCTCCTCGGAATAGCGTCATTTAAACAACGAGGATCAGCACGTAGGAAAAAAAACCGGAGGAGCCTGCCGAAGATGAGGCCATTACGGATCGCCTTTAGATTTCCTCTTCGAAATAGCGTCATTTAAAGAACGAGAGTCAGCACGACGTAAAAAAAACCAAAAAAAAAATGGAGGAGCCTGCCGAAGATGAGAACATTATGGCTCGCCTTTTGGTGTCCTCCTTGGTTTAGCGTCATTTAAAGAACGAGGGTCAGCACGACGTAAAAAAAACCAGAAAAAAAAATCGGAGCAGCCTGCCAAAGATGAGGCCATTACGGCTCGCCTTTTGGTGTCCTCCTCGGTTTAGCGTCATTTAAAGAACGAGGGTAAGTACGACGTAAAAAAAAATCAGAAAGAAAAACAGGAGGAGCCTACCGATGATGAGGCCATTACGGCTCGCCTTTAGGTGTCCTCCTCGGGATAGCATCATTTAAAGAACGAGAGTCAGCACGACGTAAAAAAAACCGGAAAAAAAACGGAGGAGCCTGCCGAAGATGAGGCCATTACGGCTCACTTTAGGTGTCCTCCTCGATCTAGCGTCATTTAAAGAACGAGGGTCCGTACAACTTAAAAAAAACCGGAAAAAAACAGGAGGAGCCCGCCGAAGATGAGGCCATTACAGCTCGCCTTTAGGTGTCCTCCTCGGGATAGCGTCATTTAAAGAAAGAGAGTCATCACGACGTAAAAAAAAACCAGAAAAAATTCGGAGGAGCCTGCCGAAGATGAGGCCATTATGGCTCGCCTTTAGGTGTCCTCCTCGGGATACCGTCAATTCAACAACGAGGATCAACACGTAGTAAAAAAAAAAACTGGAGGAGCCTGCCGAAGATGAGGCCATTACGGCTCGCCTTTAGGTGTCCTCTTCGGGATAGCGTCATTTAAAGAACAAGAGTCAGCACGAAGTAAAAAAAACCAAAAAAAAATATGGAGGAGCCTGCCGAGGATGAGAATATTATGGCTCGCCTTTTGGTGTCCTCCTCGGTTTAGCGTCCTTTAAAGAACGAGGGTCAGCATGATGTAAAAAAAACCAGAAAAAAAAATTGGAGCAGCCTGCCGAAGATGAGTCCATTACGGATCGCCTTTTGGTGTCCTCCTCGGTTTAGCATCATTTAAAGAACGAGGGTAAGTACGACGTAAAAAAAAATCGGAAAAAAAAACAGGAGGAGCCTGCCGATGATGAGGCCATTACGGCTCGCCTTTAGGTGTCCTCCTCGGTTTAGCGTCATTTAAAAGAACGAGGGTCAGCACGACGTAAAAAAAATTGGAAAAAAAACAGGAGGAGCCTGCCGAAGATGAGGCCATTACGGCTCGCCTTTAGGTGTCCTCCTCGAGATAGCATCATTTAAAAAATGATTGTCAGCACGACGAAAAGAAAAATCTGAGGAGCATGCCGAAGATGAGGCCATTACGGCTCGCCTTTAGGTGTCCTCCTCGGGTTAGCGTCATTTAAAGAACTAGGGACAGCACGACGTAAAAAAAAACCGGAAAAAAAATAGGAGGAGCCTGCCGTAGATGAGGCCATTACGGCTCGCCTTTAGGTGTCCTCTTCGGTTTAGCGTCATTTAAAGAACGAGGTTAAGCACGACATAAAAAAACCGGAAAAAAAATGGGAGGACCCTGCCGAAGATGAGGCCATTACGGCTCGCCTTTAGGTGTCCTCCTCGGGATAGCGTCATTTAAAGAACGAGGGTTAGCACGACGTAAAAAAAACGGGAAAAAACCGGAGGATCCTGTCGAAGATGAGGCTATTACGGCTCGCCTTTAGGTGTCCTTCTTGGGATAGTGTCTTTTAAAGAACGTGGTAAGCACGACGTAAAAAAAAAAAACCGAAAAAAAAATCGGACGAGCCTGCCGAATATGAGGCCATTACGGCTCGCCTTTAGGTGTCCTCCTCGGGATAGCGTCATTTAAAGAAGGAGGGTCAGCACGTAGTAAAAAAAACCGGAGGAGCATGCCGAACTTGAGGCCATTACGACTCGCCTTTAGGTGTCCTCCTCGGGATAGCGTCATTTAAACAACGAGGGTTAGCACGTAGTAAAAACAAAAATCGGAGGAGCCTGCCAAAGATGAGGCCATTACGGCTCGCCTTTAGGTGTCCTCCTCGGGATAGCGTCACTTAAAGAACGAGAGTCAGCACGATGTAAAAAAAACTGGAAAAAAATGGAGGAGCCTGCCGAAGATGAGGCCATTACGGCTCGCCTTTTGGTGTCCTCCTCGGTTTAGCATCATTTAACGAACGAGGGTCAGCACGACGTAAAAAAAATCGGAAAAAAAATAGGAGGAGCCTGCCGAAGATGAGGCCATTACGGCTCGCCTTTAGGTGTCCTCCTCAGTTTAGCGTTATTTAAAGAATGAGGGTAAGCACGACGTAAAAAAAACCGAAAAAAAAAACAGGAGGAGCCTGCCGAAGATGAGTCCATTACGGCTCGCCTTTAGGTGTCCTCCTCGGGATAGCGTCATTTAAAGAACGAGAGTTAGCACGACGTAAAAAAAAATCGGAAAAAAATGGAGGAGCCTGCCGAAGATGAGGCCATTACGGCTCGCCTTTTGGTGTCCTCCTCGGTTTAGCGTCATTTAAAAAACGAGGGTAAGCACGACGTAAAAAAAATCGGAAAAAAAAATAGGACGAGCCTGCCGAAGATAAGGCCATTACGGCTCGCCTTTTGGTGTCCTCCTCGGGATACCGTCATTTAAAGAACGAGAGTCATCACGACGTAAAAAAAAAACCGGAAAAAAAAAATCAGAGGAGCCTGCCGAAGATGAGGCCATTACGGCGCGCCTTTAGGTGTCTTCCTTGGGATAGCGTCATTCAAACAACGAGGGTCAGCACGTATGATGGGATATTTTTGTGGAAAAACGAATTTCTCCAAAACACCCAAATGTAACCGGCAAGTGCACCGGGTCGCATCAAGTAATAATAACTCACGGGAGTGAGGTCGATCCCACAGGGATTGAAGGATTGAGCAATTTTAGTTTAGTGGTTGATTTAGTCAAGCGAATCATGATTTGGTTGAGAGATTTGTGATTTGCAGAATTTAAATTGCATAGAAAGTAAAGGAAATGGGTGAATTGCATGAAATTAAAGAGAACTGGAATTTAAAGTGCTGAATCTTAAAGAGCAAGAAATTAAATGGCAGAAACTTTGAACGCAAGAAATGTAAATTGCAGAATCTTAAAGTGCAAGAAATGTAAATGGCTTGAATTGTAAAGGGAATTGGGAGTTGGATTTGCAGAAATTAAACAAGGAAAAGTAAATTGCAACAAACAGAGAAGTAAAGGATGTCTTAAATCGAACCGAATCTTAAAACAGAAATATAAATGAGCATGAAAACAGTAAACAGGGAATGGGAAATGGGAAATCCGGATCTCAGGACCCAAGAGACTAGAAAACCAAGTCTAGATCTCAATGCCTTCCTAGATCCAACAAGAACAATTGCAAAGGAAATGTAGATTGCAAAGAAAGTAGATGAAAAGCAATTAACCGAAACTGAAATTCAATTAAGCAGAAAATTAAACAAGATCCCAAGGTGAGATTGAAACAGAAGTTCTTCAATTCTCCACCCAAGATCCAAGACAATTCTTATTGAAATTGAAAGCAAGAAAACTAAGAGGAAGGGAATTCAATTCTCCTTCCCCAAGACTTAGAAATTTAAAATTCACTCAACACCAAAACTCTCCGAAAACTCTCTCTGAAAACTCCAAGGAAAAGCTCCTTGAAAAACTTAAATCCTATGCTATTTATACACTTTCTTCAAATGGTCTTCAAGCCTTCAATTGGGCCTTTGCTCTTGATGGAATTGGGTTGATAGAGGCCTTGGTTATTGCTCTTGGAGTTTGGAGAAGAACCGAATTGAACCGGGTTGGAATCATGAAAGTTTGAGTAAAAGTTGGAGTAAAAGTTTGAGGCTAACTTTTACTCCAACTTTTCACATCAGCCACCCTCTTTTGCTGATACCAACGTTGGGGCAAAAGTTAGGGGTCTAACTTTTGCTCCAACGTTGGCCTCCCCTTGCACACTCATGGCGCCAACGTTAGCCAAAAGTTAGAGGCTAACGTTGGCGCAAACTTTTGCTCTCCAGGGTGTGTTTTTCATGCGCCAACGTTAGCCAAAAAGTTAGGGGCTAACGTTGGCGCAAACTTTTGCTCTCCAGGGTGTTGATTTGTGATGCCAAAAGTTAGCCAAAAAGTTTGAGGCTAACTTTTGCTCCAACTTTTTGCTCTCTGGTTCATTTTCAATTAATCCAAAAGTTTGAGCTAAAGTTTGAGGCAAACTTTCTCCAAGCTTTCTTCACCTATCATTAATCAACCAAACACATCAAAGCTATGCTCAAAATCATGAGATATTCATTCTTTCATAATATGTGACAATTATAGCATAAAACCTCATGAAATTGCATTAATTCATACATGGTTGATTAAATCAAAGGAAACATGAAAATCTACCCAATTGGCTTGCTTATGGCTCAAGAAAGTGCATAATTCAGTTGAAAACAAAAGAAAAAGGCTAGTGAAACTAGGCTAAGATGACTTGTCATCACAACACCAAACTTAAAGCTTGCTTGTCCCCAAGCAAGGAATGAATTTTGCTCAATGGTTCTTTCATTTAAGATGGATTGAAGAACAACTTGTAAAGTCCTGTGAGTGAAGTGATTAAGTAACAGTGGGGTGAACTCTAAATTATATGCTCATACAAGGGCTTCAGTGCTTACTAGTCCTCACATATTGGGAGTCTTAGGTCTTAGGATTTTCATCCAAATGGTATCATGGAGATCTCTTTATATGTAGTCACCTTGAAGCAGCTTTTAGTTTCTGTGCTTTGGCCTTGACTCTAAGTGTCATGTCTCAAAGCGGCTCTTTAGATAAGCTTTCAATCAATACTCCTAAACCAGTTGGTTTTAAGGTATTAGGTGTTAAAGCACCCCTAAAGATTTACTTGCTCAAGCCTCTTTCTTTGACACAACTCAACCACAAGCATTTTACTAGGCTAACAACTCTTTGAGTCATTGTTTCTTCTTTCTTTTCTGCCTAATAATTGATGCTCAGAGCCTTAGGTCATATTCTTTTTGTCTTTGTATTTTCTTTTCTTTCTTTTGTTTTGTTTGCTGCTTCTTGGATCAATAGATTTTTGAGAATCTCCACAATACTTCTTTGAACTTCATGTCCTGCCTATGAGCTCCCATGCAAGTTTTCACAAGCATGCAGCCTCAATACATAATCATACAACCAGAACCGCCACTTCTCCTAATCTTTTGCTTGCCTCAAAATTGTTTTAATTCCTCAATCCTTCTTTTCAAAGAACTTTCATGTGATGCATTTTTGAAGTATTGAGTGCAAACAAGTTTTGAAGAGAAAAATGTTGTGAATGATCAAGCATCTTGCTTATTGAATTATAAAGAACTATATTATGCAGACAGGCAGGGGTATTATATCACTTTCAATCATAGTAGTGTTTGATGTAAAACAATCACTTAACAATACAACCTTTTGGAATCCGCTTGCTTTCCTTCTTCTCATCATCATCATTGCCGGCCTTCACATTCATCTTTCATCTCTTTGGTTGATGATGCCTAATCTCTCCAAAAGTTTGTATGGTACTCTGCAGTGATATTGAAAGTTGCTTGTTCCCCAAGCACTTGAAAGAAGAAATGGTTAGCTTGCATGATTTATTTGTGGGCCCTTGAACTTACTTTGGTGTGGGAACACCAAACTTAGTACCTTGCCAATGGTTCTCATGCATCAGATTAACCATGTGTGAAACTCTTTTTCTTTTTTTCAAAAGTAATAAAACTGAAAACTAGAAAACGGCAGAATAGTTAACTAGTTTATCTAAATGCTTGAAGCTAGCATTATGCAGAGAGTGAGAATGTGTTTTATGATGGAATTTTGGTGGAACACCAAACTTAGAATCCTTCATTCTCCCTTAGATTGTTTTGGTGTGCAACACCAAACTTAGCTTCTTGCAATATAGATAAAACTAATTAACCTTTTTATTGAAATAGATATGAAAAGAAAACTACCTCAGGTTGGGCTGCCTCCCAACAAGCGCTCTTTTATTGTCACTAGCTTGACATCCTTCATTCTGTGCTCATGGAAGTTGAGGCTTCTGTTGCCTTAGGTTTCCTTCTCTTGCTATGGGCTTCCTTCTCTCTGTTTCTCTTTCCATAGCCTTCTTACTTTCCTCCATGACTCCCTTCTCTTTCAATCCAGCATCCTTTTCATGGCTCTTTGGGTTCAGAGTCCCCTTCTTCTCACCCAATTCAGCAAGGTTTTGAACCAGTTGTTCCATCTGCCTTTCAAGTCTTCTGAGTGAAGCCTCTTGGTTCTTGCTTATCATCTCTTGATGTTTCTTTATTTCTTCCTGCTCTATTGCCATCATTTCTTGAATTTTTATGGACCTCTCCATCAGCATTTCTAGAATATAGATTCTTTGAAAAGTTGGAAGTGGTTGTGGCTGTGTCAATTGTGGTGGTCGATGAAGGTCATTTTGGGCGAATGGTGAGGTAGGACGGGGTTGGAAGTGCGTGTGATTGTTGTTGTGGGGGTGTGTTTTAAGTTGATTTTTGAAGCTGGGATTGTTGCAGTTGAAGTCCCTTGGTCTTTGGTTTTGGTTCTCAACCCCCCTCCCATTAGAATGAGTTCTCCAAGGTGGATTGTACACATCATTCTGAGGCCTGTGTTGGAGCATGCTAGAGTGATTGCTTGGAGATTGTAGTTGCTCATAACTTTGTTGCTCATGGTTAATGGCCCCAAAACTGTGTTCAGCTTGATTACACCCATATGAGCTTTGAGTCAGGTTGTATGTATGTACTACAGCATGTCTCAACTCAGTGATTTTTCTAGCCATCATGTCTAGTTGTTGTAGAGTCTGCTGATGCATCTGCTTGTTTTGGCTTATGACTGCACGAGTACCTTCAATTTCTTTCTCTTGTGTGAATGGATGCACTTCTGCCTCTGGCTTAACAACTCTCTGTGATGGGTTTAACTTGACTAGGAGTCCACTCATCAGTTCTTCCCATCCGATAATGCTTCATTGTGGAAAAGCTTCAAACCATTGGGCAACATCATTCATGGCTATGGATAGTTGTTTCGAACTATGGGTTACATTATCATCCAAGGTAGGGATATTACTCTCATGATTGCAAGAATTTGTTGAGTTCCCCTCCATGATCTGCACAGTCACAAACAATTCAAGTGATGTTTGAATATTTTCAAGCTCAGAATGTGATTCAGAAGGTTAGCTGGCACAAAGTATCAAACAGTTGATGGACTTGGGAGATTAGTGGCAGAAATTGCTTCTCTTGTGTAAGCAAGAGCATTGCATAGAGCCAGAAATTTCCAGGAAAATTTCACTTTGTTGCTAGAGCGAAGTTTCAGTTATCTCAGAAAAAAAAATTTCAAACAGTTAGCATGTTAGTCAAAAATTAGAGAAACAGGAAATAAAAATGCTAGATCTAGATCACCACCTCACTTAATCATTGTCAATCTAATCAATCCCCGGCAACGGCGCCAAAAACTTGATGGGATATTTTTGTGGAAAAACGAATTTCTCCAAAACACCCAAATGTAACCGGCAAGTGCACCGGGTCGCATCAAGTAATAATAACTCACGGGAGTGAGGTCGATCCCACAGGGATTGAAGGATTGAGCAATTTTAGTTTAGTGGTTGATTTAGTCAAGCGAATCAAGATTTGGTTGAGAGATTTGTGATTTGCAGAATTTAAATTGCATAGAAATTAAAGGAAATGGGTGAATTGCATGAAATTAAAGAGAACTGGAATTTAAAGTGCTGAATCTTAAAGAGCAAGAAATTAAATGGCAGAAACTTAGAATGCAAGAAATGTAAATTGCAGAATCTTAAAGTGCAAGAAATGTAAATGGCTTGAATTGTAAAGGGAATTGGGAGTTGGATTTGCAGAAATTAAACAAGGAAAAGTAAATTGCAACAAACAGAGAAGTAAAGGATGTCTTGAATCGAACTGGATCTTAAAACAGAAATGTAAATGAGCATGAAAACAGTAAACAGGGAATGGGAAATGGGAAATCCGGATCTCAGGACCCAAGAGACTAGAAAACCAAGTCTAGATCTCAATGCCTTCCTAGATCCAACAAGAACAATTGCAAAGGAAATGTAGATTCCAAAGAAAGTAGATGAAAAGCAATTAACCGAAACTGAAATTCAATTAAGCAGAAAATTAAACAAGATCCCAAGGTGAGATTGAAACAGAAGTTCTTCAATTCTCCACCCAAGATCCAAGACAATTGTAATTGAAATTGAAAGCAAGAAAACTAAGAGGAAGGGAATTCAATTCTCCTTCCCCAAGACTTAGAAATTTAAAATTCACTCAACACCAAAACTCTCCGAAAACTCTCTCTGAAAACTCCAAGGAAAAGCTCCTTGAAAAACTTAAATCCTATGCTATTTATACACTTTCTTCAAATGGTCTTCAAGCCTTCAATTGGGCCTTTGCTCTTGATGGAATTGGGTTGATAGAGGCCTTGGTTATTGCTCTTGGAGTTTGGAGAAGAACCGAATTGAACCGGGTTGGAATCATGAAAGCTTGAGTAAAAGTTGGAGAAAAAGTTTGAGGCTAACTTTTACTCCAACTTTTCACATCAGCCACCCTCTTTTGCTGATACCAACGTTGGGGCAAAAGTTAGGGGTCTAACTTTTGCTCCAACGTTGGCCTCCCCTTGCACACTCATGGCGCCAACGTTAGCCAAAAGTTAGAGGCTAACGTTGGCGCAAACTTTTGCTCTCCAGGGTGTGTTTTTCATGCGCCAACGTTAGCCAAAAAGTTAGGGGCTAACGTTGGCGCAAACTTTTGCTCTCCAGGGTGTTGATTTGTGATGCCAAAAGTTAGCCAAAAAGTTTGAGGCTAACTTTTGCTCCAGCTTTTTGCTCCCTGGTTCATTTTCAATTAATCCAAAAGTTTGAGCTAAAGTTTGAGGCAAACTTTTGCTCAAACTTTTTGTCCTCTCTTCCTCCTAGCCATTCCTTCTTGCTTCAACCTTTCTCCAAGCTTTCTTCACCTATCATTAATCAACCAAACACATCAAAGCTATGCTCAAAATCATGAGATATTCATTCTTTCATAATATGTGACAATTATAGCATAAAACCTCATGAAATTGCATTAATTCATACATGGTTGATTAAATCAAAGGAAACATGAAAATCTACCCAATTGGCTTGCCTATGGCTCAAGAAAGTGCATAATTCAGTTGAAAACAAAAGAAAAAGGCTAGTGAAACTAGGCTAAGATGACTTGTCATCAACGTAGTAAAAACAAAAACCAGAGGAGATTGCCGAAGATGAGGTCATTACGGCTCGCCTTAGGGTGACCTCCTCGGGATAGCGTCACTTAAAGAATGAGAGTTAGCACGATGTAAAAAAAACTGGAAAAAAAAATGGAGGAGCCTGCTGAAGATGAGGCCATTACGGCTCGCCTTTTGGTGTCTTCCTCGGTTTAGCGTCATTTAAAGAACGAGGGTCAGCACGACGTAAAAAAAAACCGGAAAAAAAAATCAGAGGAGCCGGCCGAAGATGAGGCCATTACGGCTCGCCATTAGGTGTCCTCCTCGGGATAGCGTCATTTAAACAGCGAGGGTCAGCACGTAGTAAAAAAAACGGAGGAGCCTGCCGAAGATGAGGCCATTACGGCTCACCTTTAGGTGTCCTCCTCGGGATAGCATCACTAAAAGAACGAGAGTTAGCACGACGTAAAAAACAACCGGAAAAAAAATCGGAGGAGCCTGCCGAAGATGAGGCCATTACGGCTCGCCTTTAGGTGTCCTCCTCGAGATAGCATCATTTAAAAAATGATTGTCAGCACGACGTAAAGAAAAATCTGAGGAGCATGCCGAAGATGAGGCCATTACGGCTCGCCTTTAGGTGTCCTCCTCGGGTTAGCGTCATTTAAAGAACGAGGGACAGCACGACGTAAAAAAAAACCGGAAAAAAAATAGGAGGAGCCTGCCGTAGATGAGGCCATTACGGCTCGCCTTTAGGTGTCCTCTTCGGTTTAGCGTCATTTAAAGAACGAGGTTAAGCACGACATAAAAAAAACCGGAAAAAAAATGGGAGGACCCTGCCGAAGATGAGGCCATTACGGCTCGCCTTTAGGTGTCCTCCTCGGGATAGCGTCATTTAAAGAACGAGGGTTAGCACGACGTAAAAAAAACGGGAAAAAACCGGAGGATCCTGTCGAAGATGAGGCTATTACGGCTCGCCTTTAGGTGTCCTTCTTGGGATAGTGTCTTTTAAAGAACGTGGTAAGCACGACGTAAAAAAAAAAAACCGAAAAAAAAATCGGACGAGCCTGCCGAATATGAGGCCATTACGGCTCGCCTTTAGGTGTCCTCCTCGGGATAGCGTCATTTAAAGAAGGAGGGTCAGCACGTAGTAAAAAAAACCGGAGGAGCATGCCGAACTTGAGGCCAATACGGCTCGCCTTTAGGTGTCCTCCTCGGGATAGCGTCATTTAAACAACGAGGGTTAGCACGTAGTAAAAACAAAAATCGGAGGAGCCTGCCGAAGATGAGGCCATTACGGCTCGCCTTTAGGTGTCCTCCTCGGGATAGCGTCACTTAAAGAACGAGAGTCAGCACGATGTAAAAAAAACTGGAAAAAAATGGAGGAGCCTGCCGAAGATGAGGCCATTACGGCTCGCCTTTTGGTGTCCTCCTCGGTTTAGCATCATTTAACGAACGAGGGTCAGCACGACGTAAAAAAAATCGGAAAAAAAATAGGAGGAGCCTGCCGAAGATGAGGCCATTATGGCTCGCCTTTAGGTGTCCTCCTCGGTTTAGCGTTATTTAAAGAATGAGGGTAAGCACGACGTAAAAAAAACCGAAAAAAAAAACAGGAGGAGCCTGCCGAAGATGAGGCCATTACGGCTCGCCTTTAGGTGTCCTCCTCGGGATAGCGTCATTTAAAGAACGAGAGTCAGCACGACGTAAAAAAAAATCGGAAAAAAAATGGAGGAGCCTGCCGAAGATGAGGCCATTACGGCTCGCCTTTTGGTGTCCTCCTCGGTTTAGCGTCATTTAAAGAACGAGGGTAAGCACGACGTAAAAAAAATCGGAAAAAAAAAATAGGACGAGCCTGCCGAAGATAAGGCCATTACGGCTCGCCTTTAGGTGTCCTCCTCGGGATACCGTCATTTAAAGAACGATAGTCATCACGACGTAAAAAAAAAACCGGAAAAAAAAATCAGAGGAGCCTGCCGAAGATGAGGCCATTACGGCGCGCCTTTAGGTGTCTTCCTTGGGATAGCGTCATTCAAACAACGAGGGTCAGCACGTATGATGGGATATTTTTGTGGAAAAACGAATTTCTCCAAAACACCCAAATGTAACCGGCAAGTGCACCGGGTCGCATCAAGTAATAATAACTCACGGGAGTGAGGTCGATCCCACAGGGATTGAAGGATTGAGCAATTTTAGTTTAGTGGTTGATTTAGTCAAGCGAATCATGATTTGGTTGAGAGATTTGTGATTTGCAGAATTTAAATTGCATAGAAAGTAAAGGAAATGGGTGAATTGCATGAAATTAAAGAGAACTGGAATTTAAAGTGCTGAATCTTAAAGAGCAAGAAATTAAATGGCAGAAACTTAGAACGCAAGAAATGTAAATTGCAGAATCTTAAAGTGCAAGAAATTTAAATGGCTTGAATTGTAAAGGGAATTGGGAGTTGGATTTGTAGAAATTAAACAAGGAAAAGTAAATTGCAACAAACAGAGAAGTAAAGGATGTCTTAAATCGAACCGGATCTTAAAACAGAAATATAAATGAGCATGAAAACAGTAAACAGGGAATGGGAAATGGGAAATCCGGATCTCAGGACCCAAGAGACTAGAAAACCAAGTCTAGATCTCAATGCCTTCCTAGATCCAACAAGAACAATTGCAAAGGAAATGTAGATTGCAAAGAAAGTAGATGAAAAGCAATTAACCGAAACTGAAATTCAATTAAGCAGAAAATTAAACAAGATCCCAAGGTGAGATTGAAACAGAAGTTCTTCAATTCTCCACCCAAGATCCAAGACAATTCTTATTGAAATTGAAAGCAAGAAAACTAAGAGGAAGGGAATTCAATTCTCCTTCCCCAAGACTTAGAAATTTAAAATTCACTCAACACCAAAACTCTCCGAAAACTCTCTCTGAAAACTCCAAGGAAAAGCTCCTTGAAAAACTTAAATCCTATGCTATTTATACACTTTCTTCAAATGGTCTTCAAGCCTTCAATTGGGCCTTTGCTCTTGATGGAATTGGGTTGATAGAGGCCTTGGTTGATTGCTCTTGGAGTTTGGAAAAGAACCGAATTGAACCGGGTTGGAATCATGAAAGCTTGAGTAAAAGTTGGAGTAAAAGTTTGAGGCTAACTTTTACTCCAACTTTTCACATCAGCCACCCTCTTTTGCTGATACCAACGTTGGGGCAAAAGTTAGGGGTCTAACTTTTGCTCCAACGTTGGCCTCCCCTTGCACACTCATGGCGCCAACGTTAGCCAAAAAGTTAGAGGCTAACATTGGCACAAACTTTTGCTCTCCAGGGTGTGTTTTTCATGCGCCCACGTTAGCCAAAAAGTTAGGGGCTAACGTTGGCGCAAACTTTTGCTCTCCAGGGTGTTGATTTGTGATGCCAAAAGTTAGCCAAAAAGTTTGAGGCTAACTTTTGCTCCAGCTTTTTGCTCCCTGGTTCATTTTCAATTAATCCAAAAGTTTGAGCTAAAGTTTGAGGCAAACTTTTGCTCAAACTTTTTGTCCTCTCTTCCTCCTAGCCATTCCTTCTTGCTTCAACCTTTCTCCAAGCTTTCTTCACCTATCATTAATCAACCAAACACATCAAAGCTATGCTCAAAATCATGAGATATTCATTCTTTCATAATATGTGACAATTATAGCATAAAACCTCATGAAATTGCATTAATTCATACATGGTTGATTAAATCAAAGGAAACATGAAAATCTACCCAATTGGCTTGCTTATGGCTCAAGAAAGTGCATAATTCAGTTGAAAACAAAAGAAAAAGGCTAGTGAAACTAGGCTAAGATGACTTGTCATCAACGTAGTAAAAACAAAAACCGGAGGAGATTGCCGAAGATGAGGCCATTACGGCTCGCCTTAGGGTGACCTCCTCGGGATAGCGTCACTTAAAGAATGAGAGTTAGCACGATGTAAAAAAAACTGGAAAAAAAAATGGAGGAGCCTGCTGAAGATGAGGCCATTACGGCTCGCCTTTTGGTGTCTTCCTCGGTTTAGCGTCATTTAAAGAACGAGGGTCAGCACGACGTAAAAAAAACCGGAAAAGAAACAAGAAGAGCCTGCCGAAGATGAGGCCATTACGGCTCGACTTTAGGTGTCCTCCTCGGGATAGCGTCATTTAAAGAACGAGAGTCATCACGACGTAAAAAACAACCGGAAAAAAAATCGGAGGAGCCTGCCGAAGATGAGGCCCTTACGGCTCGCCTTTAGGTGTCCTCCTAGGGATAGCGTAATTTAAACAACAAGGGTCATCACTTAGTAAAAAAAAAACCGGAAAAAAATGGAGGAGCCTGCCGAAGATGAGGCCATTACGGCTCACCTTTTGGTGTCCTCCTCGGTTTAGCGTCATTTAAAGAACGAGGGTAAGTACGACGTAAAAAAAATCGGAAAAAAAACAGGACGAGCCTGCCGAAGATAAGGCCATTACGGCTCGCCTTTAGGTGTCCACCTCGGGATACCGTCATTTAAAGAACGAGAGATATCACGACGTAAAAAAAACCGAAAAAAAAATCGGAGGAGACTGCCGAAGATGAGGCCATTACGGCTAACCTTTAGGTGTTCTCCTCGGGATAGCGTCATTTAAACAACGAGGGTCTGCACGTAGTAAAAACAAAAACAGGAGGAGCCTGCCGAAGATGAGGCCATTACGGCTCGCCTTTAGGTGTCCTCCTCGGTTTAGCGTTATTTAAAGAATGAGGGTAAGCACGACGTAAAAAAAACCGAAAAAAAAAAACAGGAGGAACCTGCCGAAGATGAGGCCATTACGGCTCGCCTTTAGGTGTCCTCCTCGGGATAGCATCATTTAAAGAACGAGAGTCAGCACGACGTAAAAAAAAACTGGAAAAAAATGGAGGAGCCTGCCGAAGATGAGGCCATTACGGCTCGCCTTTTGGTGTCCTCCTCGGTTTAGGGTCATTTAAAGAACGAGGGTAAGCACGACGTAAAAAAAATTGGAAAAAAAAAAACAAGACGAGCCTGCCGAAGATAAGGCCATTACGGCTCGCCTTTAGGTGTCCTCCTCGGGATACCGTCATTTTAAGAACGAGAGTCATCACGACGTAAAAAAAACCGGAAAAAATATCAGAGGAGCCTGCCAAAGATGAAGCCATTACGGCGCGCCTTTAGGTGTCTTCCTTGGGATAGCGTCATTCAAACAACGAGGGTCAGCACGTAGTAAAAACAAAAACCAGAGGAGATTGCCGAAGATGAGGCCATTACGGCTCGCCTTTAGGTGACCTTCTCGGGATAGCGTCACTTAAAGAACGAGAGTTAGCACGATGTAAAAAAAACTGGAAAAAAAAATGGAGGAGCCTGCCGAAGATGAGGCCATTACGGCTCGCCTTTTGGTGTCTTCCTCGGTTTAGCGTCATTTAAAGTACGAGGGTCAGCACGACATAAAAAAAATCGGAAAAAAAAAACAGGAGGAGCCTGCCGAAGATGAGGCCATTACCGCTCACCTTTAAGTGTCCTCCTCGGGATAGCGTCATTTAAACAACGAGGGTCAGCACGTAGTAAAAAAAAAACCGGAGGAGCCTGCCGAAGATAAGGCCATTACGGCTCGCCTTTAGGTGTCCTCCTCGGGATAGCGTCATTTAAAGAACGAGAGTCAGCACGACGTAAAAAAAATCAAAAAAAAGGAGGAGCCTGCCGAAGATGAGGCCATTACGGCTTGCCTTTAGATGTCCTCCTCGGGATAGCGTCATTTAAACAACGAGGGTCAGCACGTAGTAAAAAAAAACCGGAGGAGCCTGCCGAAGATGAGGCCATTACGGCTCGCCTTTAGGTGCCCTCCTCGGGATAGCGTCATTTAAAAAACGATAGTCAGCACGACGTAAAAAAAGAACCGAAAAAAAATGGAGGAGCCTGCCGAAGATGAGGCCACTACGGCCAGCCTTTTGGTGTCCTCCTCGGTTTAGCGTCATTTAAAGAACGAGGGTAAGTACGACGTAAAAAAAAAATCGGCAAAAAAAAACAGGAGGAGCCTGCCAATGATGAGGCCATTACGCCTCGCCTTTAGGTGTCCTCCTCGGGATAGCATCATTTAAAGAACGAGAGTCAGCACGACGTAAAAAAAACAGGAAAAAAAACGGAGGAGCCTGCCGAAGATGAGGCCATTACGGCTTGCCTTTTGGTGTCCTCCTCGGGATAGCGCCATTTAAAGAACGAGAGTCAGCACGACGTAAAAAAAACCGAAAAAAAAAGGAGGATCCTGCCGAAGATGAGGCCATTACGGCTCGCCTTTAGGTGTCCTCCTCGGGATAGCGTAATTTAAACAACGAGGGTCAGCACGTAGTAAAAAAAAACCGGAGGAGCCTACCGAAGATGAGTCCATTATGGCTCGCCATTAGGTGTCCTCCTCGGGATAGCGTCATTTAAAAAACGAGAGTCAGCACGACGTAAAAAAAAACCGAAAAAAAAATGGAGGAGCCTGCCGAAGATGAGGCCATTACGGCTCACCTTTAGGTGTCCTCCTCGGTCTAGCGTCATTTAAAGAACGAGGGTCTGCACGACTTAAAAAAAACCAGAAAAAATAGGAGGAGCCCGCCGAAGATGAGGCCATTACAGCTCGCCTTTAAGTGTCATCCTCGGAATAGCGTCATTTAAAGAACGAGAGCCATCACGACATAAAAAAAACCGGAAAAAAATCGGAGGATCCTGCCGAAGATGAGGCCATTATGGCTCGCCTTTAGGTGTCCTCCTCGGAATAGCGTCATTTAAACAACGAGGATCAGCACGTAGGAAAAAAAACCGGAGGAGCCTGCCGAAGATGAGGCCATTACGGATCGCCTTTAGATTTCCTCTTCGAAATAGCGTCATTTAAAGAACGAGAGTCAGCACGACGTAAAAAAATCCAAAAAAAAAATGGAGTAGCCTGCCGAAGATGAGAACATTATGGCTCGCCTTTTGGTGTCCTCCTTGGTTTAGCGTCATTTAAAGAACGAGGGTCAGCACGACGTAAAAAAAACCAGAAAAAAAAATCGGAGCAGCCTTCCAAAGATGAGGCCATTACGGCTCGCCTTTTGGTGTCCTCCTCGGTTTAGCGTCATTTAAAGAACGAGGGTAAGTACGACGTAAAAAAAAATCAGAAAGAAAAACAGGAGGAGCCTACCGATGATGAGGCCATTACGGCTCGCCTTTAGGTGTCCTCCTCGGGATAGCATCATTTAAAGAACGAGAGTCAGCACGACGTAAAAAAAACCGGAAAAAAAACGGAGGAGCCTGCCGAAGATGAGGCCATTACGGCTCACTTTAGGTGTCCTCCTCGATCTAGCGTCATTTAAAGAACGAGGGTCCGTACAACTTAAAAAAAACCGGAAAAAAACAGGAGGAGCCCGCCGAAGATGAGGCCATTACAGCTCGCCTTTAGGTGTCCTCCTCGGGATAGCGTCATTTAAAGAAAGAGAGTCATCACGACGTAAAAAAAAACCAGAAAAAATTCGGAGGAGCCTGCCGAAGATGAGGCCATTATGGCTCGCCTTTAGGTGTCCTCCTCGGGATACCGTCAATTCAACAACGAGGATCAACACGTAGTAAAAAAAAAAACCGGAGGAGCCTGCCGAAGATGAGGCCATTACGGCTCGCCTTTAGGTGTCCTCTTCGGGATAGCGTCATTTAAAGAACAAGAGTCAGCACGAAGTAAAAAAAAACCAAAAAAAAATATGGAGGAGCCTGCCGAGGATGAGAACATTATGGCTCGCCTTTTGGTGTCCTCCTCGGTTTAGCGTCCTTTAAAGAACGAGGGTCAGCATGATGTAAAAAAAACCAGAAAAAAAAATTGGAGCAGCCTGCCGAAGATGAGTCCATTACGGCTCGCCTTTTGGTGTCCTCCTCGGTTTAGCATCATTTAAAGAACGAGGGTAAGTAAGACGTAAAAAAAAATCGGAAAAAAAAACAGGAGGAGCCTGCCGATGATGAGGCCATTACGGCTCGCCTTTAGGTGTCCTCCTCGGTTTAGCGTCATTTAAAAGAACGAGGGTCAGCATGACGTAAAAAAAATTGGAAAAAAAACAGGAGGAGCCTGCCGAAGATGAGGCCATTAAGGCTCGCCTTTAGGTGTCCTCCTCGGTTTAGCGTTATTTAAAGAACGAGGGTAAGCACGACGTAAAAACAGGAAGAGCCTGCCGAAGATGATGCTATTACGGCTCGCCTTTAGGTGTCCTCCTCGGGATAGTGTCATTTAAAGAACGAGAGTTATCACGACGTAAAAAAAACCGGAAAAAAAAGGGGGAGCCTGTCGAAGATGAGGCCATTACGGCTCGCCTTTAGGTGTCCTCCTCGGGATAGCGTCATTTAAAGAACGAGAGTCAGCACGACGTAAAAAAAACTGGAAAAAAAACGGAGGAGCCTGCCGAAGATGAGGCCATTACGGCTCGCCTTTAGGTGTCCTCCTCGGGATAGCGTCATTTAAGAACGAGAGTCAGCACGACGTAAAAAAAAACCGGAAAAAAAAGGAGGAGCCTGCCGAAGATGAGGCCATTACGGCTCGCCTTTAGGTGTCCTCCTCGGGATAGCGTCATTTAAACAACGAGGGTCAGCACGTAGTAAAAAAAAACCGGAGGAGCCTGCCGAAGATGAGGCCATTACGGCTCGCCTTTAGGTGTCCTCCTCGGTTTAGCGTCATTTAAAGAACGAGGGTAAGTACGACGTAAAAAAAATCGGAAAAAAAAAACAGGAGGAGCCTGCCGATGATGAGGCCATTACGGCTCGCCTTTAGGTGTCCTCCTCGGGATAGCATCATTTAAAGAACGAGAGTCAGCACGACGTAAAAAAAAACTGGAAAAAAAACGGAGGAGCCTGCCGAAGATGAGGCCATTACGGCTCGCCTTTAGGTGTCCTCCTCGGGATAGCGTCATTTAAGAACGAGAGTCAGCACGACGTAAAAAAAAACCGGAAAAAAAAGGAGGAGCCTGCCGAAGATGAGGCCATTACGGCTCGCCTTTAGGTGTCCTCCTCGGGATAGCGTCATTTAAACAACGAGGGTCAGCACGTAGTAAAAAAAAACCGGAGGAGCCTGCCGAAGATGAGGCCATTACGGCTCGCCTTTAGGTGTCCTCCTCGGGATAGCGACATTTAAAGAACGAGGGTCAGCACGACGTAAAAAAAACCAGAAAAAAAAATCGGAGCAGCCTGCCGAAGATGAGGCCATTACGGCTCGCCTTTTGGTGTCCTCCTCGGTTTAGCGTCATTTAAAGAACGAGGGTAAGTACGACGTAAAAAAAATCAGAAAAAAAAACAGGAGGAGCCTACCGATGATGAGGCCATTACGGCTCGCCTTTAGGTGTCCTCCTCGGGATAGCATCATTTAAAGAACGAGAGTCAGCACGACGTAAAAAAAACCGGAAAAAAAACAGAGAAGCCTGCCGAAGATGAGGCCATTACGGCTCACTTTAGGTGTCCTCCTCGGTCTAGCGTCATTTAAAGAACGAGGGTCCGTACAACTTAAAAAAAACCGGAAAGAAACAGGAGGAGCCCGCCGAAGATGAGGCCATTACAGCTCGCCTTTAGGTGTCCTCCTCGGGATAGCGTCATTTAAAGAAAGAGAGTCATCACGACGTAAAAAAAAACCAGAAAAAATTCGGAGGAGCCTGCCGAAGATGAGGCCATTATGGCTCGCCTTTAGGTGTCCTCCTCGGGATAGCGTCAATTCAACAACGAGGATCAACACGTAGTAAAAAAAAAAACCGGAGGAGCCTGCCGAAGATGAGGCCATTACGGCTCGCCTTTAGGTGTCCTCTTCGGGATAGCGTCATTTAAAGAACAAGAGTCAGCACGAAGTAAAAAAAAACCAAAAAAAATATGGAGGAGCCTACCGAGGATGAGAACATTATGGCTCGCCTTTTGGTGTCCTCCTCGGTTTAGCGTCCTTTAAAGAAGGAGGGTCAGCATGACGTAAAAAAAACCAGAAAAAAAAATTGGAGCAGCCTGCCGAAGATGAGGCCATTACGGCTTGCCTTTTGGTGTCCTCCTCGGTTTAGCATCATTTAAAGAACGAGGGTAAGTACGACGTAAAAAAAAATCGGAAAAAAAAACAGGAGGAGCCTGCCGATGATGAGGCCATTACAGCTCGCCTTTAGGTGTCCTCCTCGGTTTAGCGTCATTTAAAAGAACGAGGGTCAGCACGACGTAAAAAAAATCGGAAAAAAAACAGGAGGAGCCTGCCGAAGATGAGGCCATTAAGGCTCGCCTTTAGGTGTCCTCCTCGGTTTAGCGTTATTTAAAGAACGAGGGTAAGCACGACGTAAAAACAGGAAGAGCCTGCTGAAGATGAGGCCATTACGGCTCACCTTTAGGTGTCCTCCTCGGGATAGCGTCATTTAAACAACGAGGGTCAGCACGTAGTAAAAAAAAACCGGAGGAGCCTGCAGAAGATGAGGCCATTACGGCTCGCCTTTAGGTGTCCTCCTCAGGATAGCGTCATTTAAAAAACGATAGTCAGCACGACGTAAAAAAAGAACCGAAAAAAAATGGAGGAGCCTGCCGAAGATGAGGCCATTACGGCTCGCCTTTTGGTGTCCTCCTCGGTTTAGCGTCATTTAAAGAACGAGGGTAAGTACGACGTAAAAATAATCGAAAAAAAAAACAGGAGGAGCCTGCCGATGATGAGGCCATTACGGCTCGCCTTTAGGTGTCCTCCTCGGGATATCATCATTTAAAGAATGAGAGTCAGCACGACGTAAAAAAAACTGGAAAAAAACGGAGGAGCCTGCCGAAGATGAGGCCATTAGGGCTCGCCTTTAGGTGTCCTCCTCGGGATAGCGTCATTTAAAGAACGAGAGTCAGCACGACGTAAAAAAAAACCGAAAAAAAAAGGAGGAGCCTGCCGAAGATGAGGCCATTACGGCTCGCCTTTAGGTGTCCTCCTCGGGATAGCGTCATTTAAACAACGAGGATCAGCACGTAGTAAAAAAAACCAGAGGAGCCTGCCGAAGATGAGGCCATTACGGCTCGCCTTTAGGTGTCCTCCTCGGGATAGCGTCATTTAAAGAACGAGAGTCAGCACGACGTAAAAAAAAACCAAAAAAAAAAGGAGGAGCCTGCCGAAGATGAGGCCATTTCGGCTCGCCTCTAGGTGTCCTCCTCGGGATAGCGTCATTTAAACAACGAGGGTCAGCACGTAGTAAAAAAAAAAGGAGGAGCCTGCCGAAGATGAGGCCATTACGGCTCGCCTTTTGGTGTCCTCCTCGGTTTAGCGTCATTTAAAGAAAGAGGGTAAGTACGACGTAAAAAAAATCGGAAAAAAAAACAGGAGGAGCCTGCCGATGATGAGGCCATTACGGCTCGCCTTTAGGTGTCCTCCTCGGGAAAGCATCATTTAAAGAACGAGAGTCAGCACGATGTAAAAAAAACTGGAAAAAAAACGGAGGAGCCTGCCGAAGATGAGGCCATTACGGCTCGCCTTTAGGTGTCCTCCTCGGGATAGCGTCATTTAAGAACGAGAGTCAGCACGACGTAAAAAAAAACCGGAAAAAAAAGGAGGAGCCTGCCGAAGATGAGGCCATTACGGCTTGCCTTTAGGTGTCCTCCTCGGGATAGCGTCATTTAAACAACGAGGGTCAGCACGTAGTAAAAAAAAACCGGAGGAGCCTGCCGAAGATGAGGCCATTACGGCTCGCCTTTAGGTGTCCTCCTCGGGATAGCATCATTTAAAGAACGAGAGTCAGCACGACGTAAAAAAAACCGGAAAAAAAATGGAGGAGCCTGCTGAAGATGAGGCCATTACAGCTCACCTTTAGGTGTCCTCCTCGGTCTAGCGTCATTTAAAGAACAAGGGTCCGCACGACTTAAAAAAAACCGGAAAAAAACAGGAGGAGCCCGCCGAAGATGAGGCCATTACAGCTCGCCTTTAGGTGTCCTCCTCGGGATAGCGTCATTTAAAGAACGAGAGTCATCACGACGTAAAAAAAAACCGGAAAAAAATCGGAGGAGCCTGCCGAAGATGAGGCCATTATGGCTCGCCTTTAGGTGTCCTCCTCGGGATATTGTCATTTAAACAACGAGGATCAGCACGTAGTAAAAAAAAGAAAACTGGAGGAGCCTACCGAAGATGAGGCCATTACGGCTCGCCTTTAGGTGTCCTCTTCGGGATAGCGTCATTTAAAGAACGAGAGTCAGCACGACGTAAAAAAACCAAAAAAAAATGGAGGAGCCTGCCGAAGGTGAGAACATTATGGCTCGCCTTTTGGTGTCCTCCTCGGTTTAGCGTCATTTAAAGAATGAGGGTCAGCACGACGTAAAAAAAACCAAAAAAAAAAATTGGAGCAGCCTGCCGAAGATGAGGCCATTACGGCTCGCCTTTAGGTGTCCTCCTCGGCATAGCGTCATTTAAAAAATGAGGGTCAGCACGATGTAAAAAAAAAGAAACCGGAAAAAAAATCAAAGGAGCCTGCCGAAGATGATGCCATTACGGCTCGCCTTTAGGTGTCCTCCTCGGGATAGCGTCATTTAAAGAACGAGGGTTAGCACGACGTAAAAAAAATGGGAAAAAACTGGAGGAGCCTGCCGAAGATGAGGCCATTACGGCTCGCCTTTAGGTGTCCTCCTTGGGATAGTGTCATTTAAAGAACGATGGTAAGCCCGACGTAAAAAAAAAAACCGAAAAAGAATCGGAGGAGCCTGCCGAAGATGAGGCCATTACGGCTCGCCTTTAGGTGTCCTCCTCGGGATAGCGTCATTTAAAGAACGAGAGTCAGCACGACGTAAAAAAAAACCAAAAAAAAAAGGAGGAGCCTGCCGAAGATGAGGCCATTTCGGCTCGCCTCTAGGTGTCCTCCTCGGGATAGCGTCATTTAAACAACGAGGGTCAGCACGTAGTAAAAAAAAAAAGGAGGATCCTGCTGAAGATGAGGCCATTACGGCTCGCCTTTTGGTGTCCTCCTCGGTTTAGCGTCATTTAAAGAAAGAGGGTAAGTACGACGTAAAAAAAATCGGAAAAAAAAACAGGAGGAGCCTGCCGATGATGAGGCCATTACGGCTCGCCTTTAGGTGTCCTCCTCGGGAAAGCATCATTTAAAGAACGAGAGTCAGCACGATGTAAAAAAAACTGGAAAAAAAACGGAGGAGCCTGCCGAAGATGAGGCCATTACGGCTCGCCTTTAGGTGTCCTCCTCGGGATAGCGTCATTTAAGAACGAGAGTCAGCACGACGTAAAAAAAAACCGGAAAAAAAAGGAGGAGCCTGCCGAAGATGAGGCCATTACGGCTTGCCTTTAGGTGTCCTCCTCGGGATAGCGTCATTTAAACAACGAGGGTCAGCACGTAGTAAAAAAAAACCGGAGGAGCCTGCCGAAGATGAGGCCATTACGGCTCGCCTTTAGGTGTCCTCCTCGGGATAGCATCATTTAAAGAACGAGAGTCAGCACGACGTAAAAAAAACCGGAAAAAAAATGGAGGAGCCTGCTGAAGATGAGGCCATTACAGCTCACCTTTAGGTGTCCTCCTCGGTCTAGCGTCATTTAAAGAACGAGGGTCCGCACGACTTAAAAAAAACCGGAAAAAAACAGGAGGAGCCCGCCGAAGATGAGGCCATTACAGCTCGCCTTTAGGTGTCCTCCTCGGGATAGCGTCATTTAAAGAACGAGAGTCATCACGACGTAAAAAAAAACCGGAAAAAAATCGGAGGAGCCTGCCGAAGATGAGGCCATTATGGCTCGCCTTTAGGTGTCCTCCTCGGGATATTGTCATTTAAACAACGAGGATCAGCACGTAGTAAAAAAAAGAAAACTGGAGGAGCCTACCGAAGATGAGGCCATTACGGCTCGCCTTTAGGTGTCCTCTTCGGGATAGCGTCATTTAAAGAACGAGAGTCAGCACGACGTAAAAAAACCAAAAAAAAATGGAGGAGCCTGCCGAAGGTGAGAACATTATGGCTCGCCTTTTGGTGTCCTCCTCGGTTTAGCGTCATTTAAAGAATGAGGGTCAGCACGACGTAAAAAAAACCAAAAAAAAAAATTGGAGCAGCCTGCCGAAGATGAGGCCATTACGGCTCGCCTTTAGGTGTCCTCCTCGGCATAGCGTCATTTAAAAAATGAGGGTCAGCACGATGTAAAAAAAAAGAAACCGGAAAAAAAATCAAAGGAGCCTGCCGAAGATGATGCCATTACGGCTCGCCTTTAGGTGTCCTCCTCGGGATAGCGTCATTTAAAGAACGAGGGTTAGCACGACGTAAAAAAAATGGGAAAAAACTGGAGGAGCCTGCCGAAGATGAGGCCATTACGGCTCGCCTTTAGGTGTCCTCCTTGGGATAGTGTCATTTAAAGAACGATGGTAAGCCCGACGTAAAAAAAAAACCGAAAAAGAATCGGAGGAGCCTGCCGAATATGAGGCCATTACGGCTCGCCTTTAGGTGTCCTCCTCGGGATAGCGTCATTTAAAGAAGGAGGGTCAGCACGTAGTAAAAATAAAAACCGGAGGAGCATGCCGAACTTGAGGCCATTACGGCTCGCCTTTAGATGTCCTCCTCGAGATAGCATCATTTAAAAAACGATTGTCAGCATGACGTAAAGAAAAATCTAAGGAGCCTGCCGAAGATGAGGCCATTACGGCTCGCCTTTAGGTGTCCTTGATAAACCACTATTTTATGGTTTATCTTGTGCTCAATTGAGTGGTTTCTATCTACTCTTTACCCACTTATTCATACTATTTGCATGGTTTTACATTTGCCTTCCTAGTTATGTGCTTTGATTGAAAACATGCTTCTTTGATCTTATATTTGCTTATTATTAATCCTCTCTTATTACCATTAGATGCCTTGATATGTGTGTTAAGTGTTTTCAGATATTATAAGGCAGGAATGGCTTGGAGGATGGGAAGAAAGCATGCAAAAGTGGAAGGAATGCAAGAAGTTGGAGAAATTGCTAAGCTGTCCAGCCTGACCTCTCTGCACTCAAACGGCTATAACTTTAGCTACAGAGGTCCAAACGACGCGGTTCTAGTTGCGTTGGAAAGCTAACGTCCGGGGCTTCAATTTAATATATAATATTCTATGGTTCCTCTGACGCTAGGCAACGCGACTGCGTGATCTATGCGGCCGCGTCACAGTGACAGAAATCTAGCGTGGCAAAATTCGAAACCAGGGAATTCTGGACTGTTTCTGAACTAGTTTGCGACTCAGAAAACACAGATTAGAGGCTATAAAGTGGGGGACTGCATCCATTCATAAGGAGGCTCTCACAATTCACAATTTTAGGAGTAGATGTAGTTTTTAGACCTCTCTCTCCTCTCTCTTAGGATTAGGATTTAGGATTTCTCTTAGTTTTAGGAGTAGCTTGATGAGCGGATATTTTATACGCTTTTTGGGGATAATTTCATATAGTTTAGAGTATGTTTTAGTTAGTTTTTAGTCTATTTCTAGTAGTTTTTAGGAAAAATTCATATTTCTGGACTTTACTATGAGTTGTGTGTTTTTCTGTAATTTCAGGTATTTTTCTGGCTGAAATTGAAGGAGCTGAGCAAAAATCTGATTCAGGCTGAAAAAGGACTGCTAATGCTGTTGGATTCTGACCTCCCTGCACTCAAATTGGATTTTCTGGAGCTACAGAACTCGAAATGGCATGCTTCCAATTGCATTGGAAAGTGGACATCCAGGGCTTTCCAGCAATATATAATAGTCCATACTTTGCACAAGGATAGACGACGTAAACTGGCGTTCAACGCCAGTTCTCTGCCCAATTCTGGCGTCCAGCGCCAGAATAGGATCAAAAACTGGAGTTGAACGCCCAAACTGGCATAAAAACTGGCGTTCAACTCCACAAATGGCCTCTGCACGTGACTCACTCAAATCTCAGCCCCAGCACACACCAAGTGGGCCCCAGAAGTGGACCTCTGCATCATCCATCATAGTCCACTCATATTTTGTAACCCTAGGCTACTAGTTTAGTATTTAAACAACTTTTAGAGACTTATTTTGTATCTCATGACATTTCAGATCTAAACTTTGTATTCTCTAACGGCATGAGTCTCTAAACCCCATTGTTGGGGGTGAGGAGCTCTACTGTGTCTCGATGAATTAATGCAAGTATTTCTGTTTTCCATTCAAACACGCTTGTTCCTATCTAAGATGTTCATTCGCGCTTAACTGTGATGGAGGTGATGAGCTGTGATACTCATCACCTTCCTCAAATCATGAACGTGTGCCTGACAACCACCTCCGTTCTATATACGATTGAATGAGTATCTCTTAGATTCCTTAATCAGAATCTCCGTGGTATAAGCTAGAACTGATGGCAGCATTCATGAGAATCCGGAAAGTCTAAACCTTGTCTGTGGTATTCCGAGTAGGATTCAAGGATTGAATGACTGTGACGAGCTTCAGACTCTTGAAGGCTGGGCGTTAGTGACAGACGCAAAAGGATAGTAAATCCTATTCCAACCGGATCGAGAACCAACCGGTGATTAGCCGTGCTGTGATAGAGCGCGTGAGCGTAGTTTTCACTGGGAGGACGGAAGGTAGCCATTGACAACGGTGATCCACCAACACACAGCTTGCCATAGCGAGACGTGCGTGCGTGAACAAGAAGACAGAGGAAAGCAGAGATTCAGAAGACAAAGCATCTCCAAAACTCCAACATATTCTCCATCACTGCACAACAAGTAACTTTTAATTTATGCTCTACTGGTTACTCACAATTCAATTGATAAACATAATTGACTTCCTGACTAAGATTTACAAGATAACCATAGATTGCTTCAAACCAACAATCTCCGTGGGATTCGACCCTTACTCACGTAAGGTATTACTTGGACGACCCAGTGCACTTGCTGGTCATGTGTGCGAAATTGTAAGAGAGTAACAATTTTGTGCACCAAGTTTTTGGCGCCATTGCCGGGGATTGTTCGTGTTTGGACAACTAACGGTTTATTTTGTTGCTTAGATTAGGAAAAATCTTTTTTTTTTTTTGGTTTAGAGTCTTTTATTATTTATCCCTTGTTAAAATACTTTAAACTTATAGCTCAGTTATTTAGAACGTGGTGTTTATGTTCATGATAATTGGCTATCATATTTTTTAAAACCTTTTTCAAAAATAATTTTTCTATTAAATCCTGTGCCAAACTTTAAGTTTGGTGTTTTCAAAAATAATCTTTCTTAAAATTTTTGAAGGTCCCATAACTCATTTGGCTAGAGCGTTAATCTGTGTTCTTGGTAATTGGGTTAGAATCTTTTATACTCTTTTCAAAACCTTCTTTTTCAAAAATATTTTTTTCTATTAAATTTTGTGCCAAACTTTAAGTTTGGTGTTTTCTTGTTGATTTCCCTTTGATTTTCGAAAATTTTGGTTTGGTTTTCTAAAAATTTTAAGTTTGGTGTTCTTCCTTCATGTTCTTGTGTTCTTGTGAGTCTTCAAAGTGTTCTTGAGTTTCCTTGTGTCTTGATCTTAAAATTTTTAAGTTTGGTGTTCCTTGGTGTTTTCCCTCCAAAATTTTCGAAAACAAGGAGCATTAGATCTAAAAATTTTAAATCTTGTACTATCTTATTGTTTTTCTCTCTCCTCACTAAATTCAAAAATATCTTTTCAAAATATCTCTTCTAACTTCCTAACTTCTTATCTTTTCAAAATTTGTTTCAACTAACTAACTAACTTTTTGTTTGTTTCTTAACTTTTTCAAAACTACCTAACTAAATCTCCCTCTCTCTAATTTTCGAAAATATCTTCCCTCTTTTTCAAAAATTTCTTTTTTTTATTAACTAATTAATTTCTTTTTTTATAAACGAAAAAAAAAATTTTTAACTTCAAAATTCAAATTCTTTTTAGTTATTTTATTTTATTTAAAGTATTTACTTCTTATAAAATAAAATAAATAAAAAGGTAAATCAGTCCAAGTTATATCCATAGATCCATCATGGACATAAGTGGAAATGAACAGTCCAGGAGGACTCCGGGGTCATATTCTAACCCCTCTACTGCTTCATATGGAAGTAGCATCTGCATACCCTCCATTGGAGTCAGTAGCTTTGAGTTGAATCCTCAGCTCATTATTATGGTGCAGCAAAGTTGCCAGTATTCCGGTCTTCCACAAGAAGAACCTACAGAGTTTCTGGCACAATTTTTACAAATTGCTGACACAGTACATGATAAGGAAATAGATCAGGATGTCTACAGACTATTACTGTTTCCATTTGCTGTAAAAGATCAAGCCAAGAGGTGGTTAAATAACCAACCTAAGGCCAGCATAAGAACATGGAAACAGCTGACAGAAAAATTCCTGAATCAATATTTCCCTCCAAAAAGGATAACACAGCTAAGGCTGGACATCCAAGGCTTTAAACAAGGAGATAATGAATCTCTTTATGATGCCTGGGAGAGATACAGAGAGATGCTACGAAAATGCCCCTCTGAAATGTTTTCAGAGTGGGTTCAGTTAGACATCTTCTACTATGGGCTTGCAGAAGGAGCTCAGATGTCTTTAGATTACTCAGCTGGTGGATCTATCCATATGAGAAAGACAATTGAAGAAGCTCAAGAGCTCATTGATACAGTTGCCAGGAATCAGCATCTGTATCTAAGCAGCAACCCTTCCATGAATGAAGAGGTTAAAACAGTAACTGCTGAATTCAGTACTGTAAAACAAGCTGCTGAATTCAATCAGCAATTAGATTTTCTAACAAAACAGCTAGCTGAATTCAAAGACAGGTTACAGGAGACAAGGATAGCTAATATACATATGGATGAACAGTTTAAGCAAACAAAGCAGCAGCTATCAAAGCAAATAGCAGAAGAATGCCAAGCAGTTCAATTAAGAAGTGGGAAAACATTAAATACCCCACCTCAAGGCATCAAAAATTCAAGAAATGAGCGACCCACCAAAGATTCCCCTGAGGACAGTAAGAGCCCAAGGAAAAATAATTCTGGCACTAAAACGCCAGAAAATGGGTGGAAGGCTGGCGCTGAACGCCCAGACCATGCCCAAAACTGGCGTTCAGCGCCAGAAACAAGGTAGGATTGGCGTTCAACGCCAGAAATGGGCAAGAATCTGGCGTTGAACGCCCAAAGGGGGCATAATCCAGCATTGAACGCCCAAAATGGGCACATTTCTAGCGTTCAGGCGCCAGGAACAGACAGTGAGTTGGCGTCTAACGTCACTCCAGCTTCTGACTCTGGTACTCAATTGCCAGTGAGGGATCAGACACACACAAGTGCTGATAACAACCCCTCTAAAAAGGCTTCTTTAACCACTAAGGTTGAGGAATATAAAGCCAAGATACCTTATCCTCAAAAACTCCGGAAAGAGGAGCAGGATAAGCAATTTGCTCGCTTTGCAGATTATCTAAGGACTCTTGAAATAAAGATTCCTTTTGCAGAGGCACTTGAGCAAATACCTTCTTATGCCAAGTTCATGAAAGAGATCTTGAGTCATAAAAAGGAGTGGAGAGAAACAGAAAGAGTTCTCCTCACTGAAGAATGCAGTGCAGTCATTCTGAAAAGCTTTCCTGAAAAGCTTAAAGACCCTGGGAGTTTTCTGATACCATGCATATTGGAAGGTGATTGCACCAAGACAGCCTTATGCGATCTTGGGGCAAGCATCAACCTAATACCTGCATCCACTATCAGGAAGCTTGGCTTAACTGAAGAAGTTAAACCAACCCGGATATGTCTCCAACTTGCTGATGGTTCCACTAAATACCCATCAGGCGTGATTGAGGACATGATTGTCAGAGTTGGGCCATTCGCCTTTCCCACTGACTTTGTTGTGCTGGAAATGGAGGAGCACAAGAGTGCCACTCTCATTCTAGGAAGACCCTTCCTAGCAACTGGACGATCCCTCATTGACGTCCAACAGGGGGAAATAACCCTGAGAGTCAACGATGACGAGTTCAAGTTGAACGCTGTCAAAGCCATGCAGCATCCAGACACATCAACAGACTGCATGAAAGTTGACCTTATTGACTCTTTGGTAGAAGAGATCAACATGGCTGAGAGTCTCGAATCAGAGTTGGAAGACATCTTTAAAGATGTTCAGCCTGATTTGGAGGATTCAGGGGACATGAAAGAGCCTCTGAACTTTCTTCTGAAAGAGGAAAAACCTCCTAAACCAGAGCTCAAGCCACTGCCACCATCCTTGAAATATGCATTTCTAGGAGAAGGTGACACCTTTCCAGTGATCATAAGCTCTGCTTTAAATTCACAGGAAGAGGAAGCACTTATTCAAGTGCTAAGGACACACAAGACAGCTCTTGGGTGGTCCATAGGTGACCTTAAGGGCATAAGCCCAGCTAGATGCATGCACAAAATCCTATTGGAGGATAATGCCAAACCAGTGGTTCAACCACAGAGGCGGCTAAATCCAGCCATGAAGGAAGTGGTGCAGAAAGAGGTCACCAAATTACTAGAGGCTGGGATTATTTATCCCATTTCTGATAGCCCCTGGGTGAGCCCTGTTCAAGTCGTCCCAAAAAAGGGAGGCATGACAGTGATTCATAATGAAAAAAATGAACTGGTTCCTACAAGAACAGTTACAGGGTGGCGCATGTGTATTGACTACAGAAGGCTCAATACAGCCACCAGAAAGGATCATTTTCCTTTACCATTCATAGACCAGATGCTAGAGAGACTAGCAGGTCATGATTATTACTGCTTTTTGGATGGCTACTCAGGCTATAACCAGATTGCAGTAGATCCCCAGGATCAAGAGAAAACAGCATTCACATGTCCATCCGGAGTGTTTGCTTATAGAAGGATGCCCTTTGGGCTATGCAATGCACCTGCAACCTTCCAGAGATGCATGCTCTCTATTTTCTCTGATATGGTGGAAAAATTTCTGGAAGTCTTCATAGATGACTTCTCAGTATATGGAGACTCATTCAGCTCCTGTCTTGATCACCTGAAACTTGTTCTGAAAAGATGCCAAGAAACCAACCTAGTTTTAAACTGGGAAAAGTGTCACTTCATGGTGACTGAAGGAATTGTTCTTGGGCATAAAATCTCAAACAAGGGAATAGAGGTGGATCAAGCAAAAATAGAGGTAATTGAAAAATTACCACCACCTGCCAATGTTAAGGCAATCAGAAGCTTTCTGGGGCATGCAGGATTCTATAGGAGGTTTATAAAGGATTTTTCAAAAATCGCAAAACCTCTAAGCAATCTGCTAGCTGCTGACACGCCATTTGTGTTTGACACAGCATGCCTGCAGGCGTTTGAAACGCTGAAAGCTAAGCTGGTCACAGCACCAGTTATTTCTGCACCAGACTGGACATTGCCATTTGAGTTAATGTGTGATGCCAGTGATCATGCCATTGGTGCAGTATTGGGACAGAGGCATGACAAGCTTCTGCATGTCATTTATTATGCCAGTCACGTTCTAAATGATGCCCAGAAAAATTACACAACCACAGAAAAAGAACTACTTGCAGTGGTTTACGCCATTGACAAGTTCAGATCATACTTAGTAGGATCAAAGGTGATTGTGTACACTGACCATGCTGCTCTTAAGTATCTACTCACAAAGCAGGATTCAAAACCCAGGCTCATCAGATGGGTATTGCTTCTGCAAGAGTTTGATATAGAAATAAGAGACAGAAAAGGGACAGAGAACCAAGTGGCTGATCATCTGTCTCGGATAGAGCCAGTGGAAGGGACGTCCCTCCCCTTTCTTGAGATCTCTGAGACGTTTCCTGATGAGCATCTATTTGCCATTCAGGAAGCACCATGGTTTGCCGATATTGCAAACTATAAAGCTGCAAGGTTCATACCCAAGGAGTACAATAGAATACAAAAAAAGAAACTAATTACTGATGCAAAGTACTACTTGTGGGATGAGCCCTATCTCTTTAAGAGATGTGCAGACGGAATTATCCGTAGGTGTGTCCCCAGAGAGGAAGCACAGAAAATCCTATGGCATTGCCACGGATCTCAATATGGAGGCCATTTCGGAGGTGAGCGAACAGCCACCAAGGTCCTCCAATGTGGCTTCTATTGGCCCACACTCTATAAAGATTCCCGAGAATTTCTACGTAAGTGTGACAGTTGCCAAAGAGCTGGTAATCTGCCTCATGGTTACGCCATGCCTCAACAAGGAATCTTGGAAATTGAGTTGTTTGACGTATGGGGAATTGACTTCATGGGACCTTTTCCTCCATCATATTCAAACACTTATATTCTGGTGGCAGTTGACTATGTATCAAAATGGGTTGAGGCTATTGCCACACCCACCAATGATACTAAAACAGTGCTGAAGTTCCTCCAGAAACATATCTTTAGCAGGTTTGGTGTCCCTAGAGTGTTAATCAGTGATGGGGGCACTCACTTCTGCAATAAACAGCTTTACTCTGCCATGGTTCGGTATGGAATTCGCCACAAAGTGGCCACACCATATCATCCACAAACCAATGGGCAAGCTGAAGTCTCTAACAGAGAATTAAAGAGAATCTTGGAACGGACAGTAAATACCCGTAGAAAGGATTGGGCAAGGAGCTTGGATGATGCTCTGTGGGCTTACAGAACAGCATTCAAGACCCCTATAGGGACCTCTCCATACCAACTGGTGTATGGTAAGGCATGTCACCTGCCCGTGGAACTGGAACATAAGGCCTACTGGGCAACCAGATTCCTAAACTTTGATGCCAAATTAGCAGGAGAAAAACGATTGCTCCAGCTAAATGAGCTAGAGGAATTCAGATTCACAGCTTTCGAAAATGCCAAGCTATATAAAGAAAAATAAAAAAAGTGGCATGACAAAAAGCTATCATCTAGAATCTTTGAACCAGGACAGAAGGTCCTGTTGTTTAACTCTAGACTCAGGCTATTCCCCGGGAAACTGAAATCCCGGTGGAGGGGACCATACGTGATTACAAGTGTGTCACCATATGGTTATGTGGAGCTTCAAGATATTGATTCTGATAAGAAGTTCATTGTCAATGGACAGAGAATCAAGCACTATCTTGAAGGCAACATTGAGCAAGAATGCTCAAGGCTGAAGCTAGATTAAAAGCTCAGCAAGGTCCAGCTAAAGACAATAAAGAAGCGCTTGTTGGGAGGCAACCCAATGTTTATCTAATTCTTATTTTTATTGTTTTTCATGTTTTCTTAGGTTCATGATCATGTGGAGTCACAAAATAAACAAAAAAAAATCAAAAACGGAATCAAAAAACAGCAGAAGAAAAATCACACCCTGGAGGAGCATCTGTCCGGCGTTCAAACGCCAGAACAGAGCATAGTTCTGGCGCTGAACGCCCAGAATGGGAGCATCCTGGCGCTGAACGCCCAGAACAAGCATGGTTCTGGCGTTCAACGCCAGAAATGGCAGCAAAGGGGCGTTGAACGCCCAAAATGGGCACCAACCTGGCGCTGAACGCCCAGAGTTGGGTGCAAGGGCATTTTGCATGCCTAAATTGGTGCAGGGATGTAAATGCCTTGACACCTCAAGATCTGTGGACCTCACAGGATCATTTCAAGATCTGTGGACCCCACAGGATCCCCACCTTCCCTCCTCATAATCCTAGTTTTTTTCTTTCCACATCTTCTTCTTCATCTATTCCCTCTTCTTTTGCTCGAGGGCGAGCAACATTCTAAGTTTGGTGTGATAAAACAATTATGTGAAGGATCTATAGCTCAGTGGTAGAACATGTGACTGCAAATCAAGAGATACCTCAGGGGATGCACTTCCCTCCACATAATTATTGGAAGCAACTGAGGATAGAAATACCAAAAATCACTAGGAATCAAGCCACAAAGGCAAGGAAGAGACATAAAAGAGCTCAAGAACATCATTGGTGCCTCAAGAAGGAAATGCCATCATCACTAAGGTGGACTCGTTCCTTGTTCTTACTTTCTCTGTTTTTCGTTTTCTCTATGCTAAGTGCTTATCTATGTTTGTGTCTTCATTACATGATCATTAGTAGTAATTAGTGTCTAGTTTGATTTTATCCCCAATTAAGTTATAGTCTATTTTTCTTATCATCAACAAACATGAATAAAATAGTAGATCTTTTGAATAAGAGGTAATAAAATTTCGAGTTTTTAATAAGAAAAATTCTAATTAGTAACATGTGGTGGCAATGCTTTCTGTCTTCTGAATGAATGCTTGAACAGTGCATATGTCTTTTGAATTTGTTGTTTAAGACTGTTAAATATGTTGGCTCTTGAAAGAATGATGAACATGAGACATGTTATTGATAATCTGAAAAATCAAAAAAAAAATGATTCTTGAAGCAAGAAAAAGCAGCAAAGAACAAAGCTTGCAGAAAAAAAAATAAAAAATAAAAAATAAAAAAATAATAATAGAAAGAAAAAGAAAAAGCAAGCAGAAAAAGCCAAAAGCTCTTAAAACCAAGAGGCAAGAGCAAACAGCCAATAACCCTTAAAACCAAAAGGCAAGGGCAAATAAAAAGGATCCCAAGGCTTTGAGCATTAGTGGATAGGAGGGCCTAAAGGAATAAAATCCTGGTCTAAGCGGCTAAACCAAGCTGTCCCTAACCATGTGCTTGTGGCGTGAAGGTGTCAAGTGAAAACTTGAGACTGAGCGGTTAAAGTCAAGGTCCAAAGCAAAAAAAAAGAGTGTGCTTAAGAACTATGGACACCTCTAATTGGGGACTTTAGCAAAGCTGAGTCACAATCTGAAAAGGTTCACCCAGTTATGTGTCTGTGGCATTTATGTATCCGGTAGTAATATTGGAAAACAAAGTGCTTAGGGCCACGGCCAAGACTCATAAAGAAGCTGTGTTCAAGAATCATCACACTGAACTAAGAGAATCAATAACACTATCTGAATTCTGAGTTCCTATAGATGCCAATCACTCTGAGCTTCAATGGATAAAGTGAGATGCCAAAACTGTTCAGAAGCAAAAAGCTACTAGTCCCGCTCATCTAATTAGAATCTGAGCTTCAATCAAAAACTCTGAGATATTATTGCTTCTCAACCTATTATTCTTCTATTTTATTTGTCTAGTTGCTTGAGGACAAGCAACAGTTTAAGTTTGGTGTTGTGATGAGCGGATATTTTACACGCTTTTTGGGGATAATTTTATATAGTTTAGAGTATGTTTTAGTTAGTTTTTAGTCTATTTCTAGTAGTTTTTAGGAAAAATTCATATTTCTGGACTTTACTATGAGTTGTGTGTTTTTCTATAATTTCAGGTATTTTTCTGGCTGAAATTGAAGGAGCTGAGCAAAAATCTGATTCAGGCTGAAAAAGGACTGCTAATGCTGTTGGATTCTGACCTTCCTGCACTCAAATTAGATTTTCTGGAGCTACAGAACTCGAAATGGCATGTTTCCAATTGCATTGGAAAGTAGACATCCAGGGCTTTTCAGCAATATATAATAGTCCATACTTTGAACAAGGATAGACGACGTAAACTGGCGTTCAACGCCAGTTCTCTGCCCAATTCTGGCGTCCAGCGCCAGAATAGGATCAAAAACTGGAGTTGAACGCCCAAACTGGCATAAAAACTGGCGTTCAACTCCACAAATGGCCTCTGCACGTGACTCACTCAAATCTCAGCCCCAGCACACACCAAGTGGGCCCCAGAAGTGGACCTCTGCATCATCCATCATAGTCCACTCATATTTTGTAACCCTAGGCTACTAGTTTAGTATTTAAACAACTTTTAGAGACTTATTTTGTATCTCATGACATTTCAGATCTAAACTTTGTATTCTCTAACGGCATGAGTCTCTAAACCCCATTGTTGGGGGTGAGGAGCTCTGCTGTGTCTCGATGAATTAATGCAAGTATTTCTGTTTTCCATTCAAACACGCTTGTTCCTATCTAAGATGTTCATTCGCGCTTAACTGTGATGGAGGTGATGAGCTGTGATACTCATCACCTTCCTCAAATCATGAACGTGTGCCTGACAACCACCTCCGTTCTATATACGATTGAATGAGTATCTCTTAGATTCCTTAATCAGAATCTCCGTGGTATAAGCTAGAACTGATGGCAGCATTCATGAGAATCCGGAAAGTCTAAACCTTGTCTGTGGTATTCCGAGTAGGATTCAAGGATTGAATGACTGTGACGAGCTTCAGACTCTTCAAGGCTGGGCGTTAGTGACAGACGCAAAAGGATAGTAAATCCTATTCCAACCGGATTGAGAACCAACCAGTGATTAGCCGTGCTGTGACAGAGCGCGTGAGCGTAGTTTTCACTGGGAGGACGGAAGGTAGCCATTGACAACGGTGATCCACCAACACACAGCTTGCCATAGGGGGACGTGCGTGCGTGAACAAGAAGACAGAGGAAAGCAGAGATCAGAAGACAAAGCATCTCCAAAACTCCAACATATTCTCCATCACTGCACAACAAGTAACTTTTAATTTATGCTCTACTGGTTACTCACAATTCAATTGATAAACATAATTGACTTCCTGACTAAGATTTACAAGATAACCATAGATTGCTTCAAACCAACAATCTCCGTGGGATTCGACCCTTACTCACGTAAGGTATTACTTGGACGACCCAGTGCACTTGCTGGTCATGTGTGCGAAATTGTAAGAGAGTAACAATTTTGTGCACCATAGCTCTCAATCCCAGGTTCTTTACTTTTATTATTTTCCCAATTTTATTTATGAATTCTTCTATGTTACAGATTACTCTTTGAATTAATATTATTTGAGGTATTTCAGACTTATGATTGCTCTCTTTAATTTATTAATGCTCTATGTTTATCCAAATTATTTTCATTCAAGTAGACTTTCTTCCCTTTTGGCTTTGGTTAGGTAATTGGTAACACTTGAGTTGTCAAACTCAGGAGTGGTTGAAATTAGCTGATTTTGCTTTAGCTAGGATTGCTCTAACACTAGTCTCTCCACAGGAGTTGACTAGGACTTGAGAATCAAGCTAATTAGTCCACTTGATTTAACTAAGTGGGATTAAAATCTAATTCTCATCACATCTGATAAGAATAACAAGGACAGGATTTCCGGTTCTCATACCTTGCCAAGAGTTTATTTCACAGTTATTTTTTTATTTTTATTGCTCGAAAATATACCTGTGGGCATTGCCCAAACTTCCAAAACCCCCAATTTACAATATTCATAACCAATAATAAGAACATACTTCCCTGCAATTCCTTGAGAAGACGACCCGAGGTTTGAATACTCGGTTATCAATTTCAAAGGGGTTTGTTACTTGTGACAACCAAAACGTTTGTACGAAGGGATTTCTGTCAGTTTAGAGACTATATCTACAACGCGACTGTTTTTATGACATTCTTTACTGGCAAAAATCCCGACGTCAAAATGGCGCCGTTGCCGAGGAATTGCAAACGTGTGCCTTATTATTGGTTATTGTAAATATTTGCTTTTTACTTGTTTACTTGTTTCTATTTTTGTTTTTATTTTTGCTTTTTCATAAATCAAGAGGTTATTGATTTTTATTTAGTTATTAAAAAAAATTTTCAAAAATTTGTTCTTTGTGTTCATCTTGATCTTCAAGTTGTTCTTCGCGTTCATCTTGACCTTCAAGCTGTTCTTAGTTGTTTTCTTCGTTTTGATCTAGAAATTTGAAATTTGGTGTCATTTTATTGTTTTTCTCTCTCCTCATTAAATTCAAAAATATTTTTTATTAATTTTTTTCGAAAAAAAAATATTTTCAGATTTTTATTTTTTTTTAATTTTTATCTTATCTTATCTTATTTCGAAAATCAAATTTCAAAATTCAAATTTAAAATTTTTCAAAATTTAAATTTAAAAATTTTCAAATTTCAAATTTCAAATTTCAAATTTCAAAAATTTAAATTTCAAAAATTTAAAATTTCAAAATTTAATTTTTAAATTCAAAATTTAAATAACCTTTTAATTTAAATTTGTTTTTATTTTTGTTTTTAATTTTTATTTGCTACTATGAACTCTCACCCCTTTGGCTATGAGTCTGGTTACAATTATGTTGCAGGAAGAAGAAATTACAATGAGAACATGCATCAAGGTTGGAACAATCAAGGATGGGAGGAGCCACAAGGATTTGATCAACCCTCATGGCAACAACCACCTCCAATGGACTATCAACAACCACCACCATATGCCTATGAACCCTTTCCTCAACATGACTTTAGACTACCATACTCACAAGCCTCTTTCCACCATTCACCTCAATATGACCCTAACCCACATCCACCATACCAACCACCTTATGAACCAAATGAACCATACATAGATCCATCCCAAACCTCCATGGAGAAAGCACTTGCCGATCTAAACTCTACTATACAAGCTCTCTTCACCCAAATCAGACCACCAAATACCTTCAACAATTAACCCTCAAGCTTTAGTGCACTTCCTTGTCAACCACAGAATAATCTCTCCATCCCATCACCACCATCCATGGAAGAGCACCCACATCCATCAATCCAAGAGCAAGATGATCCCAATTATGCTATTGATGTGGAACAGGAAAGAAGGAATCATCTTCGCGAATCCATACTTCATAAAGAGCTAGAGGAGGCCCTACGAGTAAAGGTAGGAGAGACCCTTGAAGATGAAAGAGTAGTTGAAAGGAATTGTCATAGAAAGAAAAACATCGAGGATGAGTACGATTTTATACTTAAACAACTGGACAAAGCAGCAATTATTAAAAAGGAAGAAGTGGTTGCGGACTTAAGAGATGTTGTACCTCAATTGGAAAGTCCAGTCACAGAGCCTCCTTCCACGGTGTTTAATGTTGATGTTGAGAAGAGCGTACAACATCCAAGGCAGATCATAGTTGAAGATTTTGTAGAGGTTGATCAAGAGGTAGAAGATGTCAAAGAAGAGCACAAGGGAGTGGAGCTTGAAATTACCTTGCCAAAGTTGTTGGAAACCCCTCCCCCTAAGTTGCCATCATCCTTCACAACATTCAAGTGGATAAAATTCATATCCCATAGCTTTCTAATCCCACTTGAATATGGGCTACTGGAGACGGATGGTCAACTTAGAGTTCTTTGTGGCATTAAGAGTAAGAGGAAGATGGCCAGTGGTAAGAATTGTCCTGCAAGGTTCATCATGGTTGGAAGCTTTAAGTTCAAACGCAAGGGTTGGTATAAAGCTCAACTGAATGGGTCTAGGAAGCTGTTTGGTCGCTGCAGTGAGAATTCAGATCACCTTTCACCCGGCTGGAAAAATGCAGATCGAGACAAAAACGGGTGTAAAAGTAAAGTTTGGGATCCTGGAATCTGTTCTGGCATTTGTCACCCCGGGAGCCTAAGAATCTGTTTGAAGCTTCTTAAGGGCTTTACATGCTTAGTTTGGGACCCCGGAGGACACTGGAATCACAAACATTGGTGGAGATTTCTGGATGAGTTCAAGCACAAGCCACCATAACAGTAAGCTCGCCAAATGTCCAACTTAAGGACTTTAACTAAAAGTGCTAAGTGGGAGACAACCCACCATGGTATGATCGTTTCTTTTTAGATTTTATTTAGTTTTTATTTAGTTTTATTTGTTTTCAAGTTTTATTTTATTTTATTATATTGAACCTGGAGTTTTGCATCACATTCATATTAACACTGCATTCTGCATCTTTTCAGATTAAAAAAAAAAAAGAAGAAGCGAGCACGCGACACGTCCGCGTCGCAAGGAGATGGGAGATAATATTAATATGAACAGAGAGTTTCGCAGGAGAAGCGCTGGAGGTGTGCCAATGGAACAAATCACCCCACGTGACCGCGTCGCTGATGCGACCGCGTCATATGGGAATAATGGCCTCCCACGCGACCGCGTGACCTACACGGCCGCGTGACCTGAAATCGGCGTAAAAAGGGTGTATGGCCGAAAGTTGAGCTGGAGTTGGGCTAGACTCGTGCTGGTAGCCCAAGCCTCACCACGCGAACGCGTGCCCCACGCGTCCGCGTCATATCCCCATGATGGTCACTCACGCGATCGCATGCTCCACGCGATCGCGTCACCCAGAATTTTGGCAATACTGAGTTTTGAACAGAGAGTTGTGCGACCGCGAGGCTGCACTCGCGCCACTAGCACAAATCAAGTCACGTGATCGCGTGCCCCACGCGTCCGCGTCGCCTAACCTTATTTGCGCACCACGCGACCGCGTCGCCAGCATCGCACAACCTATCCAGATTAGTGCCAATTTTCTTATCTTTTCTCTTCTAATCCTAATTTCTTCCTTCTCTCTCCTTTTTCACTTTCTTTTTCTACTTCTCATTCTTTTTCACTTTCATTTTATTTTATTTAATTTATTTGCATACTTTCATTCATTGCATATTTTATTTTTCTAAAGTTATTATTGGGGTTCAAATATTCTTACTCAACTGTTACATCTTTTCTGGTATTTTCTTGGTGCTTAGTGACTTGTTTAATTCTGATTGGGTAATCTTATTTAAATCAATGCTAATTTTTATAATACTGATATTCCTTTTGCATTGACATGAACTCACATTGTCTTTCATTACCCACTCTCTTCCCCATTGTTGCAAATTTTGCACCACTGGCATGCCATGCCTTCTATTGTTTTCTCACTTACATGTTGAAGCTTCCATGTAAATGAGACCCTTATCATTTGGCATTAACCCACCCATACTTCTTTTATTTTCTTATCTCTATTTCTGGGTTACTCTTCTTCCCTTTTTCTTTCAGGATGGCCACCCGGAAAGGAAGCGGAAGACATTTTACATGGGAAGACAGACAAGTCCATCTGCAAAATCCTTAGAGAAAAGCAACAGTTGAAACAACCCATCCACCTGCAAATCTCAGCATGCACCGAGGACGGTGTAATCTTTAAGTGTGGGGAGGTCGATACCGATCTCCATGGGTTAGTTATTTCCTAACTCAACACCAAAATTTTTATTTTATTTGTTTGTTCATTATTGCATTTGCATGTTTGATTGCATGATTATTTGATTTTCTTGCATATTTTACCACTTGGTTGAAGTAATATTTTCTTTTTCAAGAAAATTTTTAGAAAATTTCACTAATTTGAATAAAATTTAATGTTACACTTGTTTGAAGAGATATTATACTGGAACATGGTTTAGAGCTCGAACACACAAAACCTGTGAGATTTTGGGCCTATTTGAATTGGTTGCATTTTTCAACCAACATTTTATTTTTGATGTGTGTTTTTCTCTCTCAAATTGTGATCTTTGTCTTGCTTGATTCTATATTTCCATGATTTGATGTATGCATACACTTACATGATTGAGGCCGTTGTTTCATTGAGCTTACATACCCATATGGCCTTACCTTTCATTATCCCTTGTAAACCAATTTGAGCCTATTATACCCCTTTGTTCTTTACTTTAGCACATCATTAACTCTAAGCGGAAAACAATAATGTCCTTAATTTGAATCCTTGGTTAGCTTAGACTAGTGAGAGTACTCATGAATTAAGTGTGGGAAAAAGTGGGTTTGGAAACATTTGGTTTGAGAATTGAGTATGTTAGAATTTTCTGAAAATGTGAAAGAATGTTGAGAATATGTTCATGCATTCAATACTTTAATCATATGCATTGAGAAAAACAAAATAAAAAAAAAGAAAAAAATAAAATAAAATAAAAAAAAGAGAAAAATAAAGGAGAAAAAGAAGAGAAAAAGAGCAAATAAGTAAAAGGGGACAAAATGCCCCAAAGTAAGTGGTGAAAGCAATGCATATGAGTTGTACTTGAAATTAGAATGCATAATATGTGGGAAACATGGTTAAATGGATGGTTAGATGTTGTATTATGATTACATGGATTGTCTTAAGTTAGGTGGAAAGTTTAAGTTAATTAAGGATTCAGATTTTAGTCCACTTGACCAAATACAGTCCTACCTTGACCCTAACCCCATTACAACCCTTAAAAGACCTCTTGATTTGTGTATCTGTGCATTAAATTCTTGTTGATTGTTAGATGAAGAGCAAGCCTTAGAAAGCAAGGATAGTGGAGAATTGAGAGAATCGAACCTTAAACACTTGAGTGATTAGAGTGTATACACTACCAGTGAGGGTTCGATGCTCAATTCCTTGTTCCCTGCTTTCATGAGCTATTTTCTTCTTGCAAGCCTATTTGTACTTCATTTTTATGATTTGAATTAGTGAAATTCAGTTCATATTTCCTCTTGAAAGATTTGTTTACTTTTAACTAAGTAGGTAGAATCATTTTTCATGTAGTTGCATTCATAGGATTGCATTTTATACATTCTACCATTCCTTTTCATCCTTATAGCTTCTCTTGAACTTAGCATGAGGACATGCTAGTGTTTAAGTGTGGGGAGGTTGATAAACCACTATTTTATGGTTTATCTTGTGCTCAATTGAGTGGTTTCTATCTACTCTTTACCCACTTATTCATACTATTTGCATGGTTTTACATTTGCCTTCCTAATTATGTGCTTTGATTGAAAACATGCTTCTTTGATCTTATATTTTCTTATTATTAATCCTTTCTTATTACCATTAGATGCCTTGATATGTGTGTTAAGTGTTTTCAGATATTATAAGGCATGAATGGCTTGGAGGATGGGAAGAAAGCATGCAAAAGTGGAAGGAATGCAAGAAGTTGGAGAAATTGCTAAGCTGTCCAGCCTGATCTCTCTGCACTCAAACGGCTATAACTTTAGCTACAGAGGTCCAAACAACGCGGTTCTAGTTGTGTTGAAAAGCTAACGTCTGGGGCTTCAATTTAATATATAATATGCTATAGTTCCTCTGACGCTAGGCGACGCGATTACGTGATCCATGTGGCCGCGTCGCAGTGATGGAAATCCAGCGTGGCAAAATTCGAAACCAGCGAATTCTGGACTGTTTCTGAACCAGTTTGCGGCCCAGAAAACACAGATTAGAGGCTATAAAGTGGGGGACTGCATCCATTCATAAGGAGGCTCTCACAATTCATAATTTTAGGAGTAGATGTAGTTTTTAGAGAGAGGTTCTCTCCTCTCTCTTAGGATAAGGATTTAGGATTTCTCTTAGTTTTAGGAGTAGCTCTCAATCCCAGGTTCTTTACTTTTATTATTTTCCCAATTTTATTTATGAATTCTTCTATGTTACAGATTACTCTTTGAATTAATATTATTTTAGGTATTTCAGACTTATGATTGCTCTCTTTAATTTATTAATGCTCTATGTTTATCCAAATTATTTTTATTCAAGTAGACTTTCTTCCCTTTTGGCTTTGGTTAGGTAATTGGTAACACTTGAGTTGTCAAACTCAGGAGTGGTTGAAATTGGCTGATTTTGCTTTAGCTAGGATTGCTCTAACACTAGTCTCTCCACAGGAGTTGACTAGGACTTGAGAATCAAGCTAATTAGTCCACTTGATTTAACTAAGTGGGATTAAAATCCAATTCTCATCACATCTGAAAAGGATAACAAGGACAGGATTTCCGATTCTCATACCTTGCCAAGAGTTTATTTCACAGTTATTTATTTATTTTTATTGCTCGAAAATATACCTGTGCGCATTGCCCAAACTTTCAAAACCCCCAATTTACAATCTTCATAACCAATAATAAGAACATACTTCCCTGCAATTCCTTGAGAAGACGACCCGAGGTTTGAATACTCGGTTATTAATTTCAAAGGGGTTTGTTACTTGTGACAACCAAAACATTTGTACGAAGGGATTTCTGTCGGTTTAGAGACTATATCTACAACGCGACTATTTTTATGACATTCTTTACTGGCAAAAATCCTAACGTCAGTCCTCATCGGGATAGCGTCATTTAAAGAACGAGAGTCATCACGACGTAAAAAAAATCGGAAAAAAAAATCAGAGGAGCCTGCCGAAGATGAGGCCATTACGGCTCAACTTTAGGTGTCCTCCTCGAAATAGCGTCATTTAAACAACGAGGGTCAGCACGTAGTAAAAAAAACTGGAGGAGCCTGCCGAAGATGAGGCCATTACGGCTCGCCTTTAGGTGTCCTCCTCGGGATAGCGTCATTTAAAGAACGAGAGTCAGCACGACGTAAAAAAAAACTGGAAAAAAATGGAGGATCCTGCCAAAGATGAGGCCATTAGAGCTCGCCTTTTGGTGTCCTCCTCGGTTTAGTGTCATTTAAAGAACGAGGGATAGCACGACGTAAAAAAAATTGGAAAAAAAAAAAACAGGAGGAGCCTGCCAAAGATGAGGGCATTACGGCTCGCCTTTAGGTGTCCTCCTCGGGATAGCGTCATTTAAAGAACGAGAGTCATCACGACGTAAAAAAAAAAAACCGGAAAAAAAATCGGAGGAGCCTTCCGAAGATGAGGCCATTACGGCTCGCCTTTAGTTGTCCTCCTCGGGATAGCGTCATATAAACAACGAGTGTCAGCACGTAGTAAAATAAAACCGGAGGAGCCTGCCGAAGATGAGGCCATTACGGCTCGCATTTAGGTGTCCTCCTCAAGATAGCGTCATTTAAAGAACGAGAGTCAGCACGACGTAAAAAAAAAAACAAGAAAAAAATAGAGGAGCTGCCAAAGATGAGGCCATTACGGCTCGCCTTTTGGTGTCATCCTCAGTTTAGCGTCATTTAAAGAACGAGGGTCAGCACGACGTAAAAAAAATTGGAAAAAAAACAGGAGGAGCCTATCGAAGATGAGGCCATTACGGCTCGCCATTAGGTTTGCTCCTCGGTTTAGCGTTATTTAAAGAACGAGGGTAAGCACGACGTAAAAAAACCGAAAAAAAACAGGAAGAGTCTGCCAAAGATGACGCCATTATGGCTAGCCTTTAGGTGTCCTCCTCGAGATAGCATCATTTAAAGAACGAGAGTCATCACGACGTAAAAAAAAACCAGAAAAAAAATCGGAGGAGCCTGCCGAAGATGAGGCCATTACGGCTCACCTTTAGGTGTCCTCCTCGGGATAGCGTCATTTAAACAACGAGGGTCAGCACGTAGTAAAAAAAAAACTGGAGGACCTGCCGAAGATGAGGCCATTACGGCTCGCCTTTAGGTGTCCTCCTCGGGATACCGTCATTTAAAGAACGAGAGTCATCATGACTTAAAAAAAACAGGAAAAAAATCGGAGGAGCCTGCCGAAGATGAGGCCATTACGGCTCGCCTTTAGGTGTCCTCCTCGGGATAGCGTCATTTAAACAACGAGGGTCAGCACGTAGTAAAAAAAACCGTAGGAGCCTGCCGAAGATGAGGCCATTACGGCTCGCCTTTAGGTGTCCTCTTCGGGATAGCGTCATTTAAAGAACGAGAGTGAGCACGACGTAAAAAAAACTGGAAAAAAATGGAGGAGCCTGCCGAAGATGAGGCCATTACGGCTCGCCTTTTGGTGTCCTCCTCGGTTTAGGGTCATTTAAAGAACGAGGGTAACCACGACGTAAAAAAAAATCGGAAAAAAAAAAACAGGAGGAGCCTACCGAAGATGAGGCCATTACGGCTCGCCTTTAGGTGTCCTCCTCAGGATAGCGTCATTTAAAGAACGAGAGTCATCACGACGTAAAGAAAAAACCTGAAAAAAATTGGAGGAGCCTTCCGAAGATGAGGCCATTACGGCTCGCCTTTAGGTGTTCTCCTAGGGATAGCGTCATTTAAACAACGAGGGTCAGCATGTAGTAAAAAAAAAAAACGGAGGAGCCTGCCGAAGATGAGGCCATTACGGCTCGCATTTAGGTGTCCTTCTCAGGATAGCGTCATTTAAAGAACGAGAGTCAGCACAACGTAAAAAAAAACCAGAAAAAAATAGAGGAGCCTGCCAAAGATGAGGCCATTACGGCTCGCCTTTTGGTGTCCTCCTCGGTTTAGCATCATTTAAAGAACGAGGGTAAGCACGGCGTAAAAAAAATCGAAAAAAAAAACAGGAGGAGCCTGCCGAAGATGATGCCATTACGGCTCGCCTTTAGGTGTCCTCCTCGGGATAGCATCATTTAAAGAACGAGAGTCATCACGACGTAAAAAAAAACCGGAAAAAAAAATCGGAGGAGCCTGCTGAAGATGAGGCCATTACGGCTCGCCTTTAGGTGTCCTCCTCGGGATAGCGTCATTTAAACAACGAGGGTCAGCACGTAGTAAAAAAACCGGAGGAGCAAGCCGAAGATGAGGCCATTACGGCTCGCTTTTAGGTGTCCTCCTCGGGATAGCGTCATTTAAAGAATGAGAGTCAGCACGACGTAAAAAAAACCAGAAAAAAATTGGAGGAGCCTGCCGATGATGAGGCCATTATGGCTTGCCTTTAGGTGTCCTCCTTGGGATAGCGTCATTTAAACAACGAGGGTCAGCACGTAGTAAAAAAAAAAAAACCGGAGGAGCCTGCCGAAGATGAGGCCATTACGGCTCGCCTTTGGGTGTCCTCCTCGGGATAGCGTCATTTAAACAACGAGGGTCAGCACGACGTAAAAAAAACCAGAAAAAAAATAGGAGGAGCCTGCCGAAGATGAGGCCATTACGGCTCGCCTTTAGTTGTCCTCCTCGGTTTAGCGTCATTTAAAGAACGATGGCAAGCACGACGTAAAAAAAACCGAAAAAAAACAGGAGGAGCCTGCCGAAGATGAAGCCATTACGGCTCGCCTTTAGGTGTCCTCCTCGGCATAACGTCATTTAAAGAACGAGCGTCAGCACGACGTAAAAAAAAATCGGAAAAAAAATCAGAGGGGCCTGCGGAAGATGAGGCCATTACGGCTCGCATTTAGGTGTCCTCCTAGAGATAGCGTCATTTAAAGAAGGAGGCTCAGCACGTAGTAAAAAAAAAGCGGAGGAGCATGCCGAAGTTGAGGCCATTACGGCTCGCCTTTAGGTGTCCTCCTCGAGATAGAATCATTTAAAAAACGATTGTCAGCACGATGTAAAGAAAAATCTGAGGAGCATGCCGAAGATAAGGCCATTACGGCTCGCCTTTAGGAGTCCTCCTGGGGTTAGCGTCATTTAAAGAACGAGGGACAGCACGACGTAAAAAAAACCAGAAAAAAAACAGGAGGAGCCTGCCGAAGATGAGGCCATTACGGCTCGCCTTTAGGTGTCCTCCTCAGTTAAGCGTCATTTAAAGAACGAGGGCAAGCCCAACGTAAAAAAAAAAACCGGAAAGAAAAACAGGAGGAGCCTGCCGAAGATGAAGCCATTATGGCTTGCCTTTAGGTGTCCTCCTCGGCATAGCATCATTTAAAGAACGAGGGTCGGCACGACGTAAAAAAAACCGGAAAAAAAATCAGAGGAGCCTGCCGAAGATGAGGCCAATACGGCTCGCCTTTAGGTGTCCATCTCGGGATAGCGTCATTTAAAGAAGGAGGGTCAGCACGACGTAAAAAAACTGGAAAAAAAATTAGAGGTGCCTGCCGAAGATGAGGCCATTACGGCTCGCCTTTTGGTGTCCTCCTCGGTTTAACGTCATTTAAAGAACGAGGGTAAGCACGACGTAAAAAAAATTGAAGAAAAAAACAGGAGGAGCCTGCCGAAAATGAGGCCATTATGGATCGCCTTTACGTGTCCTCCTCGGGATAGCGTCATTTAAAGAACGAGAGTCATCACGACATAAAAAAAACCGGAAAAAAATCGGAGGAGCCTTCCGAAGATGAGGCCATTACGGCTCGCCTTTAGGTGTCCTCCTCGGGATAGCGTCATTTAAACAACGAGGGTCAGCATGTAGTAAAAAAAACTGGAGGAGCCTGCCGAAGATGAAGCCATTACGGCTCGCGTTTAGGTGTCCTCCTCGATATAGCGTCATTTAAAAAACGAGAGTCAGCACGACGTAAAAAAAACCGGAAAAAAAAGGAGGAACCTGCCGAGGATGAGGCCATTACGGCTCGCCTTTAGGTATCCTCCTCGGTATAGCGTCATCTAAAAAATAAGGGTCAGCACGATGTAAAAAAAGAAACCAGAAAAAAAAAATCGGAGGAGCCTGTCGAAGATGAGGCCATTACGGCTCGCCTTTAGGTGTCCTCCTCGAGATAGCGTCATTTAAAGAACGAGGGTTAGCACGCGTAAAAAAAGGGAAAAAACCGGAGGAGCCTGCCGAAGATGAGGCCATTACGGCTCGCCTTTAGGTGTCCTCCTCGGGATAGTGTCATTTAAAGAACGATGGTCAGCACGACGTAAAAAAAACCAAAAAAAATCGGAGGAGCCTGCCGAATTTGAGGTCATTACGGCTCGCCTTTAGGTGTCCTCCTCGGGATAGCGTCATTTAAAGAAGGAGGGTCAGCACGTAGTAAAAAAAAAAACTGGAGGAGAATGCCGAAGTTGAGGCCATTACGGCTCGCCTTTAGGTGTCCTCCTTGAGATAGCATCATTTAAAAAACGATTGTCAGCACGACGTAAAGAAAAATCTGAGGAGCATGCCGAAGATGAGGCCATTACGGCTCGCCTTTAGGAATCCTCCTCGGGTTAGCGTCATTTAAAGAACGACAGACAACATGACGTAAAAAAGACCAGAAAAAAAAGGAGGGGCCTGCCGAAGATAAGGCCATTACGGCTCGCCTTTAGGTGTCCAACTCGGCATAGCGTCATTTAAAGAACGAGGGTCAGCATGTAGTAAAAAAAACCGGAGGAGTCTGCCGAAGATGAGGCCATTATGGCTTGCCTTTAGGTGTCCTCCTCGGTTTAGCGTTATTTAAAGAACGAGGGTAAGCACGACGTAAAAAAAACCAGAAAAAAAAAACAGGAGGAGCCTGCCAAAGATGAGGCCATTACGGCTCCCCTTTAGGTTTCCTCCTCGAAATAGCATCATTTAAAGAACGAGAGTCATCACGACGTAAAAAAAAAACCAGAAAAAAAATCGGAGGAGCCTGCCGAAGATGAGGCCATTACGGCTCGCGTTTAGGTGTCCACCTCGGGATAGCGTCATTTAAACAACAAGGGTCAGCACGTAGTAAAAAAAAACCGGAGGAGCCTGCCGAAGATGAGGCCATTACGGCTCGCCTTTAGGTGTCCTCCTCGAGATAGCGTCATTTAAAGAACGAGAGTAAGCACGACGTAAAAAAAACCGAAAAAAAATGGAGGAGCCTGCCGAAAATGAGGCCATTACGGCTCGCCTTTTGGTGTCCTCCTCGGTTTAACGTCATTTAAAGAACGAGGGTAAGCACGACGTAAAAAAAATCGAAAAAAAAAACAGGAGGTGCCTGCCGAAAATGAGGCCATTATGGCTCGCCTTTACGTGTCCTCCTCGGGATAGCGTCATTTAAAGAATGAGAGTCATCACGACGTAAAAAAAAACCGGAAAAAAAATCGGAGGAGCCTGCCGAAATGAGGCCATTACGGCTCGCCTTTAGGTGTCTTCCTCGGGATAGCGTCATTTAAACAACGAGGGTCAGCACGTAGTAAAAAAAAAAAACCGGAGGAGCCTGCCGAAGATGAGGCCATTACGGCTCGCCTTTAGGTGTCCTCCTCGATATAGCGTCATTTAAAGAACGAGAGTCAGCACGACATAAAAAAAAATCGGAAAAAAAAAGGAGGAGCCTGCCGAAGGTGAGGCCATTACGGCTCGCCTTTAGGTGTCCTCCTTGGCATAGCGTCATCTAAAAAATAAGGGTCAGCACGATGTAAAAAAAGAAACCGGAAAAAAAAATTGGAGGAGCCTGTCGAAGATGAGGTCATTACGGCTCGCCTTTAGGTGTCCTCCTCGAGATAGCGTCATTTAAAGAACGATGGTTAGCATGACGTAAAAAAAGGGAAAAAACCGGAGGAGCCTGCCGAAGATGAGGCCATTACGGCTCGCCTTTAGGTGTCCTCCTCGGGATACTGTCATTTAAAGAACGATGGTCAGCACGACGTAAAAAAAAACCAAAAAAAATCGGAGGAGCCTGCCGAATTTGAGGACATTACGGCTCGCCTTTAGGTGTCCTCCTCGGGATAGCGTCATTTAAAGAAGGAGGGTCAGCACGTAGTAAAAAAAAAAACCGGAGGAGCATGCCGAAGTTGAGGCCATTACGGCCCGCCTTTAGGTGTCCTCCTTGAGATAGCATCATTTAAAAAACGATTGTCAGCACGACGTAAAGAAAAACCTGAGGAGCATGCCGAAGATGAGGCCATTACGGCTCGCCTTTAGGAGTCCTCCTCGGGTTAGCGTCATTTAAAGAACGACGGATAACACGACGTAAAAAAGACCAGAAAAAAAAACCGGAGGGGCCTGCCGAAGATGAGGCCATTACGGCTCGCCTTTAGGTTTTCAACTCGGTTTAGCGTTATTTAAAGAATGAGGGTAAGCACGACGTACAAAAAAACGAAAAAAAAAACAGGAGGAGCCTCCCGATGTTGAGGCCATTACGGCTCGCCTTTAGGTGTCCTCCTCGGGATAGCGTCATTTAAAGAACGAGAGTCATCACGACGTAAAAAAAAAAACCGGAAAAAAAAATCGGAGGAGCCTGCCGAAGATGAGGCCATTACGGCTCGCCTTTAGGTGTCCTCCTCGGGATAGCGTCATTTAAACAACGAGGGTCAGCACGTAGTAAAAAAAAACCGGAGGAGTCTGCCGAAGATGAGGCCATTATGGCTTGCCTTTAGGTGTCCTCCTCGGTTTAGCGTTATTTAAAGAACGAGGGTAAGCACGACGTAAAAAAAAACCGGAAAATAAAAACAGGAGGAGCCTGCCAAAGATGAGGCCATTACGGCTCGCCTTTAGGTGTCCTCCTCGGGATAGCGTCATTTAAAGAACGAGAGTCATCACGACGTAAAAAAAAAAAACCGGAAAAAAAAATCGGAGGAGCCTGCCGAAGATGAGGCCATTACGGCTCGCCTTTAGGTGTCCTCCTCGGGATAGCGTCATTTAAACAACGAGGGTCTGCACGTAGTAAAAAAAAACCGGAGGAGCCTGCCGAAGATGAGGCCATTTCGGCACGCCTTTAGTTGTCCTCCTCGGGATAGCGTCATTTAAACAACGAGGGTCAGCACTTAGTAAAAAAAAAACGGAGGAGCCTGCCGAAGATGAGACCATTACGGCTCGCCTTTAGGTGTCCTCCTTGATATAGCGTCATTTAAAGAACGAGAGTCAGCACGACGTAAAAAAAATCGGAAAAAAAATGGAGGAGCCTGCCGAACATGAGGCCATTACGGCTCGACTTTTGGTGTCCTCCTCGGTTTAACGTCATTTAAAGAATGAGGGTAAGCACGACGTAAAAAAAATCGAAAAAAAAAAAAACAGGAGGAGCCTGCCGAAGATGAAGCCATTACGGCTCACCTTTAGGTGTCCTCCTCGGCATAGCGTCATTTAGAGAACGAGGGTCAGCACGACGTAAAAAAAAAAACCGGAAAAAAAACAGGAGGAGCCTGCCGAAGATGAAGCCATTACGGCTTGCCTTTAGGTGTCCTCCTCGGCATAGCGTCATTTAAAGAACGAGGGTCAGCACGACATAAAAAAAAACCGGAAAAAAAAAATCAGAGGAGCCTGCCGAAGATGAGGCCATTACGGCTCGCCTTTAGGTGTCTTCCTCGGGATAGCGTCATTTAAAGAAGGAGGGTCAGCACGTAGTAAAAAAAAAGCGGAGGAGCATGCCGAAGTTGAGGCCATTACGGCTCGCCTTTAGGTGTCCTCCTCGAGATAGCATCATTTAAAAAACGATTGTCAGCACGACGTAAATAAAAATCTGAGGAGCATGCCGAAGATAAGGCCATTACGGCTCGCCTTTAGGAGTCCTCCTCGGGTTAGCGTCATTTAAAGAACGAGGGTCAGCACGACATAAAAAAAACCAGAAAAAAAAAATAGGAGGAGCCTGCCGAAGATGAGGCCATTACGGCTCTCCTTTAGGTGTCCTCCTCGGTTTAGCGTCATTTAAAGAACGAGGGCAAGCACGACGTAAAAAAAAACTGGAAAAAAAAATCAGAGGAGCCTGCCGAAGATGAGGCCATTACGGCTCACCTTTAGGTGTCCTCCTCGGCATAGCGTCATTTAAAGAACGAGGGTCAGCACGACGTAAAAAAACTGGAAAAAAAATTAGAGGAGCCTACCGAAGATGAGGCCATTACGGCTCGCCTTTAGGTATCCTCCTCGGTAAATCGTCATTTAAAGAACGAGGGGCAGCACGTAGTAAAAAAAACCGGAGGAGTCTACCGAAGATGAGGCCATCACGGCTCGCCTTTAGGTGTCCTCCTCGGGTTAGCGTAATTTAAAGAACAAGAGTCAGCACGACGTAAAAAAAAAACCAGAAAAAAATGGAGGACCCTGCTCAAGATGAGGCCATTACGGCTCGCCTTTAGCTGTCCTCCTCGGGATAGAGTCATTTAAAGAACGAGGGTTAGCACGACGTAAAAAAAAACTAAAAAAAAAATTGGAGGAGCCTGCCGAAGATGAGGCCATTACGGCTCGCCTTTAGTTGTCCTCCTCGGGATAGTGTCATTTAAAAAAGAGGGTCAGCACGTAGCAAAAAAAAAGCGGAGGAGCATGCCGAAGTTGAGGCCATTACGGCTCGCCTTTAGGTGTCCTCGTCGAGATAGCATCATTTAAAAAACGATTGTCAGCACGACGTAAAGAAAAATCTGAGGAGCATGCCGAAGATAAGGCCATTACGGCTCGCCTTTAGGAGTCCTCCTGAGGTTAGCGTCATTTAAAGAAAGAGGGTCAGCACGACGTAAAAAAAACCAGAGAAAAAAAAACAGGAGGAGCCTGCCGAAGATGAGGCCATTACGGCTCGCCTTTAGGTGTCCTCCTCGGTTTAGCGTCATTTATAGTACGAGGGTAAGCACGACGTAAAAAAAAATCGGAAAAAAAAAAACAGGTGGAGCCTGCCGAAGATGAAGCCATTACGGCTCGCCTTTAGGTGTCCTCCTCGGCATAGCGTCATTTAAAGAACGAGGGTCAGCACGTAGTAAAAAAAAATCAGAGGAGCCTGCCGAAGATGAGGCCAATACGGCTCACCTTTAGGTGTCCATCTCGGGATAGCGTCATTTAAAGAAGGAGGGTTGATGAGCGGATAATTTATACGCTTTTTGACATTGTTTTTAGTATGTTTTTAGTAGGATCTAGTTACTTTTAGGGATGTTTTCATTAGTTTTTATGTTAAATTCACATTTCTGGACTTTACTATGAGTTTGTGTATTTTTCTGTGATTTCAGGTATTTTCTGGCTGAAATTGAGGGACTTGAGCAAAACTCAGATTCAGAGGTTGAAGAAGGACTGCTGATGTTGTTGGATTCTGACCTCCCTGCACTCAAAGTGGATTTTCTGGAGCTACAGAACTCGAAATGGCACGCTCCAAATTGCGTTGGAAAGTAGACATCCAGGGCTTTCCAGAAATATATAATAGTCCATACTTTGCCCAAGTTTAGATGACGCAAACTGGCGTTCAACGCCAGCTCTCTGCCCAATTCTGGCGTCCAGCGCCAGAAACAAGTTGCAAAGTGGAGTTCAACGCCCAAAATGGCACAAAAGCTGGCGTTCAACTCCAAGAATAACCTCTGCACGTGTAACATTCATGCTCAGTCCAAGCACACTCCAAGTGGGTCCCGGAAGTGGATTTATGCATCAATTACTTACTTCTGTAAACCCTAGTGACTAGTTTATTATAAATAGAACTTTTTATCATTGTATTCGTAGTCTTGGTCACTCCGGTTCCCCTCTGGGGCCGAGACCAATGAACTCCATTATCACTTATGTATTTTCAACGGTAGAGTTTCTACACTCCATAGATTAAGGTGTGGAGCTCTGCTGTTCCTCAAAGATTAATGCAAAGTACTACTGTTTTCTATTCAATTCATCTTATTTCGCTTCTAAGATATTCATTCGCACTTCAACCTGAATGTGATGAACGTGACAATCATCATCATTCCCTATGAACGTGTGCCTGACAACCACTTCCGTTCTACATTAGATTGAATGAGTATCTCTTAGATCTCTTAATCAGAATCTTCGTGGTGTAAGCTAGAATGATGGCGGCATTCAAGAGAATCCGGAAAGTCTAAACCTTGTCTGTGGTATTCCGAGTAGGATTCAATGATTGAATGACTGTGACGAGCTTGAAACTCGCGATTGCTGGGCGTAGTGACAGACGCAAAAGGATAGTAAATCCTATTCCAGCATGATCGAGAACCGACAGATGAATAGCCGTGCCGTGACAGGGTGTGTTGACCATTTTCACTGAGAGGATAGGATGTAACCATTGACAAGGGTGATGCCTCCAGACGATTAGCCGTGCCGTGACAGGGCATTTGGATCATTTTCCCGAGAGAAGACCGAAAGTAGCCATTGACAATGGTGATGCATCACATAAAGCCAGCCATGGAAAGGAGTGAGATTGATTGGATGAAGATAGCAGGAAAGTAGAGGTTCAGAGGAACGAAAGCATCTCTACACGCTTATCTGAAATTCTACCCAATGAATTACATAAGTATTTCTATCCCTATTTTATTAATTATTTTCGAAAACCCCATTACTATTTTATATTCGCCTGACTGAGATTTACAAGGTGACCATAGCTTGCTTCATACCAACAATCTCCGTGGGATTCGACCCTTACTCACGTAAGGTATTACTTGGACGACCCAGTGCACTTGCTGGTTAGTTGTGCGAAGTTGTGAACCATGGTATTGGCATCATGTTTTTGGCGCCATTACCAGGGAAAGAAAGAGCGATGAATTTTACATAATCAAAGTGTAACCACAATTTCTGCGCACCAAGTTTTTGGCGCCGTTGCCGGGGATTGTTCGAGTTTGGACAACTGACGGTTCATCTTGTTGCTCAGATTAGGTAATTTTCTTTTTATTTTATTTTCAAAAAAAAAATTTTTTCAAAAATTTTCTCATCTGTTTTCGAAAAAATAAGAAAAAAAAATGTTTTCAAAAATATTTTTCTTCAAAATTTTTAAAAAAAAATGAATTCTAGTGTTTCATATAACATGTTTTAGCTTGGCTGGCTATTAAGCCATGTCTAATTCCCAGGATTTTGATTGAGGACTATGAATTCATTGCTTCCTTTTTCCAAATATTTTCGAAAAAAAAATTAAAAGAAAATACAAAAAAATCATAAAATCATAAAAGTCAAAAATATTGTGTGTTTCTTGTTTGAGTCTTGAGTCACGTTATAAGTTTGGTGTCAATTGCATGTGCATCTTGCATTTTTCGAAAATTCATGCATTCATAGTGTTCTTCATGATCTTCAAGTTGTTCTTGGTAAGTCTTCTTGTTTGATCTTTGCATTTGCATGTTTTGTGTCTTTTCTTGTTTTTCATATGCATTCTTGAATTCTTAGTGCCTAAGCATTAAAGAATTCTAAGTTTGGTGTCTTGCATGTTTTCCTTGCATTAAAAATTTTTCAAAAATATGTTCTTGGTGTTCATCTTGACATTCAAAGTGTTCTTGGTGTTCATCTTGACATTCATAGCATTCTTGCATGCATTCATTGTTTTAATCTAAAAATTTCATGCATTGCATCATTTTTCTTATTTTTCTCTCTCATTATAAAAAATTCAAAAATAAAAAAAATATCTTTCCCTTTTTCTCTCTTAAAATTTCGAAAATTAGATTTGACTTTTTCAAAAATTTTAAAAATCTAGTTGTTTTTATGAGTCAAATCAAATTTTCAATTTAAAAATCTCATCTTTTCCAAAATATTTTTCAAAAATCAAATCTTTTTCAAATTTCTTAGTTATTTTCGAAAATTCTAAAAATATTTTTCAAAAATCTTTTTCTTATTTTTATATCAAATTTTCGAAAATAACATAATCAATTAATGTTTTGATTAAAAAATTTCAAGTTTGTTACTTACTTGTTAAGAAAGATTCAAACTTTAAGTTCTAGAATCATATCTTGTGATTTCTTGTGAATCAAGTCATTAATTGTGATTTTAAAAATTCAAATCTTTTTCAAAAACTAATTTCAATCATATCTTTTCAAAAATATCTTCTCATCCTATCTTTTTCAAAAAAATTTGATTTCAAAATATCTTTTCTAACTTCCTAACTTCTTATCTTTTCAAATTTGTTTCAACTAACTAACTAACTTTTTGTTTGTCTCTTATCTTTTTCAAAACCAACTAACTAACTCTCTCTCTCTAATTTTCGAAAATATCTTCCCTCTTTTTCAAAATTTCTTTTTCATTAACTAATTATTTCAATTTTTTAAAATCTTAATTTTCAAAAATTACTAACATTTTTCAAAAACTATTTTCGAAAATTACTAACTCTTTTTCAAAGATTGTTTTCGAAAATCCTCTCCCTCTCTCAGCTTATTTTATTTATTTATTCATCTACTAACATCTCTTCCTCACATCACTCACCAAATTCGAACCCCCCTCTTCTATCTGTGTTCGAATTTTTTTCTTCTTCTTCTCTTCTTCTACTAACAATAAGGAACCTCTTTACTGTGACATAGAGGATTCCTCTTCTTTTCTTTTTCTCTTCTCTTTCTTATGAGTAGGGACAAAGAAAAAGGCATTCTTGTTGAAGCTGATCCAGAACCTGAAAGGACTCTGAAGAGGAAACTAAGAGAAGCTAAATTACAACAATCCAGAGAAAACCTTATTGAAAATTTTGAACAAGTAAAGGAGATGGCAGCCGAACCCAACAACAATAATGCAAGGAGAATGCTTGGTGACTTTACTGCACCTAATTCCAATTTACATGGAAGAAGCATCTCCATTCCTGCCATTGGAGCAAACAACTTTGAGCTGAAACCTCAACTAGTTTCTCTGATGCAGCAGAACTGCAAGTTTCATGGACTTCCATCTGAAAATCCTTTTCAGTTCTTAACTGAATTCTTGCAAATCTGTGATACTGTTAAGACTAATGGAGTAAATCCTGAAGTCTACAGGCTCATGCTTTTCCCTTTTGCTATAAGAGACAGAGCTAGAATATGGTTGGACTCTCAACCTAAAGACAGCCTGAACTCTTGGGATAAGCTGGTCACGGCTTTCTTAGCCAAGTTCTTTCCTCCTCAGAAGCTGAGCAAGCTTAGAGTGGATGTTCAAACCTTCAAACAAAAAGATGGTGAATCCCTCTATGAAGCTTGGGAAAGATACAAATAGTTGACCAAAAAGTGTCCTTCTGACATGCTTTCAGAATGGACCATCCTGGATATATTCTATGATGGTTTATCTGAGCTATCAAAGATGTCATTGGATACTTCTACTGGTGGATCCATTCACCTAAAGAAAACGCCTGCAGAAGCTCAAAAACTCATTGACATGGTTGTAAATAACCAGTTCATGTACACTTCTGAAAGGAATCCTGTGAATAATGGGACGCCTGTGAAGAAGGGAGTTCTTGAGGTTGATACTCTGAATGCCATATTGGCTCAGAACAAAATATTGACTCAGTAAATCAATATGATTTCTCAGAGTCTGAATGGAATGCAAGCTGCATCCAACAGTACTCAAGAGGCATCTTCTGAAGAAGAAGCTTATGATCCTGAGAACCCTGCAATAGCAGAGGTGAATTACTTAGGTGAACCTTATGGAAACACCTATAACTCATCATGGAGAAATCATCCAAATCTCTCATGGAAGGATCAAAGGCCTCAACAAGGCTTTAATAATGGTGGAAGAAATAGGTTTAGCAATAGCAAGCCTTTTCCATCATCCACTCAGCAACAGACAGAGAATTCTGAGCAGAATCCATCTAGCTTGGCAAACTTGGTCTCTGATCTATCCAAGGCCACTGTAAGTTTCATGAATGAAACAAGGTCTTCCATTAGAAATTTGGAAGCACAAGTGGGCCAGCTGAGTAAAAGGATCACTGAAATCCCTCCTAGCATTCTCCCAAGCAATACAGAAAAAAATCCAAAAGGAGAGTGCAAGGCCATTGACATAACCAAAATGGCCGAACCCAATGAGGGAGAGGAGGACGTGAATCCCAAGGAGGAAGACCTCCTGGGACGTCTAGTGATAAATAAGGAGCATCCCTCTGAGGAACCAAAGGACTCTGAGGCTCATCTAGAGACCATAGAGATTCCATTGAACCTCCTTATGCCCTTCATGAGCTCTGATGAGTATTCCTCTTTTGAAGAGAATGAGGATGTTACTGAAGAGCAAACTGCCAAATTTCTTGGTGCAATCATGAAGCTGAATGCCAAATTATTTGGTATTGAAACTTGGGAAGATGAACCTCCCTTGTTCACCAATGAACTAAGTGATCTGGATCAACTGACATTGCCTCAGAAGAGACAGGATCCTGGAAAGTTCATAATACCTTGTACCATAGGCACCATGATCTTTAAGGCTCTGTGTGACCTTGGTTCAGGAATAAACCTCATGCCCCTCTCTGTAATAGAGAAACTGGGAATCTATGGGGTGCAAGCTGCTAAAATCTCATTAGAGATGGCAGACAATTCAAGAAAACAGGCTTATGGACAAGTAGAGGATGTGTTAGTAAAGGTTGAAGGCCTTTACATCCCTGTTGATTTCATAGTCTTAGATACTGGAAAGGAAGAGGATGAATCCATCATCCTAGGAAGACCTTTCCTAGCCACAGCAAGAGCTGTGATTGATGTGGACAGAGGAGAATTGATTTTTCAATTGAATGAGGACAACCTTGTGTTTACAACTCAAGGATCTCTCTCTGCATCCATGGAGAGGAAGCAGAAGAAGCTTCCCTCAAAGCAGAGTCAAACAAATCCCCCACAGTCAAACTCTAAGTTTGGTGTTGAACTCCCATATCCAAACTCTAAGTTTGGTGTTGGGGAGTTTCAACAATGCTCTGAACATCTGTGAGGCTCCATGAGAGCCCACTGTCAAGCTATTGACATTAAAGAAGCGCTTGTTGGGAGGCAACCCAATTTTTATTTATCTAACTATATTTTTCTTAGTTATATGTCTTTATAGGTTCATGATCATGTGGAGTCACAAAATAAACAAAAAAATTAAAAACGGAATCAAAAATAGCAGAAGAAAAATCACACCCTGGAGGAGCATCTGTCTGGCGTTCAACGCCAGAACAGAGCATGGTTCTAGCACTGAACGCCCAGAATGGGCAGTATCTGGGCGCTGAACACCCAAAATGGGCAGCATCTGGGCGCTGAACGCCAGAATTGCACCCTGGAGAAAAGTTGGCGCTGAACGCCCAGAACAAGCATGGTTCTGGTGTTCAACGCCAGAAATGGCCAACAAATGGGCGTTGAACGCCTAAAATGGGCACCAACCTGGCGCTGAACGCCCAGAGTTGTGTGCAAGGGCATTTTACATGCCTAATTTGGTGCAAGGTTGTAAATCCTTGAACACCTCAGGATCTGTGGACCCCACAGGATCACCTCAGGATCTGTGGACCCCACAGGATCCCCACCTACCTCCACTCACTTCTTCTCACCCCTCTTTCACACAATCCCATAAACACTCTTCCCCAAAACCCTTCACCAATCACCTCAATCTCTCTTCCCCATCACCTCTTCACCACTCACATCCATCCACTCTTCCCCATAAACCTACCTCATAAACTCCACCTACCTTAAAAATTCAAAATCAATTTCCCACCCAAACCCACCCTAAATGGCCGAACCTTCACCCCCCCTCCCTTCCCTATATATAGCCCTCCATTCTTCCTCATTTTCACACAACATAACCCTCTCTTCTCTTCTTGGCCGAAACACAACCCCTTCTCCCTCTCCTCTATTTCTTCTTCTTCTTCATCTAATCTTTCTTCTCTTGCTCGAGGGCGAGCAATATTCTAAGTTTGGTGTGGTAAAAGCATAAGCTTTTTGTTTTTCCATTACCATTGATGGCACCTAAGACCGGAGAATCCTCTAGAAAAGGAAAAGGGAAGACAAAAGCTTCCACCTCCGAGTCATGGGAGATGGAAAGGTTCATCTCCAAAGCCCATCAAGACCACTTCTATGATGTTGTGGCCAAGAAGAAGGTGATCCCTGAGGTCCCTTTCAAACTCAAAAGAAATGAGTATCCGGAGATCCGACATGAAATTCAAAGAAGAGGTTGGAAAGTTCTAACAAATCCCATCCAACAAGTTGGCATCCTAATGGTTCAAGAGTTCTATGCCAATGCATGGATCACTAAGAACCATGATCAAAGTAGAACCCGGATCCAAAGAACTATGTTACAATGGTTCGGGGGAAATACTTAGATTTTAGTCCGGAAAATGTGAGGTTGGCGTTCAACTTGCCAAACATGGAAGAGAACGCACGCCCCTACACAAGGAGAGTCAACTTTGATCAAAGGTTGGACCAAGTCCTTATGGACATATGTGTAGAAGGAGCTCAATGGAAAATTGACTCAAAAGGCAAACCGGTTCAACTGAGAAGACTGGACCTTAAGCCTGTAGCTAGAGGATGGTTGGAGTTCATTCAATGCTCAATCATTCCCACTAGCAACCGGTCTGAAGTTACTATAGACCGGGCCATCATGATCCAAAGCATCATGATTGGAGAAGAGGTGGAAGTTCATGAGATTATACCTCAAGAACTCTACAAGGTGGCTGACAAGTCCTTCACTATGGCAAGGTTAGCCTTTCCTCACCTCATTTGCCACCTATGCAATTCGGCTGGGATTGACATAGACGGAGATATCCTCATTAAAGAGGACAAGCCTATTACTAAGAAAAAGATGGAGCAAGCAAGAGATCCCATTCATGGAGCTCAAGAGGCGTATGAAGCTCATCACTATGAGATCCCAGAGACGCCTCAAATGCATTTTCCTCCACAAAACTATTGGGAGCAAATCAACACCTCCCTAGGAGAATTGAGTTCCAATATGGGACAACTAAGGGTGGAACATCAAGAGCACTCCATCATCCTTCATGAAATAAGAGAAGATCAAAAAGCAATGAGGGAGGAGCAACAAAGACAAGGAAGAGACATAGAAGAGCTCAAGGACATCATTGGTTCCTCAAGAAGGAAACGCCACCATCACTAAGGTGGATTCATTCCTTTTCTCATTTCTTCTGTTTTTCGTTTTCTATGTTATGTGCTTATCTATGTTTGTGTCTTCATTACATGATCATTAGTAGTTAGTAACTTTGTCTTAAAGTTATGAATGTCCTATGAATCCATCACCTCTCTTAAATGAAAAATGTTTTAATTCAAAAGAACAAGAAGTACATGAGTTTCGAATTTATCCTTGAACTTAGTTTAATTATATCGATGTGGTGACAATGCTTCTTGTTTTCTGAATGTATGCTTGAACAGTGCATATGTCTTTTGAAGTTGTTGTTTAAGAATGTTAAATATGTTGGCTCTTGAAAGAATGATGACTAGGAGACATGTTATTTGATAATCTAAAAAATCATAAAAATGATCCTTGAAGCAAGAAAAAGCAGCAAAGAACAAAGCTTGCAGAAAAAAAAATAATAGAAAGAAAAAGAAAAAGCAAGCAGAAAAAGCCAAAGCTCTTAAAACCAAGAGGCAAGAGCAAAAAGCCAATAACCCTTAAAACCAAAAGGCAAGGGCAAATAAAAAGGATCCCAAGGCTTTGAGCATCAGTGGATAGGAGGGCCTAAAGGAATAAAATCCTAGTCTAAGCGGCTAAACCAAGCTGTCCCTAACCATGTGCTTGTGGCGTGTAGGTGTCAAGTGAAAACTTGAGACTGAGCGGTTAAAGTCAAGGTCCAAAGCAAAAAAAGAGTGTGCTTAAGAACCCTGGACACCTCTAATTGGGGACTTTAGCAAAGCTGAGTCACAATCTAAAAAAGGTTCACCCAATTATGTGTCTGTGGCATTTATGTATCCGGTGGTAATATTGGAAAACAAAGTGCTTAGGGCCACGGCCAAGACTCATAAAATAGTTGTGTCCAAGAATCATCATACTGAACTAGGAGAATCAATAACACTATCTAAACTCTGAGTTCCTATAGATGCCAATCATTCTGAACCTCAATGGATAAAGTGAGATGCCAAAACTATTCAAGAGGCAAAAAGCTATAAGTCCCGCTCATCTGATTGGAGCTATGTTTCATTGATAGTTTGGAATTTATAGTATATTCTCTTCTTTTTATCCTATTTGATTTTCAGTTGCTTGGGGACAAGCAACAATTTAAGTTTGGTGTTGTGATGAGCGGATAATTTATACGCTTTTGACATTGTTTTTAGTATGTTTTTAGTAGAATCTAGTTACTTTTAGGGATATTTTCATTAGTTTTTATGTTAAATTCACATTTCTGGACTTTACTATGAGTTTGTGTGTTTTTCTGTGATTTTAGGTATTTTCTAGCTGAAATTGAGGGACTTGAGCAAAAATCAGATTCAGAGGTTGAAGAAGGACTGCTGATGCTGTTGGATTCTGACCTCCCTGCACTCAAAGTGGATTTTCTGGAGCTACAGAACTCGAAATGGCGCGCTCCAAATTGCGTTGGAAAGTAGACATCCAGGGCTTTCCAGCAATGTATAATAATCCATACTTTGCCCAATTTTAGACGACGCAAACTGGCGTTCAACGCCAGCTCTCTGCCCAATTCTGGCGTCCAGCGCCAGAAACAAGTTGCAAAGTGGAGTTCAACGCTCAAAATGGCACAAAAGCTGGCGTTCAACTCCAAGAATGACCTTTGCACGTGTAACATTCATGCTCAGCCCAAGCACACTCCAAGTGGGCCCCGGAAGTGGATTTATGCATCAATTACTTACTTCTGTAAACCCTAGTGACTAGTTTATTATAAATAAAACTTTTTATCATTGTATTCGTAGTCTTGGTCACTCCGGTTCCCCTCTGGGGCTGAGACCAATGAACTCCATTATCACTTATGTATTTTCAACGGTAGAGTTTCTACACTCCATAGATTAAGGTGTGGAGCTCTGCTGTTCCTCAAAGATTAATGCAAACTACTACTGTTTTCTATTCAATTCATCTTATTTTGCTTCTAAGATATTCATTCGCACTTCAACCTGAATGTGATGAACGTGACAATCATCATCATTCCCTATGAACGCGTGCCTGACAACCACTTCCGTTCTACATTAGATTGAACGAGTATCTCTTAGATCTCTTAATCAGAATCTTTGTGGTGTAAGCTAGAATGATGGCGGCATTCAAGAGAATCCGGAAAGTCTAAACCTTGTCTGTGGTATTCCGAGTAGGATTCAATGATTGAATGATTGTGACGAGCTTCAAACTCGCGATTTCTGGGCGTAGTGACAGACGCAAAAGGATAGTAAATCCTATTTCAGCATGATCGAGAACCGACAGATGAATAGTCGTGCCGTGACAGGGTGCGTTGACCATTTTCACTAAGAGGATAGGATGTAACCATTGACAAGGGTGATGCCTCCAGACGATTAGCCGTGCCGTGACAGGGCATTTGGATCATTTTCCCGAGAGAAGACCGAAAGTAGCCATTGACAATGGTGATGCATCACATAAAGCCAGCCATGGAAAGGAGTGAGATTGATTGGATGAAGATAGCAGGAAAGTAGAGGTTCAGAGGAACGAAAGCATCTCTACACGCTTATCTGAAATTCTACCCAATGAATTACATAAGTATTTCTATCCCTATTTTATTAATTATTTTCGAAAACCCCATTACTATTTTATATCCGCCTGACTGAGATTTACAAGGTGACCATAGCTTGCTTCATACCAATAATCTCCGTGAGATTCGACCCTTACTCACGTAAGGTATTACTTGGACGACCCAGTGCACTTGCTGGTTAGTTGTGCGAAGTTGTGAACCATGGTATTGGCATCACGTTTTTGGTGACATTACCAGGGAAAGAAAGACAGATGAATTTTACATAATCAAAGTGTAATCACAATTTCTGCGCACCAAGGGTCAGCACGACGTAAAAAAACTGGAAAAAAAATTAGAGGAGCCTGCCGAAGATGAGGCCATTACGACTCGCCTTTTGGTGTCCTCCTCGGTTTAACGTCATTTAAAGAACGAGGGTAAGCACGACGTAAAAAAATTCGACAAAAAACACGAGGAGCCTGCCGAAAATGAGGCCATTACGGCTCGCCTTTAGGTGTCCTCCTCGGGATAGCGTCATTTAAACAACGAGGGTCAGCACGTAGTAAAAAAAACCGGAGGAGCCTGCCGAAGATGAAGCCATTACGGCTCGCCTTTAGGTGTCCTCCTCGGGATAGTGTCATTTAAAGAACGATGGTCAGCACGACGTAAAAAAAAACCAAAAAAAATCGGAGGAGTCTGCCGAATTTGAGGTCATTACGGCCCGCCTTTAGGTGTCCTCCTCGAGATAGCGTCATTTAAAGAAGGAGGGTCAGCACGTAGTAAAAAAAAAACCTGAGGAGCATGCTGAAGTTGTGGCCATTACGGCTCGCCTTTAGGTGTCCTCCTTGAGATAGCATCATTTAAAAAACGATTGTCAGCATGACGTAAAGAAAAATCTGAGGAGCATGCCGAAGATGAGGCCATTACGGCTCGCCTTTAGGAGTCCTCCTCGGGTTAGCGTCATTTAAAGAACAACGGACAACACGACGTAAAAAAGACCAGAATAAAAAGGAGGGGCCTGCCGAAGATGAGGCCATTACGGCTCGCCTTTAGGTGCCCAACTCGGCATAGCGTCATTTAAAGAACGAGGGTCAGCATGTAGTAAAAAAAACCGGAGGAGTCTGCCAAAGATGAGGCCATTACGGCTTGCCTTTAGGTGTCCTCCTCGGTTTAGTGTTATTTAAAGAACGAGGGTAAGCACGACGTAAAAAAAAAAACCGGAAAAAAAAACAGGAGGAGCCTGCCAAAGATGAGGCCATTACGGCTCGCCTTTAGGTGTCCTCCTCGGGATAAAGTCATTTAAAGAACGAGAGTCATCACGACGTAAAAAAAAATCAGAAAAAAAATCGGAGGGGCCTGCCGAAGATGAGGCCATTACGGCTCGCCTTTAGGTGTCCTCCTCGGGATAGCGTCATTTAAACAACGAGGGTCAGCACGTAGTAAAAAAAAATCGGAGGAGCCTGCCGAAGATGAGGCCATTACGGCTCGCCTTTAGGTGTCCTCCTCGAGATAGCGTCATTTAAAGAACGAGAGTCAGCACGAAGTAAAAAAAAACCGGAAAAAAATGGAGTGGCCTGCCGAAGATGTGGCCATTACGGCTCGCCTTTTGGTGTCCTCCTCGATTCAACGTCATTTAAAGAACGACGGTAAGCACGACGTAAAAAAAATGGAAAAAAAAACAGGAGGTGCCTCCCGAAAATGAGGCCATTACGGCTCGCCTTTACGTGTCCTCCTCGAGATAGCGTCATTTAAAGAACGAGAGTCATCACGACGAAAAAAAAACCGGAAAAAAATCAGAGGAGCCTGCCGAAGATGAGGCCATTATGGCTCGCCTTTAGGTGTCCTCCTCGGGATAGCGTCATTTAAATAACGAGGGTCAGCACGTAGTAAAAAAAAAAACCGGAGGAGCCTGCCGAAGATGAGGCCATTACGGCTCGCCTTTAGGTGTCCTCCTCGAGATAGCGTCATTTAAAGAACGAGGGTTAGCACGACGTAAAAAAAGGGAAAAAACCGGAGGAGCCTGCCGAAGATGAGGCCATTACGGCTCGCCTTTAAGTGTCCTCCTCGGGATACTGTCATTTAAAGAACGATGGTCAGCACGACGTAAAAAAAAACCAAAAAAATCGGAGGAGCCTGCCGAATTTGAGGTCATTACGGCTCGCCTTTAGGTGTCCTCCTCGGGATAGCGTCATTTAAAGATGGAGGGTCAGCACGTAGTAAAAAAAACCGGAGGAGCATGCCGAAGTTGAGGCCATTACGGCTCGCCTTTAGGTGTCCTCCTCGGTTTAACGTCATTTAAAGAACGAGGGTAAGCACGACGTAAAAAAAATTGAAAAAAAAAACAGGAGGTGCCTGCCGAAAACGAGGCCATTACGGCTCGCCTTTACGTGTCCTCCTCGGGATAGCGTCATTTAAAGAACGAGAGTCATCACGACGTAAAAAAAAACCGGAAAAAAAATCGGAGGAGCCTACCGAAGATGAGGCCATTACGGCTCGCCTTTAGGTGTCCTCCTCGGGATAGCGTCATTTAAACGAGGGTCAGCACGTAGTAAAAAAAAAAACGGAGGAGCCTGCCGAAGATGAGGCCATTACGGCTCGCCTTTAGGTGTCCTCCTCGATATAGCGTCATTTAAAGAACGAGGGTCAGCAGGACATAAAAAAAACCGAAAAAAAAAAGGAGGAGCCTGCCGAAGATGAGGCCATTACGGCTCGCCTTTAGGTGTCCTCCTCGGCATAGCGTCATCTAAAAAATAAGGGTCAGCACGATGTAAAAAAAGAAACCGGAAAAAAAATCGGAGGAGCCTGTCGAAGATGAGGTCATTACGGCTCGCCTTTAGGTGTCCTCCTCGAGATAGCGTCATTTAAAGAACGAGGGTAAGCACGACGTAAAAAAAATTGAAAAAAAAACAGGAGGTGCCTGCCGAAAACGAGGCCATTACGGCTCGCCTTTACGTGTCCTCCTCGGGATAGCGTCATTTAAAGAACGAGAGTCATCACGACGTAAAAAAAACTGGAAAAAAAAAATCGGAGGAGCCTGCCGAAGATGAGGCCATTACAGCTCGCCTTTAGGTGTCCTCCTCGGGATAGCGTCATTTAAACAAAGAGGGTTAGCACGTAGTAAAAAAAAACCGGTGGAGGCTACCGAAGATGAAGCCATTACGGCTCGCCTTTAGGTGTCCTCCTCGATATAGCGTCATTTAAAGAACGAGAGTCAGCACGACGTAAAAAAAAACTTGAAAAAAATGGAGGAGCCTGCCGAAGATGAGGCCATTACGGCTCGCCTTTAGGTATCCTCCTCGGCATAGCGTCATCTAAAAAATAAGGGTCAGCACGATGTAAAAAAAATCGAAAAAAAAATAGGAGGTGCCTGCCGAAAATGAGGCCATTACGGCTCGCTTTTACGTGTCCTCCTCGGGATAGCGTCATTTAAAGAAGGAGGGTAAGCACGTTGTAAAAAAAAAACCGGAGGAGCATGCCGAAGTTGAGGCCATTACGGCTCGCCTTTAGGTGTCCTCCTCGAGATAGCATCATTTAAAAAACGATTGTCAGCACGACGTAAAGAAAAATCTGAGGAGCATGCCGATGATGAGGCCATTACGGCTCGCCTCTAGGAGTCCTCCTCGGGTTAGCGTCATTTAAAGAACGACGGACAACACGACGTAAAAAAGACCAGAAAAAAAGGAGGGGCCTGCCGAAGATGAGGCCATTACGGCTCGCCTTTAGGTGTCCAACTCGGCATAGCGTCATTTAAAGAACGAGGGTCAGCATGTAGTAAAAAAAATCGGAGGAGTCTGCCGAAGATGAGGCCATTACGGCTTGCCTTTAGGTGTCCTCCTCGGTTTAGCGTTATTTAAAGAACGAGGGTAAGCACGACGTAAAAAAAACCGGAAAAAAAAAAAACAGGAGGAGCCTGCCAAAGATGAGGCCATTACGGCTCGCCTTTAGGTGTCCTCCTCGGGATAGCGTCATTTAAGGAACGAGAGTCATCACGACGTAAAAAAAGAACCGGAAAAAAAAATCGGAGGAGCCTGCCGAAGATGAGGCCATTACGGCTCGCCTTTAGGTGTCCTCCTCGGGACAGCGTCATTTAAACAACGAGGGTCAGCACGTAGCAAAAAAAAACCGGAGGAGCCTGCCGAAGATGAGGCCATTATGGCTCGCCTTTAGGTGTCCTCCTCGAGATAGCGTCATTTAAAGAACGAGAATCAGCACGACGTAAAAAAAATTGGAAAAAAAATGGAGTAGCCTGCCGAAGATGAGGCCATTACGGCTCGCCTTTTGGTGTCCTCCTCGGTTTAACGTCATTTAAAGAACGAGGGTAAGCACGACGTAAAAAAAAATCGAAAAAAAAACAGGAGGTGCCTGCCGAAAACGAGGCCATTACGGCTCGCCTTTACGTGTCCTCCTCGGCATTGCGTCATCTAAAAAATAAGGGTCAGCACGATGTAAAAAAAGAAACCGGAAAAAAAATCGGAGGAGCCTGTCGAAGATGAGGTCATTACGGCTCGCCTTTAGGTGTCCTCCTCGAGATAGCGTCATTTAAAGAACGAGGATTAGCACGACGTAAAAAAAAGGAAAAAATCGGAGGAGCCTGCCGAAGATGAGGCCATTACGGCTCGCCTTTAGGTGTCCTCCTCGGGATACTGTCATTTAAAGAACGATGGTCAGCACGACGTAAAAAAAAACCAAAAAAATTCGGAGGAGCCTGCCGAATTTGAGGTCATTACGGCTTGCCTTTAGGATTCCTCCTCGGGATAGCGTCATTTAAAGAAGGAGGGTCAGCACGTAGTAAAAAAAAACCGGAGGAGCATGCCGAAGTTGAGGCCATTACGGCTCGCCTTTAGGTGTCCTCCTCGAGATAGCATCATTTAAAAAACGATTGTCAGCATGACGTAAAGAAAAATCTGAGGAGCATGCCGGAGATAACGCCATTACGGCTCGCCTTTAGGAGTCCTCCTCGGGTTAGCATCATTTAAAGAACGAGGGACAACACGACGTAAAAAAAACCAAAAAAAAAAGCAGGAGCCTGCCGAAGATGAGGCCATTACAGCTCGCCTTTTGGTGTCCTCCTCGGTTTAACTTCATTTAAAGAACGAGGGTAAGCACGACGTAAAAAAAATTGAAAAAAAAACAGGAGGAGCCTGCCGAAAATGAGGCCATTACGGCTCGCCTTTACGTGTCCTCCTCGGGATAGCGTCATTTAAAGAACGAGAGTCATCACGACGTAAAAAAAACTGGAAAAAAAAATCGGAGGAGCCTGCCGAAGATGAGGCCATTACGGCTCGCCTTTAGGTGTCCTCCTCGGGATAGCGTCATTTAAACAAAGAGGGTCAGCACGTAGTAAAAAAAAAAAACCGGTGGAGCCTGCCGAAGATGAAGCCATTACGGCTCGCCTTTAGGTATCCTCCTCGGCATAGCGTCATCTAAAAAATAAGGGTCAGCACGATGTAAAAAAAGAAACCGGAAAAAAAATCGGAGGAGCCTGTCGAAGATGAGGCCATTACGGCTCGCCTTTAGGTGTCCTCCTCGAGATAGCGTCATTTAAAGAACGAGGGTTACCACGCGTAAAAAAAGGGAAAAAACCGGAGGAGCCTGCCGAAGATGAGGCCATTACGGCTCGCCTTTAGGTGTCCTCCTCGGGATAGTGTCATTTAAAGAACGATGGTCAGCACGACGTAAAAAAAAACCAAAAAAAATCGGAGGAGCCAGCCGAATTTGAGGTCATTACGGCTCGCCTTTAGGTGTCCTCCTCAGGATAGCGTCATTTAAAAAAGGAGGGTCAGCACGTAGTAAAAAAAAAACCGGAGGAGCATGCCGAAGTTGAGGCCATTACGGCTCGCCTTTAGGTGTCCTCCTTGAGATAGCATCATTTAAAAAACGATTGTCAGCACGACGTAAAGAAAAATCTGAGGAGCATGTTACGTCTCGCCTTTAGGAGTCCTCCTCGGGTTAGCGTCATTTAAAGAACGACGGACAACACGACGTAAAAAAGACCAGAAAAAAAAAAGGAGGGGTCTGCCGAAGATGAGGCCATTACGGCTCGCCTTTAGGTGTCCAACTCGGCATAGCGTCATTTAAAGAACGAGGATCAGCACGTAGTAAAAAAAAACCGGAGGAGTCTGCCGAAGATGAGGCCATTACGGCTTGCCTTTAGGTGTCCTCTTCGGTTTAGCGTTATTTAAAGAACGAGGGTAAGCACGACGTAAAAAAAACGGAAAAAAAAAACAGGAGGAGCCTGCCAAGGAAGAGGCCATTACGGCTCGCCTTTAGGTGTCCTCCTCGGAAAAGAGTCATTTAAAGAACGAGAGTCATCACGACGTAAAAAAAAACCGGAAAAAAAATCGGTGGAGCCTGCCGAAGATGAGGCCATTACGGCTCGCCTTTAGGTGTCCTCCTCGGGATAGCGTCATTTAAACAACGAGGGTCAGCACGTAGTATAGAAAACCCGGCGGAGCCTGCCGAAGATGAGGCCATTTCGGCTCGCCTTTAGGTGTCCTCCTCGAGATAGCGTCATTTAAAGAACGAGAGTCAGCACGACGTAAAAAAACCGGAAAAAAAATAGAGGAGCCTGCCGAAGATGAGGCCATTACGGCTCGCCTTTTGGTGTCCTCCTCGGTTTAACGTCATTTAAAGAACAAGGGTAAGCACGACGTAAAAAAAAATCGAAAAAAAAAACAGGAGGAGCCTGCCGAAAATGAGGCCATTACGGCTCGCCTTTACGTGTCCTCCTCGGGATAACGTCATTTAAAGAACGAGAGTCATCACGACGTAAAAAAAAACCGGAAAAAAAATCGGAGGAGCCTGCCGAAGATGAGGCCATTACGGCTCGCCTTTAGGTGTCCTCCTCGGGATAGCATCATTTAAACAACGAGGGTCAGCACGTAGTAAAAAAAAAAAACCGGAGGAGCCTGCCGAAGATGAGGCCATTACGGCTCGCCTTTAGGTGTCCTCCTTGATATAGCGTCATTTAAAGAATGAGAGTCAGCACGACATAAAAAAAAACCGGAAAAAAAAAGGAGGAGCCTGCCGAAGATGAGGCCATTACGGCTCGCCTTTAGGTGTCCTCCTCGGCATAGCGTCATCTAAAAAATAAGGGTCAGCACGATGTAAAAAAAGAAACCGAAAAAAAAAATCGGAGGAGCCTGTCGAAGATGAGGTCATTACGGCTCGCCTTTAGGTGTCCTCCTCGAGATAGCGTCATTTAAAGAACGAGGGTTAGCACGACGTAAAAAAAGGGAAAAAACCGGAGGAGCCTGCCGAAGATGAGGCCATTACGGCTCGCCTTTAGGTGTCTTCCTCGGGATACTGTCATTTAAAGAACGATGGTCAGCACGACGTAAAAAAAACCAAAAAAATCGGAGGAGCCTGCCGAATTTGAGGTCATTACGGCTCGCCTTTAGGTGTCCTCCTCGGGATAGCGTCATTTAAAGAAGGAGGGTCAGCACGTAGTAAAAAAAAACCGGAGGAGCATGCTGAAGTTGAGGCCATTACGGCTCGCCTTTAGGTGTCCTCCTCGAGATAGCATCATTTAAAAAACGATTGTCAGCAGGACGTAAAGAAAAATCTGAGGAGCATGCCGAAGATAAGGCCATTACGGCTCGCCTTTAGGAGTCCTCCTCGGGTTAGCGTCATTTAAAGAACGAGGGACAACACGACGTAAAAAAAACCAGAAAAAAAAGGAGGAGCCTGCCGAAGATGAAGCCATTACGGCTCTCCTTTAGGTGTCCTCCTCAGCATAGCATCATTTAAAGAACGAGGGTCAGCACGACGTAAAAAAAACCGGAAAAAAAATCAGAGGAGCCTGCCGAAGATGAGGCCATCACAGCTCGCCTTTAGGTGTCCTCCTCGGCATAGCGTCATTTAAAGAACGAGGGTCAGCACGTAGTAAAAAAAACCAGAGGAGTCTGCCGAAGATGAGGCCATTACAGCTCGCCTTTAGGTGTCCTCCTCAGCATAGCGTCATTTAAAGAACGACGGTCAGCACAATGTAAAAAAAGAAACAGGAAAAAAAACCGGAGGAGCCTGCGAAGATGAAGCCATTATGGCTCGCATTTAGGTGTCCTCCTCGGGATAGCGTCATTTAAAGAACGAGGGTCAGCACGACGTAAAAAAAAAAACCGGAAAAAACCGGAGGAGCCTGCCGTTTCTAGTGTTTTTTAGGATTTTCAAGGGTTTTCTAGAGTTTTTGGAGTTTTTTATGGTTTTTTACGGTTTTTAAGGTTTTCTAGAGTTTTTAGTGTTTACTAGGAGTTTTTTATGAATTTCTAGGATTTTTTAGTTTTTCTAAGGTTTTGTAGCATTTACTAGGGTTTTAAGGGTTTTTACAGTTTTTTAGAGTTTTCTAGAATTTTTTACGGTTTTTTAGGATTTTCTAGTGTTTTTATGTTTTTTTTAGGGTTGTTTTAGCATTTTCTTGGGTTTTCTATAGTTTTTTAGGGTTTTTAGGATCTTTTTTAGGTTTTTCTAGGGTTTTTAGGTTTTTTAGGGTTTTCTAGGGTTTTTAGTGTTTTCTAGAAGTTTTAGGATTTTTTAAAGTTTTTAGGGTTTTTTAGGGTTTTCTATTGTTTTTTTAGGGTTTTCTATTGTTTTTTCTAGGGTTTTTACAGTTTTTTAAGGTTTTAAGTATTTTTTAGGGTTTTTTAGATTTTTTTAGGGTTTTCTAGGGTATTTAGGATTTTTCTAGGGATTTTAGGATTTTTTAGGGTTTTCTATGTTTTTTGGTGATTTCTAGGGTTTTTAGCATTTTTAGGGTTTTTAGAGTTTTCTAGAGTTTTTAGGGTTTTTTAGGGTTTTTAGGATTTTTTAGGTTTTTCAGGGTTTTCTATGATTCTTCGGGTGTTTTTGGATTTTCTAAGGTTTTCTAGGGTTTCTTACGGGGTTTTTTACGGTTTTCTAGAATTTTAAGAGTTTTTTAGGGTTTTCTAGAGTTTTTTAGTATTTTCTAGGATTTTTAGCGTTTTTTAGGGTTTTTTATGAATTTTTAAGGTTTTTTTAGGTTTTCTAGGGTTTCGTAGCATTTTCTAAGGTTTTGTAGTTTCTTTAGTGTTTTCTAGGGTTTTTAGGGTTTTCTAGGGTTTTTTAATGTTTTTAGATTTTTTTAGAGTTTTCTAGGATTTTTTAGGATTTTCTATATTTGTTAGGGTTTTTTAGGGTTTCCTAGAGTTTTTAGGATTTTTAGGGTTTTCTAGAAGTTTTTTAGGTATTTTAGGATTTTCTGTAAGACCCCAAGATTTTAAAAATTAATTTAATAAAATAAAATTTAATTTTATTATTATTATTATTATTATTATTATTATTATTATTAAAGTTTAAAAGAAAAAAAAAGTTAAACGTAGATATTTATATGCCTGCATATATATAAGGACACATGCACCTTAGTCATCATATAATTCCATTTCCTTTTCTTTACTTTACCGAAAAACCAAAAGGAAAAAGAAAAAGAAGGAAACGTGGACTAGGTGCATGAATATATATATGTGTAACTTGACACCTAATGAATCTTTTATATCCACAAGTCACCATTAGCCTTAACTATCTTCATTTTCTTTCACTCAACACCGAACATAAACCCAAAGAAAAGAAAAAGAAAGGCCGAGAGAGAATGTGATGCCTCCATGGAAACCATGAGTTTCCGATTCTAATTTCTTGCGATCTGTAACTCCAATAAAAAATCTAATCCGGTAAAAGTGTTCGTATCTTCCTCCTTTACGTGTTGGCGTTACTTTTGTCCGGTGGAAGTCGACGGTGACGTAGCTCTCCTACCCCTTGAGCTTGGCCAACTGGAGTTCTACGAGATACGGAAGATTCTGGACGTTTTTCCTTTCAGTAGCTCGGTCAAAAAGTTTCTCCAGAATTTCGAGTATTTCGATTACGTACGAAGGTAGGGGATTTATTTTTAAAGATAAACGTTTTTAATTTAGAATGCCTACAAAATTAATTGAATAATTGCAAATATATCTATATATATTAATAATAGTAACGTTATTGAGTATGGATTATTGCTGTCATTGTGACTGTTTTCTTATTGTTAAGAATTTCGCTGATTTGAGAATTGTTGAGAAAAAGGCTGGTGAATTGTTGAGGAATAGGGAACCCGTAAGGGTGGTTTAGACCGAATTTTAGAGAAAATGCCGCCGAACTTTTATAAAATCTGAGGTTTTATTTGAAAAGTTATTTTAAAAGATTTGGTTTTGGAAAATTAAATTATTTAAAATATATTTAGTTAAGAAAAGATTTACTCTATTTTAAAGTTTGATTTATTAAGGAAAATATAAAGTTTTAAACCCAATCTTTTAAGGAGAAATTTTGTTTTAAGTAAAGATTTGAGCTCGGTTTACTAAGAAAAGGAATCTCTGCCACAGGAGAGCAGATGTGACATTGTTTGGGCCTTAGTGCCAAATGTAAAGTGGGGACGCCCACACACTGAGAACTGTTTTCCAGATGTACGCTTATTGATTTGGAAAGTCACACTGATGCGGCCTAGCCGTACGACTTAAAGTCACACTGATGCGGCCTGGCCGTACGACTTATAAGCACACTGATGCATCGGGAAAACCATATCTGGGACTTGTGCCTGGGTAATGTCGGGAGCGGCTAGGTAACCGACACATGAGCTCATGGCCTGCGTTAGGGATAGACATGCATCATGTTGTTTGCACATTCGCATTTGATTGCGCTTGCTTGTCTTATTACTTTGTGATTGTATTGTTTGTCTTGTTGTGACTTGCTTGTATATTGAATTGAATTTCTTGCTTGCACTACTTGTTTGTGAGTGTATTAAAGTGATTACGAGTTGACATTTGACTGAGGATTAACTATGTGGCTGAGAGACAGACAATGTGACTAGTTTTACATTTAAAATTTGATTTGAGTTTAGAGTTTTTTTTTTAAAAGAGGTAATTTGTTAGCTAAAGTAGAACAAGAGTATTTTCAAAGGGTTCGATAAAAATAAAGTTTTATTGAGAAAAGTTAATTATTTGCATTTTATTCCATTACTTTTACGGCATTCCTATTTTCCTACTGAGAACGTGTAGTTTGTTCTCACCCCAAATCTTCCACCCTTTCAGTGACACATGTTTGGAGATTCAGTAAGAAGTCGCAGACGATTAGTAGATTTACTTGTGAATCCTGTTATTTTTATAGAGTTCCCTCGCCCTTGTTGCTTCAGGGTTTTTATTTTTATCCAGAGGGATAGGTATTGTATGTGAGTTTACATTGAATCTAATTGTATAGCATCTATTATTATTAATAATTATGTGATTATTATTATTTGAAGATCTTTTGTTATGTGATTTTAAGTACTGAAATATATTTTCTGAAATTTTCTTAAAAACGGAAACGCGATATCGACGTAAAAGCTCAATAGTAAATTTATAATAAAGGAAATCAGGTCCGTAACGCCTTACTTTTGGTACGATCATGACGTGCTAAAAGTTAGGGTGTTACATTATGGTATCAGAGCAGTTCGTTCCCGTTAGAGCCTTGGGAATGGACTGACAATGCTTTACTGCATACTCTGAGTGTCTGTCATGCAGTAAGACTTGTCCCACTAACAAGAGTTTGAGTTTCAAATGTATGATTGTCTATTGATTAATTCTGTTAGTCAACTGTTACATCTTTCATGGTATTAGGTCTGGCCAACTTAATACTAATGATTCATGTATATGGAAACACTAATGGATTATCATAGACGAGATAGAAGTAATAGGTAACATGAATCATGGGGTTTGAGAACGTTAGAAGTAAAGTTTTAGAAAAACGTATACTCCTTATTCGTGCTAAAGTAGTTTAAAGACATCTCTTTCTTGCTTGCTTGCAGAGAAATTTTGTTTCGAACTTCTTTCTTGAGATATGTTTTGAATAACTCCCGACCATATCTTGTCATTTATAAGATATGATTTCCTTCACATGAACTGGACATGCCAAATCTTTTTCTTTCTTTTTTTGACGTTTTGAAAATGAAGTTGATGCAAACCTTTTCTATCTTATATCAATTTTCGAGGACGAAAATTTTTATAAGTAGGGTAGGATGTAAGACCCAAGTTTTCAAAAATTAATTTAATAAAATAAAATTTAATTTAGTTATTATTATTATTATTATTATTATTATTATTATTATTATTAAAAGAAAAAAAAAGTTAAACGTAGATATTTATATGCCTGCATATATATAAGGACACATGCACCTTAGTCATCATATAATTCCATTTCCTTTTCTTTACTTTACCGAAAAACCAAAAGGAAAAAGAAAAAGAAGGAAACGTGGACTAGGTGCATGAATATATATATGTGTAACTTGACACCTAATGAATCTTTTAAATCCACAAGTCACCATTAGCCTTAACTATCTTCATTTTCTTTCACTCAACACCGAACATAAACCCAAAGAAAAGAAAAAGAAAGGCCGAGAGAGAATGTGATGCTCCATGGAAACCGTGAGTTTTCGATTCTAATTTCTTGCGATCTGTAACTCTAATAAAAAATCTAATCCGGTAAAAGTGTTCGTATCTTCCTCCTTTACGTGTTGGCGTTACTTTTGTCCGGTGAAAGTCGACGGTGACGTAGCTCTCCTACCCCTTGAGCTTGGCCAACTGGAGTTCTACGAGGCACGGAAGATTCCGGACGTTTTTTCTTTCAGTAGCTCGGTCAGAAAGTTTCTCCGGAATTTCGAGTATTTCGATTACGTACGAAGGTAGGGGATTTATTTTTAAAGATAAACGTTTTTAATTTAGAATGCCTACAAAATTAATTGAATAATTGCGAATATATCTATATATATTAATAATAGTAATGTTATTGAGTATGGATTATTGCTGTGATTGTGACTGTTTTTTCATTGTTAAGAATTTCGCTGATTTGAGACTTGTTGAGAAAAAAGCTGGTGAATTGTTGAGGAATAGGGAACCCGTAAGGGTGGTTTAGACCGAATTTTAGAGAAAATACCGCCGAACTTTTATAAAATCTGTGGTTTTATTTGAAAAGTTATTTTAAAAGATTTGGTTTTGGAAAATTAAATTATTTAAAATATATTTAGTTAAGGAAAGATTTACTCTATTTTAAAGTTTGATTTATTAAGGAAAATATAAAGTTTTAAACCCAATCTTTTAAGGAGAAATTTTGTTTTAAGTAAAGATTTGAGCTCGGTTTACTAAGAAAAGGAATCTCTGCCACAAGAGAGCAGAGAACAAGGATTTAAAGAATATATTAATTAATGAAGTGTCTGCCACAGGAGAGCAGATGTGACATTGTTTGGGCCTTAGTGCCAAATGTAAAGTGGGGATGCCCACACACTGAGAACTGTTTTCCAGATGTACGCTTATTGATTTGGAAAGTCACACTGATGCGGCCTAGCCGTACGACTTAAAGTCACACTGATGCGGCCTGGCCGTACGACTTATAAGCACACTGATGCATCGGGAAAACCATATCTGGGACTTGTGCCTGGGTAATGTCGGGAGCGGGTAGGTAACCGACACATGAGCTCATGGCCTGCGTTAGGGATAGACATGCATCATGTTGTTTGCACATTCGTATTTGATTGCGCTTGCTTGTCTTATTACTTTGTGATTGTATTGTTTGTCTTGTTGTGACTTGCTTGTATATTGAATTGAATTTCTTGCTTGCACTACTTGTTTGTGAGTGTATTAAAGTGATTACGAGTTGACATTTGACTGAGGATTAACTATGTGGCTGAGAGACAGACAATGTGACTAGTTTTACATTTAAAATTTGATTTGAGTTTAGAGTTTTTTTTAAAAAGAGGTAATTTGTTAGCTAAAGTAGAACAAGAGTATTTTCAAAGGGTTCGATAAAAATAAAGTTTTATTCAGAAAAGTTAATTATTTGTATTTTATTCCATTACTTTTACGGCATTCCTATTTCCCTACTGAGAACGTGTGGTTTGTTCTCACCCCAAATCTTCCACCCTTTCAGTGACACAGGTTCGGAGATTCAGTAAGAAGTTGCAGACGATTAGTAGATTTACTTGTGAATCCTGTTATTTTTATAGAGTTTCCTCGCCCTTGTTGCTTCAGGGTTTTTATTTTTATCCAGAGGGATAGGTATTGTATGTGAGTTTACATTGAATCTAATTGTATAGCATCTATTATTATTAATAATTATGTGATTATTATTATTTGAAGATCTTTTGTTGTGTGATTTTAAGTACTAAAATCTATTTTCTGAAATTTTCTTAAAAATGGAAACGCGATATCGACGTAAAGGCTCAATAGTAAATTTATAATAAAGGAAATCAGGTCCGTAATGCCTTACTTTTGGTACGATCATGACGTGCTAAAAGTTAGGGTGTTACATTTTCCATGATTCTGAAGGTTTTTTAGGGTTTTCTAAGGTTTTCTAGAGTTTTTTACGGTTTTCTAGGGTTTTCTAGAGTTTTAAGAGTTTTTTAGGGTTTTCTAGGGTTTTTAGAATTTTTTATAGTTTTCTAGGGCTTTTTAGTTTTTTAGGGTTTAGGTTTTTCTTGGGTTTTTAGTGTTTTTTAGAGTTTTTTATGGTTTTTTAGGGTTTGGTTTTTAGGATTTTCTACAGTTTTTTAAGGGTTTTTAGTTTTTTAGGGTTTTAGGTTTTTCTTAGGTTTTTAGTGTTTTTTATAGTTTTCTATGCTTTTTAGGATTTTTTAGGATTTTCTAAGGTTTCCTAGGGTTTTTTAGGGTTTTCTAGGGTTTTTAGGATTTTTTTAGGGTTTTCTAGTGTTTTTTAGGTTTTTAGGATTTTTTTAGAGTTTTCTACTTTTTTTAGTATTTTTTAGGATTTTTAGGGTAGTTTTTAGGGTTTTTTAAGATTTAAAGGGTTTTTTAGGGTTTTCTAGGGATTTTTAGGATTTTCTAAGGTTTTAATGGTTTTTAGGGTTTTCTAGGGTTTTTTGGGTTTTTTGGGTTTTCTAGGATTTTCTAGGGTTTTTAGGATTTTTTTAGGGTTTTTCGGATTTTTTTTAGGTTTTTTAGGGTTTTCTATGATTCTTAGTGTTTTTTAGGGTTTTCTAGGGTTTTTGGGGTTTTCTAGGATTTTCTAGAGTTTTTAGAGTTTCTTAGGGTTTTCTAAGGTTTTTTAGGATTTTCTAGGGTTTTTAGCATTTTCTAGGGTTTTTAGGGATTGTTAGGATTTTTTAAGTTTTCTAGGTTTTGTAGCATTTTCTAAGGTTTTGTAGTTTTTTTAGTGTTTTCTAGGGTTTTTAGGGTTTTTTACGGTTTTCTAGGGTTTTTTAAGGTTTTTAGGGTTTTCTAGGTTTTCTAGGGTTTTTTAGGGTTTTCTATGGTTGTTAGGGTTTTTTAGGGTTTTCTAGGGATTTTAGGGTATTTTAGGAGTTTCAAGGATTTTCTAGAATCTTTAGATTTTTTTAGGATTTTCTAGGGTTTTTAGGATTTTTTAGGTTTTTTTAACCCTACAAAACCCTAGAAAATGCAAAAAAACCTTAAAATCCCTAAAAAATCCTAGAAATCCCTAAAAAACCCCTAGTAAACACTAAACACTAAAAACCCTAGAAAACCCTAGAAACCTTAAAAACCCTAAAAATCCTATAAAACCCTAGAAAACCCTAAAAACCCTAGAAAATGCAAAAAACCCTAAAAACCCTAGAAAACACTAAAAAACCCTACAAAACCCTAGAAAATGATAAAAAAATCCTAAAAAACCTAAAAAACTTTAGAAATCCCTAAAAAGCCCTAGAAAACTCTAAAAACCCTAGAAATCCCTAAAAAATCCCTAGTAAACACTAAAAACCCTAGAAATCCCTAAAAAATCATAGAAAACCCTATCAACCCTAGAAACCCTAGAAAATCCTAAAAAACCTAGAAAACCCTAGAAACCCCAGAAAATCCTAAAAACCCTAAAAATCCTAAAAACCCTAAAAATCCCAGAAAACTCTAAAAATTCTAGAAAACACTAAAACACACTACAAAACCCTAAAAAATGCTAAAAAACCTAAAAAATCTAAAAAAAACTTTAGAAATCCAGAAAAAGCCCTAGAAAACCCTAAAAACCCCAGAAAATCCTAAAAAACTCAAACCCTAGAAAATCCTAAAAAACCCTAAAAACTCTAGAAAACTCAAAAAACCTCTATGGTTTTGTGGTTTTCATAGGGATTTTTTGTGTTTTCTAGGGTTTTTTCGGATTTTCTAGGGTTTTTAGGGTTTTCTAGGGTTTTCTATGGTTGTTAGGGTTTTTTAGGGTTTTTTAGGGTTTTCTAGGGTTTATAGGGTTTTTTAGTGTTTTCTAGGGTTTTTAGGGTGTTCTAAAATTTTTAGGATTTTTTAAGATTTTCTTGTGTTTATATATTTTTTTTAGGTTTTTTAGCATTTTTTAGGGTTTTCTAGGGTTTTTTTGGGTTTTTAGGATTTTTATTAGGTTTTTCTAGGGTTTTTAGGTTTTTCAGGGTTTCTTAGTGTTTTCTAGGGTTTTTAGTGTTTTGTAGAAGTTTTAGGGTTTTTTAAAGTTTTTACGTTTTTTTAGGGTTTTCTAGGGTTTTTTTAGGGTTTTTTAGGTTTTTCTAGGGTTTTTTTAGGGTGTTTTAGGATTTTCTGGAATTTTTTAGGGTTTTTCTAGGGTTTTTAGGATTTTTCTACGGATTTTAGGATTTTTTAGGGTTTTCTAGGTTTTTTTGGATTTTTTTTAGTGATTTCTAGGGTTTTTAGTGTTTTTTAGGGTTTTTTAGGGTTTTCTAGGGTTTTTATGATTTTTTAGGTTTTTTAGAGTTTTCTATGATTCTTCGGATTTTTTTGGGCTTTCTAAGGTTTTCTAGGGTTTCTTACGGGGTTTTTTGGGGTTTTTTAGGGTTTTCTAGAGTTTTAAGAGTTTTTTAGGGTTTTCTAGGATTTTTTAGTATTTTCTAGGATTTTTAGCGTTTTTTAGGGTTTTTATGGATTTCTAGAATTTTTTAGGTTTTCTAGGGTTTCGTAGCGTTTTCTAAGGTTTTGTAGTTTCTTTAGTGTTTTCTAGGGTTTTTAGGGTTTTCTAGGGTTTTTAAGGTTTTTAGGGTTTTTTAGGGTTCTCTAGGGTTTTTTTAGAATTTTATGCTGTTGGCTTGGGAAGGTAACATAGGAACCCTTGAGTCACTAATCTCCAAGTAATTGACGATTGGGAGCCATTAAAGCTAGATCTCACTAATTGATTTGGTGGAGAACTAGGACTTATGGACTTGGATTGATATAGCTCACTTGACTTTCCTTTACTACTAGTTACAGGATGACTTAGTGGGATTGATCCTTGCCAATTCTCATGTTGTGGTTAGTGATAGGGATAGAGATCCTTGACCACCAACCCTTGCCAAGACCTTTTTAGCCATTAGTTTACTTCCTTGCCATTTATCTTTCATGTCTCTTATCAAAAACCCCAGAACATAACTCATAACCAATAATAAGAACACTTTATTGCAATTCCTAGGGAGAATGACCCGAGGTTCAATACTTCAATTTACAGATTTTAGGGGTTTGTTACTTGTGACAAACAAATATTTATATGAAAGGATTATTGTTAGTTTAGAAACTATACTTTAAACCGAGACTTCATTTGTGAATTCTAAACTGTCAAAAGTCCTCTCGTCAAAATGGCGCCGTTGCCGGGAAATTGCAATGGTGTTATGTTATTGGTTATTGTACATATGTGAATATTGTGAATAGTTTGCTTGTTTGATTTAGTAGCTAGATTTTATTTGTGCCTTCTATTTTTGTCTTTGCTATCATGAATTCTCACCCTCTTGGCTATGAGTTTGGTTCTAATTGTGTTGTAGGAAATGTGAGCTTCAATGACCACATGTATCAAGGATGGAACCAACAAAGATGGGAGGAGCCTCAAGGAATTGATCACTCCTATTGGCAACAACCTCCGAATACTTATAGGTATAATCACCATCCTAATACATGTCAATTCAATGGCTATGGTGAATATTCTTGTGACAATCAACAACCACCATCATATGCCTATGAATCTTGTCCTCAAGATGAACCTCAACCATACTCACAAGCCTTTCCATACCAAACATCTTTCTATGATCCATATCCATCATATGACCAATCACCCATGCCATTTCCTTGTGACCGTTATGAGCAAGAACCTTTGAAACCACCACAACCCTTTCATGACTACTATGAAGAACCACCTCAATACTCACCATCTCCATACCCCTACCAAGAAGAACCACCTTCCTACTATTAACCCTTTCTCCAAAATAATGAACCCTCTTATCCACCCCAAGCCCCAATAGATGATTCTCTTACCTTACTACTTCAAGGACAAGCGGATATGCAAAGGAACACCCTAGAGTTTGTGAATAACTTAACCAAGGTATTGCATACTTTAGCCTACCAATGCTTGAATACTCAAGGTGCTTTCGTGGCCACATATGAAAAAGCAAAAGAAGAGCAAAGTATGAATGAGAAATTAGAAAATCCAGTGGAGAAGAAGGAAGAGTCGAATTTTGTGTTGGAACAATTGGAAAAGCCTATGGTTATTGAAAAAAAGGAAGAAGTGGTTGAGGATTTTAGAGATGTTGAGAGTCCATGGGAATGTAGCATCATGGAGCACTCCTCCAAGAAGCTTGATATTGATGTTGAGGAGGGTGCGCAACCTCCAAGGCATATCATAGTTGAAGACTTGGAAGAGGTTTATCAAGAGATGGATTCCATCATGGAGGAATTTCTATCTACAATTGAATCCTCTCCCATTAGACATAAAGTCGAAATTATAGAAGAATTTGCACAACCTCCCATACCCTTGGTGAGTAATAAAGAAGAGAGTGAATCAGAAGAAAGCTACCAAGGGAAAAAGGTTGAAATAAAAAAAGCTTGCGAAGAGGTGTAAACAACTAAAGAAGAGCCTAAAGAAGTATACCTTGCATTGTCTAAGTGTGGGGAGGTCTCCCTCCCCAAGTCACCATCCAACATAACATTCAAGTGGGTAAAATTCTTATCCCTAAGCTTTACTTTCTCACTTGAATATGGTTTAATTGAAAATGATGGTCAACTTAGAGCTCTTTGTGGAGTTAAGAGTAGGAAAGAGTTGTGTAGTGGTTGGAAACATCATTCTAAGCTCATAACGATTGCATGCTCAAAGTTTAAAAGGAATGGTTGGTGTGGAATAGGATTGCATAGGTCTAAAAGAATGTTTGGTTGCCTAAATGAGAATTCACAAACCTTATCACCCAAATCTAACGATGGTAATCAACAACAAGATGGGTGCAAGAAAAAGGTTTGGGACCCCGGAATTCAATTTTACAACCAACACTCTTGGGGTCTTTTTACTTGCTCGAGCTTACTTGAAAGCTTTATGCACCTAATTTGGGATCCCAGTGGTCATTGGAGATGTAAACAATGGTGGGGATTCAAAGATGAATTCAAGCATAAGCCACCATAGCAAGTACCCCACCCAATGTCTAACTTAACGAATTAAACTAAAGTGCTAGGTGGGAGACACCCCACCATGGTAAACTCTTTTCACTCTCTTGTAGTCTTGATTAATACGTGAATTGAGTTACCATTGTAGATAGTTTTCTTTCCATATATTTGTTTCAATAAACTGGCTATAGGTTGCTTGTGGAGCAAACTCTTTTTCTTGTATTTGAAGATTTTCAAAAAGCCAAAAAGATTTTTATCATTTTGTAATTTTCTAGCTAATTTTGAGTTGTAGGTAGTGTTAGGAGGACTTTGAGCTATTTTTGCTATTTCGACAAAAAAAGGGGTCAAGGACGCGTACGCACGCTGTGCGCGCGCTCGTCCATACGCGGATACAGGCCCATACATTTTCCAGAGAGTTGGGCCACTCTCGCGCCAACACTAGGCTAATGGCATAACCTCATGCACGCGTATGCGTAATGCGCGCATACGCGTCGATATCCTTAATCGCTCAAAGCGCGCGTGTAACGACCCAATTTTCAGTATGCCTAGGACATACTAGAAACTGAGTGCTACCAATTTGTCATCCTAATTATTATCTATTATTTATTATATGAGCCTGATTCGTTGTTAGAAGCGTAGTTAGTTAGTGAGGTACTTTTTTTTTAAAAATATTTGGATTAATAAACAGAATCATTTATAATCAATTCACAAATAATAACAGATAAAACAGTTATAAACAACCACACATAAATGCATCACAAGTAGTTGACAACATTCGGTGATTCAGCCTTTTTTAGAATATAGACTGTTAGTTAGAACACCCCTATATATAGCTAAATAATATCTATATACTATATATACATACAACATCCCAGGTCCTCACCTGTTCAAGAGGACCCTAAGCTGGAACCTAGGCTAGCCTAGACTCTAAACTCACCTGGTCCCTCTAAACTACTAAAGCGAGGGAAAGTACGTTCTAGGTCTTCAAAACTCAAGTCAGGTGGAACGTCACCAAAAGGTAGAACATCATCTGCTACTCCTCTGCACGATCAGACATTGTCATAGGACGTCTCTCTGGTACCTCATCAAGTAGCCACCCAACAGGAGTCTCGTACACAGGATTTAGGTTAAAGTTCACGTACAAATGGGGTGCAGACATTGGCTGGTCTCACAGTATATACATATAAACAGAGAACGGGATTCACCCTAGACTCAGAAGACTACCTAGAGCGGAATCCTTTTTGCAAACGGTCATTAGCGAACTACAGAAAGGAACTCTTGCTTCCATCTGAAGGGGGAAGGGAGAGAGAAGGGGTAACAACTGGGGAGTTCTTAGTAGGGTCGGGGTTATTAGTTAAGTTCATTAATTCTGTGTTGTTTAGCAGATAACTAGCAGAATAAAAAAGCAATAAATAGAAGATACAGATAAATAGAAAAGATAGAGAAAACAGATAGCAGAACACAAACAGAAGAATACAAGAAAATAACACAAACACAGACACAGAGAATAGAATACAAACAAAGAAAGCATACATTCATGCAACAATCATAATAGAGAAAATGCACAACCAAGTATGATGCATGTCTAGCCCTAGCGCAGGTAATGAACTGTCAGTTACATACCTGCTCCCGATGTTACCCGGAGTCCTCTGACCAGGTAAGGCTTCCCTGTTGGCAATGCCCCTCGCAAGAGTCCTTTGACTTGTGAGGCAAACCACTGCAAGAGTCTTTTGACTTGCATGGCGGAGCTAGTTAATTTATATCTGCCCAACACACTCACTGTAAGAGTCCTTTGACTTACAGGAGCATACACACACTCTCACTGTAAGAGTCCTTTGACTTACAGGAGTATACACACTCTCTCACTGTAAGAGTCCTTTGACTTACAGGAGTATATGCTAGTCGTGTATTCTCGATACCTCTGTAAGAGTCCTCTGACTTACAGAATAGCATTATAGCTAAGTATCCCAGGAAAGCACTCTCAGTGGTCGTACCACCATCTATCTAACTGCCTTCACGCAGCAGATCATCACATAATCATTCTCATTATCATCATTCATTATCATTCGCATTATTAATCATCACTTTCACATTCTTATGCAGTACCTCTTTCTTTCTCTGTTCAATCATACTATACAAACCTTACAGCTTTTACTTTTACAACATCGTAACTCAAACCATTTCTCTTTATCGCATTACTCTTTTCTCTTTGTCTTTTTACTCTGCTCTGATTACTCTTTTCTCTGTATCTCTTTACTTTTCTCTGGTTACTCTGTTCTCTATGTTTCTTTACTCTGCTTTGATTTCTCTTCATAACATATGTATTTAAAGCTTATGTAAATTTTGATATGAATAGTTAGCCTGTCCCAAGTATAGGTTCATTAATTCTATACTGAAACAGTTTAACTTTTCATATTATACCTAACCCTGGGTGCAACTCAAGAACTAACTATGTTGCTCCTAGTTCGTTTACTAATCTCTGTCTGTTTTCTTGTCATTAAAACTTTACAGACTTTTCTTTGGTGTTTATCTTTTCTTTAACTTTTTATCTTTAATTTATCTTTTCCTCACTAACATGTTATTACCACTCTCTAAGTGTTTTATGAAGGTAATTATGAGATTCTGCGCTTAAAGTTGTCTTTCTAAAGCTTTTACAGAAAACTGTCTTTTCCGCATTATTTTATTATTTTTATTAAAATATTATTTTTAAATAAATATTATTATTTAATATTTTATTATTATTTAATATTTTATTAATATATTTTCGAAAATTAACTTTACTTTAACCTTTAACCTTTAAAATTCACTTTTTACCACCCGTAACTTTTAATATTTCTACTTTAACCACCCTAACTTTCAGAAATTACAAAATAACCCCTCAAACACCAAAATAATTACAACCTTGCCCTTTTTAAGATCTAAAACGTGTTCTTCATTGTTCTTCACCACACTCAAGGTGTTCTTCATGTTCTTCATAAATTCTTCAGATTTTTTCTCTATTTTTACCCGTTTTTCAGTCTTTTCAGCAACCGATTTTTACCATAATTCATAATAAATTAGCAGCCACTAAAACCCCATCTTTTCTATATGATTTCAACACAAATTGAACCTCAATTTAAGCTTAGGGTTTTGTTTTTCCAGCTGCCCCAAGAACATGAACTTTAAAGCTTGAATTTCATCGAATTTCATCAAAATTTCACCAAATTTTCACCAAGAATCAATTATATATGCAACCAATTTTTAGCACAGCCAAATCATACAACATTCACACAACTCAAACACAAATAATCAAGATTAATTTCGTGACACCCTACCTGGTTTTGCTACTCCTAATTCAGTTAGACTTTCAGGTGGTCCTTTAGCACTTTTTCCTCCTAAATCACATCAAGAACAACTTTAAATCCAAAAATCCTCAACTAACCAAATCTCCCTCAGCACGTTAGGAGGTGATTTCTAACCTTAGACTTGCTGGAAAGTCACGTTTCTTGGCCCTCAAGTCAAGTTAAGCATGATTCCCAAGGAAGAACATCAAGAAAACACATGTTTAAGCATGTTTCCTTGAAAACCGAATTGAAAGGGGAAAGGAACAGCCATCTCACCTTATTTCCAGCCTTGATAACTTACATGGTTATGTAGAGGAAGAAGAGAGGATCATTTTGGTGAAATCGGAGTTTTGATTTGAGTTTTAGTTCAGAAGAAATCAAGCTTTGAAGATTAAGTGTTCAAGAAAGTTTCTCTCTTTTCTCTCTTGTTATTTTCGGCCAAAGGGAGTAAATGACCAGCCTTGGAGTGTCTTGGGGGTGTAAGGTGAGTTGTGATTGGTTGGCTTGGAGGTGGGTTAAAATAATATTAAAATATCTCAGGTGTATAACTACTGAAACTAGATGTATCGGAACACTTGTAAAAACATCTCTAAAAATTATTTTCTGAGCTACAAGCATAAATGACACTGGTAACATATTTATTATGAGAATAAAACATGTATAATGAGGCCTTAGCATTGCTAAAGTCATCAGAGAGTGCTGGTGCTAAGCTGCATCAGTAAACTGTGAACCCGGTTAAACCGATTTCCTGTTTTTAACTAAAACAGACCAGGTAACCTTATAATATCATTCAAGCATCTTCTAATACTAATATAATGATAATATTATACTATTATCTCTCTTGTCTCATGAGTCGAGTCTGGTTCGTCAAACTGAGACTATTTACGAAAACTACAATCAGAACTCCTAACCGATACGGTTCAAAAACTAGGTTCTTCGCGATTGCGTTGTCGGGCCTGTCTCAACTAAGGTCCTGAGTTAAAGATAATATAATGACAATGAGGATTGAGATGCTTGATGATACAGAAGAGGTGTTCCCGTTACTGATCTTTCGGAGAAATCCGTGTCTTCAGAAAAGATCTCGCGTACTCGAAAATTAAGGTTGTTACAGCGCGGACGCGCACATGCCACGTGCGCGCCAATGCGCTGACGCAGTTCCCAGGCCTATAACCCGAGAGTTGTGCAAACCCTGGGCCAACATTGTGCCACCAGCGCGACCACATTCACGCATACGCGTACCTGGCGCGTCCGCGCCCTCTCTGTCCCCTGCCATATCCACGCATGCGCACACCGTGCGCATCCGCGCTAGAAAAAAGAGTTTTTTTTCTCTTCTTCCATTTTCTTTTGTTTATTGCATTCGTATACTTCTATTCTTATCATTTCAATTTTGTTTTTATAGCCCGTTTTCATTTTATTTTCTAAGTTTTTCATTTTAATAATGGTGTTGAACTTTCCTACGCAATTGTTGAGAATCTCTTGCATTGTTTTGTTGCTTCGTGACTTGTTGCATTAATGGTCATATTTGTTCCACACACGAGATTAGTGCTTTAGTCCTTTCCTAACTCATTATTCTTTGTTCTTGTGCCTCATTATCATTGAGTTAAGATAGAACCAAATGTTCTCATGTTTATCACTAATCTTATTTGTGTCAATTCTTATTTGATCTTGATGCTCAATATGCTTTCATGCTTTGATTTTACTCTTGCATCAAGTATTAGTTGATATGTCCTTTGCCTATATTGCTTTCTCACTTACATGCGTAGCTAACATGTAGTGAGAACCCTATTTTTATTTGGCATTAACCCCTGCCTATGTTCTATTTCCTTTGATATCTTTGTTGTAGGCTTAATTCTTCTTTCCTTTTCTTTCCTTTTAGCTTGGCCACCAAGAAGGGAGAAAGGAAAAGCTTTTAAATGGGGCAACAAACAAGTCATTCGCACATTCTTTTGACGGAACTCATCAGTTGTAGTGCCCCGTCCTCATTGCTCTCCTTTGCATGCACCGAGGACGGTGCAATCTTCAAGTGTGGGGAGGTCGTCCGACCGATCTCCGTGGGTAACAATTTCTTTTTCAACACCAATGTTAGCTAGTTGTTGCATTGCATTATAAGTTGCATGTTAGTTAGAATTTCTACATATTTTACCACTTTCCTTTTACGTTAGGACTACTTAGTTAAGGCGATGATTTCTTTTCCAAGAAACTATTTTAGGGCACCTCAATTGATTTGAGTGAAAACTTTTCATAAAACTTGCTTGAATCATATATATATTATGGAACATGAGTTTTGAGCTAAGAACACAAGCAAGTGAGATTTGAGCCTAATTGCGTGGTTACATCTTATAACCACTTATTTTTCCTTCTTGTGTGCATTATTCTCTTTCTATGATTGTGATCTTTGATTTGTTTGATTCTTTATGTCCGTTATTTGGTGTATTCATGCATTTATATGATTGAGGCCATCATTTTACTTAGCTCACTTACCCAAATACCCTTACCTTTTATCTTCCATTGTTAGCCAATTTGAGCATACGATTAACCCACTTGTTCTTATTTTAGCACATTACAAGCCTTAAAGTGAAAAACAATAAATGTCCTTAATTTGGATCTTTGATTAGCTTAGGCTAGTAAGTGTGAGTATCATTCAAGTGTGGGGAAATTTGGGACATTGGGTGAATAAAAGGGTAGTTTTTGTTTTGTATTTCTATATTTGGGAATTGGGTGCATACTCATGTATTGATCAAATATATAGACCTTATGTATTGATATTCTTGTATATAGTTTGAAAGAAAGAAAGAAAAAAAATAAGAAAAATAAAAGAAAAAGAAAAAGAAACAAAAAGAAGAGCATGGAAAAGAAAAGAAAAGAAAAAAATAGAAAAAGAAAGAAATAAATAAAATAAAAGAAATAAAAAGGGGGACAAAATGCCCCAAAACAAAGCACAATAAGGATCAATGCTTATGTGTTGTGAAGAGAAAAGAAAATGCATGAGTATGTGAAAAAAGTGAGAAAAATGGGTAGTTAGGTTAGCTTTGAAATTGTATAGGATGTCATAGGTTAGGTGGGAAGTTTAAGCTTATCAAAGATTCAAATTTCAAGCTTACTTGACCAAATATGCATACTTACCTTGACCCTAGCCCCATTACAACCTAAAGAAAAGACCTCATGATACTTGTATGCATGCATGAAATAAATGTTGATTGTTAGAAGAAAAACAAATCTTGGAAAGCATGAAATAGAGGAGAATTGAGAGAATCAACCCTAAACACTTGAGCGAATAGAGTGCAAACATATTCGGTGAGGGTTTGATGCTCAATTACATGTTTTCACCTATAATCATCACTTTTCTTGCAAGTTTGTAAAAATACTTAATAACTCAATTCAATTGTGGATTAGACTTGCTAGTCATTAGCCCTTGTGCATATAGGCTTCTTGGGAATTGATTTATTTTGACCAAGCAATTGCATTCATGTAGATAGTTGCATATAGGTAGGGTGCATTTAGTTAGATTTCATTGAATAAATGTTGATATCTTTTGCTTTCTCTTGGTTTAAGCATGAGGACGTGCTTGGTTTAAGTGTGGGGAGGTTGATAAACCCCATTTGTAGGGTTTATCTTGTGTTGAATTTATAGGGTTTTATCATCTTTTCCTCACATTTATTCAATGAAATTGCATGATTTTTGTTATTCTCCCTTAATTGTGCTTAAGAGTGAAAACGTGCTTTTTAGGTCTTAAAATAGCTAAATCTAATTCACTTTAATTCCATTAGATGCCTTGATATGTTTGTTTAGTGATTCAGATTTAGGAGGCAAAGATTGGATCAAGGGAATGGAGGAAAAGCATGTAAAAATGGAGAACTCATGAAGAAATGAAGGAATCGCAAAAGCTGTCAAGCCAACCTCTTCACACTTAATCGACAATAACTTGAGCTACAAAGATCCAAATGATGCAGTTCCAGTTGCATTGGAAAGCTAACATCCGGGGCTTCGAAATGATATAAGATTTTCCATAGTTGCACCGCGCATAAGGGCGTGCACATGCACAGTACGCGTACGCACCGATGGTTGCACATGCTTCACTTAATGCAACTCGTGGCCAGCGAATTCTAAGGCATTTTGGACCCAATCCAACTCATTTTGTGATGCTATTTAAGCCAAGGAATGAAGGGGAATTAACATACTTTTGATCATTAGTCATAGTTTAAATTTTAGAAGTAGTTAGTGTTAGTTTCTAGAGAGAGAAGCTCTCACTCCTCTCTAGAATTAGGATTTGGTTTTAGATCTAGATCTAGTTATTCTTCTCTCTTTTAATTTTCCTTTTTCTTCCCTAATTGCTTTCTTGTAGTTGTAGAATGCTTCTTCTCTTGTAATTCCTTTGTATTGTTAGTTGTAGTTTATGAACTTTCTTTTGTAGATCTACATTTTCTTCTTCAATGCAATTGGTAAGTTCTTTGTTGTTTCATAATTGTTTTGATTTTCTATTGTTAATCTCTTGCTTTTGTAGTTAGATCTCTCTTTAATTCTTACAATTCACTACTTTTATGTTGATGCACTTTTGTTCTTTCCTTTTCCTTTTAATGCAATTTATGTTTTCATGTTCCTTTTATTGTTCATTTAAATTGTTGTTGTTTAATTCCTTGCATATGAGTAGTGTAGATTTACTTTCCTTGCAATTTTACTATGCTTTCCTTTTATGCCTTGATAGTGTTTGATAAAATGCTTGGAAGGATTTTAGAGTAGAATTTTATGCTCTTGGCTTGGGAAGGTAACTTAGGAACCCTTGAGTCACTAATGTCCAAGTAATTGACGATTGGGAGCCATTAACATTAGATCTTAGTAATTGATTTGGTGGAGAACTAGGACTTATGGACTTGGATTGATATAGCTCACTTGACTTTCCTTTACTACAAGTTAGAGGATGACTTAGTGGGATTGATCCTTGCCAATTCTCATGTTGTGGTTAGTGATAGGGATAGAGATCCTTGACCACCAACCCCTGCCAAGACCTTTTTAGCCATTAGTTTACTTCCTTGCCATTTATCTTTCATGTCTCTTATCAAAAACCCCAAAACATAAGTCATAACCAATAACAAGAACACTAATTTATTGCAATTCCTAGGGAGAATGACCCGAGGTTCAATACTTCGGTTTATAGATTTTAGGGGTTTGTTACTTGTGACAAACAAATGTTTGTATGAAAAGATTATTGTTGGTTTAGAAACAATACTTTACAACGAGACTTCATTTGTGAATTCTAAACCGTCAAATGTCCTCTCGTCAAAATGGCGCCGTTGCCGGGGAATTGCAATGGTGTTATATTATTGGCTATTGTACATATGTGAATATTGTGAATAGTTTGCTTGTTTGATTTAGTAGCTAGATTTTATTTGTGCCTTCTATTTTTGTCTTTGCTATAATGAATTCTCACCCTCTTGGATAAGAGTTTGGTTCTAATTGTGTTGTAGTAAATGTGAGCTTCAATGACCACAGGTATCAAGGATGGAACCAACAAAGATAGGACGAGCCTCAAGGGATTGATCACTCCTATTGGCAACAACCTCTGGATACTTATAGGTATAATCACCATCCTAATACATGTCAATTCAATGGCTATGGTGAATATTCTTGTGACAATCAACAACCACCATCATATGCCTATGAATCTTGTCCTCAATGTGAACCTCAACCATACTCACAAGCCTTTCCATACCAAACATCTTCCTATGATCCATATCCATCATATGACCAATCACCCATGCCATTTCCTTGTGACCGTTATGAGCAAGAACCTTTGGAACCACCACAACCCTATCATGACTACTATGAAGAACCACCTCAATACTCACCATCTCCATACCCCTACCAAGAAGAACCACCTTCCTACTATGAACCCTTTCTCCAAAATAATGAACCCTCTTATCCACCCTAAGCCCCAATAGATGATTTTCTTACCTTGCTACTTCAAGGACAAGCGGATATGCAAAGGAACACCCTAGAGTTTGTGAATAACTTGACCAAGGTAGTGCATACTTTAGCCTACCAATGCTTGAATACTCAAGGTGCTTCCGTGGACACATATGAAAAAGCAAAAGAAGAGCAAAGTATGAAGGAGAAATTGGAAAATCTGGTGGAGAAGAAGGAAGAGTCGAATTTTGTGTTGGAATAATTGGAGAAGCCTATGGTTATTGAAAAAAAGGAAGAAGTGGTTGAGGATTTAGGAGATATTAAAAGTCCATGGGAATGTAGCATCATGGAGCACTCCTCCAAGAAGCTTGATATTGATGTTGAGGAGGGTGCACAACCTCCATGGCATATCATAGTTGAAGACTTGGAAGAGGTTTATCAAGAGATGGATTCAATCATGGAAGAATTTCTATCTACAATTGAATCCTCTCCCATTGAACATGAAGTCAAAATTATAGAAGAATGTGCACAACCTCCCATATCCTTGGTGAGTAATGAAGAAGAGAGTGAATCGGAAGAAAGCTACCAAGGGGAAAAGGTTGAAATCGAAAAAGCTTACGAAGAGGTGGAAACAACTAAAAAAGAGCCTAAAGAAGTAGACCTCGCATTGTCTAAGTGTAGGGAGGTCTCCCTCCCCAAGTCACCATCCAACACAACATTCAAGTGGGTAAAATTCTTATCCTTAAGCTTTGCTTTCTCACTTGAATATGGTTTAATTGAAAATGATGGTCAACATAGAGCTCTTTGTGGAGTTAAGAGTAGGAAAGAGTTGTGTAGTGGTTGGAAACATCATTCTAAGCTCATGATGGTTGCATGCTCAAAGTTCAAAAGCAATGGTTGGTGTGGAATTAAATTGCATGGGTCTAGGAGAATGTTTGATTGCCTAAATGAGAATTCACAAACCTTATCACCCGGATCTAACGATGGTAATCAACAATAAGATGGGTGCAAGAACAAGGTTTGGGACCCCAGAATTCAATTCTACAACCAACACTCTTGGGGTCTTGTTACTTGCTCGACCTTACTTGAAGGCCTTATGCGCCTAATTTGGGATCCCGGTAGTCATTGGAAATGCAAACAATGGTTGGGATTCAAGGTTGAATTCAAGTATAAGCCACCATAGCAAGGACCCCACCCAATGTCCAACTTAAAGACTTAAACTAAAAGTGCTAGGTGGGAGACACCCCACCATGGTAAACTCCTTCCACTCTCTTGTAGCCTTTATTAATAAGTGAATTGAGTTACCATTATAGATAGTTTTCTTTCCATATAATTGTTTCAATAAAGTGGCTTTAGGTTGCTTGTGGAGCAAACTCTTTTGCTTGTATTTGAAGATTTTCAAAAAGCCAAAAAGGTTTTTGTCATTTTGTATTTTTCTAGCTAATTTTGAGTTGTAGGTAGTGTTAGAAGGATTTTGAGCTATTTTTGCTATTTCCAAGAAAAAAAGGGGGTCAAGGACGCGTACGCACGCTGTGCGCGTGCGTGTCCATACGCGGATACAGGCCCATACATTTTCCAGAGAGTTGGGCCACTTTCGCGCCAACACTAGGCTAATGGCATAACCTCATGCACGCGTATGCACACTGCGTGCATATGTGTCGATATCCTTAATCGCGCAAAGCGCGCATACGCGCCATGCCGCTTGCGCGCCAATGCGCTGATGCAGTTCCCAAGCCTATAACCCGAGAGTTGCGCAGCGTGACCACATTCGCGCGTACACGCACCTGGCGCGTTCGCGTCCTCTCTGTCCCCTGCCATATCTGCGCCGGTTAAAAAAAAGTTTTTTTCTCCTCTTCCATTTTCTTGTTTATTGCATTCGTATACTTCTATTCTTATCATTTCAATTTTATTTTTATAGTCTGTTTTCATTTTATTTTATGAGTTTTTCATTTTAATAATGGTGTTGAACTTTCCTACTCAATTGTTGAGACTCTCTTGCATTGTTTTGTTGCTTCGTGACTTGTAGCATTAATGGTCATATTTTTTCCACACAAAAGATTAGTGCTTCAGTCCTATCCTAACTCATTATTCTTTGTTCTTGTGCCTCATTATCATTGAGTTAAGATGGAACCAAATGCTCTCATGCTTATCACTAATCTTGTTTGTGTCAATTCTTATTTGATCTTGATGCTCAATATGATTTCATGCTTTGATTTTACTCTTGCATCAAGTATTAGTTGATATGCCCTTTGCCTATATTGCTTTCTCACTTACGTGCGTAGCTAACATGTAGTGAGAACCCTACTTTTATTTGGCATTAGCCCCCGGCTATGTTCTATTTACTTTGATATCTTTGTTATAGGCTTAATTCTTCTTTCCTTTTCTTTCCTTTTAGCTTGGCCACTAAGAAAGGAGAACGGAAAAGCTTTTAAATGGGGCAACAAACAAGTCATCCGTACAATCTTTTGACGGAACTCATCAGTTGTAGTGCCCCGTCCACATTGCTCTCCTTTGCATGCACTGAGGACGGTGCAATCTTCAAGTGTAGGGAGGTCGTCCGACCGATCTCCATGGGTAACAATTTCTTTTTCAACACCAATGTTAGCTAGTTGTTGCATTGCATGATAGGTTGCGTGTTAATTAGAATTTGTACATATTTTACCACTTTCCTTTTACGTTAGGACTACTTGGTTAAGGTGATGATTTCTTTTCCAAGAAACTGTTTTAGGACACCTCAATTGATTTGAGTGAAGACTTTTCATAAAACTTGCTTGAATCATATATATATTGTGGAACATGATTTTGAGCTAAGAACACAAGCAAGTGAGATTTGAGCCTAATTGCGTGGTTACATCTTATAACCACTTATTTTTCCTTCTTGTGTGCATTATTCTCTTTCTATGATTGTGATCTTCGATTTGTTTGATTCTTTATGTCCATTATTTTGTGTATTCATGCATTTATATGATTGAGGCCATCATTTTACTTAGCTCACTTACCCAAATAGCCTTACCTTTTATCTTCCATTGTTAGCCAATTTGAGCCAACAATTTACCCACTTGTTCTTATTTTAGCACATTACAAGCCTTAAAGCAAAAATAAGAACAAGTGGTAGGATAAAGTATTCAAGCATTGGTAGGCTAAAGTATGCACTACCTTGGTCAAGTTAGTCACAAACTCTAGGGTGTTCCTTTCAATATCCGCTTGTCCTTGAAGTAGCAAGGTAAGAGAATCATCTATTGGGGCTTGGAGTGGATAAGAGGGTTCATTATTTTGGAGAAAGAGTTCATAGTAGGAAGGTGGTTCTTCTTGGTAGGTATGGAGATGGTGAGTATTGAGGTGGTTCTTCATAGTAGTCATGATAGGGTTGTGGTGGTTCCAAAGGTTCTTGCTCATAACGGTCACAAGAAAATGGCATGGGTGATTGGTTATATAATGGATATGGATCATAGGAAGATGTTTGGTATGGAAAGGCTTGTGAGTATGGTTAAGGTTCATGTTGAGGACAAGATTCATAGGCATATGATGGTGGTTGTTGATTGTCACATGAATATTCACCATAGCCATTGAATTGACATGTATTAGGATGGTGATTATACCTATAAGTATCCGGAGGTTGTTGCCAATAGGAGTGATCAATTCCTTGTGGCTCCTCCCATCTTTGTTGGTTCCATCTTTGATACATGTGGTCATTGAAGCTCACATTTCCTACAACACAATTAGAACCAAACTCATAGCCAAGAGGGTGAGAATTCATGATAGCAAAGACAAAAATAGAAGGCACAAATAAAATCTAGCTACTAAATCAAACAACCGAACTATTGACAATATTCACATATGTACAATAACCAATAACATAACACCATTGCAAATTCCCGGCAACGGCGCCATTTTGATGAGAAGGTTTCTTGATGGTTTAGAATTTCTCTAATGAAGTCTCGTTGTAAAGTATAGTTCTAAACCAATCAATAATTCTTTCATACAAAAATTTGTTTGTCACTAGTACAAACCCCTAAATTTATAAACCGAAGCATTGAACCTCGGGACGGTCTCCCTATGAATTGCAATGAAGGGTCTTGTTATTGGGTATGAGATATTTTGGGGTTTTTGGGATAAGGGACATGAAATATAAATGGCGATGAAAATAAACTAACAACTAAAAAGGCTCTTGGCAAGATATGAGAACTAGAAGTCCTATCCTAGTTATCCTCCTCCATTGTGACCACAAATTGTTCATTGCTACCACTTAGTTAACCTCTAACCATGAAGGAAAGTCAAGTGGATGAATCAACTTGATTCCACAAGTCCTAGCCAACTCCGAAGGGAAAGACTAGCGTTAGTGGTATCCAAATCAATTAGCAACTTCTAATTATCAATCAACAAAGGAATTAGATAACTCAAGCGTCACTAATTATTCCACCTAGGCCAAGATGGATAAAAATCTATACTAAAATTCAACCAAGCATTTCATCAAACACTTGGGAGGCACAAAAGATAAGCATAGTAAATTGATAACAAGAATTGGATCTAACAGCAATTAAATGTAAGAAATCAACAACAACAATCAAAGAGAACAAGATCTACATGAATTACCTCAAATTGCATTAAAAGAAAATAGAATGAACAAAAGTAGATCTACAAACAAAGTAGAAGCAAGTAATAACAACAATAGAAGAATGGCGAATGTAACAACAAAGAATTAAGAAGAAGAAGTAGAAGAGAGCATGAATTAAAACCTAGATCTAAGAACTAAACCTAATCCTAATCCTAATTTTAGAGAGAAGTGAGAGCTTCTCTCTCTAAAACTAAAACTAAACTAGCCTAATGTGTGTATGTCTACACTCCCATACCTTCCCCTTCATTCCTTGGTCTTTTTAGCCTTTTTCCCCCCAAAAATTCAGCTCCAAATGGGGCTGAAAACCCTCCAAAATTGCTAGGCACGTGTTTCTCTTTAAAAATCACGTGCGCCGAATCACGTGCGGTCATCGGCGTGTACGCGCAAAGTGCGCGTGCGCGTCCCTAGAGAATTTTGCGATTTGCGCGTAAGCGCATAGTGCGTGTGCGCGCCCATGGGCTTTTCTAAATTTTTGGCTTTTCATGATTTCTCCATTTTGTATGCTTTCCTTTCACTCCTTTGATCCTTTCCTAGCCCTTTTCAACCTGAAATCACTAGCAAACACATCAAGGCTTCTAGTGGAATTAAAGGAAGATTAAAACTATCAAGTTAAAGATCTAAAAAGCATATTTTCACATCTAAGCTCAAATACAGAGACAATCACAAAATCATGCTATTTCATTGAATAAATGTGAGGAAAGGTTATCAAAATGTTCTAAATTCAACATAAGATAAACCCTACAAAGGGGGTTTATCAACCTCCCCACACTTAAACCAAGCATGTCCTCATGCTTAAACCAAGAATGAAGCAAAGGGTATGACATTTATTCAATGCAACTAAATCATCTAAATGCAACTATCTAAATGGATGCAACCAACTATATGAATGCTAGTGCTTGGTCAAAACAAATCAAATTCCAACAGAATACATGTAAGCTCAAAGGCTCAAACTATGGGAATCAAACCCAACCCACAATTGCATTGAATTATCAAAAGAATTTACAAACTTGCATGAATATATGTGATAATGGTGAATACATGTAATTGGGCAATCGAACCCTCACCGGATGTGTATCCGCTCTATCCACTCAAGTGTTTTGGGGTTGATTCACTCAATTCTCTCCTAGGCACGCTTTCCAAAATTTGTTCTTCATCTAACAATCAACAATGATTCAATGCATGCATACAAGTATCATGAGGTCTTTTCCATAAGGTTGTAATGGGGCTAGGGTCAAGGTAGGATCATATATGGATAAGTGGACTAGAATTTGAATCTTTGATTAGTCTAGACCTTCCCAGCTAACCTATATAATGATCCATACAATTAAGTACTAATCTAACTACCCATCCCCCTCACTTTTTAACATACTCATGCATTTTCTTTTTTGATTATAACACATATGGATTGATTTTTATTGAGCTCCACTTTGGGGCATTTTGTCCCCTTTTTATTTCTTTCTTTTTCTTTTTCTCTCTCTCTCTTTTTTTTTCAGGCTACATACACGAGCATCAATGTATAAATTTTATATATTTAATCAATTACATGAGTATACACCCAATTCCCAAATATAAATACAAAACACTCTTTTATGCCAACCAATGTTCCCAATCTCTCCAAACTTGAATATAAGACACTCTCACTAGCCTAAGCCAATCAAAGATCCAAACAAGGGACTTTATTGTTTTCTTCTTTAGGCTTGTAATATGCTAGAATAATGAACAATTGGGTTAAGCATATGCTCAAAATTGGTTAACAATGGAGAGCAAAAGGTAGGCTATTTGGGTAAGTGAGCTAATGAAATAATGGCCTCAATCATATAAATGCATGAATACAAGAAATAATTGGACATATAGAATTAAACAAATCAAGGATCACAATCATAAGATGAGAACAATTTCACACAAGAAGAAAAAAAAAGTGGTTATAAGATGTAACCACACCAATAAGTGCAAAACTCACAAGCTTGTGTTCTTAGCTCAAAAACATGATTCACAAGAGTGTAAATTCAAACAAATTCCACAAAAAAATTTTTCAATCAATTGGGGTGGTGCCCTTTAGATAAATTCTTTTGAAAATTTTATCATTTTGACTAAGCATATCCTAAATGCAATGTTGTGACTAAGAATTTCTAAAATCCCTTAGTTTACCCTCTTTCCTAATCAAAATAATTTCTTTTATGCATAAAGGGTTTAACTAAGTTTCCAACAATTCAAAACATTTTCCAAATCACAACCACAAGGCTAAAATGCAACATATACAATGAAAGTGTGCAATAACAAAAATAAACGTATCCATACTAGCAAATATATACAATAATCTCAAAATAGTGCAAAATAAAGTAAAATAAGAAGAACTAAGTGATAATGTCCGAAAAGTGTTCACCAAATCTACCGACGGTGACGGCGGTGACCTCCCCACACTTAAGATGAAGCATCGTCCTCGATGCTACTGATCAGGCTCATGGTAAGGGTCAATGGTCACATCTATGTCCTGCTGGATCTCAGAATGGGGTACTGGCTCCTCGATATGCTGTGGAATATCCTGGGTAGCCTGTGGAGGTGCCTCCTGATGAATCGGCTCCTCAACATGCTCCTCTGCGTGCTCGGCCTCATGCTCTGCCCCGTGCTCCTCCTCGTGATCTGGCTCGTCGAAAGCGGGAGAGTCGGGGAGAGGGGGTAGCTCAATACCCTGGGATACAAACACCTGGTCTATGCGATCGAGACGTCGCATGATACGACGCTCGCTGTGTTCCATGAAGCGAAACAGGCACTGTACTAGCCAGTATGTCGGCTCGGGTGCTGATGGTGGTAGAGGTACTGCTGCTGGTGCTGTAGAAGAAGATGGTCCTGCTGCTACTGTGGAAGACGAGGGTCTAGCTGCCTCGACTACTGCTCTAGCTCAAGAGCGGCGCTTGGAAGGGGGCTTCTTGTGCACCCACCCACCCCACAGGAAAGTACCTTCCTTCTCGTCCCCGTCTGGGGGTGGAGGAATCGCATCATCATCCCTCCATGGGGCGCCAGCCAACTCAACCATCCTAGTGACCATGGTGGGAAATGGTAGAAGGCAATGGATATGAGCGCGCCACATGCTTCTCCTGATCAGCCGGGGAAAATATACCTCCTTCTCCTCCATGACACAGCCGATCAGAAGAATCATATCCATCGGAATCTCAGAAAAGTGTGTAGTGGGCAGGACATAGTGGGCAAATATCTGTTGCCAGGTCCTAGCCTCCCTAGTCAGATAGGTGAATAACATCCCCTTGGGCTTTGTGTTGGTAGACTCCATCACCCAAGAGGCGTCTGACGTGGCAATGACGCTCTTCAATGCCTCATAATCAAAAGTCATAGTGTTTATTGCAGTCTCTGCCTGCTGGTATGCACATGAATCACCAGTCTGAGGTAGACAATGCAAAACTCTCTCAATAGCTGCCTCAAGAATCGAGATCTGCCCACCTCGTAGGTGCACCGAATCCAGAGTCTCTCAAAAGAAGTTACAATAAAACTCTTTGACCCATGAAGTGTTGATCAGTCCCAAATCCCTATCAATAAAGCCAAGGCCAATCCCTGAATACGAGTCTCAATGGGTTCCTTCAGGTCGTCGGGTAGGGCTAATTTCTTCTCAATATTCAGGTTCGTTTTCTGATAGGTGGGAAAATGGAGCTCACAGTAAAGATTTGGGAACATGTATGTATCGGTTGGCGGTCGCAGCTGATTCTCTTTATCCACTTTATTAATTGAGTTCTTGGCATAATTGGCATAAGGGGAGAGGGTAAGGTCTTGAGATTTCTTCCTCTTTTTTGAGGTAGTGGCCTTTTCTTTTCCTCTATCGGCCATCCTTAAAATCAAATATGATATATAAGCACTTAGCCAAGTAGAGAGATAGCAAGCAAGTAATGGCATATGCATGAAGTGAGCTAAAAATGAAGAAAACTTGGAACACAAGCAACAAGAATTAGCATGCAACACAAAAGCCATGAACCAAGAATTCAAGCAGAACATGCACAATGCTTGCTCATTAAGCTCAATGAGCATCATACCCCAAAAGAATGGTCAATGGGTTTGTGTAAGTAGAAAATAATGTTAGTAAGGTAAAACAGGTTAGAAATAAGAAAATCCAGTTCAACAGTTAGGGGTAAGATGGTCATTGTCTCAATCAAGAAAAGTGCACACACCAAAGGAAACAAGCATGCTCACAATCATGAAGAGAGTGCAGTTATTGATGATGAAATATGAAATTACAAAAGAAGCAATTAATTGAAAGCAAGTCATCAATCAATGCCATGATCACTGAGTTTGCAGTAATTGGTGTAAGTATATGGAACGTGCACTATGTGTAACGAAGAGCATATTGAAAGAAGTTGAACCAAGAAAGTCACACTAGTGAAAATCACCAATTATTGGAAATGAATGAACCCTTTAGAGAAGTTATAGGTTAAAGTCAAATGTAAAGTTTAATTTAAATCAAAAAGGTATTTGACTTATTTTGAAAAGTGAAGCCTCAGAAGGGTCCAAACTAATGAGCGAGGTGAGGTTATTTGACATAGAAAACCGCCAAATAATTTCTCAACTACGCTTTTCCAATGCACACCAGCGGGAATCAAATTGGATGCGGGAATGCTAACCAAGTACCCTAAGAATTGAACTTGGTGAGGTTGGGTAACCTTAATTGAGGAAATTGCAAGTTCAATTCTAGGTAACAAGTTGGAATCAAGGAATTTATAAAAATTTGGGCAGCATCCCGGCAGTAAAATGGACGTTCCCAGATAGTAAACAGCGGAAAAAAAATGCATCAACATGATAAAGCAAGGACTGTATATGTGCAGCAGCAAACCGAAGAATATGCATTTCAAACAGAGAAACACGAACGGAGCAATTATCAGGCCTAGAATCCTCTAACCACAACCTAACTACCTAACCGCAGTTATATCTATCTATCCTAGCATGCAAAATATTCAACTAATTAACTAAACCCAATTAACAAAAATTAATAAAGAACAGAGTAATGGTGCAGGTTATGGAACCTAGGAACAGAGGTGCAGAAATGGCAATGGAATAGAGGGGAGGACCAGACGTATCACTGCCCAGAATGGTAGCAACACCACTCAGCAGTGGTGGCGGCGCAGAGGGATGTGAGTGGCGGGGCAGGAAACAGAGCAAGGGTGTGAGTGGTGAAGAGAGGGAGATGGAAGGATAGTGGCGACGGGAGAGGAAATGGTGGAGGGGGTAGGGTGGTGGCTTGGGGTTCGTTAGCGACAATGGTCGTCGCGGCGGTTGGTGGTGGGCGTGGGAGTGGAGCAGGGAAGAGGAAGGAGATGGTGAGAGAAGGCGACTGAGAGGCAAGAGAGGAAGAAATATGGAAGGAAAGAAAAGGAGTGGCGGCGGCGACGCGGGAGTTGCGGCGGTGCTCGGCAGTGGTGGCAGGGAGGAGTGAAAGTTAAGGGTGGTTATGGAGGGAGAAGATGAGGAGGGAACGCTGGGGGTGAAAAAGGGGGTCTGCGAGTGAGGGTGTTCTCGCGTCCTTTGGGGTTAATGAATTTGAATACGCGCGTGTGCGCACCGTGCACGTCCACGCGGACGGTGAAAATCGAGATAGACACGGCAGCGCCTTGTGCGCATTTGCGTGGGTTGAAAAAATGGAGGAGGGGCACGGAGGCGGCAGATGCACGTTCGCGCAGATGAGAAATAAGAGCATGGGTGCAGACGCAAACCGTACGCGTCCGCGTAGACGACAGATATGAGTTTGGGCATAGACGCGTACAATGCTCGTCCGCGCGAGGTGAGTTAGGCTAAAGGCTCAAAGCCAGCCCAGAACTGGCACAAGTCTCAGGTCCTTGGCTTGGAAATGTTTTTGGCGAATCGGCGCGCACGCGCCATGTGCGCGGGCGCGAGCATTTGCAAAGTTTTGGGTGGTGTCGCGTATGCGCGCAGTGCGCACACGTGTACACTTGGTTGTGCCATTGGCCCAGCTTTTGCGCGAGAATGGCCCAACTCTCTGGAAAATGTATGGGCCTGTATCCGCGTATGGACGCGCACGCGCAGAGCGTGCGTACGCATCCTTGACCCCTTTTTTTTCGAAATAGCAAAAATAGCTCAAAATCCTCCTAACACTACCTACAACTCAAAATTAGCTTGAAAAATACAAAATGACAAAAATCTCTTTGGCTTTTTGAAAATCATCAAATACAAGCAAAAGAGTTTGCTCCACAAGCAACCTATAGCCAGTTTATTGAAACAAATATATGGAAAGAAAACTATCTACAATGGTAACTCAATTCACTTATTAATCAAGACTACAAGAGAGTGGAAAGAGTTTACCATGGTGGGGTGTCCCCACCTAACACTTTTAGTTTAAGTCCTTAAGTTGGACATTGGGTGGGGTCCTTGCGATGGTGGCTTATGCTTGAATTCATCCTTGAATCCCCACCATTGTTTGCATCTCCAATGACCACCGGGATCCCAAATTAGGCGCATAAAGCCTTCAAGTAAGCTCGAGCAAGTAACAAGACCCCAAGAGTGTTGGTTGTAGAATTGAATTCCAGGGTCCCAAACCTTGTTCTTGCACCCATTTTGTTGTTGATTACCATCGTTAGATCTGGGTGATAATGATTGTGAATTCTCATTTAGGCAACCAAACATTCTCCTAAACCCATTCAATTCGATTCCACACCAACCATTGCTTTTGAACTTTGAGCATACAACCGTCATGAGCTTAGAATGATGTTTCCAACCACTACACAACTCTTTCCTACTCTTAACTCCACAAAGAGCTCTAAGTTGACCATTATTTTCAATTAAACCATATTCAAGTGAGAAAGTAAAGCTTAGGGATAAGAATTTTACCCACTTGAATGTTGTGTTGGATGGTGACTTGGGGAGGGAGACCTCCCCACACTTAGACAATGCAAGGTTTACTTCTTTAGGCTTTTCTTTAGTTGTTTCCACCTATTTGCAAGCTTTTTTTATTTCAACCTTTTCCCCTTGGTAGCTTTCTTCCAATTCACTCTCTTTTTCATTACTCACCAAGTGTATGGGAGGTTGTGCACATTCTTCTATAATTTCGACTTCATGTCCAATGGGAGAGGATTCAATTGTAGATAGAAATTCCTCCATGATTGAATCCATCTCTTGATAAACCTCTTCCAAGTCTTCAACTATGATATGCCTTGGAGGTTGTGCACCCTCCTCAACATCAATATCAAGTTTCTTGGAGGAGTGTTCCATGATGCTACATTCCCATGGACTTTTAACATCTCCTAAATCCTCAACCACTTCTTCCTTTTTTTCAATAACCATAGGCTTCTCCAATTGTTCCAACACAAAATTTGACTCTTCCTTCTTCTTCACCGGATTTTCCAATTTCTCCTTCATACTTTGCTCTTCTTTTGCTTTTTCATATGTGGCCACGGAAGCACCTTGAGTATTTAAGCATTGGTAGGCTAAAGTATGCACTACCTTGGTCAAGTTAGTCACAAACTCTAGGGTGTTCCTTTGCATATCCACTTGTCCTTGAAGTAGCAAGGTAAGAGAATCATCTATTAGGGCTTGGGGTGGATAAGAGAGTTCATTATTTTGGAGAAAGGATTCATAGTAGGAAGGTGGTTCTTTTTGGTAGGGGTATGGAGATGGTGAGTATTGAGGTGATTCTTCATAGTAGCCATGATAGGGTTGTGGTGGTTCCAAAGGTTCTTGCTCATAACGGTCACAAGGAAATGGCATGGGTGATTGGTCGATATGGATCATAGGAAGATGTTTGGTATGGAAAGGATTGTGAGTATGGTTGAGGTTCATGTTGAGGACAAGATTCATAGGCATATGATGTTGGTTGTTGATTGTCACAAGAATATTCACCATAGCCATTGAATTGACATGTATTAGGATGGTGATTATACCTATAAGTATCCGGATGTTGTTGGCAATAGGAGTGATCAATTCCTTGAGACTCCTCCCATCTTTGTTGGTTCCATCATTGATACATGTGGTCATTGAAGGTCATATTTCCTACAACACAATTAGAACCAAACTCATAGCCAAGAGGGTGAGAATTCATAATAGCAAAGACAAAAATAGAAGGCACAAATAAAATCTAGCTACTAAATCAAACAAGCAAACTATTCAGAATATTCATATATGTACAATAACCAATAACATAACACCATTACAATTCCCCGGCAACGGCGCCATTTTGATGAACCGAAATATTCGTATGCCGATTAGAATTTAGCAAGAATTCATTCGTGAGTATAGTCTAACCAACAAGCAAATATCTCATCAAACAATTCTAAAATCTATGATCGAGAGTATTATTCCCGGGCCATTCTCCCTAGAAATTGCCTTAGAATGCACATCATTGATTAGGAAGTCTTTTATGGTTTTGAGAGTTGGTGCAAGAATTCAAGCTAACAAAAGCAAACAACAATTAATTCAGATAAAGGCCTTGGCTAAGGGTAAGTATTGGAAGTCCCATCATTATAGTTTCCTTCAATTGTGATAGGTGTTGATTATTACTTCACTTAGTTAACCCCCTAATAATGGAGGAAAGTCAAGTGAGAGTAACTAACTTGAGTCACAAGTCCTAGTCTCACCCTAGGAAGGTCTAACTTTAGTGCACTCCAAGTCAATTAGCAATTCTCAATTCCTAGTCAAGAATTGATATCCACTACTCAAGTGTCACCAATAACTTAACCCCTAAGCCATGTAAGAGAAATATACTCCATAACTAGGGTTGTCATTATCACAAATAATTGGTAGGCACTCATAGAGGACATGATGTAATTAAGAGAAGAAAATTGAATTTAAACTATCCAACCCAAACAATCATCAACAATCAAGCAAATGAATGAAATTTCTCAATTCATTAATCAAAATTCAAAGTAGCAAAGTCAAACAAATCTAGATCTAAGAGATTGAATCAAAAGAGCATCAATTGAGAGTAGAAGAAGGGTAGATCTACAACTTGTATCAAAATAAAAGTGAATTAGCAATGTATCTCACCAAGAAATTAAAGGAGAATTGCAATGGAGGAAGTGAAATCCTAGAGAGAAGTTGGAGTTTCTCTCTCTAAACAAAATGTAACTAACTACCCAAAATATCTAAAATTATGACTAATTGTCCTAACCCCCCCTAATCCTTGCTCTTCTTAAGTTTTTGCCTCCAAAATTCTGCTCCAAAATTGGGCCTGGGACTGCCTGAAATTGCTGGTCACCTTTTCCTTTTAAAAAAATCACGTGCGCAAATCGGCGCGTACGCGCACAGTACGCGTACACGCACCTGGAGTTTTTCGCAACCTACGCGCTGGCGTGCAGTACGCGTGCGCGTCATAGGAAATATAGCCCAGCCATACAAGCGCGCCGGCTCTATGAGTACGCATCCTTCCATTCATGCATGCTTCCTTCACTCCTCTTAGCCATTTTTGCCCTATAACTTCTGAAACCACTTAACAAAAGGATCAAGGCATCGAATGGTAATAGAGGAGGATTACAATATATCAATTTTTGATGCAAAAGAAGCATGTTTTCATCTATGAAGCAAAGTGGGGAGAGGAACACAAAATCATGCAGTTTTATATGAATAAGTGTGGAAGATCATTGATAAAACCCTTAAAATATACACATGATAAACCCTAAAAACGGGGTTTATCATTTTTGATGAGAAGGTTTCTTGACGGTTTAGAATTTCTCTAATGAAGTCTCGTTGTAAAGTATAGTTTCTAAACCAATCAATAATCCTTTCATACAAAAATTTGTTTGTCACTAGTACAAACCCCTAAATTTATAAACCGAAGCATTGAACCTGTAACATCCCTTCCAGCAAAATACCTTGCTTAAGTCAAGGTATTTCTACTAGAAAGAACGTTACGTGACATTTTCTAATGTTAACTACTTAATTATCGAGTTCGTGTTTCAGTTTTAAGAAAATGCCAGAAAATTTTGTTTTTATTCATTAATGACATGATTCAAACATTCACAAATAACAATAATCACATAAATATTATTGATAATAATTCTTATACAAAAGAGACCAAATAAAACTCAAATACAATATACTAAACCTACCCCTCTATGTAAAATAAAATCTCAAAGGACAATAGCGAGGGGACTCTATGAAAGCAATTAAGACCATAAAGAAAATCTACTAATCGCTCGCAGCTTCAAATTGCGTCTTCAAACCTGTGTCACTGAAAGGGTGGAAAATTTGGGGGTGAGAACCAAACCACATGTTCTCAGTAGAGGTCGAGAATGCCGTGAAAGTAAAGAATAAAGCGCAAATAGTTAACTACATTCATAGACATCTAAAAGGAAACTAACTTTCTTTAAAAGCATTAGTTAATTACTCAATATCCTAAATCCATATTTTTCTTGTAAAACTTTTAAAAGTTTCCTAGACTGTATGAATGACCAACCTGTCCCAATCATAGGTTCATTAAGTCTATGCTGAACCAGTTTGATTTTTCATACCTTACTAGACCATAACATAAAAGAAGTTACCTACGCGGTATAAATGATCATCCTGCTCCAAGCATAGGTTCATTAAGTCTATGCTGAACCAGTCAAATACTTTATACAGAACTAGACTTCCAACACAAACCAGTCATGGCCTCAGGCCCAAGCAATTCAACCAACACCCAATTTACCACAATCCAGCCAATCAATTTCAAACACAAGTAATGAGGTTCAAACACAATCAAGAGCAATTATATCAAATATAGCAATTAACAGTTAACAGAATTATTCATTTAGGCAAACCAATTACAATATGCACACCCAAACAATGTCACATAGATGCATATGATGAATGTCTAGTCCTAGTACAGGCCACGAGCTCATGTGTCGGTTAGCACCTGCATTCCCGACATTTATCCGGTCACGAGTTCACGATTTCCCGGATACGATTTTCCGTTCAAATAAATGCGCATATAATTATTAGCAGCTCTATTGAGACAGCCTCTGCTTTCTACTCGCAGGAAATATATACTCTTGGGAACGAAAAATTACTCTTGGGTTGTCTCAGGGCAACAGATAAATAAACAAACATCTCTTGGGTTGCATTAAGCAACAAACAAATAAATAATATCTCTTGGGTTGCATTAAGCAACAAATATATATATAATATCTCTTGGGTTGCCTCAAGCAACAGACAATCATACAATAAGTACTTTACTCTTTCCTTTTTCTTTCATAATTGCAAATACGCAAGCGGGACTAGACCCATGCCCTTGCCAACAATCTCATAAATCAAATATTCTTTTCTTAAAAGAATCATTGAAGTTATTATTATTAAATAAGCCTTGAATATTTATTTTGATTAAGTCCTTATATTTTTTATAAAAATTTGGACATAATCTCCTTTAAAAATAGGACTTATCCACCCTTACGGGTTCCTTCTTTCTCAACAATTCATCAGCCTCTTTCAGCATTTGCCACAGCAATATATTCTCAAAAACATTTGATAATAGAAAATCTATTTCTTAAATTTCATATCCAAAATAATTACCAACACAACTTGGCAGCCTGATTTCTATTTTGTTTTTAAAATATCAAATGAATTTGGAATTGCACAAACTTTATATCCATGCGACCGTCTCGGATTAAGCTTTCTATTAAATCAAAAATCATAATTTTTCGCTGACTATAGCTTCGGAAATATAAGCAAAACTGTGACTGTTTTGCAGTGTTTTAAAACCAGAAGACAGCAGCACCATACAACATTTGAAATTTCATATAAAATCGAAATTAAATCCAACTACCTTCAAAATTAATGTGATTAAATATAACTCATCCAAATTTCTTTCTCAATTGGTTCCAGGGTCATACCATTTTTAATGAAGGAGTTACGTAGCTTGGAAGTTAGGTAATTTTCTGCAGAATTCTGTTTTACAAATCATTGAACACAACCTCTTCCAAGTCCCATAACTCACTTATTAAAACATGGAAAATCCTGAAATTTAAATCACATATACTAAACATACTTAATTTTCACCTCCAATTAGTTTCATCTCAATATCGATCCAGGATCAAAATTTATAAACTCCCAAAGTTACTAATTTAAGAAAACAGAATCTGGCTTTTTCTGCATAATGCATCATCCTTCAAAAATTCATATCTTTAAAACTACAAGTCCAATTGTTCTGAAATTTTACGGCATTAAAATAATAAGAATAAAGTTTTATTTAAAATTGGTTTCATTTCAAAATTCAAACTACAGAATTTCCAATAGAGGAATCAAGTTGCTGCTGCGTTAAACGTTCTGCAGAAAAACCAGTTTTGACATCCATGATTCAAAAATTCACCATAAATCATAATCTTAGTGAAAAAGTCTCAAATTCAGCAGTCCAGTTCCCTATATCCCCAAGCTCAATCCAAACTTGGTCCCACACAATTCCGATAATCACAGAAATAGTTATAGTTTTTCAAAGTTTCCGGCTTCCTTTAAAAATAATGCAGAAAATCAAGTTTTACATTTTAACTTTGAAAAATCATAACTAGTTCTATAATTAATTCAAACTTCTCAAAATTGAGTCCCAACAACAACTTTTATTACACTTTACTCAGCTTTTGCTCTTATATCATTTTGATTATCGTTGAATAACTGATTCACTTCCAAAGTCACCTTTTAATTTCAAAAATCAGTTTTTCAGCAATCTATTTAGTATTCAAAATCCAACCCTTCAAAACCCCTCAAAACCAATTCCAAATCAACCACCAACCAAGTTCATTAACATTACAATATACCAAATAACAACTCAACGGCAACAAATCCAACATAACCCATTAAAATTCAGTAATTCTCAACAATAAGTCATCAAACAATTCCCAATCCACATAATCAATCAATATCACCAATCAACTATTCCAAATCACAATTTCAACCATTCCAATCACAATTTCAGTCACAATTCAATACTCACATAATCAATCAATTACTCACATCTATTAAATCTATTTGCAGTTATTCAATAAACCTTGTAGGCATTCTTAAATTGAAATCGTTTTAAACCCCCTACCTCAATGTCGAATTTCATAAAAACCGAAACCGAAGACGGAATTGTGGCATGATGACTGGTTGGGCTGCACCCAAAATGCAGCAGCTCCTTCATCCCTTATCCGCCAATGTTAGCAACACTCACAACAGCTTTGACAGGGCAGCAGCAACGCGAGTTGGCCACGACAGTGAGCAAAACAATGAATTCATATTTGGTAGAGTAATAATTCTGGAAATTCAGGGGTGGAACAGGGGCTAAATTAAATTGGAACAAGAGTAAGGCTAATAAAATGGCAGCGGAATAAACAAGAACGTCAAGTGGAGGTTCAGAACAAGAATGTCTTACAAGAATTAGAAAGGAATAACAGAACAAGGAAGCACCGGCAGCAGCACAGCCGATTATAGCAGCAACGGGGAAGACGGCCTTCTCCTCCACCTTGGTTCATGATTCCGGCGGCGGCAGTGGCAAGGAAAGCCTTCCCACCATGCGTTCTGCTTTGCCTCGCCATTCACGTTTCTCTCTGGGCGACGCCGACTCCTCGTCTCCTTTCCTCAACTCAGACTTGATGGCGGCACAGCAGCGGTTCAGCAGTGACGATTCGACGACAACGAGGTTGGCTTCAACATCAACTATGGAACGGCGACGAGGACGGAGCTTCCTCTCAGTCACTGCTCGCGTCTCCCTCTGGTCCGTGTACTCGACGGCAGCGCGCAGTAATGGCTCACGACGGCGGCAGTCTCCTCCCTCCCCGATGACGATCCACTTCTCCCTCTTCTTCTCTGTTCCGTCACCCTCTCCCTCTGCTCTCCGTTTCCTTCTTTCTTCCCTTCTGTTTTCCCCCCTTAAGCTCCCCGTGCCCTTTCTTTCCCTTTCTGATTGTAGATTTAGGAATTTAGGTTATAAATTAAGAATTTGTGATATTAGGGTTAAAATTAAGATTTTATAAAAGAATATAGATAGATATGAATAGATATTTTGATAAAATTGAAGAGTAGAGTAATTTTAAAATCAAATATACTCTATTAAAAATATCTAAGAACATTATTTATTAACATATTGCTAAGTTCAATTAATTATTTCTAATTTAAATTATAAAATAAGTATATTAATCACATTTTTATAATATACGGTTAAACTCGAAATATCAATTACCTATATTAAATTATGTGACTTTTCATTATTTTTCCATCATAACTTTAATTTCAATTTATATAAAATGACTAATTAAAATAAAAGTTGTACATAAATATTAATTGACTTAAACTTAAAATATTTATAAAAATCCATTTAACCATTCCTAATAAATTAATCTCTAGGAACTCAAACTAATAAAATAAACCATAATTTATCCATAATAGAAATTATTTAAATTAAATTATATAATTTTCAAACTATACAAAATAACCAACTATAAAAACTTACACAAGAATATTAATTGAATTAACTCCAAATATTAGTAAACTAATTTAATTACTCTTAATTGATTGATTTATAAAATAGGATATCAAATTAATAAAATAAATCGTAACTTTTTTAGAATAAAAGTTACTTAAATTAAATTGTACAATTCTTTCTTATTTTTCAATTACTAAAATTATATAAAATATTCTATTATAATAAGATTACTTAAAAATATTAATTGATTCAAAATAAAACTATCTCCGAGTCTATTTAATTATTTCTAACAAAATAATTTCTAAAATTACAAAATTTAAACTTAACAAGATAAAATCACAATTTATTTATATTTAGATTTTCAAAAATGCGGGATGTTACATTCTATCCAACTTACAAAAATTTTCGCCCTCGAAAATTGATATAAGATGGAGAAAAGATTCATATTCACATCCCCTTTTGAATATTTTAAAGATACCAAGAAAATTATATCACAAACACAAGAAAATATATTAGGTGATGCAAAAGTTGATAAAAATAATTTAATGCAAACCAAATTTCAAAATCCAAAATCAAATAGGCACAATATTCGTTTAGAACTCTTAACAAAGCACAACCACTTCCTCTTGTCGCCTCAGAATTAAACTCCTTATAACTTCGTATACTGATCAAATTCACTTTCCGTACACACAAATCGCGTCCCTAAGAACTAGCGCATATAAGGAATACGAAACATGAGAAGAGAAAGACAAACGGCACGAAAGGTTTATGAGAGAAACTGGAGGAATACTCAAATCCACAATTGAACAAGATGGTATTTCGCAAGGATTTGAAGGAATACGTGAGATCATCAATAAACAAGGATATATATAAGCAATGAAATGGAGCATAAAGGAAGTTAATTCAAAGCTTAGAAGAAATTTTGAATCGAACAGTTTCAATATGAACATCATTAGGAAAAATAGTACAACAATTTTGAACAACTTCAATTTGAAATAGAGGGAATTAGTTTATCTTTTTCAAAAGAATATATATAAATCTAACATTTTTCAAAGTACTTAAACTTAGTATAAATAATATGTTATATCGATTTAATTTTCAAATCAAAACAAATCATGCATGGTTTGTAAATTAAAGCTTGTTTGGTGTTAAGGGCAAAATATTTTCTTTAAAAATCTTGGAGGATACTTAAATACATAATCAGGTAAGAATAGCTATAAAAGTATAATAAAGTTGGCTGAAAATCAGCTTCTATTTAAAGAATAAATTTTGAAATAAGATTTTCTATAAATCAATAAAAGATAAGTGGTATATCACAGATAAACAAGATTAAACTATATAAAGAAGTTTTAGAGTTTATGTAAGAAAGTCTAGACCGAATTAAAAACAATCCCATCAAAATTTAAGCAATGGTTGTGGATACAGCCAAGTAAGAAAAGATTTAAATTAAAATTTTTCTCGAAGAGAATCTGAAACAAGTACTCAAGAAGGAAATTACAAGAAATGGTATGTTGCACCGAGATAAATCAGAGTTCAGAGCAAGGAGCATAGAGTTTGCAAGGTAAGGATAAATGTTCCAAAAGATTCAAACAACAACCAGATACAGAGTCAAGCAAGGACGTGCACGAATGATAATACAAGGTTAGTAAGAAAGAGATCAAAAATTAGAAATCCCATTACAATTAGTAGAGAAAGAGATAACGCTAAGCACGAATAAAGAGCATACGTTGAAACAGAACTAGTCTCTAGAATTTAGTTTCTATCGTCCCCAAAACCTCGTGATTCGCGTGACTTAACACTGCTATTTCGTCTATGATAACCCATTAGTATTTCTATATACATAAATCATTAGTATTAAGTTGGCCAAACTTGATACCATGAGGTATGCAATGGTAATCTAATAGCATTAATCATCAAACAGTCATGCATATAAAACACAAACTCTTGTCATCAGAACAAGCTATAAAGCATGACAGACACTCAGAGTATGCAATGAAGCATAGTCAGTCCACTCCCAAGGCTCTACAGGAAGGACTGCTCTGATACCATATTGTAACATCCCTTCCAGCAAAATACCTTGCTTAAGTCAGGGTATTTATACTAGAAAGAACGTTACATGACCTTTTCTAATATTAACTACTTAATTATCGAGCCTTTGTATCGAGTTCGCGTTTCAATTTTAAGAAAATGCCAGAAAATTTTGTTTTTATTCATTAATGACATGATTCAAACATTCACAAATAACAATAATCACATAAATATTATTGATAATAATTCTTATACAAAAGAGACCAAATAAAACTCAAATACAATATACTAAACCTACCCCTCTATGTAAAATAAAATCTCAAAGGACAATAGCGAGGGGACTCTATGAAAGCAATTAAGACCATAAAGAAAATCTACTAATCGCTCGCAGCTTCAAATTGCGTCTTCAAACCTGTGTCACTGAAAGGGTGGAAAATTTGGGGGTGAGAACCAAACCACATGTTCTCAGTAGAGGTCGAGAATGCCGTGAAAGTAAAGAATAAAGCGCAAATAGTTAACTGCATTCATAGACATCTAAAAGGAAACTAACTTTCTTTAAAAGCATTAGTTAATTACTCAATATCCTAAATCCATATTTTTCTTGTAAAACTTTTAAAAGTTTCCTAGACTGTATGAATGACCAACCTGTCCCAGTCATAGGTTCATTATGTCTATGCTGAACCAGTTTGATTTTTCATACCTTACTAGACCATAACATAAAAGAAGTTACCTACGCGGTATAAATGATCATCCTGCTCCAAGCATAGGTTCATTAAGTCTATGCTGAACCAGTCAGATACTTTATACGGAACTAGACTTCCAGCACAAACCAGTCATGGCCTCAGGCCCAAGCAATTCAACCAACACCCAATTCACCACAATCCAGCCAATCAATTTCAAACACAAGTAATGAGGTTCAAACACAATCAAGAGCAATTATATCAAATATAGCAATTAACAGTTAACAGAATTATTTAGTTAGGCAAACCAATTACAATATGCACACCCAAACAACGTCACATAGATGCATATGATGAATGTCTAGTCCTAGTACAGGCCATGAGCTCATGTGTCGGTTAGCACCTGCATTCCCGACATTTATCCGGTCACGAGTTCACGATTTCCTGCATACGATTTTCCGTTCAAATAAATGCGCATATAATTATTAGCAGCTCTATTGAGACAGCCTCTGCTTTCTACTCGTAGGAAATATATACTCTTGGAACGGAAAATTACTCTTGGGTTGCCTCAGGGCAACAGATAAATAAACAAACATCTCTTGGGTTGCATTAAGCAACAAACAAATAAATAATATCTCTTGGGTTGCATTAAGCAACAAATATATATATAATATCTCTTGAGTTGCCTCAAGCAACAGACAATCATACAATAAGTACTTTACTCTTTCCTTTTTCTTTCATAATTGCAAATACACAAGCGGGACTAGACCCACGCCCTTGCCAACAATCTCATAAATCAAATATTCTTTTCTTAAAAGAATCATTGAAGTTATTATTATTAAATAAGCCTTGAATATTTATTTTGATTAAGTCCTTATATTTTTTATAAAAATTTGGACATAATCTCCTTTAAAAATAGGACTTATCCACCCTTACGGGTTCCTTCTTTCTCAACAATTCATCAGCCTCTTTCAGCATTTGCCACAGCAATATATTCTCAAAAATATTTGATAATAGAAAATCTATTTCTTAAATTCCATATCCAAAATAATTACCAACACAACTTGGCAGCCTGATTTCCATTTTGTTTTTAAAATATCAAATGAATTTGGAATTGCGCAAACTTTATATCCATGCGACCGTCTCGGATTAAGCTTTCTATTAATTCAAAAATCATAATTTTTCGCTGACTATAGCTTCGGGAATATAAGCAAAACCGTGACTGTTCTGCAGTGTTTTAAAACCCGAAGACAGCAGCACCATACAACATTTGAAATTTCATATAAAATCGAAATTAAATCCAACTACCTTCAAAATTAATATGGTTAAACATAACTCATCCAAATTTCTTTCTCAATTGGTTCCAGGGTCATACCATTTTTAATGAAGGAGTTACGTAGCTTGGAAGTTAGGTAATTTTCTGCAGAATTCTGTTTTACAAATCATTGAACACAACCTCTTCCAAGTCCCATAACTCACTTATTAAAACATGGAAAATCCTGAAATTTAAATCAAATATACTAAACATACTTAATTTTCACCTCCAATTGGTTGCATCTCAATATCTATCCAGGATCAAAAGTTATAAACTCCCAAATTTACTAATTTAAGAAACAGAATCTGGCTTTTTCTGCATAATGCATCATCCTTCAAAAATTCGTATCTTTAAAACTACAAGTTCAATTGTTCTGAAATTTTACGGCATTAAAATAATAGGAATAAAGTTTTAGTTAAAATTGGTTCCATTTCAAAATTCAAACTGCAGAATTTCCAATAGAGGAATTAAGTTGCTGCTGCGTTAAACGTTCTGCAGAAAAACCAGTTTTGACATCCATGATTCAAAAATTCACTATAAATCATAAACTTGGTAAAAAAGTCTCAAATTCAGCAGTCCAGTTCCCTATATCCCCAAGCTCAATCCGAACTTGGTCCCACGCAATTCCGATAATCACAGAAATAGTTATAGTTTTTCAAAGTTTCTGGCTTCCTTTAAAAATAATGCAGAAAATCAAGTTTTACATTTTAACTTTGAAAAATCATAACTAGTTCTATAATTAATTCAAACTTCTCAAAATTGAGTCCCAACAACAACTTTTATTATACTTTACTCAGCCTTTGCTCTTATATCATTTCGATTATCGTTGAATAACTGATTCACTTCCAAAGTCATCTTTTAATTTCAAAAATCAGTTTTTCAGCAATCTATTTAGTATTCAAAATCCAACCCTTCAAAACCCCTCAAAACCAATTCCAAATCAACCACCAACCAAGTTCATTAACATTACAATATACCAAATAACAACTCAACGGCAACAAATCCAACATAACCCATTAAAATTCAGTAATTCTCAACAATAAGTCATCAAATAATTCCCAATCCACATAATCAATCAATATTACCAATCAACTATTCCAAATCACAATTTCAACCATCCCAATCACAATTTCAGTCACAATTCAATACTCACATAATCAATCAATTACTCACATCTATTAAATCTATTTGTAGTTATTCAATAAACCTTGTAGGCATTCTTAAATTGAAATCGTTTTAAATCCCCTACCTCAATGTCGAATTTCATAGAAACCGAAACCGAATACGGAATTGTGGCGTGATGACTGGTTGGGCTGCACCCAAAATGCAGCAGCTCCTTCATCCCTTATCCGCCAATGTTAGCAACACTCACAACAGCTTTGACAGGGCAGCAGCAACGCGAGTTGGCCACGACAGTGAGCAAAACAATGAATTCATATTGGGTAGAGTAATAATTCTGGAAATTCAGGGGTGGAACAGGGGCTAAATTAAATTGGAACAAGAGTAAGGCTAATAAAATGGCAGCGGAATAAACAAGAACGTCAAGTGGAGGTTCAGAAGAAGAATGTCTTACAAGAATTAGAAAGGAATAACAGAACAAGGAAGCACCGGCAGCAGCACGGCTGATTATAGCAGCAACGGGGAAGACGGCCTTCTCCTCCACCTTGGTTCATGATTCCGGCGGCGGCAGTGGCAAGGAAAGCCTTCCCACCATGCGTTCTGCTTCGCCTCGCCATTCGCGTTTCTCTCTGGGCGACACCGACTCCACGTCTCCTTTCCTCAACTCAGACTTGATGGCGGCACAGCAGCAACGATTCGACGACAACGAGGTTGGCTTCAACAGCGACTATGGAACGGCGACGAGGACGGAGCTTCCTCTCAGTCACTGCTCGCGTCTCCCTCTGGTCCGTGTACTCAACGGCAGCGAACAGTGATGGCTCACGACGGTGGCAGTCTCCTCCCTCCCCGATGACAATCCACTTCTCCCTCTTCTTCTCTGTTCCGTCACCCTCTCCCTCTACTCTCCGTTTCCTTCTTTCTTCCCTTCTGTTTTTTCCCCTTAAGCTCCCCGTGCCCTTTCTTTCCCTTTCTGATTGTAGATTTAGGAATTTAGGTTATAAATTAGGAATTTGTGATATTAGGGTTAAAATTAGGATTTTATAAAAGAATATAGATAGATATGAATAGATATTTTGATAAAATTGAAGAGTAGAGTAATTTTAAAATTAAATATACTCTATTAAAAATATCTAAGAACATTATTTATTAACATATTGCTAAGTCAATTAATTATTTCTAATTTAAATTATAAAATAAGTATATTAATCACATTTTTATAATATACGGTTAAACTCAAAATATCAATTACCTATATTAAATTATATGACCTTTCATTATTTTTCCATCATAACTTTAATTTCAATTTATATAAAATGACTAATTAAAATAAAAGTTGTACATAAATATTAATTGACTTAAACTTAAAATATTTATAAAAATCTATTTAACCATTCCTACTAAATTAATCTCTAAGAACTCAAACTAATAAAATAAACCATAATTTATCTATAATAGAAATTATTTAAATTAAATTATATAATTTTTAAACTATACAAAATAACCAACTATAAAAACTTACACAAGAATATTAATTGAATTAACTCCAAATATTAGTAAACTAATTTAATTACTCTTAATTGATTGATTTATAAAATAGGATATCAAATTAATAAAATAAATCGTAACTTTTTTAGAATAAAAGTTACTTAAATTAAATTGTACAATTCTTTCTTATTTTTTAATTACTAAAATTATATAAAATATTCTATCATAATAAGATTACTTAAAAATATTAATTGATTCAAAATAAAACTATCTCTGAGTCTATTTAATTATTTCTAACAAAATAATTTCTAAAATTACAAAATTTAAACTTAACAAGATAAAATCACAATTTATTTATATTTAGATTTTCAAAAATGCGGGATGTTACAGAACCTCGGATCGTTCTCCCTAGGAATTGCAATGAAGCGTCTTGTTATTGGTTATGAGATATTTTAGGGTTTTTGTGATAAGGGACATGAAATGTAAATGGCGATGAAAATAAACTAACAACTAAAAAGGCTCTTGGCAAGATATGAGAACTAGAAGTCCTATCCTAGTTATCCTCCTCAATTGTGACCACAAATTGTTCATTGCTACCACTTAGTTAACCTCTAACCATGGAGGAAAGTCAAGTGGATGAATCAACTTGATTCCACAAGTCCTAGCCAACTCCGAAGGGAAAGACTAGCGTTAGTGGTATCCAAATCAATTAGCAACTTCTAATTATCGATCAACAAAGGAATTAGATAACTCAAGCGTCACTAATTACTCCACCTAGGCCAAGAGGGATAAAAATCTATACTAAAATCCAACCAAGTATTCCATCAAACACTTGGGAGGCACAAAAGAAAAGCATAGTAAATTGATAACAAGAATAGGATCTAACAACAATTGAATGTAAGAAATCAACAACAACAATCAAAGAGAACAAGATCTACATGAATTACCTCAAATTGCATTAAAAGAAAATAGAATGAACAAAAGTAGATCTATAAACAAAGTAGAAGCAAGTAATAACAACAATAGAAGAACGACGAATGTAACAACAAAGAATTAAGAAGAAGAAGTAGAAGAGAGCATGAATTAAAATCTAGATCTAAGAACTAAACCTAATCCTAATCCTAATTCTAGAGAGAAGTGAGAGCTTCTCTCTCTAAAACTAAAACTAAACTAGCCTAATGTGTGTGTGTCTACACTCTCATGCCTTCCCCTTCATTCCTTGGTCTTTTTAGCCTTTTTCCGCCAAAAATTCAGCTCCAAATGCGGCTGGAAACACTCCAAAATCGCCAGGTACATGTTCCTCTTTAAAAATCATGTGCGGTCATCGGCGCTTACGCACACAGTGCACGTGCGCGTCCCTGGAGAATTTCGTGATCTGCGCGTAGGCGCATAGTGCGCATGCGCGCCCATGGGCTTTTTCAAATTTTTGGTTTTCATGATTTCTCCATTTTGTATGCTTTCCTTTCACTCCTTTGATCCTTTTCTAGCCCTTTTCAACCTGAAATCACTAGCAAATACATCAAGGCATCTAGTAGAATTAAAGGAAGATTAAAACTATCAAGTTAAAGATCTAAAAAGCATATTTTCACATCTAAGCTCAAATACAGAGACAATCACAAAATCATGCTATTTCATTGAATAAATGTGAGGAAAGTTTATCAAAATGTTCTAAATTCAACATAAGATAAACCCTACAAAGGGGGTTTATCAACCTCCCCACACTTAAACTAAGCATGTCCTCATGCTTAAACCAAGAATGAAGCAAAGGGTATGACATTTATTCAATGCAACTAAATCATCTAAATGCAACTATCTAAATGGATGCAACCAACTATATGAATGCTAGTGCTTGGTCAAAACAAATCAAATTCCAACAGAATACATGTAAGCTCAAAGGCTCAAACTATGGGAATCAAACCCAACCGACAATTGCATTGAATTATCAAAATAATTTACAAACTTGCATGAATATATGTGATAATGGTGACTACATGTAATTGGGCAATACTTTAAGTTTTAAGGATAAAGAAAATTAATTATATTACTATGTATTTTCAATTAGAGCATGAGTAAAAATCAAATAGCAATTTGATGCAACAAATAATATATTTTTAGAGTAATTTTAAGGTTTCAATTAGTTTTAAATTAAGTCTCAAAATCCTTAATTTCATATACAAACCCTAAGCCTATTTAAACCAATTTTTCCCTTTAACCCCAAAAGAAACCCCTTGCCACCCCTTTCTCTTTCAGTAATGCACATACACACAACATAGCAGCTGCTGTTGGGAAAAGAAAGAAAGAAAGAAAGAAAGATAAGAATGAAGGAAAGAAAGCTTCAGAACGAACTAAGAAAGAAAAAGAGAAGGGAAATGGAAACAGGGGAACCAGGGAAGGGAGAGTCAGATCCGAGAAAGCAGAGACTGGGAACAGAAGAAGAGGAGAGGAAGGAGGGTCGCCGCGCTGTGCCGCTCTCTGTGCCGGTTGCCATCGCCACCACTGAATCATCGCGCCGCCACGCTGCCGCCACTGTCGGGCTGTTTGTGCTGCCATCGACACAGTTCAGAGAGGAAGGAAGAGCTACAATGAGGAAGGGAGCAAGAGCCCGTCGCGCTCACTGCAAACTCGTCATCCGTGTCTTGTCGCCGCGCTGGAGTCGTCGTCGCCAATGCTGAGTACCGTCGCTGCCGCCTTTGATGGAAGCCGCCACCATAGCTGGGAAGAACGAAGTAGGGGAGAGGAGGTTTCATTGATGTCGTGGCAGAGAAAGAGGACGAGACATGTGAGAGAGAGTGACGCACAGAGGAGGGACCATCCCTCTGCCGCCGCCGGTCGCTGCCATCATTAATGGTGAGTCAGTTAAGCCCTAGCCATGAGAACCACCATCTCTGAACCCTTATTGCTCTGTAAAGTACCCTGTATTTGCCTCTGATGTTATTGGCCATATTGTTTATTGTGGTTTATCTCAATTGGAGTCATTGGTGAAGGTGTTGCCGCTGCTAGAAGCCAACGTTGGGGCTGTTGCTGGTTCTGATTCTATTATCATGGTACTGGTTTGATCTTTCCCTTGGGCCTGATCCATTTGCACGTTATGTTTTGTCATTGCTATAGTTGTCATATTCTTGTTTTAATTCAATTATAGTTTTTGCTTTGTCTTGGATTCCTAGGGCTGTTTCTGCCCTTGATCATATTAGATTCAAAATTTGTCCTGCTGCAACCATTACCATCACCACGAAATTAATGTTGTTGCTGTTCCAATGGATGCGGTGTCTTTGATTTCATTGGAATTATCATTGTTGCTGCGAATTTAAAATAAACGGATTTATCATGGTTAATTCCTACGGATTCGACTTTCCGAGGGGCTTTTTATACAAACTAATTTATTTTAAATTAGAAATTATTATAAATAGATATAATGTGCAAAATGTATTTCTGTTGATTATGTGAGTCTTATGAATTGTCTGATTTTGTCCTGAATGAATATGGTTGCCTGTTTGATTGGGATAATGTCTACTTTGATAAATTGGAGATTTTTGGATTTGGTTGAATTGAAATTATTTTTGATAATCTGAAAGTTTGAGTTTTTGTTTTATTGGCATCTGATTTGGTCTTGAACCTGTTCGAAAGAGTTAAGGATTGGTTTGGTTGGGACCCGGACAGGGTGGCAAAGTCCAAGTTTTAGGGGAGATGCTGCCGAAATTTCTATAAAATCCGAGACTTTATTTGAAATAGTATTTTAAGAAGGAACGGATTATGCCTTGAACTTTATTACCGATAAAAGAATTAGATTGAACACTGTTATTAAGAAAATTGTTATATTTTGAATGTAAACTATTTTAGAAAAGAATTATGTTTTAAAGTCAATTTAAAGATGAAAAGAATCAAGTTTTGGAATTTGATTGAATAAGCAAATTTGAAGGAGTTTTAATGGAGTTCGATTAACTAATTTCACTTTACGACATTTTAGGAAGAGTTTGAAGTATTTTCTAAAACTTTGATTTAGTAAAATTGAAACACTTTCCGAGCCTTTGGAAACTGATTTAAGAATGAAACTGAAATTGATTTTTGGTTTAAAAATGATTTGGTTTTGGCTTAAGTTTAGTTGGTTTGAAATTGGTTCGGAATAGTTATAAACACGATTCGGTTTCGATTTAAATTCTATTCTATTTATTCAAATCAAGAAGTTAAAGTTTCGGAGGTTTTCAATGAATTTAAGAAATGAGTTAGGTTATTCTCCTCTGAAGTCTTGAGACTCCGCTGAGGAATTTTATGACCAAATCTTGATTTAAAAATGAAGGATTTTGAGTCTTTCAAAGAGATTTTGAATTTGGCATGATTTTGTGATTGTTTGGAAGTGTTAGAAAGATGTGGAAAGTGGCTCCGTTTTGAAAAGTGATTCTTGGCAAGATGTGAAGTGATGAAAATAGGCTAAGAATGAATTTGAAATGGGTTATTGAGCCTGATTGATTATGGATGTCCTCAAGATTGATGAGTTATGGTTTGGTAGGCATAAGGGCCGGGTTCGTCCCACTTCTGCTGAGATGAGATTGTTGATAAGTTTCTGGCACCTGGCAAGGACGGTGGTTTAATCCCGCTTGTCGAGGGTGCCGCGCCCACTTAAGGATGGTGGTTTGATCCCGCTTACGGTGGAGGCAAGGACGGTGGATTAATCCCGCTTGTCTGTGGGACCTACGGGTAAGGACGGCGGTTGGATCCCACTTATCCAAGTCGGGTTTGGCAATGTAACTGACGCATGAGCTCATGGCTTGTAGGACAGGCATGCATCATATGCATTTTTGTGACATTGTTTGGGTGTGCATATTGAGTTTGATTTGCCTATGTGAATACGTATGTTAACTTCTAACTAATATAATTGTTGTACTTGCTATTAATTGTGTTTGAACTACATTAATTGTGATTGTGTTTGATTGGTTGGTTTGTGATGAATTGGTTGATGATTGAGTTGTTAGGGCCGGGGGCCGTGTTGGATTGGATGGGCTTAAGGCCGTGATTGGTATATTGAGTTCTAGTTCTGTATAAAGTATCTGACCGGTTCAGCATAGACTTAATGAACCTACGCTTGGAACGGGATGATCATTTATACCACATAGGTAACTGCTTTCATGGTTGCGGTATAGAAAAGTATGAAAAATCAAACTCTTACAGCATAGACTTAATTGAACCTATGTTTGGGATATGTTAATCATTCATACTGTTTAGGAAAAATCTTTTAGACTTTTGCAAGAAAGGAAAAAGGTTTTGTTTTAAAATATTTGAGAAATTTATCAAGTCTTCAAAAAGGGATGTTCTGGATTTCGAATGTGTACCCAAGGTTTTTGGAAAGACTCATAAGACGAGCAATGATCACTGTACTCTAAGAATAATTTTATTTTACGTATCTTGTTATAGCAATTTCTATAAATCCTATAGTGAGAACAAGCAATGAGGACGTTCTCACTCCCCTACAGGTTATTCCTTTTCAGGATATGGACGACGAAGCTTCAGAAGAGTTATGTTCCTTTTTTGTTTATTTGTTTTTTTGTATTATCTTAGTTATTATTTTCCCTCGCCTTTACCATATAATAAGTTTGTACGAGGGATAGGAAATTATGAGATGTATGTTTGTAAGCTAGTGTTATGTATATATATATATATATATATATATATATATATATATATATATATATCCTAAGGTATTGTATTTGGTTGGTATGAACATGTATGTTTATGTTTTCAACGAAAAAGTGTTTTTGAAGGGTTATGCATTTTTAAGTTTTAAACATGCTCCTATTTTAGTATTAAATATGTTTAGAGTTGTCGTAATACCCAAGCTATCAGAGTGGCGCAGCCGGAAACGTGACATTCGGATAGTGAGAATGTTACATAAGTCACAACCTAAACCTTTTTTATTATTAGAACTTACTCACTCCCTACATTAATGTACAAAGTAAAGCTTTTATATCCATTGTTAATAAAATCATAAATTATTTTATGAAAAATAATAAAATGTCATAGATCAAGCTTCAAAAACCATTTATTTTCTTGATGGAACCTAACAGAAAAAGAAGTAATGAGGTAACAAGGTGCATAAACAAAAGAAAGTAGAGAAGTGAAAGACATTGATACCCATCTCGAGTGCACAGAGAGTGACGTCAGTGTTCTGCTTTATGTACTTCTGCATGAGCAAAAATTAAGCAATGTTAGAAACTCAACTCAATGTAGAGAGTGGTAATTTTGTTATCCCGCTAGCCTTTCTGTCTTGAAATTTATCACTGAATTCTTGATTCCCTTGTTTATCTCATAAACAATTTGAGACAGCCAAGAGAATAAAAAGTTTAAAAATATTCTATAACAAGAAGAAAATAAATTACAACTAAAAGTAGCAGGTAGAGCCCGTACATAGCAATTTTAGGATGGCCATGTTCAAGCTTGATTTGCTTTCCAGGAATACAGATCCTGTTTAAAGCACTAAGAGAAGCTTTGGCAGCTCGCACATCATAGAACTCGATGAATTTCACATGATTCACTTCAAGATATTCATAGATCTGCAATTACACAATAATTACTAATGCCAAAATAATTCTTGGTAAGACACATGATGGGAAAAAGGTGAAAGCCCAGAATTAAAACTTACTTCTTTAATTACTCCATATAATCCAAAAATATGCTTAAGTTCATCATTTGAAACAGATGAATCAAGACCAGATATCATCACACCACCATGACCAAATATCCTTTTTGGGAGCATTGTCTAAAATGCCATTAAGTAAAGATAAAACTATAAGCAAAGCAAAAGAACTTTGAACACAAAGAGACTGACAAAGGAAGAATATAGCAGTAACTACCTTTAGAATTGAATAATGTATGTCAAGCTATTGAGATCTCAACTTATCAAAAAGCTTATTGAGAGCAGAACCTTTGTTGAATTGAATTATAATATACTTCAATAATTGAGGACTATATACTTATTATAATATCAATTTTTTGTTTCAAAATTCTTCCTTATTATTTTGCACTTGATTGATTATTTCCTCAATGAATAATGATAGCTGTAATCATGATGCCAAAAGGATATGATATAATTGATATGTAGATGTTGTACTCACCAGCAATTCCATGGATGCAAAGATAACACATGTTTTGAACCTAGACAGACATGTATCATTGATGAATCCTCCAACTAGAGATAGCAAGAATGCAGTTTCCATGAAGTTGGTCAAGGTTGTGGCAGATTTTGTTAAGCTGAAGTACATGAAGCCAAAGAAATATGTTAATAGGCTCACCGCATTGGCAACGAACGCCATGTTCTCTAGTCCTTCCATAGCTGCATGCACCAATATAATTACATACTTCAAATAAAAATAGAACAAACTAAACATAATATAATACTGATTTGGAAGGAAGCTAGCTATGCTGTTAATTAGTTACCGTACACAAAAAGTACAGCTCTGTTTCCTCTTTTCCTTCATAGCCCTTGTTGGGTATCCACCATATCTCTGCAGATTCCCTGTCGAGTAATAATCAGACCAAACTCATCACTTGATATGCTTTGTCAATATATGTAATAGGAACATTCAAATTCCTGGCTCAGGTAGAACTGAAATAAAACATTAAAGATTACCATCGTTTCTTGTTCTTTCTAAGCAGAACCCGCTTCTTCTTGTGGCACTTTTATAGTTCAATCACATATGAATTGAATTTATATATAAGGAGTAGTTACTGGTCATTTGATATTTTGAATAGATTATTGGTTCCAAGTTTCCTAATTGTAAGGTTTAAATTAAATAATAAAGCATAGCAAAACAATCCAACATGGCATTAGAAAAATAATATTGGTCACGTTGAAATTTGTAAGCTTAGTTTAACTATATATATGTCCTTGTATTAAGTTGACTTAATCATTCATTTCTAACAAGAACAATTTATTGCATGCCGATACAGCTTAACTTGGGATTGATTGGCATCTCTAAACTACCTAATTAATTCATTCATGCATGTGCTGTTGAGTATCTTGGCCAAGGCTCCAGAATTTTCAGCCTGAAAAGTTCCTAATCCAACAGAAGGTATCTTGGCACCTATGTTCAGCTCAAAGAATTTCCTACGCCATAATTTCTTTAATTAATTAATTAAATAATTAATTCTCTTCAACGATCACTTGCGTAATCGCTTTGGTGTTTAGTTATTAGTAAGGTAATCATCAATTAATTGCACATTAATCATGTAATTTAAATTACTTAACACTATTTCAATCGTATAGAGGAGGAAAATTAAAAAAAGAAGATGAAGTAGATTACTGTGAATTGATATAGATGGTAGAACCAAATCATACAAGCTTAGTCGGAGGCAGCAAAAATAGCTTCACAGCTAGAGAACCAGATTGAATCTGCAAATTGAAGCCAAAGGACTAGATCTCAGAAGCTCCGCCAGAGAGAGCAACAACGGCGTCACTTGCGGCAGTGAGGAGATGATGAACGGTTGCGAACAGAAAGCAAACCCTCAAATCAAAGCAAAAAATTAGATCGCAGAAGCTCCACCAAAGGCAACATCAACGATGTTGCTTACGGCGGTGAGGAAATGGACGACGACGAGCAAATGAACAGCAGTGAGGAGATGAACGGCGGTGATAAAACCTCAAATTGAAACCAGAGAAGCAGATCTAGAACCTCCGCCAAAGGCAGCAACAACAATAACGTTGCTTACGGCAACTTGGGGCTGAGCGGTGCCGAGCAAATGAATGGCGGCGGAGATGAACGATAGCGATAAAACCTCAAATAGTAGCCAGAGAAGCAGATCTAGAATATCCGCCAAAGGCAACAACAATGATAACGTTGCTTACGGCGGCAGAAAACTAGGGTTAGGTTCATCACATTTACACGTCACACTCATTCTCTCATTCGCAATATTACTCTTATTTTCATCCTCTCAAATGCACAACAACATCACCTCTGAGTCTTAGTTTTTTGTTTTTTAAAAGAACAGAAAGGAATACTAAAGATAATGGCGGTTTTAAACCACCGTATTCTTCAAAAACCGCCACCAATCACCGGAATAATATGGCGGACCTTAATTTTTGCCAAAATTAACAAAAATTTGGCCATTACATAAAACTGCCATAATATAAGCGTCATTTTAACCAACATTTTTTGTAGTGGCAGGGCTTTCCAGAAATATATAATAGTCCATAGTCCATACTTTGCTTTGGAAATGAAGGCCCAAAACGGGCGTTTAACGCCAGCCACCTACCCTATTCCTGGAGTTGGACGCCCACAAGGGAGCAGCTGGTGTCCAACGCCCAAAAGGGAGTCCCAAGCTAGCGTTCAACTCCCCTAAGGGGTACTAGCTCATGGGAGACACTCAAGCTCAGCCCAAACACTCACCAAGTGGTCCCCAAAAGTGGATTTTCGCACTACAAGACTAGTTTATCTTATTTTTTGTAATTCTTAGTTGCTAGACTAGTATATATAGAACAAAGATCACCCTTGTTAGAGATCTTTGCCTATTCGAACCTTTCATTGTATTTTTCAGTCAGCACGAGTCACTAACCTCCTAAGGTTAAGGTTAGGAGCTCTGTTGAGTTTCATGGATCAATAATATTACTGTTCTTTCTCAATTTGTCTGATTTTATTCTCTTATGTATTCTCGTTCTTCATCTTATGAATTGAGGGTGACCCGTGACAATCATCCTTATTCTACTTGGGTTCCGTGTGAGTCCTTACCCAGATAGCGTTGAACCAGAGCTAGAGATTCCATTGTGGATTCCAATAAAGCATCTGAGCAACTTTGGATACGTGACATGAAATTTTGTTGACTATGGGTACGTGAGGTCTTTGTGGCATAAGGCTAGAGTTAGAGAAGCAGCACTCTCTAATCCAAAAGATCTGCCTTGTCTGTGGCACCTTGAGTAGGATCATAAATAGGAGAGGATTACTTACAGCTTCATCTTCTACTATAATGAGAAACCTTGAGGTGGCTTGATGAGAGGACATAAGTCATCTCAACATGGTGGATTGCTGCAGTGGAGGAGGTTAACTTGATGAGAGGACATGAGTCAATCACTTACAGCTGCCATTGAAGGAATCAGAAAGTTATTGAAGAAGATAGTAAGAAAAGTCAATCCAGAAAGACAAAACATCTCTGAAGCCTCAACCATTTTATCACCATTGATTTCTCATCTATCTAGTAACATTTTATTTATTTATTTTGTTTTATGCATTTTTCGTGACAAACTATAATTTCTATCTGCCTAACTAAGATCTTCAAGATAACCACTACTTGCTCAAACCAACAATCTCCGTAGGATCGACCCTCACTCACCTGAGGTATTACTTGGATTACCCGGTATACTTGTCGGTCTATCTGTGCGAATTCTGTGGAGCCAATTTCGTGCACCACTAGTGAGGATGGGTTTGGTAACTTAAAATGGTAGTTAGGCTTTGAATTAAGGGTGACTGCATTTAGTGGATTTGAATGGATAGTTTGTTTTGAGTTTAGAGCCGGTGACTTAGGCTTGTGAAGTTCTGAGGATGGGATGACTTGAGTGGATTGGCGAGGTATTGAGATAATAATATATTAAGAACTACGATGAGTTGAGAATGGAATGAGGATATGAATTTAGAAATAATGGAGGAGAAGATGAATAGTGAGTCGGGCACTATATCCTTGGGTTAATAGTGAGCAGGGCACTATATCCCTGGAATGATTTATGATGGAATATATATTGTTGTTATTTTCCTTCTCTGCCGCAAGAGTGAGCCAGGCACTATATCTCTGGGGTATGCATGCGAGTGATTCCGACACTATATCCCAGGGTTAATAGTGAGCAGGGCACTATATCCCTGATGCACAGAGTGAGAAGAGCACTATATCACTTGGAGTGGCAGAAAAGGCTACATTCGAAAGAATGTGTCAGGTTGGCAGTTGAACCGACAATGTGATATTACAGCCAGTAGGACAGGCATTCATCATGTGCATCTTCTATGTGTACTATTTGCTTTGCCTACTTGTATCCTTTGCCTAAACATATAACATGCTTAATTACTTCCTGATTTACTTGCTCTACATGAATATTACCTGTGTATTACTTGTGGGTATATACTTGTGTTTGCTACTGGGATTGAGGAAGTTCAGTAGATGGTGGCGATGGGATCGCATGGAAGTTAGGCTGGCAAAGTCTATGGGACAGTAGTGTTATTTGATTAGTTAGAAATCTCCTAAGCTAGAATGCCCTGTTTTTGGTTTAAATTATATATATAGTTAAGCTTGAATAACCGTAATCGATGTGAAGTTCTAGGATTGCCTTCGGCATTTCAGAACCTTATATCTTACATATTGGGCACTGTTACCATACTGAGAACCTCTGGTTCTCATACCATATGTTGTTGTTTTTCAGATGCAGGTCACAACCCACCTCGGTGAGTTTGCAGGATGGTGACAAAGCGGATGATCGCTTTCATCTTTTGTATTCTGGTTTATTTTCCTTTAGTATTCTCTCACTCTTGTATCTTGTATATTGTTGCCTAGAGGCTAATTTTGAGAGTCGGGATGTTGCTGTTTTGTTTCAAAAACTCTACTGTATCTGTATTAACTTGTCGGCCTAAACTCTGTGGGTTGGGGCTAGTATTCTTTTGGCTATTATATATACATTTTGATTATCTTGTATCTTCATCTTGTATAGCTTATCCTTTACGCTTGTAGTTAGTTTATGTGCAACACATCGCGTTTTTGTGTATCTGTTTTCTGAGTCCTTGAGCTTTATTTTTTCATTAGAATTCTAGTATATTATACCCTTTGACTATATATTATTATATTGAGCTTTAGAACTATCGTGACACTTTGTTATCCTTTGTTTTATGGCTAGAGGTAAGGCTTAGGATTATAGGGTGTTACATCTTCAACGGTGGAATTCGTCTCTTGCTCAACTACTCCTAAAACCTCAACTACTCTTTGCAATTTAATTCCCGTATCCTCTACTTTTATCAACTCATGCTTCAACTCTTCTTCTTCCACTTAAGGTTTCAAGCTTTCCTTCATCTTGCACTCTTCATTTGAGGTTGATTCCTCACATCCATCCATAAATTGCTTTGGTTGTAGTATGAACATGGCGAGTCTAGGTGGGTTAAGACTTTGGCCAAGGTAGCCATGATAGCGTCATGACACTTGATTGATTCTTGTTGTTCAGTGTTGACCAATGGAGGTTGTGGTGGGAAAAAAGATTCATCATATGGGAGAAAGTCTTCATATATGGGAGGTGATTCATAAGGATAAGAATATTGAGGCAGTGTATATGGAGGTAGTTGGTCAACGGAATTATGGGAGTAGTGATGTTGGAATGATGGTGGTTCATAAGGTAGATTATGAGATGGATATGGAATTTGATCCCATGGAGGTATTTGGTGGTGGAATGGGACTTAAGGGTATTGTGGTTAAGGATAATGTTGAGGATATGGTTCATAGGAATATGATGGTTGAGGTTGGTGATCATTGCAAGGGCCACCATAGTCAATTGGTTAGTATACACTATGGATGAGTTATGATCATAGTGGCACAGGGGAGGAGATTGCCATGAAGATTATCCATATGAATGAAGCTCGTCCCTCAAATAAAAATTCAACCCTTGGTGCACACCATCATTAAGATTGCCATTTTCTACAACATAATAACAACCAAACTCCAAGTCAAAGGGGGTGAGAATTCATAGAAAAGAGAGAAAATAAAAAAAAAAGATATCAAGAAACAAGAAAAACACAATCCTAACTACTAACAAAAACAAGAAAATAACCAAAAAGCAAGCTATTTACATATTAACACACTAACAATAGCCAATAATATAACAGTGCCAAAAACTTGATGGAGGGCTAAACGTCGATTTAGAATTTATTAATAGAATTTCGTTGCAAGCATAGTCTAGACCAACAATTAACTCTCAATCAATGTTTAATTTGATTGTCACAATACAAACCAAAATAACCAGGAGTAGAATCTTGGGTCGTTCTCCCTTGGAATTGCAATCAAGTGCTTAATTATTGACTTTGAAAAATGGGGGTTGTGATAACAATAAACAAGAATTTAAAAGACAAGAAAGTAATGCAAAGGCAATTAAACTCAAAGCAATTAATCAAGGGAAAATGAATTCAATTTCTAAAAAAGGTCTCGGCAAGGGTTTAGAGTCAAGGTTTTCTATCCTAGTCATTGACCACAAACATGGAAATTATGAAGAGTTAATCCCATTTTGTCAACTCTAACATCGAGGATAAGTCAAATAGGTGTAATTGATCTCAATCCATAAATCCTAGCCAAGTCACTAATTAACTTAGTGAAAGACTAACGTTAGTGGAAACGAAATCAACTAACAATCCTAAATCACCAATCAATATTGGATATTAATGACTCAAGGTCACCTAAGTCCTCAATCCCAGGCCAAGAGTGTGAAAAATTATATTAAAACTAAAAGAGGCATTTTATCAAACACTTGGTATGCACAAAAGAAAAAACATGATAAATTGCATGACTAGTAAAATCTATAACTACCAATTGTAAGATAACAATAATAACAACTCAATTAAGCAACAATAAACACCACAACATAAAATTGCATTAAAGAAAATCAAAATTCAACAAGAGTGTTCATAAACTAAAAAGTGGCTCAAAAGAGAAATTAACAAAAGAAACTACGAGAATCAAGGCAATAGAACAACAAAATATAAATGAAACTACACTAAAACAAGAATTAAAGACTAAAACAAAAGGGAAATTAGTTTAAGAATCCTAAATTCTAGAGAGAAAAGGGAGCTTTTTCTCTCTAAAAAACTACCCTAAAACCCTTGATCCTTCTTGAATTTGGTTTGAAATACTACAGAAATGAGTTGGATTGGGCTTGGAAAGGCCTAAAATCGCGACCCACGTGTTCACTTAAATGAAATCATGTGCCGGCAGTCATGTGTACGCATGAGGCATCTGTACGCATGAATTCGCAAATTTAAAAAACGTTCATACTCATGGGGCATGCATACACATAACTTGATATTCATGTATTTGCGTGAGACATGCGTATGCATGACCCTGAGATGCTCCAAACTCCATTTTTTCATGAATTCTCCACTTTTGCATTCTTTTTCCTCACTTCTTCAATCCATACTTGCGTTGTAAGCCTAAAATCACTCAACAAACATATCAAGGCATCGAATGGGATTAAAGTAAATTAAATTTAGCAAATTATGGGCGTCAAAAGCATGTTTTCATTCTTAATCACAATTTAGGAGGAATTCAGAAAACCATGCTATTTCAATGAATAAATGTAGGATAAGTTGATAAAAATCCACTCATTTCAATGCAAAATAAACCATCAAATTATGGTTAATCAGACCCTCCACACTCATAATGTTCTCTTTAAGACCACCCTGGTACTTGATGCACTTCCAACCCTCATAGGACTCAAGGGCTCCCTGACATACCCTTGAGAACCTAAAGAGTTCCTCAAACTTACTAGTATACTTGGCTACAGACATCGACCCTTGCTTCAGCTGCATGAGCTCCAGTTCTCTAGCATCCCTTATTGACTCCGGAAAATACTTCTTGTAGAAAGAAGTCCGAGACAACTCCCATGGAATATCCGCATTCTGAAGTTGCAGTAGTCAGCACTCTGCTTGCCACCAGTGTTAAGCTTTTTCCATCAGCTCATAAGCCGCAAACTCTACAAATTGATTATCAGGGACATGCTGAGTCTACAGTACATGCTCCATGGCTTGGAACTAGTTGTCTGCTTTAGTAGGATTTGTCGTTCCCCTGAAGGTCGACGGGTTAACCTTTAGGAAAGTAGCTAGTGTCATTAGAGTACCTCATAAGTTTTTCCCGATCCCTTTTCCATTTCCATTCTCTGCTAGTTGCCCCAACCTTTCCATAGCTTAAGCGGTTGTAGCAGCACTCGCTTGCATCGAGCTAGCTAGGTTAGTCATCGCCGCCATAAACTCGGCATGGTTATCAGTTGGTTCGTAACCTTTATTATCTCTCCATGTATGTGTTTAACCTTGTCCGCGAGTTGCCATTCAAGGTCCTATCTACACCAAAAATTGATTTCAAGGTGATCAGTCTCAATATCTCAAGCTCAATACTTCCATTATACCAAAATGGCACTCATAAACAAGCATGCTATGCATATGAAACAAATATCCTAAATAGCACGAAAGAAAAATGACCCATAGTATGTAATGTAGCACAATCGGTCCATCCCTCAGCTTACGAAGACGAACTGCTCTATTACCACTAAGTGTAACACCCTAAGCCTTACCTCTAGCCTGAAAGCAAATGATAACAAAGCGCCACAACAGTTATAAAACTCATACAATAATATATAATCAAAGGATATAATATAATAGAAGCCTGATGAAGATATAAAGCTCAAGGATGCAGAAAACAGAGATACAAAAGTGTGATGCATTTACACATGATAACTAAACGCGTAAAGGTAAAAAGGGATCATAGATACAAGATAAACTAGGTTTTTTTGGTCACAGTAAAAAACCGTGACCATATAGACCCTCTAGGTCACGGTTTTTTAGGGTGACAAAAAAAAAAGCTATGGTCACAGTTTTTTTGGAAAGGGTGACCATAGAGTACCTATAGTCACGATTTTAAGGGGTGACCTAAAGGGGTCTATGGTCACGGTTTTTTATAGTGTGACCAAAAAGGGTCTATGGTCACGGTTTTTCAAAAAAAGTGACCTAAAAGGGTCTATGGTCACGGTTTTAGGGGGTGACCTAAAGGGGTCTATGGTCACGATTTTGGGGGTGGCCTAAAAGGGTCTATGGTCACGGTTTTAGGGGTGACCTAAAAGGGTCTATGGTCACGATTTTTTAAAAAATGGTGACCTAAAAAGGTCCATGGTCACAGTTTTGAGGGGTGACCTAAAGGGGCCTATGGTCACGGTTTTGGGGGTGGCCTAAAAGGGTCTATGGTCACGGTTTTTCGGAAGGGTGACCTAAAACGGTCTATGGTCATGGTTTTGGGGGGTGACCTAAAGGGGTCTATAGTCACGGTTTTGGGGGGTGACTTAAAGGTGTCTATGGTCACAGTTTTGAGGTGACCTAAAGGGGTCTATGGTCACGGTTTTGGGGGTGACCTAAAAGGGTCTATGGTCATGGTTTTAGGGGTGACGTAAAGGGGTCTATAGTCACGGTTTTTTAAAAGGGTGACCTAAAAGGGTCTATGGTCACGGTTTTTTGAAAGGGTGACGGGTGACCTAAAGCGGTCTATGGTTACAGTTTTGGAAGTGACTTAAAGATATCTATGGCCACAGTTTTGGAGGATGACCTATAAGGATCAATGGTAACGATTTTTCAGAAGAGTAACCTAAAATGATTAGATTGAATATTATTAATTTTAAATTAAAAAATTATTTAAAACTTAAAACTAATTAATAAATTGATAAATAAATATTATATTTTTTATATAATTTAATTAAATTATGGTTGAATTTTAATAACTATTCTACCTTCTAAATTAGAAAATTATTTAAAATTTAAAATAAAGAAAGAGAGAAAGAGACGGAGGTGACGGCGCCGGTAGGACTGGGTGCCGCCGTCGCCGTCGTCGTTGCAGAACCACGAAGGAGAGGGAGGAAACGTTGAGAGAGAGGGATGTCGTCGAGCCAAACGCGAGAGAGAAAGAGAGAGGGGGCCACCACAATCCACGCTGCCGTTGGAGGGATCGTAGCACATCGCTGCTGCCGTCAAGATTGCGGTCGTCGTCGTCCAGTGTCGCCGTCGCGTCGCCATTGAAGAAGAGAATGCAGGCCAGTGGGCCAGGGGGAGGAGTTGCCGCCGTTTGTGCCTCCTGTCGCCGTTGCGGTCTCGCCATCCCTGCTGTTTGGGTAGTCACAAGAGGAAGCCGTGGCTGTCCGCGCCGCCGTCGGAGCTACTGCTCCATTTCGTCGATGTCTGCGTGCTCAGGTATGTTTGTTCCCTTATCCTCTAACCCTTTCACCCAACAATGTACCAAATTTCTAAGCTAAAAACCAAATTGAGCATTAGGGTTTTATTAAGTTATAATCTGATAACTTTAATGTTTTAATGTACCCCTTCACTTTTTGCTTGCTGTGTTAGTTATTTCTTGCTGGATTTCAACATGATTCTGTTATTATCAGTTGCTACCACCAATTTCACCCCACTCATTGGTACCAAATGGTGGCCTTCAATGCCCCTAGCATTTGGGGTTGACCAAGTGAATAGCAAAGATAAACCCAATAACCAAAGGGCCTTAGAAATATACTTCAGCTGGTATTATGATTCAGCAGCAATTTCAGTCATAATTGCCTTCACCAGAATAGTATATATCCAAGATCATCATGGATGGAAACTGGGTTTTGGTGTTCTTGCAGCACTCATGGGTTTTGGTGTTCATCAGCTGGTTTGTGCACTTTCTTCTTCTTCCTTGCTTCTTCTCTTTACATTAAGCACAAAACACATGGCAGCTTGCTCACTGGCTTTGAACGAGTAACCGTAGCTGCCTATAAGAACAGGAAGCTTAGATTACCAGCCATGAACTTGACTGGAATGTATCTTCAAAAGAAGGACTCTGATCTTCTTGTTCCAACTGATAAACTAAGGTTGAATCAAATCAAATCAAATCAAATTCTCACATTATCATTGTTGTTTTCTTTAGCTCATTCCATGTATGAAATAATAGTAAAACTCTTCTGGCATGTCTTTGTTTTGAATGTTTCTAAATAAAGCTTGCTTCATCAAAGACCCTGAAAAAGATTTAGCCTCAGATGGATCAGCCTCGACCATAGATGAAGTAGAAGAACTAAAAGCCATCATCAAAGTTATTCCCCTATGGTCAACCGAGATCATGATATCGCTTAACATTGGAGGCTCATTTGGATTGCTGCAAGCTAAATCACTGAACAAATAGATCACTCAAAACTTCCAAGTTCCAGCAGGTTCTTTGAGTGTGAAAATGATATTTATAATATTCTTGTGGATAGCTCTATATTGAAAATCCTAATGCAGTGTTGAATATGTCTGCAATATGACCTTTTCCTCAACTCTGCTTGCGTGGCATAGCTGAAGCATTCAATGTAATAGGCCAAAATGAGTTCTATTACATTGAATTCCCCCAAGAGTATGTCGAGCATCGCCTCATCCCTTTTCGGACTTGGCATGGCTGCAGGATACGTGTTATCTTCTTTGGTATTCAGAATTATGGAGAAGGTTACTTCTAGGGATGGAAAGGAAGGTTGGATTTCGGATAATATCAACAAGGGTCGCTATGACAAGTACTGTTGGGTTCTTGTGATGCTGAGTGCCATTAACATAGTGTATTACCTTGTTTGTAGCTGGCTTTACGGACCTACAACTGATCAAGAATCTAAAGAAACAAGAGGAAATGGTTCAAATGATGAAATCTTCCATTAATTGAATTTAGAAATCCTGGCATGTACAACAAGATATCCAATTTCCATTCTGGTTACAACATGCAACAAAAATGATCATTTGTGTTGATTATTAAGGTCTAATTTTTCTAGTAATTTCTATAGTTTTACCAGATTTTTTTAACTAGGTTCTTAATAGTAGTCATCTTCTTTGATCCCTTATGATTTAACTTTTTGCTTTGCTGCTGGTTGCTGTGTATTTCAAATCTTGCTGTTATGTTGCTAGTTTATCGTTTCTATCTTGGATGATTGTTCTTTCGGTGGATAGGACATTAACTGGCATGATTTGATTGTTACCATTAATATTTACAACAAAATATATAATATTGCTTAGCATGTTTAGTGATAAATATCCAAATATTTATATATTAAGCATAAGCCTAATCTAATTAATTAATTTCCAGCAAAATAAGGTTCAAAAGATATGCATGCATTGAATCCTTTTTGGAGAAAGAAACATCGAATCCTTCTTGGAAGCTCTCCTTACTACATCTACTTGTGGAGACCTTTTCATCATTTCTATTTGGATACCATCTTGGTTTTGTGCTTTATAGTTTCTTCTTTGCATTCTTCCTTGACTTTGATTGGTAGTCCAGTTAACTTTTCAATATTGATCCTCTATTTTTTGTTTTATCCAAAGTAGTCAATGAACAACTTGAAAGCATATCCGTGGATCTTGGCTCAGGGGAAATACCTGGGTAGAAGGTGAAACTAAAAATTCTAATACCATGCTTATTTTGATGCATTCTTAAAAGTTTCAAATAATTTGATCCAGTTTGATTTGTTTATTTATTGTTGTGTGGTTTTGAATGAAGGTCTGGTGGTGAGCATATGTCTTGGTGGTGCGTTAATTAGAAGTCTATTCAGTGGCTGGATTGCTGATGCAGTTGAGCATTGTAGGGCTTTCTGGTTGTGTGCTTTGCCAATGATAATTGGCGCTTCGATGAGGTTATATTTCTAAAGCCAGTATATTCTCTTCATCTTTAATATCCTAGGTTTCAATACATCTTTTTAGGCTATTTTTATTTTTTTTTTCTATTTTCCAGAGTTGCTTTTTCTAAAACATCTGACCTCACTCTGATTTAAATTTAGTCAAGTAGCAGATTCCCTTGTTCTCAAATGTGAATCCTTATGGCGAGTTCTCAGTGAAAATTTCTGTGTTTTCAATTTTTCAGTGCAGCAATAAACAACTTGTTTGGTATGCTTGTAGGATGGTTATTTGTTGGGACTGGCCTGTGTCTGGGCCCTCCTGTTGCTGCTCTGTATGTGATGGAGGTATGAAATCATGTTATATACTTATTACTAGTCATATGTGATGTTAAATAGACCCTTTTTTCGGCCTCAGGTGGCAGGTGTGTCTCAGGTCATCTACTTATGTTGTTGTTGTATCTGTTTACTCTCTCATTGTAATGTTGATTTAAGTTTGTCAGTAAAAATGTTGAAGAATATACGGAAGCATAATTATGTAGCAAGGAAGAATTACTGAAGCAGAAGCCACATTTGAGAGGCTTTTGATAGGTGCTTCAGAAGCAAAATTTGCTATGTCAGAATTATCTAAGTAGATAGAGATGACACTAATATTGTGAAGCTCTCAGGATGATCTAAATGTAATATATATTTTGATGTGTCTTGTACTTTTTGAAACAAGATTTTATCCGATATTACATGTAATAGATAAATTACACTCTATTTTGATTTGTCTTGTTTGGACAAAAAATATATTTAGCTTATAATGTAACTTTTATGATTTAGATTTCTTGAATTTTTGAGTTTTAGATTTATTTTGTGATTATCATTTTAGGATGTGATTATACTTTAAAAAAAAATTAAATTTCATAAAACGAAATAGGCTACAGTCACGGTTTTACAAAAAGGTGACTATAGATAAGCTATGGTCATGGTAAAAACTGTGACCATAGATAAGGCTATGGTCACAGTTTTAAGGAGGGGTGACCATAGAGGCTATGGTCATAGCGAAAAACCGTGTCCATAGATAAGGCTATGGTAACGGTTTCAGGGAGGGGTGACCATAGAGGCTATGGTCACGGTTTTAGGTGGGGTGACCATAGACACGGCCAAAACCATGACCATAGATAAAGCTATGATCACGATTTTGGAAGGAGTGACCATAGAGGTTGTGATCACGGTCAAAATCGTGACCATAGATAAGGCTATGGTCACGGTTTCAGGGAGGGGTGACCATAGAGGCTATGGTCACGGTGAAAACTGTAACATCCCTTCTAGCAAAATACCTTGCTTAAGTCAGGGTATTTCTACTAGAATGAACGTCACGTGACCTTTTCTAATATTAACTAAATTACTGAGCCTTTGTATCGATTTCGCGTTTCAGTTTTAAGAAAATGTCAGAAAATTTTGTTTTTATTCATTAAAGACATGTATCAAGGATAAACATTGCAAATAATAATAACAATCACATAAGTATTATTAATAGTAATTCTTATACATAAGAAGTCATATAAACCCAAATACAACACCTACCCCTCTGTCAAAATAAAACCTCAAAGGACAAGAGCGAGGGGACTCTATGAAAGCAATTAAAACCATAAAGAAAGCCTACTAATCGCTTGTAGCTTCATATTGTATCTTCAAACCTGTGTCACTGAAAGGGTGGAAAATTTGGGAGTGAGAACCAAACCACATGTTCTCAGTAGAGGTCGAGAATGCCGTGAAAGTAAAGAATAAAGTGCAAATAGTTAATTTCATTCAGAGACATCTAAAAGAAAATTAACCCTTTTTAAAAGCATTAGTTAATTCTTCAAAATCCTAGACCCATATTTTCTTTATAAAACTCTTAAAAGTTTCCTAGACTATATGAATGACCAACTTGTTCCAAGCATAGGTTCATTAAGTCTATGCTGAACCAGTTTGATTTTTCATACTTTATACAGAACTAGACCTCAAATGTACCAATCACGGCCTCAGGCCCAAACAACTCAATCAACATCCAATCACCACAATCCAAATAATCAGTTACAAACATAGGTAATGAGGTTCAAACACAATCAAGAGCAATTACATCAAGTATAGCAATTAGCAATTAAACAGAATTATTCACTTAGGCAAACCAATTACAATATACACACCTAAACAATATCACATAGATGCATATGATGAATGTCTAGTCCTAGTATAGGCCATGAGCTCATGTGTCGGTTAGCACCTGCATTCCCGACATTTATCTGGTCACGAGTTCACGATTTCCCGGATACGATTTTCCGTTCAAATAAATGCGCATATAATTATTAGCAGCTCTATTGAGACAGCCTCTGCTTTCTACTCGCAGGAAATATATACTCTTGGGAACGGAAAATTACTCTTGGGTTGCCTCAGGGCAACAGATAAATAAACAAACATCTCTTGGGTTGCATTAAGTAACAAACAAATAAATAATATCTCTTGGGTTGCATTAAGCAACAAATATATATATAATATCTCTTGGGTTGCCGCAAGCAACAAATAAGCAAACAATATCTCTTGGGTTACCTCAAGCAACAGACAATCATACAATAAGTACTTTACTCTTTCCTTTTTCTTTCATAATTGCAAATACGCAAGCGGGACTAGACCCACGCCCTTGCCAACAACCTCATAAACCAAATAATCTTTTCTTAAAAGAATCAGTGAAGTTATCATCAAGCCTTAAATTTATTTTAATTAAATCCTTATACTTTTTATAAAAATTTGGACATAATTTCCTCTAAAAATAGGACTTAACAACCCTTTCGGGTCCTTCTTTCTCAACATCTCACCAACCTCTTATCAGTAATTGCCACAACAATATATTCTCAAAAACATTTGATAATAGTATATAAAATCTATTTTCTTAAATTCCATATCCAAGTAATCACCAAAACAACATCGGCAATCTAATTTCAATTTTATTTTTAAAATATCAAACGAATTCGGAATTATGCAAACCTTATATCCATGTGACCGTCTCGGATTAAGCTTTCTATTAAACTAAAAATCACAATTTTTCACTGCCTCTAGCTTTGGAAATATAAGCAAAACTGTGACTGCTCTGTAGTGCCTTAAAACCAGAAGACAGCAACAACATACAACATTCGAAATTTCATATAAAATCCAAATTAAATCCAACCACCTTCAAAATTAATGTGGTTAAACATAACTTATCCAAATTTATTTCTGAATTGGTTCCAGGGTCATACCATTTTTAATGAAGAAGTTACGTAGCTTGGAAGTTAGGTAATTCTCTGCAGAATTCTGTTTTACAAATCATTGAGCACAACCTCTTCCAAGTCCCATAACATACTTATTAAAACATGGAAAACCCTGAAATTTAAATCACATATGCTAAACATACTTAATTTTCACCTCCAATTTATTGCATCTCAATATCTATCTAGGATCAAAAGTTATAAACTCTCAAAGTTACTAATTTAAGAAAACAGAATCTGGCTTTTTCTGCATAATGCATCATCTTTCAAAATTTCATATCTTTAAAAATACAAGTCCAATTGTTCTGAAATTTTATGGCATTAAAATAATAGGAAAAAAGTTTTATTTAAAATTGGTTCCATTTTAAAATTCAAACTGGAAAATTTCCAATAGAAGAAACAAGTTGCTGCTGTGTTAAACGTTCTGCAGAAAAACCAGATTTGACATCCATAATTCAAAAATTTACCATAAATCATAAACTTAATGAAAAAGTCTCAAATTCACCAGTCCAACTCCCTATATTCCCAAGCTTAATCCAGACTTAGTCCCACGCAAATCCGATCATCATAGAGTTAGTTATAGATTTTCAAAGTTTCTAATTTTATTTAAAATAGTGCAGAAAATCAGATCCACAATTTAACTTTGAAAAATCATAACTAATGTTCCAGTTAATATGAAACCTTCAAAATTGAATCTCAACAATCACACTTAATATAATTTACTTAACATTTAAATTCTCATTATTTCAGTCACTGTAGAGCCACTGATTCACTTTCAAAGTTGCCGTTTAATTTCAAGAGAACCTGATTTTCAGCAAATCATTTTGTATTCAAAATCCAACCCTTCAATACCCCTCAAAACCAATTCCAAATCAACCACCAACCAAGTTCATTAACATTACAATATACCAAATAACAGCTCAACGGCAACAAATCCAACATAACCCATTAAAATTCAGAAATTATCAACAATTAGTCATCAAACAATTCCCAATGCGCATAATCAATCAATATCACTAATCAACAATTCCAAATCACAATCTCAACCATTCCAATCACAATTTCAGCCACAATTCAATATTCGCATAATCAATCAATTACTCACAGCTATTAAATCTATTTGTAGTTATTCAATAAACCTTGTAGGTATTCTTAAATTGAAATCGTTTTAAACCCCCTACCTCGATGTCGCAATTGCATAATTTAACGTAACAATTCCCTTTCGTTTTAGTTTCATGGCAGCAGCGGTGACTGTCACACAACCGGAATGGCAAAGGCAGCAATCGGAACAGTAGCATTGTTAATCTTCACGGCAGTGACCGGGGTTGTAACCAAACAAAGGATTCAAATTGGATGGAAATTAAGAGCAATCACAGCCCTGGAGATCTCAAGACAAGGCACATACCGGGATCAACTCAGAACAAGTGTAGCAGTGATAATAAAATGTGTAAATAGACAATAATCAAAGAAAAGATCAATCCAGAATTAAAGTAGCATCGGACTCACCAATAGCAACTCTAACAGATTCATAATAGCATCAACACCGGTACTCCAAATAATAGCAGTAGAGAAACAGGTGCAGCAAAGGGGCATGAACGACAGGGACGACTAGGATCCAGATTGACGATGGCGACAACAATACAAACAGGAACATACATTATTGTATTCAGAATGAAAATATAGTAGAGAAATAAAATCGGGAAGCAGAGCACGAGCAAGAGTGTTACAGTTTCTAGAATGGAATTGGGAACGCAGGGGAAGCTGCTGTCGGGTATTTCAGTGGTGCTTCCCTTCAAGCTCAATGATGATTGAACTATGACGGCGAGCTCCCTTCAACGAAGGTGCTGATGGCGGTGCGCGGCGTTGGCAGCGACGACTCCAACGCGGCGACGAAGACAAAGCTTCTTCTCGGTCAGCGGCTTGCAGCTCACAGTTTCCTCCCAACATCGTTCTTCCTCTCCTCTTCATGGTTCTGTTTCCGACGGTGGTGACACGTGTGACGGGCTCCACGGCTACGCGGCGCAACCTCCTCTCTCTCCCTCGCGAGTTCGTCCCTCTCTCTTTCTCCTGACGCTCTTGATGACAGACGGCCTCCAAGGTGGCAGCAGGAAACTCAAAGGCGTTCAGTCTCTACAGCGACAGCAGTGAGACACCGGTGATGGCGGGATGGACGGCGGTTGGACGACGATGTGGTGTAGCCCCCTCTCTTCCTCTCAGCTCTCTCAGACGCTCTCCTCTCCTCTGTGTGTGTGACTGCATTTTGGGAGAAAGGGAGTAAGGGGTTAGGGTTTGTGAATTGGGAAAATTAGGGTTTCTAAATTAATTTGGGAATTTTGGGTTAGAAATAAAATATTTTTTAAAGGAATAAAGATAAATATGAATAGATATTTTGATAAAATTGAAGGGTAGAGTAATCTTAAAATTAAATATACTCTATTAAAAATATATAAGAACATTATTTATCAACATATTGTTAAGTTTAATTAACTATTTCTAGTTTAAATTATAAAATAAGTATATTAATCACATTTTTATAAAATGTACTTTAAACTCAGTATTAATTATTCGAATTAAATGATATAATTTTTTATTAATTTTCTATTATCAGAACTTAATTCCAAATTATATAAAATGATCAATTGTAATAAGATTACACAAAAATATTTATTAACTTAAACTCAAAGTATTTATAAAAAATCAATTTAATCATCCCTAATAAATTAATCTCTAAGAGCTCAACTAATAAAATAAGTCACAATTTATTGATAATAGGAGTTACTTAAATTAAAATATACAATCCTTTCTTATTTTTCAACTACTAAGAATATGCAAAATATTCAATTATAATAAAATTGCTTAAGAAGCTTAGTTGGTCTAAAATGAAATTATCTCCGAATCTATTTAATTATTTCTAATAAAGTAATTTCTAAAATTACAAAGTTTAAACTTAATAAGATAAAATCTCAATTTATTTATATTTAGATTTTAAAAATGCGGGATGTTACAAAAACCGTGACCATAGTTAAGGCTATGGTCACGGTTTTAGGTGGGGTGACCATAGAGGTTATGGTCACGGTTTTAGGGAGGGGTGACCATAGAGGTTGTGGTCACGGTGAAAACCATGACCATAGATAAGGCTATGGTCACAGTTTTAAGGAGGGGTGACCATAGAGGCTATGGTCACGGTCAAAATTGTGACCATAGATAAGGCTATGGTCACGGTTTTAAGGAAGGGTGACCATAGATAAGGCTATGGTCACGATTTTTACGCGTGACCATAGATTAACCTATGGTCATGGTGAAAAACCGTGGTCTAAAGTGTCAGAATTTGAAAATTGAAACCGTGACCATAGAAACAGTGACCATATATAAAAAAAAACCGTGACCATAGACCTATGGCCATGAGAGAATAAGCCACGATAAAAAACCGTGACCATAGGTCCAAAACCGTGACCATAGATCTATGGTCACCCTTTTTACTAGCTATGGTCACAGTGTTTTACCGTGACCACAGGCCTTATATATATATATATATATATATATATATATATATATAGTATACAAAAGAGAACTAGATACAACCTGCGGAGTTTAGGTCGGCTCTCTTAAATAGAATACAACAGAGTTTTTGAAGTCAAACAGCAACATCCAATCTCTCAAGGTAAGCCTCTAAGGCAACAAGTGCAATATACAAAAGTGAGAGAAATACTACATTAAAATAACAAAAATACAAAAGATAATAATGATCCTCCACTCTTTCAGCATCCCACAAACTCACTGAGGTGGGTTGCAACTTGCATTTGAAAAAAAAATAACATATGGAATGAGAACTGATAAACCACTATTTTATGATATATTTTGGACTGAATTGAATAGGTTTTGTCAACTATTCTGACACTTATTCATGTAAATTGCATGTTTTTAATTTTTCTTCCTAATTTTGTGCTGTAGTTGAAAACATACTTCCTAGGCCTTTAAATCACTAATTTTTAATCATCTGTTATTATCATTCGATGCCGTGATATGTGTGTTAAGTGATTATAGGATTTATAGAGCAGGAATGGCATAGAGGATGAAGAGGAAGCATGCTAAACTAGAAGGAACACAAGAATTTTAAGATTTAAGAAGTTGGAAGCGACGCGCGCGCATGGCTGATGCGCATTGATGGAGGAAAATGTCGGTAAAGATTTTCACAAAAATATCACGTTGCAAGTATAGTTCTAAACCGACAATTAAACCTCAATCAATATTTAAATTGTTTGTCACAAATACAAACCCAATAAAATTAACCGAAATATTTAAACCTCGAGTCGTCTCTCAAGGAATTGCAGGGAAGTGTATTTATTATTGGTTATTGATGACTCCATATTTTCTGATATATTTTGCCTTGATTTGAATGGATTATAGCATATGAACTAACACTTAAGCACCCAAATAGGATACTTTTGTGTTTAATCCCCAATTTGATCCTAAATGTGAAAACATGCAATTTTGTACTTTAATAAAGCAAATTAATTCCACTTTTATGTCATTCAATACCGTGATATGGTTTATGAGTGATTTCTAGCCTTGAAGCTAAGAACGGATGGCCAAAAGTGGAAGAAAGCATGTACAAGGTAGAAAACATGAAGAAAACAAGGAAAAGCACACACAGCGAAGTGTGCCTGCGCACTCTCTTGCGTGCGTGAACACAAGCAAGAATTTCCATGTGTGCGTACGCACAGGTCAATTTTCAGCCGAGTGTGTGGACGCACACGTTTGTGCGTCCGCACAGGTCCCTGCACGTGATCTCATTAATGAAACACGTGCCGTGCGAATTTAGAGACCCTTGGCTCATTTTTGGAAGGCTGAATTGCTGAATGGGAGTGCTATAAAAAGGGGATATCAACACATTTGAAGGAATTAGGTTTTGGTATTAGTTTTCATTGGTTTTAGAAGTAATTGTAGGAGCAGGAGTAGTGTAGATTGTAGAATTCTCTTAGGGTTTCATTTCCATTTCAATTATAGCATTTTATAGCAAGCTTTAATCTTTGATTTCACTTCTTTAATTGTAAGTACTCTCAATTTCCTCTTCAATTAAAGCACTTTTACCTTCATTTCCTTTTGGTTCAAGTTACTTTGTTCATATTGCAATTTTGTGTTTCTTGAAGTTTTGATCAATGAATTTTATGTTTTATGCTTCCTTTATGTTTGATTGCTTGTTTACATTTAGTTTTGTTGATAGTTGGTTATAGCCTCTTTAATTTTTCCTTACAATTTCCCATGTTTTACTTTATTGCACACAAGGTGTTTGTGAAAATGTCAACTTTAGATTTTGAGTATATTTTCACACCTTGGCTTATGGTTTGAGTTCCTAGGATACTAGAGTCATAATGTCCGACATTTAGTGGTAATTCTTGGGTAGTTAATTGACTCTTGTTTCCATTGACGCTAGCCCTTTATCAACTAGTTTGGTAAGTTGGTTAGGACTTATAGATTAAGGTCAATTATGCTTGCTTGAGTTACTCCTCGATGGTTGGGGTTGACTAGCCGAGATTGACTCATGATAATTACCATAGTTGTGGTTATGGCAATGATAGGATTCCTTGGACCCTCAATCTCAAGTCAAGGCTTCTTTTATGCATTTTCACTAGTTTTGATCTTGCTTCCTTTTTACTTACATTAATTTCCAATTTTGAGCATTCTTTAGTTCTTTTAATCTTTTGTTCTTTTGTTTTTACAAAACCCCCCTTTTTTTTGTCCTATCAACCAAAAGCGTATAACAATTCGATTGCATTCCTAGGGAGAACGCCCCGAGGTTTGATTACTCTCAGTTATATTTTGTTTTGAATTGGAATATTTGATTTGAGCATTATATGTTGGCTTGGAACTATACTTACAACGCCAATCTTATTTTGAGATTAAATTCCTAGCTGACGGTTTTGTTCACTATCAGTTATGAGATTGTATCTTTTTGGGTTTTGAGTTTAATAAGCAAGAAATGTAAATGACAAGAAAATAAACTAACAACTAAGAAAAGTCCTAGCAAGGGTTGAGATTCAGAATTCCTATCTTCATTATCATTGTCAATTGTGATGGGAATTGCAAATTGCTCTCACTTAGTTAACCTCTAACAATTAAAGGAAAGTTAAGTGAGTAAATCAACTTGAGCTTACAAGTCCTAATCAAAGACTAGAGTTAGTGAAGCTTAAGCCAACTAGCAACTTTCAATCACCAATCAACAAAAGACTTTTGATAACTCAAGAGTCTCCAATTAATCAATCCAATCTAAGAATATAAAAATCTAATTTAAAATCCTACCAAGCATTTTATCAAACACTTGGTAGGCACAAAATAAAAGCATGATAAAATTAACAAAGAATATTAAATCTAAACAACCAATTGCAAGCGTCAATGACTAAAAACAAAAGAGAGTAACACTAAACATGGAAAACATAAATTATATTAACAAAAATCAAATGTAACAAGAGCTCATAAACATAAAAATGGCGAAAAAGGGAAATTAACAAGAGAGGAAGATGAACTAAAGTGTTTAAACAAATAAAAGTAAGACAAAAACTAAATTAAAGGGAGATTGAACCTGAAATTAAGGAGAAATTGAAAGATCTAAACCTAAAATTATGTGAATGAGAGTTGAATGATTGATTCCCCCTTTCCAGCTCCACTCTGCAGCCTCTAATTAGTAATTTCGGGCTTGAAACTGGGTCAAAGCAACTCAGAAATCACCCCCAGCGAGTTCTATTAAGTGCAGCACATGACGCTTTGTCATGCGTACGCGTCAGGCACACGTACACATCACTGAACAATTCCTGGTCACGCGTACGCGTCATCCACACGTACGCGTCGATTGCCTCATGCACTGGTCACGCTGATGCTGCGATGCGCACGCATGGGTGACGCATACGCGTCAACAAACTGCAAGGCAACTATGAAAAATTGCATATTATTTTGAAGCCCCGGATGTTAGCTTTCCAACGCAACTAGAACCGCCTCATTCGGACCTCTGTAGCTCAAGTTATGATCGATTTAGTACAAAGAGGTCAGGATTGACAACTTAGCAATTCCTTCAATTTCTTGTGTTCCTTCCAATTTTTCATGCTTCCTTTCCATTCTCTAAGCCGTTCCTGCCCTATAAGCCCTGAAAACACTTAACAAACATATCACAGCATCGAATGGTAATAAGAGAGGACTAAAATTAGCAAATTTAAGGCCAAAGAAGCATGTTTTCAATCCTAGCACAAAATTAGGAAGGAAAATGTAAAACATGCGAATTCTGTGAATAAGTGTGAGAATAATGGATAAAATCCACTCAATTCAGTACAAAATAAATCATAAAATAGCAGTTTATCAATCTTCCCACACTTACACATTAGCATGTCCTCATGCTAAGCTCAAGAGAACCTTAAGAGTGAAGAGGAATGGTAAGACTTATTAAATGCAACCTATCTATATGAATGCAACTACATGCAAAAATGATTCTACCTGCTTGGTTAAAAGTAAATCAAATTCTCCAAGAACAAATATGAAATGGGTTCCACTAATTCAAATCATAAAATGAAGTACAAATAGACTTGCAAGAAGAAAGCTCGTGAAAGCCGAGAACAAAGAATCGAGCATCGAACCTTCACCGTAAGGGTATACACACTAATCACTCAAATGTTTAAGGTTCTATTCTCTCAATTCTCTACTAATCTTGCTTTTTAAGGCTTACTCTTCTTCTACCAATCAACAAAAATTTAGTGCACAAATACACAGATCAAGAGGTCTTTTCAAGGGTTGTAATGGGGTTAGGGTCAAGGCAGGATTGTATTTGGTTAAGTGAACTAAAATCCAAATCTTGATTAACCCAAACTTTCCACCTAACTTAAGACAATCCATGTAATCAGAATATAAAATCTAACTATCCATTAACCATGTCTTCCTCATATTCATGCATCCCAATTTTGAGTACAGTACATATGCATTGCTATCACCATTTACTTTGGGGCATTTTGGCCTCTTTTATTATTTGCTCTTTTTCTTTTTTTTTCTTTTTCTCTTTTTTTTTCTTTTCTTTTGTTTTCTCAATGCATATGATTAAGGTATTGAATGCAAGAATATGTGCTTAACTATTTTTTTCACAAATTCACCAAAAATATACAACACCCAAAACCCTAAACCAAACATTTCCAAACCCAATTTTCCCACACTTAATTCATGAGCACTCTCACTAGTCTAAGCTAACCAAGGATTCAAATTAAGAACATTACTGTTTTCTGCTTAGAGTTAATGATGTGCTAAAAGTAAAGAGCAAATGGGGTTAAAAGGCTCAACATTGGTTTGAAAAGGATAATGAAAAGGATAAGGCCATATGGGTATGTAAGCTTAGTGAAAGAAGGCCTCAATCACTTAAGTGCATGCATACATCAAACAATGGAAATATAAAATCAAGCAAGACAAAGATCACAATTTTAGAGAGAACAAAACTGGTGCGGCAAAATCATGATTCACCACTTCTTCACAACTTCGCACAACTAACCAGCAAGTGCATTGGGTCGTCCAAGTAATAAACCTTGCGTGAGTAAGGGTCGATCCCACGGAGATTGTCGGCTTGAAGCAAGCTATGGTCATCTTGTAAATCTCAGTCAGGCGGATTAAATTGGTTATGAGGTTTTGATAATTAAAATATAAATAAAACATAAAATAAGATAGAGATACTTATGTAATTCATTGGTGAGAATTTCAGATAAGCGTTTGGAGATGCTTTGTTGCTTCTGAACTTCTGCTTTCCTACTGCCTTCTTCTAATCATGCGTGCTCCTTTCCATGCCAAGCTGTATGATCCTCTCGGATGAAAACAAATCCATGTACGATCTCTGTACGGCTAATCAACTGTCCGATTTCTCGTCTCGGATGAAAAATACCATGTACAGTTACCGCACGGCTAATCATCTGTCGGTTCCCGCTAGCGTCGGAATAGGACTATTGTCCTTTTGCACACTGTCACTGCGCCCAACATTCGCAAGTTTGAAGCTCGTCACAGTCATCCCTTCCCAGATCCTACTCTACCACAGACTAGGTTTAGACTTTTCGGATCTCAGGAATGCTGCCAATGGTCTAGCCTATACCACGAAGGTTCTATTCTCAGATTCAGATGCTCTATTGTCAGGAGAGACAATGTGAATCATTAATTAGAGACTTAAGAGAATATACTCCAGGAATGACTACGTTGAACAACATGTAGACCGCTTGTGGTTGTCAGGCACGCGGATCTTGGCTAAGCGAGTAATGAAGATAGTGGGTGACTGTCATGGGTCATTCCTTCATTCTGACTTAACTGAATTAAGTACGAGAGTATATCTTGGAGAAGAAGTAGGCGTGAATTGAAAGAAAAATAATAGTACTTGCATTAATTCATGAAGAACAGCAGAGCTCCACACCTTAATCTATGGGGTGATAAGAAATATATTGGAAGTTAGGGGTTTAATACATTCAAAGTAATAAAATCTTAATGGAAGGGGGACAAGAAAAGAATGGCATCTAAGAAGAGGAATTTATTGGCGTAAAGAGACACGGCGGAAACATAAAAGATAGATAAAGGGGTTTTTCCTACTAGACCTCTAAGATACCTGTTCTTAGCAACCTAGGTCACCGGAAGGGATTCCCTACTAGACCTTCAAAGAACCTGTCCTTGACAACCTAGATCAGAGGGACGAAAACTGAAAGAAACCACCACGCAGATCACCTTAGTGTTGGATCCTCCAATCTTCCTCATGCAACAAGTGAAGCAAATCACTCACCTCACTTCTCACACAATAAAAAGTGCTTAAAAGCAACTGAAATTTATTCATCAAAGTTATGTAAATTGTCTCACCAAAGGTGTTTAAATAGGCACCTAATAACTAACTAAAAGATAAGATAACTAATTTAAATCAGATTTGATCTTATTGGATTAGATCAGATTTGATTTAAATTTTTTAAATCCTAAAGATATAATAACTAATTTAAATCAGATTTGATCTTATTAGATTAGATCAGATTTGATTTAAATTTAAAATCCCTAAAAATACTACTAAGCATAGCAGATTTAAAATAAGTCTTCTAACAAACTTTTGACCACATAACAAACTAAAACAAAAGTCTAGAATTTCAAAATTTAAAGATAAATTATGCCTCCCACTGAATTCAGAAAGCATTATGGGCTTCTTGCTGTCCTGACTTAGCCTAATGGGCCTTGCCCATTCTTCTTTGGTTAGAACTTGATGTAACTCTATATGCACAAGCGCTGCCAAGTTCCCGAAACTCTCCTTGAGCTTCTTTGCACGTGCTCTAGTGATGGGGCCCTCTGGATGTGTAAAATTCCCATTTTGCCCTTTTGTTTTAGAATGCCCCTGTTGTCTTTCCGAGCATGTATCATTCCCTCCTTCCTCAAAAAGATTCGTCCTCGAATCTGTGTCCATATCAAAAGGAGAGAGATCAGAAACATTGAAGGTAGCAGAGACATTATACTCACCTGGTAGGTCAATGTTGTAGGCGTTGTCATTGATCTTCTCAAGCACTTGGAATGGGCCATCCCCTCTAGCATCAAGTTTAGTCTTCCTCTGAGTAGGAAATCTCTCCTTCCTCAAATGTACCCAAACCCAATCTCCTGGTTCGAAGACTATATACTTTCGGCTCTTGTTAATCCTTTCAGCCGTGGTTTTGTTCTTCCTCTCAATTAGGTCACGAGCCTTTGCATGTATTGCTTTAACTTTCTCAGCCTTGCTAGCTCCATCTAAACTAATAAGATTACTCAAAGGTAAAGGCATTAAATCTAAGACAGTGAGAGGATTAAAACCATAGACAAGTTCAAAGGGTGAAAAACCAGTGGAAGAATGGATTGTCTTGT